>NC_134688.1:156730094-157330094 GCF_050947455.1 Rhinoderma darwinii | reverse complement strand
GCGTACTTTGTGCATAATGTGCGTACTTTGTGCATAATGTGCGTACTTTGTGTACTTTGTGCATAATGTGGTACTTTGTGTACTGTGCGTACTTTGTGCATAATGTGCCTACTTTGTGTACTTTGTGCATAATGTGGTACTTTGTGTACTGTGCGTACTTTGTGCATAATGTGCATAATGTGCGTACTTTGTGCATAATGTGCCTACTTTGTGTACTGTGTGTACTTTGTGCATAATGTGCGTACTTTGTGCATAATGTGCGTACTTTGTGCATAATGTGCGTACTTTGTGCATAATGTGCGTACTGTGTGTACTTTGTGCATAATGTGCCTACTTTGTGTACTAGTGTTTAGGTAGTGTTAGCAATAGTTACGGCGCGGCAGGGTGGTGGTGGAGAAGGGGGGCCCAAGTTTGGGTAACAGCCCAGGGCCCATGGTCTTCTTAATCCGCCACTGGTCGGGCCCCACTTATTGGAATCAATCTCCCTCTGCTTCTGTTGTAATTCTCCCTTCCTCCTATGTTTCCTTCCGCCCCTGCGGGATCGCCTTCTCCTAGAGTTGGAGTGTCCATAGTACCTCCTAAAAAAGGTATGCTCAACTGATCATCAGAAAGTTCAGAATCTGTGATGTAGGGTTAAGCTCCCATGGGGCGTCTCCTGGATCTTCTTTCATTTCTTCTGGGACCCCTAAGGTCAGACTCCTCTCCCTGCCAACAGTACATTTTCCTTGTGGCATAGTCATCCAGGTCTCGCTGCCATTTTTGGTGTTTTGTTTTTTCAATCTCACCACAAAATTTCTGTAGGTAAGTGGTAATCTTATCTTTCAAGATTTGTAATTCTTGCATAGGCACCATCTCTGTCAGCTGGGCATCTCTTTCACTGACCCCTATTTTGACAAGATCAATTTCCTTCTGGAGGAATTCAATATTTAATAACAGGAGATCTTGAGAATATTTGTTACAAATGGCTTCAAATCTTTCTTTAAATAACACATTTGACGGGAAGAGATTGGGTCTCAAATTAGAACGCATACCACGTGGAACATGGGGACATCTATAATATTCACCGTCTGTGACTAACCGAAACGTCGCTCACTTGAGGTGAATAAATCCACCCTGTATCATCTACTCTGAAGTCCTGGTGCCGTTACTCTGTTCTATGTTTTTTTTTATATTGAAGTCTGGGAACTGATTCATCACCTAATTTATGGTTTGTTGGAGTGCTGTGTTCATCTATTTTTGGACTGTATATATATATATATATATATATATATATATATATTTATTTTTATATTTATTTTTATATTTAATTTATTTATATTTAGTTTCTGAGGCTTCTGTGTGACTTCTGTTAAACATGTTATTTCTTCCCTGACACAAGATAATTAATAACATTTTGGTTTTTAGGGGTCCATATCAGTGTCTGCATAATACGTGTGCAATTACCTCTCTATGAGGATTATATGTTGACAAACACTAATTCCTTCTTTTATATACTTTTGTCAGACTAAAGAATGTTGTTTCCATCTATTTGCATAACACTGAAAAAGGATGACCCCTATACGTTAAGTTTTAGACCATCTCTTTTTAATCTTTGACCTTTCCATATGGAGTCTCAAACAATTATTTCTTCCCTAGTGCATTGGCTTCTCGGGAGTAATTATGCTTTTGTGTCAGAACAAAAACAGTCAAATGCCAATAGTAAAGTACTGTATTTACCATTATATTTTAGAATGTATAAATTAACCAGAAGTTTACTTAGTTCTGATGACAATGTGTATTGCATTTGTGGATTAAAAGAATTGCTGCAGGCTTAACACAATCCATATCCAGTTTATACATATATTTTTAATAAACTGATACCATACTTGGCAGTGTTCAATAAAGGTTCTATCTATTTAGCATATATCCATTTTCACTGAAGGCTCATAATGTTATATGTCGGTGCCATATTAGAGCCTTATTATAAAATCAGTCCACAAACTGAAAGTAATTCCTGTACAAACCTCTTATTAAAAGGGTCATTATAACGTTAATCGATATGGGATGGGAGGCCTCTTACAATAAAAGGCTAGAAATAGCTTGCTCAGCTTGGAAAAAAGATGCCTTAAGGGGGTTTTACACTGGGCGATTATCAGGCAGACAAGCATTCATGTAACTCTCGTTGCCGATAATTGTCCTGTGTAAACAGGGCAGTGATCAGCAGCTGAACAAGCAAACGCGCGATCATCTGCTGATCGTATCGTTTAAAAAAAGTAAAATATTATCATTGTCGGCAGCACATCTCCCTATGTAAACAGGGAGATGCGCTGCCGACATGATAATAATGTATGGGGACACGCGATTGGAGTAACGACCACTGGTCCCCATCCATAGCTCCGTGTGACAGGAGCAAACGAGTGCCGATCAACGATGTCTCGTTGATCGGCGCTCACTACACTGGCTTATTGTCGGCCGATGTAAAAGGCCCTTTAACATGTATAAATATATGTGTAGTCAATACAAAGAACTGGCAAATGATTTATTCTTTCCAAGGACTCTACAAAGGACAAGGGGACATCCATTGTTTGTGGAGGAAATGCGATTCAAACATCAATATAGGAAAGGGTTCTTTACAGTCAGACTAGTCAAAATATGGAATGCCCTACCCCAAGAGATAGTAATGACAGATACTATGTCAGCATTTGAAAAAGGGCTAGATTATTATTTACTGACAAATGGAATGGAGGGCTATTAATAAAGGAATTGTCCTGGAATAGAAAAAAATGGCTGCTTTCTTCCAAGAACAGTGCCACAGCTGTACACAGGTTGTATCAGGTATTGCAGCTGGGCCTCATTCACTTCGATGGAGCTGTGCTGCAATACCAAATAAGTAAAGCAAAGTGTGGCACCTTTTCTGGTAGAAAGCAGCCATGTTTGTTTAATCCTATACAACCCGTTTAAACTAGCAATGAATGACTTATAATTGGAAAGGTTAACCTTGATGGACATATGTCTTATTTCAATCTATGTAACTATACTACTAATATATCTACGTTATGTAATGTTTCAAATATATTCCCCATGACAGTATCATGGTCAATATCAAATCAAGAAAGTTTTATCAGCTACAGTCAATGGTCTTACCCTGTCAAGAAAACCGGACAGGCCGTGTAAAAGACTTTGCTCTATATACAAAGGATCTTGTCCTAAAAAATAGAAACTGGGTGAAAGACCAAATGTGTACTAGTAACAATGGGTCTACCTGTTAGATATATCAAGTTATTATGTAGTTTTGGCAAGGTAAATCTTACCAGTGTTAAAGAGTTAAATTGAATGTGAACATTTCCTTAAGCCAATATTAATGACATTATTTTGGTTTGCCTTATCCAAAGCATGTTGGATTCCTCTCTTAATATGAAATGGAGGTTTTCTGACCAATGGTGTATACACCATATCACCCCAACATAATCCGCTTTATCCATTACAACTAATGCATTACCATTATAAGCAGGTTCAATTAAAATCAATTTATCACTGACTAAGTTATGGGAGTTCATCTTTTTCTTCTCTACTTATTTTGTTCCCCATATTTTTCTTATGTTGGGAACAAGAAGACAATAGACGTATAAGAGTGCAGTCACACACGGCTGATTTTGTTACAGAAATTTCTGCGACTGAAAATCAGTTCCATTCATCTGAATATGGTTGTTTCTTTGAAACAATATCTGTCGCATGTAACTGCACCCTTAAGGCCCTATTAGACAGAGCGATTATCGTAGAAATATTTGTATAATCATTCGAATGTAAGAGATAATCACCATGTGTAATAGCGTGCAACGATCGAAAGATATATCAATGGGTTTTTGTGGATCAGCCACATCTACCTGGGTGAAAGATTATCATTCGTCTAATCAGAAATCTTCCAGTCGTTAGCAGTTTAGGGATGAGGTGTGGGCGAACGAGCAACGATCGCAGTAACGACGGTACTGCAAAAATCTTTAGCAGTGCTTGTCATGTGTAATATATCGTCTTTTGAACGTAAGCGACTCGCTAAATCATCCCTCGTCGTTCATTCATGAAAAAATATCTGCCCGTCTAATACAACCTTTAGCCTCAATATTATCTTCAATAGGTGGAACCCTGGTGCTCTAACTTCTCAGACCCAATCCTTTTTAAAGTAAAGGATGTATTGAAATTGTTATTTGTACCTAATGGAACATTTATATGTTGCTAAAATATGTCTCATATTGTAGGTGGAAAATTGGATCAATTTCCATGTAAAAAATGATTTACATTAAGGATGATAAACATGATAATCCATTATTTAGCACAAATAATTCTGATAACATTTATTTTTATTCTATTTATATTCAGATTTTTAAGAATATAACAGAGAATATCAGACATATGTACATCAAAATTGGAGAGAATAAATCAAATGCAAATATCAATAGAGTAAATGGTAAAATGATCATACTAATCATGTAGATTCTTGACAAATCTGATAACATTTTAGAAGAAATAGTTACCCCAATGATGGGTTGCACAATTGTAGTGGTGGATTTCTTTAGAGAGAAGTCTGGTTCCTGTATACACTACTGTGCGGCAGGCATGTTAGAGGCCAACTCTATTCCTAATACCAGTAAATATCATTTCCTGATTGGCTAGAATTCGGGCTTGTCCAATTTGAGTGATATTATAGACCAAATGGGCCTCTAACACTATTTAGATCATTGGCTCTGCCTCTGACTATTGGAAAAAAATTAATGTACTGTATATATATTTACATATATATTGTATATTTTTATATTACAATTTATCATTGATACTTTTATCTGGACTTTGTTACATTACAAGTCAACTATACAGTATTTGTGTATAGTGTGTATATGTTTAAAGTAAACTGTTAAAAGACCCCCAATGGTTTAAAGGTCACCTTATTGTAATGTGCCCTTTCAAACCAGGCGCCATGGTAATCATATTCTGGATTATTAATATAACATTCCATATGAAAGTCATATAAAAGATGATAAAGTAAATAATATTAAACACAGTGTTTGTCCTATAGATCAGCTATGAATGTATTTTAACTTTAGTAATGATATTCTTATTTGGAGTGCAGTGCTGAAAGGTTATGACCCTCATAGCTTACATGGAAGTGATTATACTAGTTGAATATTTATAGAACAATCCTCTAATCTCCAGCATCTGCCCATCAGC
The DNA here is from genome assembly GCF_050947455.1 of Rhinoderma darwinii. NCBI lineage: Eukaryota > Metazoa > Chordata > Amphibia > Anura > Rhinodermatidae > Rhinoderma > Rhinoderma darwinii. The sequence goes on along the minus strand of NC_134688.1, from coordinate 157,324,895 downwards.
CAAGCTGCCACTTCTGCCCTATTACCATATCAAACCTCTGCAGACATACATTCAGACTCTAATGGTTTATGATTTTGAAGATCATGGCTTCTGATCATCATAGCACAATATGGCAGATTTACTGTTCAAAATGTGCCAGAATTGTGGCGTACATGCTGTGCGCCACATTTATAACTATTTTAGTCACAATATGCAGCATGCTCGACAAGGGGCCGAAGCTTATTGGGAAAGAGGTGGGGTCTATCAGAAAGGGTGTGACTTAAATGCAACACCATGCACCACTGTGATAAATTTGTATTTGCATATTCTGACTGCCTTGTCTAAGTTTCCACTTTCTAAAACTTAGACATAATTAGTAAATCTGCTCCATTAAATGCTAGATAAATTCTAGCATGGAATCTGAATGTGGTTTCCTAATTCTGATTCATTGCCAGACTCCCAATTAATTAGTTAAAACTCTAGGGCACCTAATTGCTGGAAACGGCACCAGCTACACTGTCACTGTAACTTGGTGGTACCGGAAACAGCATAGCTCAACAAAGTTGGCTGTATTTGCAAACCCATCCTGCTGTGCACCTATGGACCGCCTGAATTTGGCGGCCAGCGACCACCTCACCAGGCTGGATGAGGGTGGGGATCCCTATTTAGGAGATATATAATTACTGTATATATAATTATTTTGTTTTGCTGCATTTCAAGAGCCATAACTTTCATATGTTTCCATAGATATAGCCTTATGTTTTTTGCAGGACGAGATGTAGTTTTCATTGGTACCATTTTAGGGCGCATGGGACAGATTGATAAACTTTAAAAAAAATTTGGGGGCGAATTGAACAGAAAGTAATTCCGCTGTTTGTTTTTTTTTAGTTATTTTTGTACAGCATTTACCATGCCGTTTAACCCCTTCCCTCTTTAGCCACTTTTGACCTTCCTGACAGAGCCTCATTTTTCAAATCTGTCATCTTTCACTTTATGTGGTAATAACTTCGGAATGCTTTAACCTATCCAAGCGATTCTAAGAATGTTTTCTCGTGACACATTGGACTTTGTGTTACTGGCAAAATTTTCTCGATACATTCAAGTATTTTAATGTGAAAACCACTAAAATTTAGCGAAAAATTGCAAAAATTTGCATTTTTCTAACTTTAAATGTATCTGCTTGTAAGACAGGCAGTTATACCACACAAAATAGTCACTAATTAACATCCCCCATTTGTCTACATTAGATTGATATAGTTTTTTGAACATTCTTTTATTTTTCTATGACATCACAAGGCTTAGAACTTTAGCAGCAATTTCTCACATTTTCAAGAAAATTTCAAAAGGCTACTTTTACAGGGGCCAGTTCAGTTGTGAAGTGGCTTTTAGGGCCTTATATGTTAGAAACCTCGAAAAAGTCACCCCATTTTAAAAACTCCACCCCTCAAAGTATTCAAAACAGCATTTAGAAAGTTTCTTAACCCTTTAGACGTTTCACAGGAATTAAACCAAAGTAGAGGTGAAATTTACAAATGTCATTTTTTGTTGTTGCAGCAATTCATTTTTAATCCATTTTTTTTGTAACACAAGTTTTACCAGAGAAACGCAACTCAATATTTATTGCCCAGGTTCTGCAGTTTTAGGAAATATCCTAAAGGGGCACCTAGTGGATTTTGGACACTCCTTTCTATTAGAATATATTTTAGGCACCATGTCAGCTTTGAAGAGCTCTTGTGGTACCAAAACAGTGGAAGCCGCCCAAAAGTGACCCTATTTGGGAAACTACACCCCTCGAGGAATTTATTTAGGGGTATAGTAAGCATTTTGACCGGACAGTTTTTTTACCCAAATTTTTGGAAGTAGGCCATGAAAATGAAAATCTACATTCTTTCAAATAAAATGTAAGTTTAGCTAATTTTTTTTTTTAATTTCCAAAAGGACTAAAGGAGAAAAAGCACCACAACATTTGTAGAGCAATTTCTCCCGAGTAAAACAGTACCCCACATGTGGTCCTAAATGGCTGTTTGTTCACACGGCAGGGCTTAGAAGGGAAAGAGCACCATTTGGCTTTTGGAGCTCAAATTTACAGGAATGGTTTTCGGAGGCCATGTCGCATTTGCAAAGCCCCTGAGGGACCAAAACAGTGGAAACCACCCACAAGTGGCCCCATTTTGGAAACTGCACCCCTTGAGGAAATTATCTAGGGGTATAGTGAGCATTTTGACGCCGCAGGTTTTTTGCAGAAATTATTGGAAGTAGGCCGTGAAAATGAAAATCTACATTCTTTCAAAGAAAATGTAGATTTAGCTAATTTTTTCTCATTTCCACAAGGACTAAAGGAGAAAAAGCACCACAAAATTTGTAAAGCAATTTCTCCTGAGTAAAACAGTACCCCATATGTGGTAAAAAATGGCTGTTTGGACACACGGCCGGGCTGAGAAGGGAAAGAGCGCCATTTGGCTTTTGGAGCTCAAATTTAGCAGGAATGGTTTGCAGAGGCCATGTCACATTTGCAGAGCCCCTGAGGGGACAAAACAATGAAAACGCACAAAAAGTGACCCCATTTTGGAAACTACACCCCTTGAAGAATTCATCTACTCTTGTAGTGATCATTTTGACCCCACAGGTGTTTCATAGAATTTATTAGAATTGGGCAGTGAAAATAAAAACAATCCTTTTTCTTCAATAAGATGTAGCTTTAGCTCAAAATGTTTCATTTTCTAAGCAAATAAAGGAAAAAATTGATTTCCAACATTTGTAAAGCAACTTCTCCCGAGTACGGCAATACCCCATATGTGGTCATAAACTGTGGGCACATGGCAAGGAACAGAAGAGAAGGAGCGACATTTGGCTTTTGGAGCACAGATTTTGCTGGATTGGTTTCTTGACACCATGTCGCTTTTGAAAAGCCCCTAAGATACCAGTATAGTGGAAACTACCCAAAAGGAACTCCATTTGTGATACTAAACCCCTTGAAGAATTAATTTAGGGGTGTAGTGAGCATTTTGACACCACAGCTGTTTCATAGATTTTATTTGAATTGGGCAGTGAAAATAAAAATTATTTTTTTTTCCAATAAGACGTAGCTTTAGCACAACATTTTTCATTTTCCCAAAAGATAAAGCAGAGAAAGAACCCCAAAATGTGTTAAGCAATTTCTCCCGAGTATGGCAATACCCCATATGTGGTTATAAACTAATTTTTGGGCACACGGCAGGGCTCAGAAGGGATGGAGAGCCATTTGGCTTTCGGAGTACTGATTTTGCTGGATTGGTTTCTGGTCGCTATGTAGCATTTGCAAAACCCCTGTGGGACCAAAACAGTGAAAACCCCCAATTAATGACCCCTATTTTGGAAACTACACCACTCAAGATATTCATCTAGGGGTGTATTGAGCATGTTAACCCTGCAGGTGTTTTGCATAAATTAGTGTGCACTCGATATTGCAGAGTAAAAATTGGATTTTTCAATAGATATGCCAATATGTGGTGCCCAGCTTGTGCCACCATAACAAGACAGGTCTCTAATTATTATGCTCTGTTTCCCGGTTTTAGAATCACCCTACATGGGGCCCTAATCTTTTGCCTGGACATTTGACAGTGCTCAGGAGTGAGAGAATACCATGTGAAATTGAGGCCTAATTTGGCGATTTACACAGAATTGGTTCACAATTGCAGAGGCTCAGATGGGAAATAATAAAAGAAACCCCCCAGAAGTGACCCCATTTTAGTAACGACACCCCTCAAGGCATTTATTAAGGGGTGTAGTGAGCATTTTCACCCCACAGGTCTTTTCCATAAATAAATGCGCTGCGTATTGTGCAAAGTAAAAATACATTTTTTTCCCCAGAATTGCCAATTCAGTGGCAAGTATGTCGTGCCCAGCTTATGCCACTGTAGACACACACCCCAAAAAGTGTTAAAAGGGTTCTCCCGGGTATGGCGGTGCCATATATGTGGAAGCAAACTGCTGTTTGGGCACACTGTAGGGCTCAGATGGGTGGGAGCGCCATTTGGCTTTTGAAGCTTAGATTTTGCTTGGTAGTAGTTTTGTTTGAGTATTACTGGTGTTTCCGTTTATAATGTGGGGGGCATATGTAAGCTGGGCAGAGTACATCAGGGGCATAGTCAGGGGGTATAATAATGGGGTAAACAATAAAATAATCCATAGATGTGTGTTACGCTGTGAAGCAATCATTTATGCACAGGCCGGTGTCGCACTGATTGACGGTGTCTTTACTTATCCCCCTTTTGGTCCACACTCCGCACCTTTGCAATTTGGGGAATTTTGCTAGGAAGTGTTGTCCTGGTATAATACGGGCACCCTCGCTTCTAGTAGATATGTTTGGGCCCCCTTTTCTGGTTCCCTAATTTTAGGGTCCCGATAAATCGCCTCTTGAAACAGACAAAATGTTCCCCTCTGATCTGCACAACTGCATATTTTTTATTTCCTGACTTATGGAAGCCTTAAAGAGGCTCTGTCACCAGATTTTGCAACCGCTATCTGCTATTGCAGCAGAAAGGCGCTGCAATGTAGATTACAGTAACGTTTTTATTTTAAAAAAACGAGCATTTTTGGCCAAGTTATGGCCATTTTTGTATTTATGCAAATGAGGCTTGCAAAAGTACAACTGGGCGTGTTGAAAAGTAAAAGTACAACTGGGCGTGTATTATGTGCGTACATCGGGGCGTGTTTACTACTTTTACTAGCTGGTCCTGCATCGTGTCGGCCACATCGGCACCAGAGGCTACAGTTGATTCTGCAGCAGCATGAGCGTTTGCAGGTAAGTAGCTACATCGATTTACCTGCAAACGCCGATGCTGCTGCGGAATCATCTGTAGCCTCTGGTGCCGGCTCATCTGACACGATGCAGGACCTGTGAGTGACGACACAGCGTGATCTCTCGAGAACACGGCTGTGTCTGCACTGCCAGAAGCTGGGCGTTCTGAAGAGAAGTGGATGATACTTCTCGTCAGAAAGCCCAGCTAGTAAAAGTAGTAAACACGCCCCGATGTACGCACATAATACACGCCCACTTGTACTTTTACTTTTCAACACGCCCAGTTGTACTTTTGCAAGCCTCATTTGCATAAATACAAAAATGGCCATAACTTGGCCAAAAATGCTCGTTTTTTAAAAATAAAAACTTTACTGTAATCTACATTGCAGCGCCTATCTGCTGCAATAGCAGATAGGGGTTGCAAAATCTGGTGACAGAGCCTCTTTAAGCAATTTAATTTTTTCATACACTTAGTGGTATGATGGCTGTTTTTTTGCGGGACGAACTGTAGTTATTATTGGTAGCATTTCGGGGTACATGCGACTTTTTGATCACTTTTTATCCTATTTTTTGAGACCAAAAAACTGCAATTTTGCCATAGATTATTATGTTTTTTTTTATATAGTGTTCATCATGCGTTATAAATTACATGTTAACTTTATTCTGCAGGTCAATACGATTCCGGCGATACCTAATTTATAGAACTTTTTTATGTTTTACAACTTTTTGCACAATAAAATGACTTTTGTACAAATAATGTATTTTTTCTGTCGCCATGTTGTGAGAACCATAACATTTTAATTTTTTCGTCGACGTAGCTGTATGAGGGTATGTTCACACACACACTCGAAAACGTCTCAAAATACGGAGCTGTTTTCAAGGGAAAACAGCTCCTGATTTTCAGTCATTTTTTAAGCCACTCGCGATTTTTGCAGCGTTTTTTGCGGCGTATTTTGCGGCAGTTTTTGGAGCTTTTTTCTATAGTCAGTGAAAAACGCCTCCAAAAACGTCCCAAGAAGTGACCTGCACTTCTTTTTCGCGTCCGTTTTTTTTACGCGTAAAAAACGCTGCGAAAAACGCTCCATCGGAACAGAACACCGTTTTCCCATTGAAAAACGGCCGAAAACAGGTCGTGTGAACATACCCTGAGGGCTTGTTTTTTGCGAGACGAGCTATAGTTTTTATAGGCACCATTTTTGGATACATGCGACTTTTTGATCACTTTTTATTTAAATTTTTGTAGGGCAAAGTGACCAAAAAAACAGAAATCCTGGCATTATTTTTTGTTTTTTTTACGCCGTTCACCGAGTGGAATAAATAACATAATATTTTTATAGTTTAGCTCGTTACGGTCTCGGCGATACTAAATATGTATGGTTTCTTTTTTTTTTCAATAATAAGAACTTGATAAGGGAAAAAGGGTGATTGTGTTTTATTTTATTACTTAAAACTTTTATTATATTTTTGACAACTTTTTTTTCAAATTTTTTTTCACTTTTTTTACACTTTACTTTAGTCCCACTAGGGGACTTGAAGGTCCAACTGTCCGATTTTTTTTCTAATACATTGCACTACCTACGTAGTGCAATGTACAGTATTAGATCTGTCAGTCATTCACTGACAGCAAGCCGATTAGGCTTCGCCTCCGAGCGGGGCCTAATTGGCTTCCGTAATGGCAAACAGGAGGCCATTATTAGGTCTCATGGTGTCATAATAGCAGTCAACAGTCGTACGATTGCAGGGCACAGCTGGGGATCTGCTAGCAACCACAAAGATGCAGCGATCGCATCTGATCGCTGCATCTGAGGGGTTAATGGCAGGGATCGGAGCTAGCTCCGTTTCCTGCCGTTACAAGTGGATGTCAGCTCTAACATACAGCTGACATCCACCGCTGATGACACCGGCTCATCTTCTTTCAGGCCCCGCCCCAGGGTAGGGGATGGAAGTTTTCCGTGATAGGCACACCGGATGGCCAGTATTAGGCCTCCGGTTGCCATTGCAAACACCTTAAATGTAGCGATCGCTTTTGACGGCTGCATTTAAGGGGTTAATGGCGGGGATCGGAGCTGACTTCGGTCCCCGCCATTACAGCAGGATGTCAGCTGTCAGATACAGCTGACATCTGGGAATGATGGCACCGACTCAGCTTCTGAGCCGGTGCCAAGCATTTGGCGTAAGTATACGACATTTTTCGGGAAGCACTGGCTTTCCATGACGTATACTTACGACAAATGTCGGGAAGGGGTTAAATAACATGTGAACTTTATTGTTTGGATCGTTACGATGATTTCAATACTATGTATGTCATTTTTTTATATATACTTCTAGGGCAGGTTCAGACGTGGCGGAATTGCTGTGGAAATTTCGCTGCGGACAGTCCGCAGTGGAATTCTCCAGCGGCCGTTTTTTACATTTGTTTCAATACATTTTTAGGCAAGTTAGTTCAGACGTTGCGGAAAACTCCGCTGTGGACCATAGGCTGCGGTGCGGAATTTTCCCTCCGCAGCATGCACTGTCTGTTGCGGAGAAGAAACGGAATTTCACTGCGTATTTCAGCCTTTGCAATGCAAAAACTGAAATCTGTGGCAAGTCCGCTGACTTTTCTGCAACGTCTGAATTTCCTGTCAAATATGCAAATGTTGGTGCAGATTCGTTGCGTAGTTGCCCCAAATCTGCACCAACATTTGCAGCGGAAAAACTCTGCCACGTCTGAACGTGCCCTTACAAAATAAAAACACTTTTTATAGAAAAAATTTATTTTATTTTTTAATAAACTTTATTTAACTGTATTTAACTATTTTTTTAGTCTCACTAGGGAACTTCATAAAACAATCTTCTGATTGCTGATATAATGCTTTTGTATACTCAGACAGGCAGTCTGTTAAGAGATGATACAACCTTATAGGCATAAAGTCTATATGTTCGTGCCTTATTTTTAAAGAGAATTTTAATTATTCATGTAGTTCATTCAAATATTCCTCAAAGCTTCTGAATTATTTTTCTGTATGACAACACAGTATAAAAATATTGTTCACATAACGTAGCGATAGTTCAATCTCTCATTCAAATGGACTATTATGTGCATGTTCAGCTTCCAATGTATACATAAACTATTTACTTTGGAGCTGCAGTGGACCCTAACAAAGTTTCTCACAGATACAATTAAAAGTCAGAATCAAAATGAAAGTCGGAATTTAGGCACTAGGACAGGTGAAAATTTTTTATAGTAAGTTTTATTGCAGCGGATTCAAAGATTGCGCAAATAAGTAGGTTCACACACAATTGCTAAGTGAATTTATATAGTTTACTTAAGTGACAAAGACAAACAATGTATACAATAAAACAAACTAGCAATACACTTAGCTTTTAATTATCTGGGGGAGCCCGCAGTAGTATCTTACAACACATAGAAGTTCCAATGAGAACTTTATGTTCACTTGCAGTACCAGGTGAACTCCACTCCTGTAAGTTTAAAACATACTTAGATGCGTTCATTATTATCTGGATCCTGTGTGTCAGAGACCGTCAGCTGAATTGACGGAATCGCCTGAGACAGAACGATGTGGCTTCTATTTATACAGGATAAATAGAAACTGTATCGTAAAAAGTCCTCTCGAACAAAAGCAACCTGCACTTGCTCAAGAAATTTTTTTAAGACAGGGTTGGACAGTACCCAGACGGCAATGACACAGTTCATAATAGATTTATTGCAACTCTGTGGGGGTGGACTATAAAAACCTTTATGGTTTCAGTCCTGTGCCTTTTATGTTTCTTTTTCACCACCCCTTCATCCAATAAGTAACAGTCAAACTTTAGCTTTGTCGGCTCACTTCATTTAGTAACTCTACCCAGGGTAACCTTTGAGGTTTTCTGCCATAGAAAATAAATGTTTCTAATGATCCCTGCCTAATATCCTCAATGGTTTTTGTTAAAACCAATAACCATCAAATACTTGAAAAATGACACTATCCACTAAGAATATATGTATATATCCGACTGAAAAGTGGTATGAACACATACAAAAGTATATATTTGCATGTATCCAATAAACTTCCTTTATAAACCAAATATTTCATAATTCATTGTCGTAGATTTAATAACCAAGTAAAGTTTATTTTTTCATACGGATTTGGAATATATATATATATAGTCCTCATCTTGTTTAATTATACAACTGTAGCATTACTACTTTAAAAACATTTTTTTTTTTAAAAACAAAACCCAATCAAATCTAACGCTACCTGTTAAGGATCTGCCAGGCACAGCTTCTGTATCCACGCCCATAGGTAATCAGTCTGCACCTGCTTCTATGTCTGTGAGACTGACTCCATCTTCCACCACTCAGGATGGCAGGCTTAGGAGTGGGAGAGCCTATCACAGCCTGGCCAGACGGAGCTAGCTCCCGCCCTCTGTCTATTTATACCTGCCTTTCCTGTTCCTCCTTGCTTGTGATTCTTCTCTCTTGGTTTCCTGGCCCTGCTGCAGCTTCTTGAACTACTTGTCCCTGCTTCGTATTGACCCTGGCTTACTGACTACTCTTCTGCTCTGCGTTTGGTACCTCGTACACTCCTGGTTTGACTCGGCTTGTTCACTACTCTCCTGCTCTGCGTTTGGCACCTAGTACTCTCCTGGTTTGACTCGGCTCGTTTACTACTCTTGTTGCTCACGGTGTTGCCGTGGGCAACTGCCCCGTTTTCCTTGTTCTGTGTTTCCTTATCTGGTTGTCTGTCGTGCACTTACTGAGTGTAGGGACCGTCGCCCAGTTGTACCCCGTCGCCTAGGGCGGGTCGTTGCAAGTAGGCAGGGACTGAGTGGCGGGTAGATTAGGGCTCACTTGTCTGTTTCCCTATCCCTGTCATTACACTACCTGAATGAATTCAATGAATACACCTAGTATACTATGTGTGCACACACCAGGAACATATCTCCAATAAATTGAAAGTTTCTTTTATTTTTACATTAGGGAGACCAATGATGTTGTCTGGGTTAGGGTGGAGCAAAAGGGGCTGTCCTTTAAGGTCCCACCTTCCCCCTCCCACGCTTCTTTGTCACTTATTGCCACCCCATTTAGTCTGGCAGTCCGCAACCTCCCAATTCTCCTCACTATGTGTCAGCTCTTTAACAATACACTAATACTAACGTTATGTCTTAAGATATAACAATACAAACAAAAATAGAACAAACAAGGGCACGTTTATATCACATCATACACATGGCTTCCTGTCCATTAATACGCCAAAAACATGCACTGAATATCCAGACAAAAGAAAAATTACAAAAATGCTAATTATTTCTAATCAAATAAGACAATATCTAAATCTGGGTGGTTCTTATCCAAATTGTTAGCACTGTAGCAAAGTTATGCTCTCTTTTGTACAGTGATGTGACATATTTCTATGAATGGCCTGTCTTCTTCTTTTACTCTTACAAATATACAGAAGATTAGTTGCATTCTCCGCCTAATTAGGCAGACATCCATTATGTACAGCTTTGAAAAAAAACTCATCATTTAAAAAAATTGTTTTGCAAAACCAAAAATATGTACACCATACAAAAAAAATTAAATGAGCTCATTAAAATACCATGTGGATTTTCTTTTAGTATAACCCATCATGAAAGAATATCCATTACAACACATATATTGCACAAACCATATAACATAGGTACGCCTTCTCACGGCAAACATATAAACTGCACACATTCCATACATTCTAATCTTACACTCCTCATTCCTAATGCAAATACAGTATAGTCTGTAAATATGTTGTATAACCACACAGTGAAAAGAACTTCAAACCTGTAACAAAATCATATACATGTCAGTTTATATAATTAGACAAAAATCGGAGAACGCCACCTTACACTAAATAAACAAAAACCTATAACCGTTCCAACGAGAGTAGAGCAGATTCCCGGGCACTTGCGGTTTCAGATGAATTCAACTCCTCTTTGATTTAAACAAACTTATATCCATGATGATGCTATGCAATGCTATGTGTTCTTTGTTTAACTGTGGGGGCCTAATTTTCTTATAACTTATTGTGTATCGGCACATGTCATGAGCTGCCCCTCTCAGGAATCTCTTTATTCTGACAAGATAATTTATTGAATGTAAGAATTAACAAAATGAACCTGAACAATACATAAGTGTATGTGAAGAATTTAGGATCTGGGGCCTTACCAGAGGGCAACATGCAGCCCTTTCTAAGGGTCCTATTACACAGCTCAATATGGGTCATGAAAACGAGTGCCGATTAACGAGACAGCTTGTTGATCGGCTCTCATTTGTTCCTTTCACAAGGTGCAATGCTTGGTTATGTATGGGGACAAGTAATCTTTACCAGAAACGTTCATCTACATACATTTGCATCATGTCGGCTGCACAACTCAGAGAGATGTGCTGCCAACAACGATAATATTTATTGCTGCATAAATGACAGCATCACCCAATAAATTGAGTTTGAATCTGACTTTAGCAAGGGCCAAATTGTGACGGCTAGATGCCTGTGTTAGAGCATATCCAAAAAGGCAGGTCTATTGGGATGTCCCCTGTATGCAGTGCTTAGTGCCTAACAAAAGTGGTCCAACAAAGGACAACCGGTGAATCTGCAACTGGGCAATGGGTGCCCAGGGCTTATTGATGTGTGCGGGGAGTAAAGGCTAGCCTGTCTGGACCGATCCCAAAGTAAGAGCTACCGTACCACAAATTTCTGAAAAAGTTAATGCTGCCAATGATAGAAAAGTGGCAGAACACACAGTGTATACCGCCCAAAATGCCTTCAATGGGCACATGATCATAGGACTGGACCATGGAGTGCAATGGAGGAAGGTGGCCTTGACTTGGTATTGACTTGGCCTTCATATTCCCCAGATCTCAATTTGATTGAACATCTGTGGGATGTGCTGGAATAACAAGTGAAATCCATTGAGGACTCATCCCACAATTTTACATAACTGAAAGGCTCTGCTGCTATCATCTTGGTGCCATATACCACAAGACACCTTCAGATGTCTTGTGGGGCCATGCCTTGACAGGTTAGAGCTATTTTGGCAGCATGATGGGGACCTACTCAATATTAGGCAGGCTGAATGGTGTATATCACGGAGCTCAGTGTCTCTCCCTCTATCATATGCTGCCTTTCGATAGTACTGTATCCACTTCATTTTTTATCGCTAAAAGTTTTTTTTAATTCCAATATCATAATCATTTTTAGATGAGGACATTTGATGAGAAGAATAAGCATAAGGTCTTATTTACACAAACGTATTTAACGTCCGTGATGCTTTTCACGAGCGTCGCATGGACCTATGTAACTCAATGGGGCCATTCAGACAGTCCGTGATTTTCACGCAGCGTGTGACCGCTGCGTAAAACTCACGACATGTCCTATACTAGAGCGTTTTTCACGCTTCACGCACCCATTGAAGTCAATGGGTGCGTGAAAATCACGCACAGCAGACGGAAGCACTTCCGTGTGTCGCTCGTGATTCGCGCTACAGTTGTTAAATAAATGAAGGAAAAAATAAAAGCACTTCTTTCATTGCAGTTTCTAAACCTCAAAACCGCGTGACATAAGGATGGCATATGCGCGGAAATCACGTAGCCACACACCAAACACATATGACACACGGAAATGCAATGCGCGCAAAACGCACACGTTCGTGTGAATCTTGCCTAATGGTGCGTCTCCTGAATGCTGAGAGAGGACTGCCCCTACAGCAGAATCAGATGGATCAACCATAACAGTTAACAGTAACTCTGGAGTTGGATGAATTAATACAGGCACTCATGTAAAAAGAGTCTTTAACCCCTTCCCGAAATTTGTCATAAGTATACGACATGCAAAGCCACTGCTTCCCGCAAAATGTCATATATTTACGACAAATGCATGGCATCGGCTCAGAAGCTGAGTTGGTGCCCTCATCCCCGGATGTCAGCTGTATCTGATAGCTGACATCCTGCTGTAATGGCAGGGACCGAACTTAGCTTAGATCCCCGCCATTAACCCCTTAAATGCAGACGTCAAAAGTGATCGCTGCATTTAAGGTGTTTGCAGCTCATCGACACCCCAGCAATGAAATCGCCGTAGTGTCGGTGGCTGCAATGGCAACCGGAGGCCTAATACTGGCCACCCGGTGTGCCTATTACGGAAAACTTCCAGCCCCCACCAGGAGACTGGGCCTGAAAGGTTTCCATAGCCGCCGGCAAGATGGTGCCGGCTCAGGAGATGAGCCGGCGTCATCAGCGGTGGATATCAGCTGTATGTTACATCTGACATCCACCTGTAACTGCAGGAACCGGAGCTAGCTCCGATCGCTGCATCTTTGTGGTTGCTAGCAGATCGCCAGCTGTGCCCTGCAATCGTACGACTGCCGACTGCTATTATGACACCAGGAGACCTAACAATGGCCTCCAGTCTTCCATTATGGAAGCCGATTAGGCCACACTCGGTGGCAAAGCCTAATCGGCTTGCTGTCAGTGAATGACTGACAGATATAATACATTACATTACAAAGCAAAGTGTAAAAAAAATTGAAAAAAAAGTTGTAAAAAATATAATCAAAGTTTTAACTAATAAAATAAAACACAATCACCCATTTTTCCTTATCAAGTCCTTTATTATTGAAAAAAATAAATAAAACATACATATTTGGTATTGCCGTGACCATAACGGCCTAAACTATAAAAATATAATGTTATTTATTCCACGCGATGAACGGCGTAAAAAAAACCTTAAAAAATAAAGCCAGAATTTCAGTTTTTTGGTCACTTTGCCCTACAAAAAGTCGCATGTATCAAAAAATGGTGCCTATAAAAACTATAGCTCGTCTCGCAAAAAAAAAATGCCCTCATACAGCTCTGTCGACAAAAAAATTTAAAAGTTATGGTTCTCAGTAAAAAGGCGACAGAAAAAATACATTCTTTTAACAAAAGTAATTTTATTGTGCAAAAATTTGTAAAACATAAAAAAGTTCTATAAATTAGGTATCGACAGAATCGTACTGACCCGCAGTATAAAGTTAACATGTAATTTATAACGCATGGTGTACGTTGTATAAAAACCCCTAAAAAAATATATGCCAGAATTGCTGTTTTTTGGTCACCTTGCCTCTCAAAAAATTGCATAAAATGTGATCAAAAAGTCGCATGTACCCCAAAATGGTACCAGTAATAAATACAGCTCGTCCCGCAAAAAAACAGCCCTCATACCACTACGTCTATGAAAAAATAAAATTGGTTAAGGCTTCCATAAGTCAGGAAATAAAAAATATGCAGTTGTGCAGATCAGAGGGGAACATTTAGTTTGTTTCAAAAGGTGATTTATTGGGGACCTAAAATTAGAGAACCAGGAAGGGGAGGGCCAAAACATATCTGCTAGAAGAGATGGGTGCCTGTATTATACCAGGACAACGCTTCCGAGCAAAATTCCCCAAACTGCAAAGGTGCGGAGAGTGGACCAAAAGGGGGATAAGTAAAGACACCGTTTATCAGTGCGACACCGGCCTGTGCAGAAATGATTGCTTCACAGCGTAACACACATCTATGGATTATTTTATTGTTTACCCCATTATTATACCCCCTGACTATGCCCCTGATATACTCTTCCCAGCTTACATATGCCCCCACATTATAAACGGAAACACCAGAAATACTCAAACAAAACTACTACCAAGCAAAATCTAAGCTTCAAAAGCCAAATGGTGCTCCCACCCATCTGAGCCCTACAGCGTGCACAAACAGCAGTTTACTTCCACATATATGGCACCGCCATACCCGGGAGAACCCTTTTAACACTTTTTGGGGTGTGTGTCTACAGTGGCATAAGCTGGGCTCTACATACTTGCCACTGAATTGGCATATCTTGGGAAAAATGTAAATTTTTACTTTGCACCATACGGAGCGCATTTATTTATGGAAAAGACCTGTGGGGTGAAAATGCTCACTACATCCCTTAATAAATGCCTTGAGGGGTGTCGTTTCTAAAATGGGGTCACTTCTGGGGGGTTTCTTTTATTATTTCCCATCTGAGCCTCTGCAATTGTGAACCAATTCTGTGTAAATCGCCAAATTAGGTCTCAATTTCGCATGCTATTCTCTCACTTCTGAGCCTGATCAAATGTCCAGGCAAAAGATTAGGCCCCATGTAGGGTGATTCTAAAACCGGGAAACAGAGCATAATAATTAGAGAGCTCTCTTGTTATGGTGGCACAAGCTGGGCACCACATATTGGCATATCTATTGAAAAATCCAAGTTTTACTCTACAATATCGAGTGAACACTAATTTATGCAAAACACCTGTGAGGTTAACATGCTCACTACACCCCTGGGTGAATACCTTGAGGGGTGTAGTTTCCAAAATGGGGGTCACTTTTGGGGGGTTTCCACTGTTTTGGTCCCACAGAGTTTTTGCAAATACTACATAGCGACCAGAAACCAATCCAGCAAAATCTGTACTCCAAAAGCCAAATGGCTCTCCTTCTCTTCTGAGCCCTGCCTTGTGTCCAAAAATGAGTTTATAACCACATATGGGGTATTGCCATACTCGGGAGAAATTGCTCAACAAATGTTGGGGTTCTTTTTCTGCTTTATTTTTTGAGAAAATGAAAAATTTGGCGCTAAAGCTACGTCTTCTTGGAAAAAAAATATTTATTTTTTTTCACTGCCCAATTCAAATAAAATCTATGAAACAGCTGTGGGGTCAAAATGCTCACTACACCCCTAGATTAATTCCTCAAGGGGTGTAGTATCACAAATGGAGTCCCTTTTGGGTAGTTTCCACTATACTGGTACCTTAGGGGCTTTGAAAAAGCGACGGTAGCAAGAAACCAATCCAGCAAAATCTGTTCTCCAAAAGCCAAATGCCACTCCTTCTTTTCTGTTCCTTGCCATGTGCCCAAACAGCAGTTTATGACCACATATCGGGTATTTCCGTACTCCAGAGAAGTTGCTTTATAAATGTTGGGGTTTTCGTTTTTCTTTATTTATTGAGAAAATGAAACATTTTGAGCTAAAGCTACGTCTTATTGAAGAAAAAGGATTGTTTTTATATTCACTGCCCAATTCTAATAAATTCTAAGAAACATCTGTTGGGTCAAAATGCTCACTACACCCCTAGATGAATTCCTCAAGGTTTAGTTTCCTAAATGGAATCACTTTTTGGGCGTTTTCATTGTTTTGTCCGCTCAGGGGCTCTGCAAATGTGACATGGCCTCCGCAAACCATTCCTGCTAAATTTGAGCTCCAAAAGCCAAATGGCACTGTTTCCCTTCTGATCTCTGCCGTGGGTCCAAACAGCTGTTTATTACCACATATGGGGTATTGTTTTACCCGGGAGAAATTGCTTTACAAATTTTGCTGTGCTTTTTCTCCTTTAGTCCTTGTGGAAATGAGATAAAATTAGCTAAACCTACATTTTCTTTGAAAGAATGTAGATTTTCATTTTCACGGCCTACTTCCAATAATTTCGGCAGAAAAACTGTGGAGTCAAAATGCTAACTATACCCCTAGATAATTTCCTCAAGGGGTGTAGTTTCCAAAATGGGGCCACTTGTGGGGGGTTTCTACTGTTTTGATCACTCAGGGGCTTTGCAAATGCAACATGGCCTCCGAAAACCATTCCTGCTAAATTTCAGCTCCAAAAGCCAAATGGCACTCTTTCCCTTCTAAGCCTTGCCGTGTGTCCAAACAGATGTTTATTACCACATATGGGGTATTGTTTTACTCGGGAGAAATTGCTTACAAATTTTGCAGTGCTTTTTCTCCTTTAGTCCTTGTGGTAATGAGAAAAAATTAGCTAAACCTACATTTTCTCTGAAAGAATGTAGATTTCCATTTTCACGGCCTACTTCCAATAATTTCTGCAATAAACCTGTATGGTCAAAATTCTCACTATACCCCTAGATAATTTCCTTAAGGGGTGTAGTTTCCAAAATGGGGTCACTTTTGGGGGATATCCACTGTTTTGGCACCGCAAGAGTCCTTCAAACCCGACATGGTGCCTAAAATATATTCTAATAAAAAGGAGGCCCAAAATCCTCTAGGTACTCCTTTGCTTCTGAGGACGGTGCTTCAGTCTATGAGCACGCTAGGGCCACATGTGGGATATTTCCTAAAACTGCAGAACCTGGGCAATAAATATTGAGTTGCGTTTCTCTGGTAAAACTTTGTGTTACAACAATGTTTTATTAAAAATGAATTTCTGCAACAACAAAAAATTTAATTAGTACATTTCACCTCTACATTGGTTTAATTCCTGTGAAATGTCTAAAGGGTTAAAAAACTTTCTAAATGCTGTTTTGAATACTTTGAGGGGTAAAGTTTTTAAAATGGGGTGAATTTTTGGGGGTTTCTAGTATATAAGGCCCTAAAAGCCACTTCACAACTGAACTGGCCCCTGTAAAAATAGCCTTTTGAAATATTCTTGAAAATGTGAGAAATTGCTGCTAAAGTTCTAAGCCTTGAAACGTCCTAAAAAATAAAAGGATGTTCAAAAAACGATGTCAATCTAATGTAGACATATGGGGATGTTAATTAGCGACTATTTTGTGTGGTCTTATTGCCTGTCTTACAAGCAGATACTTTTACATTTCGAAAAAAAAATGTGCTAAATTTTTATGTTTTTCACATTTAAATACTGAATGTATCGAGCAAATTTTGCCAGTAACATAAAGTCCAATGTGTCACAAGAAAACAGTCTCAGAATCGCTTGGATAGGTTAAAACATTCCGAAGTTATTACCACATAAAGTGAAACATGTCAGATTTGAAAAATGAGGCTCTGTTAGGAAGGTCAACAGTGGCTATAGAGGGAAGGGGCTAATTTAATAAATGCATCCTGAGCCTCAGGTGTTCAAGAAAAACAAGCATTTTTCTATCTGAGTTAAATGTTTGGTGCTTTGATTTTACAGAAATCTCAAATCAACTTTCTGTAAAGGTTAGCAAAACCAATAAATATCTGAACTCATACTCAGACCTTCTGGAGATATATTGTACCCCAGAAATGTATTGTAGTCTGTTCAAACTCACATTTCTCAAGTTTAATGTATAAGCAATGTTCTCAAAGTCATTGTAGTTGGAGCAGACATGAATGTGATGCTCCTCAAGATTGTATAAAAGAATTAAGATATTATCCAGTTAGACTATTACAAATTGATCCAATAATTCCCTGAAAACATAATTGATGAAATGTTTGAAAGTGTATGTGGCATTACAAACCCCAAAATACATTACAAGATATTCACAGCGTCCATACAGTATCCTGAAAGCTGTCCTTCCATTCATACCTCAGGATGTATTTAAAGAGGCTCTGTCACCAGATTTTGCATCCCCTATCTGCTATTGCAGCAGATAGGCGCTGCAATGTAGATTACAGTAACATTTTTATTTTTTAAAAACGAGCATTTTTGGCCAAGTTATGACCATTTTTGTATTTATGCAAATGAGGCTTGCAAAAGTCCAAGTGGGCGTGTTTAAAGTAAAAGTCCAAGTGGCCGTGTATTATGTGCGTACATCGGGGCATTTTTACTACTTTTACTAGCTGGGCGTTCTGACGAGAAGTATCATCCACTTCTCTTCAGAACGCCCAGCTTCTGGCAGTGCAGACACAGCCGTGTTCTCGAGAGATCACGCTGTGTCGCCACTCACAGGTCCTGCATCGTGTCGGACGAGCGAGGACACATCGGCACCAGAAGCTACAGTTGATTCTGCAGCAGCATCGGCGTTTGCAGGTAAGTCGATGTAGCTACTTACCTGCAAACGCTGATGCTGCTGCAGAATCAACTGTAGCCTCTGGTGCCGATGTGTCCTCGCTCGTCCGACACGATGCAGGACCTGTGAGTGACGACACAGCGTGATCTCTCGAGAACACGCTGTGTGTCTGCACTGCCAGAAGCTGGGCGTTCTGAAGAGAAGTGGATGATACTTCTCGTCAGAACGCCCAGCTAGTAAAAGTAGTAAAAACGCCCCGATGTACGCACATAATACACGCCCAGTTGGACTTTTACTTTAAACACGCCCACTTGGACTTTTGCAAGCCTCATTTGCATAAATACAAAAATGGTCATAACTTGGCCAAAAATGCTCGTTTTTTAAAAATAAAAACGTTACTGTAATCTAGATTGCAGCGCCTATCTGCTGCAATAGCAGATAGGGGTTGCAAAATCTGGCGACAGAGCCTCTTTAAACAAGGTTATATGCTCCTCATAGATCAAGCTTAGTAAATATTTTGGCTGTACAAAGCCTTTCAAGTATTTCTAGAATTAAAGGGAGAGGATATCAGTTTTTAACTGAGACGTTATAAAGCTCCCTATATATTACGCAGGGACGTAAGGGGGGAATCGTTCTTCTCAACAAAGAATAAAGGTGCTCCAGCAGGACATGTAGATGGCTGGAAAAAGCCTTTTTTCAAAATTCTCATCCAAATATCTGTGTAAGGCATTTAGTTCTGGTTCAGAAAGAGAGTAGATACGACCAAATGGTATCTTGACTCCGGGTAACAGTCCTATTATGCAATCAAATGAACAATGTGGAGGAAGCTATCTGCATTCTTTTTATTACAGACATCCTGAAATGCTTAGTATTGTGATAGCAATGAGTTTATAACATTAAGTTCGGAGAGTGATGTGATCTCAGGTAGGGAAGAAGTAGGTTTAGGCAGACAATTTAGCCGACAATATTTGAAGAGAAAATGTATATAATGTGTTTCCCAAATGATGGATGTACAATAAATAAAATGTCAAGGAATTCCAAAAATAACTGAAAACTTTGGAGACGAAATCAGTTGGAAATGAATAACTTCTTGATGATCAGGCTTTTATGAGAACATGAAGCTGAATAGTCTCATGAGTATCAGGCCCCGATGATAGGGGTTAATTGTTTCCATGTCTACTGGTGCTTACTTTGTTAACCCCTTCCCGATATTTGTCATATGGATACGTCATGAAAAGCTAGTGCTTCCCGCATTTTGCCGTATCCATACTACAAATGGATAGCACCGGCTCAGAAGCTGAGTCTGTGCCATCATTGCCGGATGTCAGCGGTGTTTAACAGCTGACTTCCGGCTGTAATGGCAGGGACCAAAATTAGTTTCTATCCCGCCATTAACCCCTTAAATGCAGCTGTCAAAACCGATCGCTGCATTTAAGGAATTTGCAGCTCATTGGCACCCCAGCAATGAAATTGCCGGGGTTCCTGTGGCTAAAATGGATACCGGAGGCCTAATAATGGCCTCCCGTTCTGCCTAGGACAGAAGCCGTTCCACCTGTAATAGCAGGAACTAGAGTTAGCTTCGATTCCTGCCATTAACCCCTTCGATGCAGCGATCGAAAGCGGTTGCTAGCAGATCGGCAGCTCTGCCCTGCAATCGCAGGGCTGCCAACTGCTGCTATGGCAACAGAAGACCTAACAATGACCTCATGCTCTGCCATTACAGAAGCTGATTAGGCTCCGCCGGGAGGCAAAGCCTAATCGGCTTGCAGTCAGTGAATGACTAACAGATCTAATACATTGCAATACATAAAAAATCAGACAGTTGGACCTTCAAGTCCCCTAGTGGGACTTAAAAAAAGTGTTAAAAAAGGAGAAAATAAAAAGGTGAAAAAAATAAGTTTTAAAATATATAATAAAAGTTTCAAGTAATAAAATAAAATACAATCGCCCTGTTCCCTTATCAAGTCCTTTATTATTGGAAAAAATAAATAAACCATACATATTTGGTATCGCCATGACCGTAACGGCCTGAAATATAAAAATATTATGTTATTTATTCCACAGGGGAACGGCGTAAAAAAAACCATAAAAAACTATACCAGAATTTCTGTTTTTTGGTCACTTTGCCCTACAAATATTGGAATAAAAAGTGATCATAAAGACGTATGTATCCAACAATGGTACCTATATAAACTATAGCTTGTCTTGCAAAAAACAAGCCCTCATACAGCTCTGTCAATGAAAAAATTAAAACGTTATGGTTCTCACAACTTGGCGACAGAAAAACATACATTCTTTTTACAAAAGTAATTTTATTGTGCAAAAAGTTGTAAAACATAAAAAAGTGCTATAAATTAGGTATTGCCGGAATCGTACTGACCGCAGAATAAAGTTAACATGTAATTTGTACTAATCATATTGAAACAGCCAGAAAACTCTTGTATAGATGGTACCTCACCCCGGAGAAACTTCATAAATTTTACGAAGAATCAAAAGAGTGTTGGAGATGTAGTAATACAGGCACTATGTTGCACATCTGGTGGAAGTGTCCACATATCCTGGAAGTGTGGAGAAAAATGGGTCGTTTTCTGTCAAATATATGTGGATACCCAATTATCCTAGATGCCCCATTATGCTTGTTGGCAATTGGTGCCGACAAGTATGATCGCACTCACAGAGCAGTTATCCTACACACTATTATAGTGACTAGATTCAAAATAGCAAAATACTGGAAAACCAATAAAATCCCATCCTTGTCAGAAATGATTCAGGGAATAAACAACAACTGCTGGTTTGAATCTATGATCGCCTCTTCCTTAAATAAAAAAAGCTCATTTGATAACATGTGGGATGTTTGGACCTCCAGCCAGTATTGTAATGCGATACACTAGATTTATGGATATTCACACATACAAACCATATATTATTGTGCAAAAATACCATTGAGACTCCCTGATGTATTCCCTTACATATGGTTTTATTGTTCATAATGATTTATTGTACACAAAGCTATGATATTGTACTGATACCTTTGTTATGTTAAGTTATGTAAATTTATTTCTATTTTTACTATGTTAAGTTTTGTAAGTAAGCTTAGTTCCTGCTTACTTGTATGTTCGATTTGAAAAACTCAATAAAAACAAATGTGATAAAAAAAAAAAACATGTAATTTATAATGCATTGTGAAGGCTTTATAAAAAAAAAAAATGAAAAAACGATGTCAAAATTGCAGTTTTTTGGTCACCTGGCTTTCCAAAAATAGGAAAAAAAGTGATCAAAAAGTCGCATGTAACCCAAAATGGTACCAATAAAAACTACAGCTTGTCTCGCAAAACAACAGCCCTCATACCACTAAGTCTATCAAAATATAAAATTAGTTAATGATGAACAGGAGAAATATACGAGGCACTCACCTCAGTGGCAATAGAAAGGATTTATTTGAACAGATCTCGGTCAATGATGATGTGAAGGATGCCAATGACCGTTTCACGCTGAGAGCGCTTTGTCAAGTCGATTTGTTGCTTTTTTTTCTCCCTTGAATCATTAAAATTAGTTAAAGCTCCAATAACAATAAAAATATGCAGTTGTGTAGGACCGAGTGGAACATTTCTTCTGTTTCAAGAGGCGATTTATCAAGGCCCTAAAATTAGGGAACCAGGAAGGGGAGGGCCCAAACATATCTGCTGGAAGCGAGGGTGCCCGTATTATAACAGGACAAAACTTCCCAGCAAAATTCCTCAAACTGCAAAGGTGCAGAGTGTGGACCAAAAGGGGGATAAGTAAGGACATTTATTTCTTTTTAAAATTAAACATAAAAAACAGGATCTAAAAGATTCAAACGAACAGCAATTAAATTAGAAGCACTTTTAATAGTAATTTAATTATTTGTTTTAGAATAAAAGGACAGCATTAAAATAATTAGAAAGAATAAATATAATTATAATTATTGAAGAAACTAAGATTGAAGATTGAAGATTACTCACATTGTCTGCAAGCGGCGAGAGCGCACGGACGGTGACTCTTGAAGCATACAGTTACCTGTACACAAACATATATATATATATATATATATATATATATATATATATATATATAAAAAATTAATCTTCTCTCACAAAAAAAACAAGAATATCTATTATTTGGTAGAAAGTAGATGGTTAAAAGGTGAAAAATTGTAGAAATAGCAATTAAGAGAAAATCAGAGTGAGAAAAGAAAAAAACACACACGCACCTGTGTTGAAACGCCCATAATGAACCTTCACCATGATTGTTTAACCTGGAAGTGAATCACAGGATAAGAGTATATAAGATGATGTATTTTAGTTAAATTTATATGCCTGATGAAGACCACAGTGCGTGGTTGAAACGCGTTGCAGCAACTGAATTTTTATTGTTTTAATAGCATATTGAATAAAATCGTTGTAACAAACTCCGACGATTTTGTGAGGATACTAGTTCAATTCACACCTGAGCGCCCGTTCAGAGGAGCAGTTTTTTCTTCCCAATTTGCATCACTTCAAAACCGCGAGGAGATGAGTTCCTGATACGAATTCACCCCATGCGGTTATGGCTCCAGAGGCAAGCACAGTGTGATCGAGTGTGTACAAGCTACAAAGTCAAGTTGTGCTGGCGACATTGCACAACTCACCAAGGTGAGCTCTATTCATAGCTACTTTCTATCCAACAAATATCAGAACGATATCACCTTAGAGGAGCGCCGTTTTCTCTCTTTTTTATCTTTTTTTCCAAGAATCTTCAATCCGGTTGTCAGCTAGGATATACCGGATTTAACAGGTGGACGATTCCAAGCTAGGAATACACACGTCCTCACTCCTAGAGGTTTAAGATTACCCTTTTTATCAGCCTTCCCTGATGACACACTTTTTTCCTCAGAATGGAAAGAATACATGTCCACATGCTCCAGAGGTATGATGGAGCGACTGTATAATAAAAGAACATCCTTATCAGACCATTTTTCTAAACTGTTCTCAACATCACGTGGGTCAAGTTAGAACTATATAAAAAACACCAAGATTTCCAAAAAATAGAATTATCTATAAAAAATAGACTCTTGAAACTGGAGAGAGATGTAATTGAAAAAAAAGCAGCTAAATTTAAACATGATAGACAAGACTTTGCGTGTCAATCGACTGACACACCCACTATAGAATCCCTATACAAAGAACAAAGCAAACAGTCACCTTTATATCATCAAAATCTATCATATGGAAACCCCAGGATTAACAAAAATATAAATACAAATACAAAAAGATACAGTAGGTATACCTACAGAAGAAATACTAATACACCTCAACAGGAAAATGTAGAGACCAACAGAATCTATAAAAAATATAATGAAAATAATGTGAAGGATTATAGTCACCAGAATGCAATAAGGCAAATAGATCATCACCAAACAATAAAGAATACGGAACCATGGATTCCACCAAATATCAATTTGCCTCCACTATTTCCTAAAGTTACTACAGAAATAGCGCATATAGATATGCCACATCATTCTAACTCAATAGATAACACATTTTTCACCACACATGATTCACCTGATGGTATAAACACCACTTTTCGCTGGATAGGTACTCCGGTCCACACAGGTAGTCGCCCAGAACCGACTTTTTCATCACCTTTGATTCTATATCTTAATGATATAGATAGACCCACTGCAGATCCTACCACTCCTGAAATTGAAACATCAAACTCTTCAACAAATAGTACACTAACCAATATATCTTTTTTAGAGTTTCCCCCGAGTTCGAATATCAGTCCTCAAACACAAAAATCAAAGACATCACCACCTATAGGGAATCATGTAATTACAAAATATTTTCAAGCCCTCCCAAATCAAATGCATTTATCCAAATCTACAAAAAGAAAAGAAAGATCAGAGGATGCAGAGGGGGTGAAAAAAGAAACACACAATAAAAGCAGGGAGGATTAAAAACCGACCTGCAAGAATCTATTGAAACTAAGAGTATACATGAAAAATCCAGTAATGTCTTTAATTTATCACAATATATACTCAAAAAAGTAGAAATAGAGTTACTTTCTAAAGGCTTGTCTTTATGTCCCACACAACCAGCTGATGAGTTTCAACTTTTTTTAGACTTAAATAATTTTATTAGAAAACTTACATTGCAACGTCATTTTTCTATAGAAACAGGGAAATTCAAACAAATGGAAAAATATATTAGTGTAGAAGACCTATATACACATCTTCAAGTCAATGGAAAATCGAGTTTTTACCCACTGCATCACAAGGGTAATTTTTTAGAAACTTTTTATATATTAGTGTCAAATGATTTGAAAATAATCAATAAGAAAAAAAGCATACCTAGTCAATGCAATCTTAATAAAGAAGAGAAAAAATCACTCAAGGACCTTCAAAATAACAAAAATATTGTAATAAGATCAGCGGATAAAGGAGGAGGAATTGTAATACAAGATAGAGAAACTTATATCCAAGAAGCTGAGAGAATACTTTCCGATAAAAGATATTACGAAACAATAATATCTGACCCATCAGATCAATATGAAAAAAAATTTTTACATTTCATAAAAATCAGCTTCGAAGAGGGCATTATAAATAAAAAAGAAAAATCATTTTTAATGATAGCAAATCCGGAAACACCTTTTTTTTATCATCTACCTAAAATTCATAAAAATAAAAGGAATCCTCCAGGGAGACCAATAATATCTGGTATCAATTCCCTGACAAGTCAGCTTTTACACTATATAGATTTACATTTGCAAGATTTAGTAAAAAAAATACCATCTCATCTGAAAGACTCCACGAGTCTCATCAGAGAATTACAAGGATACAGCTGGAATGAAAATTATGTATTGATAACATTAGATGTTACTTCCCTATATTCGAATATCGATCACACCCTTGGATTAAAGGCCACAAATTTTTTTTTAGAACATAGAGGTATGCTCCCAAAAAAACTAAATGATTTTCTATTGGAAAGATTACATTTTATTCTCACCAACAATATTTTTAAACATAATGCTATATTATATAAATAGATAAGAGGCACAGCTATGGGGACGCGAATTGCCCTCAGCTATGCCAACCTATTCATGGGGCATTTTGAATTAACACACATAGAGAATGACCATATATATCGGAATAAAATTGTCTATTACAAGAGATATATCGATGACCTTTTCCTAATCTGGTCTGGCACTGTGGAGGAAGTGAATAGCTTCATAAATATTTAAAATAAAAATATGTGGGGAATACAATTCACACAAAATATATCAAAAGAAAAAATAATATTTTTAGATTTAGAAATTAGTCATTCTGATAATAAATTTTTAACAAAAACACATTTTAAAGACACAGATAAAAATAGTTTTTTAAATTTTAAAAGTGCACATTACAAAAAATGGATAACAAATATCCCACACAGTCAGTACAGGAGAATAAGAAAAAACTGCTCTTCAGTTAATGGATACAAAGAACAATCCAAAATCCTCAAAGCAAAGTTTGAGGAGAAAAAATCTCCTCAAAATCTCCTCAAACATGCGTATCAAAAAAATCTAGATACATCTCAAGAAGCATGCCTTGTAGAAAAAGTACATATAGAACACAATAAGGATGTTTTAAAGAAAAAACACTCAAATAATTTTATTACAACATTTAACCAAGACCATAATATCATAAGAAATGCATTGCAAAAACATTGGAACGTACTTCTAAATGATCCAATTTTAAATAAAATCATCCCTATAAAACCAGGGATAACATTTCGTCGAGTGAGAACTATCAAAAATATATTAGCACCTAGTAGATTGAAGATGAATATCCCCACCTCTACCCAAGATTATTATTATAAACCAGTAGGGATCCATAAATGTGGGAAAAGAAATTGTTTATGCTGTTTTAATATTAACAAAGGAAAAACTCAGGTTATGTCAAACGTAACACAAGAAATATTCGAAATTGACACCCATATGAACTGTGAAACCGATTATGTAATATACATGATTGAATGCGAGTGCGGATTGCAATATGTTGTAAGAACAACCCAAACACTAAGAAAGAGATTGAATGGTCACCGCTTTAATGCAAAAAACGGTTTCCTAAAACACAGCTTATCAAGGCATTTATTGTATAATCATTCATCTGATTTTTCTAAAATAAAAATCTCCCCAATCGAGCAAGTGAATTCCAAAATACATAACAGAATCTCTACCCTGAACAAAAGGGAGTTTTTCTGGATATTTAAATTTGGTACCTTGAGCCCAAACGGACTCAATGAAAAAATAGATCAAGTGTAGTTTGAAATATCAGAATGAATGGGGTGGAATTGCATAAATAAATGAAAATAGAACTAATTATGACTGATATAAAAAAAAAACCTCTACTGCAATTTATGAAAAGCATAGACATTCTGGTCTCCTGACAATTAAAGGACCAGCGAACAAGAGTGAATAACAATACAGCTGGAAGAACGGTCTATTACAATACAATTACATTTGTATTTAAAATAATAGGATAGAACTGAATTTAATATACCTACAAAGAACAAATAATAACCATTGTTCACAATGGGAACATTTATTTTTAAATTTAAACATAAAAAACAGGAGCGGCCGGCTCCCGACAATTGAATATCTAAAAGATTCAAACGAACAGCAATTAAATTAGAAGCACTTTTAATAGTAATTTAATTATTTGTTTTAGTTTAAAAGGACAGCATTAAAATAATTAAATTACTCACATTGTCTGCAAGCGGCGAGAGCGCACGGACGGTGACTCTTGAAGCATACAGTTACCTGTACACAAACATATATATATATATATATATATATATATATATATATATATATATATATATATAAAAAATTAATCTTCTCTCACAAAAAAACCAAGAATATCTATTATTTGGTAGAAAGTAGATGGTTAAAAGGTGAAAAATTGTAGAAATAGCAATTAAGAGAAAATCAGAGTGAGAAAAGAAAAAAACACACACGCACTTGTGTTGAAACGCCCATAATGAACCTTCACCTTGATTGTTTAACCTGGAAGTGAATCACATGATAAGAGTATATAAGATGATGTATTTTAGTTAAATTTATATGCCTGATGAAGACCACAGTGCGTAGTTGAAACGCGTTGCAGCAACTGAATTTTTATTGTTTTAATAGCATATTGAATAAAATCGTTGTAACAAATTCCGACGATTTTGTGAGGATACTAGTTCAATTCAGACCTGAGCGCCCGTTCAGAGGAGCAGTTTTTTCTTCCCAATTTGCAACAGCTATAAAATGAAACCCTGGTGCCAACAACTTGTCCTGTGCCAGAGGAGAAATGTGATGTTTTTTTTAAGTTATCTCCAGTTTCATCTGTTCTTTTACATCAGTGACAGTTATTGTCCAATGGATCTTATTTGGGCAATAAACAGCATAGTGCCCTGAACCCCCACAATAAAGGCAAAGATTTTCTGTACGTCGTCTCACTTTCTCTGTTGTAGTTAGCGGTTTTTGAGTAACAATAATTTGCATAGGTTTAGATATAGATTTAGTACTTTGCTGGGTCTTCAGTATTGGTTGACCGAAGCAGAAGGCAGGATTATTTTCAAATGCCCGCAGTCTTTCCTTTCTTATTTCAATATGTCTCTGATCAATTTAAAAGCAACATTTAATTTCGTTACTAGTCGCAGCTCCAGTTGAAAAGGTAGGAAAAAAAATAGAACTGCATGCTGCGCTACTTTTTTCTGGCCAAATGACGGACACCATGATGGAAACCCGACAGAACTCATTAACTCCTTTACAACATCTTCCGTGTATATATAAGGCAGAAGTCGGGAGGGAAAGTAGGAAGCGTTCTCATGTGCTGAGCCCGCTACATTAAATGCGCGTTTCATCTGTATGTTACAGCCAACGCTTTACTGCAATGGGCAGGATCGTAGATTACTACAATCCTGCTTGTTTAACTCCTTAGTTTCTGCGGTTAATAGCGCTTGCAATATCTAAGCCGCTAAAAAGATGGGGATGGCCCGCTCCTACTGCCCATGCATTAGAATATAATATGCATTGGTCAAAATATATACAGTATAAATATAAGTATATACATATACATATCTACATTGCGAGTTATAAAAGGATGGTTTAAGATGAGAATACAAGCGGGGAGAATGAAAAGGTAAAGGGGACAGGTAATGGACCATTTGAGGTTCAGTTTTTATTTAGGTGTATTCCATATTAGGTAGTTAAGAAGAGGGTAAGAAGAGGGTAACATATAATGGCTCCAAGATTCCAATATTCGTTCAAAGGCTTTAATCCCTTGGCGACATGCCACGTACTAATACCGTGCTGTCGCCAAGGGGAAGTATGGAGCGCGCTCCATGCTTGGCGGGTGACGGCTGTGTTACACAGCCGACACCTCACTCAAGTGGGCGGAATCAAAGTTCACTTTGATTCTGCCCGTTTAACACCTTAAATGCCGCGGTCAACCGTGACCGCGGCATTTAAATTGTTAGAATCAGGGGGGTGCCCCCTAAAAAACACACCATTGCGCCCTGGCGCGGCACGATCGGCCATTTACAATGGTTGTTATGGCAGCCTGGGGGCCTAATAAAGGCCCCAGGGCTGCCATCTTTGTGCTCCTTTGAAGCTCTGACTCTGTCAGGGCTTCAAAGGAGACTGTCCGTATCACGATATACTACAATACATTAGTATTGCAGTATATCATGCAAGCGATCCAAGGATCGCTGGTTCAAGTCTCCTAGGAGGACTTATAAAAAAAGTATGTTTTTTATGTTAAAAAAAATTTATATTAAAAGTTAAAAAAAAAAAACTATTCCCTTTTTTCCCCTATAGTAATTAAAAAAAAAAAGTTAACATAACTGGTATCACCGCATCCATAAAAGTCAGAGCTATCACAATATAGCATTGTTTAACCCGCTCGGTGAACGGCGTAAGAATAAATAAATTATAAAACATGCAAATTGCTGTTTTTTGGTCACCTTAGCTCTCCAAAAAAATTAAATAAAAAGTGATCAAAAAGTTGCATATACCCCAAAATGGTATTGGTGAAAACTACAGCTCGCCTTGCAAAAATTAAGCTCTCACATCGCTAAAATAACAGTTATGGCTCATAGAACATGGCGAACATAATTTTTTTTTAGCAAATAGTTGTTGTTTTTTTTTAAAAAAGTGGTAAAACATAAAACAAAACATATGAATTTGTTGATGCCATAATCGTATCAACCTCTAGATTAAGGTGCACATGTAGTTTTTACCGCCTGATGGACGCCATAAAAACAAAAACCCCCCAAAAATTGCGTAATGGCAGTTTTTTTCCCATTTCATCCCACAAATAATTTTTTTCAGCTTCCGAGTGCATTATGGGGTACAATAAATGGTGCCATGACAGACTACAACTTGTCCCGCAAAAAACAAGCTCTCATACGGCTATGTCGGCGAAAAAATAAAGAAGTTATGGCTTTTGGAGGAAAAAACGAATATGAAAAAACTGAAATTGGCCGTGTCTCCAGGGGTTATTATTACCTCGAGTCAAGGCTGCTAGTTTTTCATTAATCATATAGAAATTAAGTTTTCATTTGACTTCAGAGAAGTTAAGTACAGGTTGTTTCCAAACCTGTGCTATTGTTTGCTTCTCAGCCAAGAAAAAGAAAGAAATCAACTTTTGTTTGACTCGAGGAACATTTCCAATTCATTTGTTAAGTAAGACTTCCCAAGGGCAAGTATTAATAGTAAATCCAGTTACTACTTCAATGAGTCTGTATAGTGCAGTCCAGAACTTTTCTACTTTGGGACATTCCCACCAGATGTAATACATGTTACCAAGTGAAGTACAACCTCTGAAACAATTGGGGAAATAATTAGGTGCTGAATGGGCAATCCTCGTAGGGACTAGCTAACATGGAAGCAACATTTTCTTATAAGTACCGCACTCTAACCGATTGCGCCACTGGAGCTTTTGGAAGTAAAATTTTCTATGAGGATTCCAATAATAGTGTATTAATAGAGCTTTTCACTGTACTTTCCCATATTTGTTGTCATTGACTTTTCAATAATATGGATCATACATATATCAGATTCCCATTTAGCTACATATGAAGGGCTGGGGTACTATTTACTCTGTTTTCAAGACTACAATATAAGAAGGATATAAGACCTGCAGCATGAGGAGCGAAGCGACATCTATATTCAAATAATATTTATACAATTATTTAACCTGCACGGTGAACACCATAAAACTAAAATATTTTTGGTCACTTACAGAACTAAAAGTACTAAAATGTATACTACTGTTTACATATATGCTTCATAAGCCTTGATCTTTGATAAACATTGAATAAATTAAGGATAATATAATTGAAAGCAGCAGGACCTATTCATGTTTGTATGAAAACAATATTCAGCTTTAAATACAAGTGGAAAAAATGTCAAAGACCGACCTTGGCTTCAGAATAATAATAATGCATTATTAGTGGTATAAAAATATGAGCTACAATAATTCTTTAATCTAATAAAATTACTGATATGCTAAGCAACCTTTAAGAATACAATGCAGAGCTTATAACAAGGTTGATAACTCTTCCTTCACATTACCATGTTTATTTTATGATGTTATTTTTTAAAATTCATTATATAAAAAAAATTCAATATAAAATAACTTTTGTATTATTAACCTGCCATAATTATATATTTATTAAATGTTCACTGTCGTTTCAACAAACTTTGCATATATATATATATATATATATATATATATATATATATATATATATATGTGTGTATATGTATATGTATATATATATATATATATATATATATATATATATATATATATATATATATATAGTGCAAGCGATTATAAGAAATGTTATAATTTATCTTATGAGAGAAAATTGCCTCTCTCTCCACTTATGAGACGCTTCTTCTCCTCCCCTTTCCTCCTGCACTGATTATTCACCCTCAATTTACTGCTAAAATTCACCTTGAGAGAAAAGACAGATTTTCAGCTCAAAGGTTACGTGCTGCCACTAGAGTCTATGTATAAGGGAGGGGGAGGAGGGAGCAAGAGTTGAGTTAAAGACAGATAGACAGACACACACACACACGCACGCATGCACACACACACACACACGCACCTTCTAGTAAGTGTTATATCTCACACCAGTGCTGGATTCACAGCTACACATCTCATTACTGCTGTATAATATCCTCCATGCTGCTGCTTCTGAGAGTGCGCTACAATAATATGGGAGAGCAAGATCTTCCCTTTTTGACTGTGTGGAGCTTATGGGAAACATAGTAGCAGCTAGTCCCTCTCCCTCCCCAAAGCTGAGCTCATGGAATACTGATAACTAGATATACAAAATACAGAGGGGAAAAGTGGTGAAAAATGCCATAAAGAAGTCATATATGTTATTCCTTATGTACATACACAGCAGCTTATTTTTAAAAGTCACCTGAAGCGAGAGGTACATTTGAAAGGGAAGGTGTCACAATTTTTTTTTAAATTATATTGCTTTTAATATAATATAAACAACAATTTTATTTATTTGTGTTGTCCCTTACTACTTTTTAATGTATTCATACTTTTACTTCTCTATGGGGGCTGCCATTTTTTTTTTCCATCTCTAGTGTGTGTCGATTAATGACACATACACAGATGGAATACAGCAGCTACAGGGCATAGGGCACAATGAATGTGAGACGTTCATTGCTTCTGCTATCTGGCTCTGTACTGCGCTCACACAGCAGAGAAGCCGGTTTGTAGGGAGATAGCAGGCGCTATTATGAAGACCAGCTGCACTGCAGGTAAGGTGTGTGTCTCTGTCTGCCCCTCTCTCTCACAGACTGCCGTTCTTGTGACCCCCGATGGGCCCCCCATCTGGCAGGCCCCCCCGACGCCCCCCCAATGGGCCGCCCTCCCTGTCGCTAGATGTATTCTCAGTGTGGACGGTGTGCGGAGATAAGCTTGTCAGATGTAGTAGAGCTGAGTGTGTGTATGTATGTAGTAGTGCAGAGTGTGAGATGTATTGTCAGTGTGGACGGTGTGCGGACTGTGATCGGGTAAATAGGTGAGGTATCTGTCAGCAGGAGGTCGGGGAGGAGACTGTCAGCAGCAGATGGTTATTCCTATCACAGAGTGGTGTGACAGTTTCCTCTGCTGTGGAGGAGACTGTCAGCAAGATTGTATGGGGACGAAGGAGGAGACTGTCAGCAGGATTGTATGGTGACGATGGAGGAGACTGTCAGCAGGATTGTATGGTGACGCTGGAGGAGACTGTCAGCAGTATTGGGTGGTGATCCTGGAGGAGACTGTCAGCAGTATTGTATGGTGATGCTGGAGGAAACTGTCAGCAGTATTGGGTGGTGATCCTGGAGGAGACTGTCAGCAGGATGGAGGGATAAAGACATTTAGCAGGAGAGGCATGTAAAATGCGCAAAAAAAAAACCGTGTCAAATACACGCCGTGTGAACCTGTCAACTGAAAAGTCATTCACTTCACTTTCATCATTCTAAGGCTTTATTCAGACAAATGGGAAAAACGTCTGTGCAACGCGCGTGATTTGCACGCGCGTTGCACGGACCTATATTAGTCTATGGGGCCGTGCAGACATGTCCGTGATTTTTACTCAGCATGAATCCGCTGAAAAAAAGTCCGTTCTTTCGGCGTTTTGCGCGAATCACGCACCCATTGAAGTCAATGGGTGCGTGAAAACCATGAATGTCACACAGAAGCACTTCCGTGCGAACTGCGTGATTCGCGCAATAGCTGTCAAAAGGATGAATGTAACGTGCTTTTCTGTTTACAAACATCCAAATGGAGTGTCATAATGATGGCGGCTGCGCAAAAAACACGCAGCCGCGCATCATATGCTGATGCCCCACGGAGCTGTTAAAGGAACAGTGTCGCCAAATTTTTTTTTTTAATATGTTAAAGATGTTAGTGCTTTATTAAAAACGTTTGGATTAATTTGTGTCTTTGTGTGTTACTTTTTTTATTTTTACACTTTTTCTTCCCTTTTTTCCATTTCTGTATGTGTCGATTAACGACACATACAGACATGGAATACGGCAGCTCCAGTCCCATAGGGACTGCGAACGGGGCCCGTTCCATCCACTTTCGTGTACGCCGCTGTGTGGGAACGGCGCATGCGCCGCTCCCACACAGTTTAATTTGAAATGCGCGCCGTCCGGCGCCATTTTCCTGTGGACCGGAGGTCGCGGCCGGACAGTAAGATTACTACTTCCGGTCGCGGCTTCCGGACTTGTGCACATGGAGCAGCGGCAGCAGACGGAGCGGATGGACCGGAGGGAGCGGCGGCGACTGGAGCAGGTAAGTTATTTCTATGTATGTTCGTGTTTCAGTGTGTTTACTACTGTATGTTAACCTTCTACACTGTGTGTTAGCTCAAAAAATGGCGACACACAGTGCAGGAGGTTAGACCGTTCAAACCCCTCGTTTATCCCGGCACTAGCCAGGATAAAGGAGGGGGGGATTCTGAGAGCTCACTAGAGCGAGGGATTTTTACCCAATTTTGCAGCATAAAGCAATGTGGTTGCTTTACCACATGCAATGCTGCAATTTTGGGAATGGCTCCATCTAGTGACCAGTGCTGGGAAATATTATAAATTGAATCCAATTTATAATATTTCCTGACTCGTGAAAATAAAATAAAAAAATTAGAACAATGTTTAATCACCTATACACTAACTGTTTAATTAAAAAAAAACAAACATGTTTTGCTGGCAACACATTCCCTTTAAGTGTTTTTTGTGTGCGCAAAAACGCCACGCTCGTGTGAGTGAGGCCTAAGGGTATGTTCACACGCAGTGTTTTCAGCCATTTTTCTGGCTGTAAGCGTCCCGAAAAACGGCTGAAAAATCTAAAGCAGAACGCTTCAAAAACATCTGCCCATTGGTTTCAATGGGAAATACGGCGTTCTGTTCCGACGGGGCGTTTATTTACGCGGCCATTTTCCAAAAACGGCATGTAAAAAGACGCCCGCCAAAAAGAAGTGCATATCACTTCTTGGGAAGTTTTTGGAGCCATTTTTCATTGACTCTATAGAAAAACTGCTCCAAAAACGGCCGTAAAAAAACGCCACCAAAACCGCGAGTTTGATTAAAAAATGGCTGAAAATCAGGAGCTGTTTTCCTTTTGTTTAGTAAGCGTGTGAACATACCCTTAGCCTTTTGGTGTGTCCTATAGCTTCTGCAAGCTGCATTTCAACAATCACACCCAAAATGGCAGCCAGACATTGCTTAGCAATTTGAAGACACCATTTCCTGGCTTGTGTGTGGGGGGGGGGGGGTGAGATTCCCTCCCACATTTACGGCAGCTGTGAGTCAGGTTGCTTTGCCTTATTCACCTTGCTGTAATTCTGGGAAGTGCTCCCTTTGGTGGCCAACATAGGAAAACATGTCAAATTATTATTTAATACTTTCCACCATGTGGAAGAAAAAAAAAAAATACAGCAAAAAACTTTGATTTTCACCTTCACATCACAGTATGTTGATATTATTTTTATTGTTTCTCTATTCATTACAATAAAACAATTTTAAAAAAACACACAAAATATGCACACTGTCATATGACGGCTCAATGCAATCTCTACGTTTTTAAAGCCAATGTACCCATTGCAGAGGTCTTTTTATATAAATCATACAGAAAAAAAAATTGTGGCATGCTCCATATGTTGCCATATTAAGGCCCTGTTCACACTGAGTTTTTTGCAGGAGGAAAATTCTGCCTCAAAATTCCGTTTGGGATTTTGAGGCAGATTTTGACCTTCCTGCACAGCGTTTGCTGTGATTTTCGCCGCGTTTTTCGCTCGCGCCCATTGAGTGCTACGGGCAAAAAACTCCCTTCTTTCTCCCGTGAGGCAGTTTTACCGCTCGCGGGAGAAAACCGCCCCTGCCTCCCCTTGAAATCAATGGGAGGCATTTTCGATCGGTTTTTGACGAGTTTTGCGTAGCGGTTTCCGCTCCAAAAAGCTCGTCAAAATACTCTATATGAACAGGGCCTAAAGCGGTATTCTCCCCTAGAAGCATTGCTTCTAGGAGATATAATATCTGTAATATGGTTCAGCATGGAGGCACCATATGGTATACAGTGTTCCTGTAGCTCTGTAATATGTAGTTATAGGGACCCCTTGTGCCACCTTGCTGGCTCTGTGCATGAAGTCTAAATGTTTGTCACAAAAAAAAGAACGAGAAATTTGCACCCTTTTTGTAAATTAAGCAAAGTCTATGAGCGTATGTGTGCGTTGATTACAAGTGATTGTAAGCTCTGCTGCAGCATAGAATAGTGTACTGTGAAGTACTGGGATCTATGCTGGTCTTACAGGATCAGTGACAGAATAAAGAAAGATGATAAAATTCATATAGGACTTTTTCCTTGTCTATGCTCACTGAAGTGATGAAAGAAACGAAAAAGAACATCCATGTATAGCCATAGGGCTGGGTTGCAGAAGGTAATTATAGAAACCAGATCTTAAAAGTGTAATCTCAAAGGTGTTGTTCAGTTGCCTTGTCATTCAGAGATAATGGGCTCGGTGTAGTAAAAAAGAACAGACAGAAGAATCTAACACTGATAGATCACAGTGACGCCCTGGGTTGAAGCCACTGCCCAGAATATAATATTATACCTCATGTAATGTTATTGATGGAATCTGTCCTGTTAGTGATTTAGAATTAATATAGAAATACTACAGGTTTTTCATATTATTTTGCATTCTCTGTCATTTCAATATAATCAACATCATTATCAACGGGCTAGGACCTTTTTTTAATACTAGATTTTGTTCTTTGGGCTGTTCCCCCAAGCTTGGGCCCCACTCTCCACCATTGCCCTCCCACGCCGTGTATATATTAAACACCACCTTTCTGTGTGAGCATTGACAAATGAGTGTTATGAGTTATGATTCCCCTTGTCAAACATACTGACAGTCTCCAACCATCGCTGACAGTATCACACTGTGTAGGACACATCCTCTTGACAATAGGAATGGTAACACGCATTTGTCTGTTAGTCCTGGAAACACAAAGACTTTATGTGGAAATCAAGGATTTCCCATAACAGACATGTCAGGGAATGGGACAGATCCTCTATAGATCCAGTGACTCACAAGTGATTTCTTCTCTGATGGGAGTTGTTCTCTTTTCTTCTCTTCTCCATCTGACACAAACCATTATGGTGACTTCTCCTGATGACTGCAGAGTTTCCTGATGAGAAATCTTTGCCCCTCGATTCTGCAGCCATTTTCATGGTCTATAGCAACACATAAATTCAGAAACTAAACACCCTAAATAGTTTTATACCCCAGCAAATTAAAACCCCAGGCCCATACATTAACTCAGACCAATAAATTCAGTCCCCAAGGTGTAACTAAACTTTTAAAAAACTTTTGTTGTGTCATAGTGATATGTCAGATATACACTATACACACCACACACTACATACACTATACAGACGCTATATAGACTATACACACACACACACACACACACACACACACACACACACTATATGCACAATATGCACACTATATACACTATACACACACTATATACACTACACACACACACTATGTGCACTATAGACACACACACACACACACACACACACACACTATATGTACTATATACACACACTATACACACAGACACACTATATGCACTATACACACTATATGCACTATACACACACTATGTACTTTATACACACACTATATGCACTATACATGCACACCATATGCACTATACACACACAAACTATACACACTATATATACACACACTATACACACTATATACACTATACACACAAACACACTATATGCACTATATACACACACACACTATATGCACTATACACACACACTACATACACTATAAACACACACACACTATATATACACACTATATACACACTATATGCACTATACACACACTATATACATAACATACAATATACACACACTACATACACTATACACACTATATACACTACATACACTATATACACACACTATGCACTATGCACACACACACACACACACACACACACACACACACACACACTATATGCACTATGTGCACACACACACAATATATACACACTATATGCACTATGCACACACACACACACACACACACACACACACACACACACACACACACACACCACACTTACCAGAGCCTCTTCTTCTGCGGTGCTTGTTCTCTGGCAGCCTACAGGACCTTGATCATGTGACTGTGATGTCACCACAGGTCCTTCACCCCCTAGTTGCAGTCTTGCCGTTATCAAGCAGCTGTTGGAGGTGTAGACAGGTGGGACAGTGCACAGCAGCACAGAAGAGCAGACTATCAGGGAGAGTGACTCCAGCACCTGCCCATCACTATGTCTGACAGTCTGCTTTGTACAGCTGATATGCTGTGCCACCCGCCCCCTGTTACCTGGCCTAGCGTGTTCCTGCAAATGACTCCCCTTGCACCTACCTCCACCTCTTTATCAGCAGGTGAGACTGATGACCGCCAGAATGTGGCCTGCAGCAACCCTTCATAGTTTATAGAGGTTATGTGTGGTTCAGTCGGCCATGGGCTCCCTGGGACCCTTGGGCCACGAGCAATCGCCCGAACCACCCATATGAGTGTAACGGCTACCGTGCCATTCCCCACTGCTTTCATGGCCTCTGCTCCAGTTCCCGTACCCTCCATTCCCTCATGCTCGTCCCGAGCTCCACTCACCCGATCCGGACACTCTGCATGCTCTGGGTGTCATCAGGTAACTGCATCTCTCACCTCCCTCCACGGCCGTCATCCACGATGTGCGGCTGCAGCCACTAGAGGGCGCACGCGCTGACTCTTCCCTTCTTAAAGGGCCAGAGCCTGCCAAAATCCTAAGACTTCCTATTTAAGGATCCTCCTCCCTCAGATCCTTGCTTGTTCAACCAAGTTATCCCTGTGAGCTTCCCTGTACCCAGTTTCCCTGTTACCTTGCCTTCTACCTTTGTCTGGATTTCCCGTAGTGACCTCTACCTGAACTTGTACTATCCTTGCCTGCCGCCTGCCTTGACATATCGCTATCCATACCCGTAATGACGTCTGCTGCATGTCCTGACTTCTGGCCTATACATCTGACTGCCTCTAAACCTGCTGTGCCAAGCGTTGCCCTGGGTTACAAGCACCATCTCCCAGACGACACAGAGGATCCATAAAACAAACCGGTGAGAACCGTTATAATGAGGATCCGCCACTGAGACTGCACACTTAATTTATTTCAATATGGGGGACAGTAGGAGGAAACTTGAATTGCTACAGCCCTTTACTTTCTCAGTGCTGAAGTCGGTGGGGGTGACCGAGCTGCAGCTCCACTATATCTGTAACATGACAGACATTGATAACTTCCTATTAGTGAATAAGGAAGAAGAGGTCTGCAGTGCTGAGCTTTAAAAAAGGAATGGTTCCACAAATATAATGTACATGAGGATCTAAGAGCACTGTGAAGTTTTTAATGAAGTTACATTAGGGATTTTTTTTAAAAGTACAATAATAAAAAGAAGCTCCATGTGAAAGCAATACTTAATATTATTGCTTTTTTCAATGTTTAATGAGACTATAATATTGTGCACTACTGTGGTGTTTAGACATTTTTGTAACAAAACCGAAAATGTATAGTCTTGGTCAAATAAAGTACATGTGTGTTTCCATCAGAGTATATAAAACACATCTGCATGTAATGGTAGAAATTAAATTCATTTGCTGATAGCAACTATGCTCCCCAGCTGATTGTG
Organism: Rhinoderma darwinii; assembly: GCF_050947455.1. Classification (NCBI taxonomy): domain Eukaryota; kingdom Metazoa; phylum Chordata; class Amphibia; order Anura; family Rhinodermatidae; genus Rhinoderma; species Rhinoderma darwinii. Next base: position 157,285,625 of record NC_134688.1, on the reverse strand, counting down.
GACACCATTGTGGTGTGTAAATACTATGGGCATAACTTTGGGCATGTTGCTATAATATGGATCCATATTGTATGGACCCTGATTATGGACCCATAGTAAGCTACTGAACTTCCATGTGTCATTTTTTTGTAGTAAGTCTTTTGATACTGCAAAATTTAGCTTGTGCTCTGACAGTTGTGTCACTGCTGTAATTCTCTTGTTCTGCTTCTATGACGGAGCAGAAAAACGGAAATAACCTAAACAAACACAGATGTAAACAGAGACAGTTTTACACAGGCCAAGGATTGTGCGAACGAGCGCTCGTACAAACTTTTATTCCCAATCGTTGGCCTGTGTAAACAGGGCAGAAATAAGCTAACGAATGAGCAAATGTTCGTTCCTCAGATGATCGCATCTTTTATGCGGATCGCTTGTTGGCAGCACATCTCCGTGCGTAAACAGGCGATGCGATACAAACAAGATGCAAATGTATGGGGATGAACAGAGCCGGCTCCAGGTTTATGTGGGCCTTTGGGCGACATCAGATTAATGGGCGCCTTTGCAGGGGAACTCACGGCGGCAGTAAAATGGCAGAAAACATCACTTTGTGCCCCCATATAGAAGTTAGGCCCTGTTTATGCACCTATAAATTTAGTGCCCTCTGTAGATAGTGCCATACAGCCCCCCTCTAGATAGCGCCCCCACCGCCTCCTGTAGATAGTGCCATACAGCCCCCTGTAGATAGCGCCATACAGGCCCCCTTTAGATAGCGTCATACAGCCCCCTGTAGATATTGCCATACAGTGACCCTGTAGATATCGCCATACAGACCCCTCTGTAGATAGTGCCATACAGACTCCCTGTAGATAGCACCATACATCCCCCTGTAGATAGCTCGATACAGCCCCCCTGTAGATAGCACCATACAGCCCCCTGTAGATAGCGCCATACAGCCCCCTGTAGATAGCGCCATACAGACCTCCTGTAGATAGCGCCATACAGACCTCCTGTAGATAGCGCCATACAGCCCCCCTGTAGATAGCACTATACAGCCCCCTGTAGATAGCGCCATACAGCTCCCCTGTAGATAGCACCATAAAGCTCCCCCTGTAGATAGCGCCATACAGCCCCCCTCCTGTAGATCGTACCATATAGTGACCCCTTTCCTGTAGATAGCGCCATATTGTGACCCCCCCATCTAAAGATGGTGCCATATGGTGACCCCCCTGTAGATAGCGCCATATAGCGTCCCCTCCCTACTGTAGATAGCGCCATATATCAACCACCCAAACAAACAAAAAAACTTCATACTCACCTAAGCCCGCGACGAAGGAGCAAATCAACGCTGACGAGAGCCTTGCCTAGGCAGTCGTGATCCAGTGACGTTATCGTGGCCTATAGCCTAGTAAATGGCAGAGTAGGGACCTACCTCCCTGCTCTGCCATAGTGTTCAACAGCATCTGCGTCCTAAGGACACAGATACTATTGAATGTGGCGTCGCTACTGCTGAAGCAGCCATAGCTGCTGTTAGCGGCGCCACCGGGGATGGGGGGCCTGTGATGGCAGGTGGCACTGGCACTCTCATGCCGTGGGCCCTGTAGTTACAGTGGTAGTTACACCACTGGCTCCTAGACAGGGGCTCCCTCTAGATGCAGAATCCCCGGCAAGAGCGTCGGTAATGCTCTGCCCAGGGATTCCACTCCTAGATGTGCCATGATGGAAGCGTCAGCACCTGGCAGTTGAGTTTGCTCCCCCAAGGGTTGTGGGCCCTGGCACTTGCCCGGGTTCGCCGAGTGCTGACGCCAGCCCTGGGGATGAATAATCATAATAATCCATGTAAAACGGCCCTAAGGCAGCAGTTAGTCCCATAGAAATGAATAGGATCCATTAACTGATCTGTCACAAAAGGATACAGTATTGCAGTATGTGGCTGAGCCCTTATTTATTTATGAATATTCATGTAGATTATAACTAAATATGCTTGACATATCACTTTTGTTCCAGATAGATTCCAGTTGTTGCTGTAAACATGACTGTAAGGCTTTAACAGACGGTAGTATTTTGGTTCAGTATTTGTAAGCCAAAGCTAGGAGTGGGGCCTACGCAGAGAAAACTATAATGGAAAGATTTGGACCACTTCCATGGTTTGATCCCGCTCCTGGTTTTGGCTTCCAAATACTGATGAAGATGGCCTTAGCAAAAATCACTGCATTCTGCATCCCATATTATGCCTGCTGAGTTTTTAAAGGTTAGGTTACTACAAAAAGTCTTTGAGTCCTACATCCTGACTATAGTCATATAGCCAACATTATGGAGAGGTTCACACGTAGAGTAAATACTGCAGATTTTCCACAAAGTGGATGAAAATTCAACAAACATCATCCACAGGCTGCATAAATGATGAGCTGAAAAACCGCTCAGATATTGACCTGCGGTGTGTTTTTTTAATCCGCAGCATGTCAATTGTGTTTGCGTAGTTGCTTTTTTTTGTTGCAGGTTTTCCCTATTGAATTCAGTGGGGAGGTAAAACCCACAACAAATAGGAGATGTTGCTTATTTTTCAGCGGAAACGCTGTGATTTTGGCGCAAAAAAACGCAACTCAATAGAAAAAAAAAATTCTTACCCAGAATTTTGATTTTCTTTGTCCAGCCCTGCCTTCCGGGATGACATTCCATCTCATGTGACTGCTTAAGCCAATCACAGGCTGTAGCGGTCACATGGGCTATAACGTCATCCCAGGAGGCCGGTCTGCAGGACGTCAGAGGGTATGTGTTTTTATTTTATAGGTGCAGTTTTCTACAGCAGACATTCCAGCCGAAAAACTGCACCACAATTTGGTGCCGTTTTTTAGATGGAATTTCCTGCGGCCCCCAGGTCGGATACGCTGTGTACCATTACGCAGCATATCCGCTCTGTGTGAACATAGCCTTAAACAGACCAACAACCTGTAATGTCGGGGTAGGGAAACAGACAAGTGAGCCCTAATCTACCCGCCACTCAGTCCCTGCCTACTTGCACGACCCGCCCTAGGCGACTGGGTACAACTGGGCGACGGTCCCTACACTCAATAGGTGCACGACAGACAAACAGACAAGGGTACAAAGAAGCCAGGGAAATGGGGAAGTTGCCCACGGGAACACCGTGAGCAACAAGCGAGGTGAACTAGCCGAGTCAAAACAGGAGATGAGCGAGGTACAAAAACGCAGAGCAGAAGAGTGGTCAGAAAAGCCAAGGTCAATCACAAGCAGAGGATCAGTAGTTCAAGAAGCTGCAGCAGGGCCAGGAAACCAACAGAGAAGAATCACAAGCAAAGGAGGAACAGGAAAGGCAGGTATAAATAGACAGAGGGCGGGAGCTAGCTCCGTCTGGCCAAGCTGTGATATGCTCTCCCACTCCTAAGCCTGCCATCCTGGGTGGTGGAAGATGGAGTCAGTCTCACAGACATAGAAGCAGGTGCAGACTGATTACCTATGGGCGTCGACACAGAAGTTGTGTCTGCCAGATCCTTTACACAACCATATGAAGATGATCTGAAACTCCATCTACTCCTAGACCTTATTTCTTATAACTTAATACATTATTGCTGTCCATATATCATCTAACAATTATGCTCATGGGAACCTAAAATAATAACAGGTTGCTCCATAACTGGAAATATTGCCATCTGCCAGAGTTGCAGGAGTGGAACTGCCTATGCTTAGCAACCTCTGTGATATAGTCATGGGTTTAGAAATCTTTTTTTTAAATGTATTTATGTCTGTCTATCTCTTCACCATTACCTTAAGGTCATGAGCTATAAATATTGTGTTGCCTTATAAACAATGTAAGAATTACTATGTGTTCTTCCTATTTGAGCCGCAGTAGTTTATGTTCAAAACATGCAAATCACCCAATTAATTTGTAATCTAAGTACTCAATCCAACTACTTTCAAGGAAAATTATAATACATATTTGACATAAACACATGGTTTTCGGCAAGTAATTATACTGAATCAGTATCATCAGGGGAAATCAATTGTGAAAAAGATGCATGCTATTAATACTGGAATGAGAATCCAAATTTGTTGTAAAACCTCGGCCCTTGTGATGCAAAGTCAGTAACTCAATCCCATCTAAACCAGAGATCACTGTAATCAATGTTATTCTATTGCTTACAGATTATAATTGCATTACATATGCAATAGTCTCATATATACGTATCTGATTACCAGTGGTAATACAGAAGATACTAGTGATAAACCTAGGAACATTACAGAGACATTTGCACACTTTTCCACACTTGATCCTAGCATATATATGTTTCTGCACTGCGCATTGGCTGCTACTGTGACTTAACCAGGTTTTCATCTGACCAATCTTACGGCATATTTCTATTATTATATTACACTATGGTGGCAATATTTATATTACATTAACCCCTTAAGGACACAGGCAATTTTAGTTTTTTTGTTTTAGTTTTTTCATCTTCGCATTCTAAGAGCGTTTTTTCCCTCTACGCATTCCGTCAACATAATGTATGAGATCTTGTTTTTTGCGGTAAAATTATATTTTATTTAATGGCACTTTTTAATGTACCATTTAAGTATTGGTTTACTTTTTTTAAAAAATTGTTCCATCGAATTAATAAAATTAATTTTTTGGGGTTTTGTTTTTACAACATTTACTGCGTGGTAAAAATTGCATGTTACCTTTTGAAAATTACAATGATGACGATACCACATGTATAAAGTTTTTTTGCGTTTTACTACTTTTACAAAATATTTTTACAAAATGAAAACAAAAGTAATAATTGTTTTAGGCCGCCATTTTCTGAGACCCATAACCTTTTTTATTTTTTGGTTGATGTAGCTATCTGAGAGCTTGTATTTTGTAGGACGAGCTGCAATTTTATTGGTACGATTTTGGGGTATATACAACTTTTTATCACTTTTTTTTATTCCATTTTTTTGTGGAAGCGAGGTGACCAAAAAACATTAATTCTGACATTGTGATTTTATTTTAGCTACGCCGTTCATTCTGCAAGTTAGATAACGTGACATTATAATAGTTTGGGCTTTTATGGAAGTGGCGATACCAAATATGTTTATTTTATTTTATTGTTTCGATATTTATTTACATTTTTGTAATATTTGAAAACATTTTATTGAACATTTTTTCCAAATTTTTTTTAGTCTCCCTAGAGGACTTTACTATGCAATGTCTGGGTCGCTCATGCAATACTTCAATACTTAGGTATTGCAGTGTATTGCCTTTTTCTGTGCTCTCCTATTACTCCCTGCCTCTGGCACAGAAGGACACAAGAGGTCTGCTGCATCTGAGGGAATCTTCAATCCAGGTCGTTGCAGGCAGGTGTCAGCTGTTTTTATACAGCCAGTGCCCGCCATATATGGTGCAGGCTCAGCTCCTAAACCTATGCCATATTGTTATAACGGACATTTTACGCCCGTATTACGGACAAAACAGGAGCCAACGCCATTTTAATATAACACACTTTTGTGCACCCATATTATGAATGAATCCCTCTTAATTCCTGCAGTTCAACTAAACCAGAGTTAAAGGCTTATTTGAGGTCAGGGCTGTGTGAGTCAAGTTCTTCCACACCAAACTTATTCAACAATGCCTTAATGGAACTTGCTTCATGCACTGTGGTACAGTCATGCTGGAACAGAAAAGGGCCTTCCCCAAACTATTTCCACAAATTTGGAGGCATACAATTGTCCAAGCTGTTATGGAATGCTGATTTTGACTTTACTGGAACTAAGGGGCCTAGGCCAATCCATGAAAAACAACCCCATAGCATTATCCCTCCTCCACCAAACTTTACTGTTTGCACTATGCAGTCAGGAAGGTAACATTCTTCTTGCATTTGCCAAACCCAGACTCGTCCATCGGACTGCCAGATAGATGAACGTGATTCGTCACTCCACTAAACATGTTTCCTCTCCTCCAGAGTCCAGTATCAGCATGCTTTACACAACTCCATCCGACACTTGGTATTGTGTTTGGTGATGTAAGAATTGATTGCAGCTGCTCGGCCATGGAAAGCCATGCCATGAAGCTACTGGCACACAGTTTTTGTGTGGATTTCAATGTCAGAGGAAGTTTGGATCACTGCAGTTATTGAGTCAGCAGAGCAACTTTTATGCACAATGCGCATCTGTACTCGGCAACCCCCTCTCTAACTTTAGGGGCTGAGTTGCTGTGGTTCCTAAACGCTTCTACTTTGTAATAATATCACTCACAGTTGATGGTGAATTATCTAGGAGGGAAGAAATTTAACTAAATGACTTATTGCAACAATGGCATCCTATTACAGCACCATGCTGGAATTGAGTGAGTTTTTTTTAAATAACTCATTCTCTCACAAATGTTTGTAAAGGCAGACTGCATGGCTATGTGCTTGATTTTATACACCGGTGGCTATGGGACTGAATGAAACACCTGAATTCAATCATTAAGAGGTGTGTCCCAATAATTTTGTCCATATAATGTATCTGCAATATAGAGAAAAAAGATTGGAGGGAACCTCCAGCTCACCTTAGGGCAAAAAATGAGTTTAATGCCTGTTGCGCCAGGATCCTCGTGTCGGCACACGTCGGTGGAGACACAGCAAACGATGGGTATGATCCAGCGCAGGGAAAAATAAATCGAAATTCCGGATGAGTTAAAATGGAAACTAGTTCCAATTTTATTGATATGGAATAAAAAACGCAAGGAGAGCTAACTCCCGCAGAGGAAAGGTGGATAAATGGAGAGAAGATAGGTGTGTGGAGCCTACGCGTTTCAGACGATCTCCTCGTCCTTAATCATGGCTGAAAAGTAAATGATTTGACTATTGGGGTGAGGGCTTATATCCGGTTTAATGCAGGTGTGTTGGATTGCGGTTCAAGAGACTAAGGATGGAACGCAAATATATGATTGGTCTCGCGTCGTGTCTCATCATCTGTCTAACCTAGACATTTGCGAATCACAGCGCTGGGACCCGCGATGTGTTCATGGTACGTATGTGTGTAACTATCTAGTATATTTGTTAATAGCGATTAGCTGCGTCCATATTAATCTTTAAATGTTGGAAAGAATTCAACGTTTGTTTAGTGAGAACGGAAATGTTGGTATATTTAACCCAGACCGGATATAAGCTCTAGATGAAAAACGCCCCATTCGTCAAAGTACAGTTTGGTGTGAAAAAAGTAGTGTGAATGCACCCTAAGTGCAGAAAGTCTAAAAAAGATAAAAGATAAAATGTGACTAGCATTGGCATATATGTCTCCATGCAGAAAGCTAATGTTTGGACATCAAAGAAGCATAATATACAGAGACGACTTGACAGTTTATAGATGTTAGTATGCTACATACTGTGCGAAAAAGAGTATGGAGTCAGAAAACCCTTAATGGTTATAACAGCCTTATAACACCAAAAACACTGGCTATATAGTATGGTAGGACGAATCTCATGACATTTCTTATCCTTTATCCCTATAAAACTTTTATAGGAATGTTATTAATTTGAAAAAACTTTTTGTTTATATATAATAATATTCATGGGTATAGAGAGAAAAATCTACCACCCATAAAAATATATTTATGTTTATATATTTGTCAATTTGGATGTTTGATGTTCAAGGGAAATTTTTTTTTACTCTGCTATTAATTTAGTATTTCTCTGCAAAAAAGCAATGTCCATATTGACAATATTAAATAAAGCTGACAAGGAATGTGATGTCCCTTCCAGTTTCTCAATTAATTCGTGCTTTTAGAAGAGGAAAAATGTCAGAACAAATTTTGGTGTGTTACCCACGGTGTTGCAAAATTATGAATGAAATTTCGAAGGTTTGTTATTTGGAAACTTCTGAATTTTTTTAAATATTCTGCTCAAACGTTATATTTATTGAAATTGGACCGACAGCTCAAGTAATAGGGTTGTATAGAAATGATCTAATAATAAAACATGAGTTCTTTCCTCAGATTGAGTCCATGAGGATGTCTTGTTTTTAGACGAAAAATCCAAAATGCTTCCCTACCCAGCGTTTTATGTTTCAAATTACCTCCCCGTTTCGGTGGGTGTACCTTTTCAATAGCATAGCATTTCAGTGAGTCGGTGGACCTATTATGGTGTTGGATGAAATGCTTGGCTGCATTGGATGTGTTTACAATATTAGGATTCCTAATATAACTCAGGTGTTCCAAAAATCTCTGTTTGAACTTACGATTAGTGCAGCCTATGTATTTCAAATTACATGAAGTACACTCCAACACATAGATCACCGACTCACTGTTGCAGTTAATGTAGTTCTTTATAGAAAAGTTGTGAGTATCTGTTGAATCCGAGAAGCTTTTTTTGGGGGAAACATAGGAACAGGTTTTACAGGGATGTGTACCACATTTAAAAAATCCCCTTTGTTCCAACCACGAGCTTTTATGTGTGTTTGATCGTAGCATTGATGGAGCTACGACATTACCTATAGTGGGAGCTTTGCGGGCAACTATTCTGCAACCTTCTTTTAGGATATTGTCCAAAATTAGGTCCTCCTTAAGGATAGGTAAATGTTTGAGGATAATTTTCTTTATCATTGAAAATTGATTGCTATATTGGAGAATGATAGCTGGTTTATTTGTGTCCAATGTTGAGTATTTCATTTTATTAGTGAGCATATCCTCTCTGCTTTTTTTGGAAGTGATCGTGGAAGCTCTTTCGACTGTCCAGTTAGGGTATCCCCTCTTACGTAACCTTTGGGAGATTATATTCTGTTCCTCTGAAAAACTAGCCTCCGTGTTGCAATTACGTCTAGCCCTATATAATTCACCCACGGGAATGGAAGTAACTGTTTGTTTAGGGTGATGGCTTTTCGCATGGAGAATGGTGTTCCCCGAAATGGGTTTGCGATGTGTCTTAGTGTAAATTATTTCACCCTCGATCCCTTCCAATTCTAGATCCAAAAAGATTGTATTATTAGAATGAAAAGTGTGGGTGAATCTGAGGTTGGCAGCGTTAGAATTAAGGTAACTCGTAAAGAGAGGAATGTCTGAAGTTTGTCCTTTCCAAATAAATAGCAAGTCGTCAATATAACGACCATACCAGTGAATGTGTGTATTGAAAATATTTTTGTCTGAAAAGATATACAGTTCCTCCCACCAGGCCATTACTAAATTTGCCAGAGAGGGTGAGAATCTTGCCCCCATTGAAACACCCTTAAGTTGGAGATAGAATTTGTGGTTAAATGTGAAATAGTTGTGTTGCATCAGAAAGAGTGAGACATCTAGAATATACAGTTGAAGCTCATGGCTGTATGGGCTATGTTTATGCAGATGATATTCCAATGCTTCATGTGCTATAGTATGTGGTATATTGGTATATAATGAGATGACATCACAATTAAGCCAAACAAAATCCTGGGACCATAATTCTTTCTCAAAGGATCTGAGAACATCTTGAGTGTCTCTAAGAAAACCTGGAGTATTCGTTGCTAAGGGTTGCAAGAGGGAGTCCACCCATTCCGAAAATCTCTCTAGGAGTGACCCTATGCCGGATTTGTGATTCGCAAATGTCTAGGTTAGACAGATGATGAGACACGACGCGAGACCAATCATATATTTGCGTTCCATCCTTAGTCTCTTGAACCGCAATCCAACACACCTGCATTAAACCGGATATAAGCCCTCACTCCGATAGTCAAATCATTTACTTTTCAGCCATGATTAAGGACGAGGAGATCGTCTGAAACGCGTAGGCTCCACACACCTATCTTCTCTCCATTTATCCACCTTTCCTCTGCGGGAGTTAGCTCTCCTTGCGTTTTTTATTCCATATCAATAAAATTGGAACTAGTTTCCATTTTAACTCATCCGGAATTTCGATTTATTTTTCCCTGCGCTGGATCATACCCATCGTTTGCTGTATCTGCAATATACTGTAGTCTTATTGAATGTTTCACTGTTTTCCTGAACTTCTTGGGTCCTCCAGCAACTGTGGTGTCCCAAATATTGTTTGGAGGTTCTTACAATTGTCCTGTAGTTCAGAACTGCTGCTTCACCTTCTCTGTATTCCTTCCCGAACTGCTCTCTTTGGATCTCTCCTCCGTGACCCCAATTTGTCCATGGCAACCCATACAGCTATTAAGTCACAAGCGTGATGTACTAGTGCAATGATTTAACCTTTATCAATAAGAGCCAGAAGTGTGGAGAATGAGAAAACATCCAGCAAACAGAGCCATAACTATAGGCGGTGCAGAGGTTGCGGTGGAATACTAATGAGAAACGCGCGTCGAGGCGGCCATCCACACTAACCGGTCTTATATTTAGGTGAGCTACCGTTGTAATTAAAAATAACTCTCACTGTTGATACTATCAAGTGGTACTTTACTTATAGCATTATATACCTTTTGGCATGTGAGGAATTATGTCTCCTTCAACTGTTCATACATAGATACTTTTTCTGGCATTTTTCCTCCAACCAATCTAATAGCTTGCTAGGTTTGCAGAGATATTATACATGGTCTTTTGGTAGCCAGTTAGTTTACTGTAGATTCTGAGATATAAATTGCATCATGTTAAGTGTCTAATTCCACATTTAGTAGAAAGTGTGTTTTGGCTCACAAGTTGTTCCACATTTTATAAGTCATTACCATTGTGTATTTTAATATATATTTAATAAAAGGTATTTTTTATATTGATACTTCATGTATTTTGGTTTGCATGACTCCAATTTAGGCGATTTTCAGTTTAGCAGTCTGATGGATGTGTCTGGGTTTAGCAAATGCCAATAGAACGTTACCTGCCTGACGGCATTGTGCCAACTGTAAAGACAGGTGGAAAAAGGATAATGCTATGAGGTTGTTTTTCAGGGGTTAGCATTGGCCTCTTAATTCCAGTGAAGGAAATTCTTATTGCTTCAGAATACCATAACATTTTGGACATTTATATGCTTCCAACTTTGTGGGAACAGTTTGGGGAAGGTCCTTTTCTGTTCCAGCATGACTGTGCCCCAATGCATAAAGCAAGGGCCACAAAAGCATAATTGTGAGTTTGATGTAGAAGAACTTGACTGGCCTGCACAGAACCCTTTCCTCAACCCCATAAAACGCCTTTGGGATGAGCTAGAACCGAGACTGCAAGCCAGATCCTCTCGTACAGTAACAGTAACTGTAGAGTTCCAATACTCCTCTGGCATTAACATCTTCACAAAAACCGTGCGTCGGGAGCTTCACGACTTGGGTTACCATGGTAGAGCAGCTGAAAGCAAGGTCCTTAAAGGCATGGTTTGGTGAGTTAGGTGTAGAAGAACTTGACTGGCCCGCACAGAGCCCGACCTTAACCCCATGGAACACCTATGGGATGAACTTAAACGGGCATTGCGAGCCAGGCCCTCTCGTCCAACATCAGTGTCTGACCTTACAAATTCTCTTCTGGAGGAATGGGGAAAAATTCCAAGACACTCCAAAATCTTGTAGAAAGTTGTACCAGAAGAGTGGAAGCTGTTTTAGCTGCAAACGGGGGGCCAACTCCATATTAATGCCCTATGGATTAAGAATGGGATGTCATAAAAGCTTCTGTAGGTGTAATGTGTAGGTGACCCAATACTTTTGTCCATACTGCGGGCCAGATCCTCTCGTACAACATTAGTTTCTGACATCAGAAATGCTCTTCTGGATGAATGGGCAAAAAATCCAAAAAAACACCCCAAAATCCTGTAGAAAGCCTTCCCAAAAAGCCATGAAGTGGAAGATCACAAAAAGTTACAGAACAGGGACGCCGAGTGCTCAGACGCATAGTGCATAAAAGTCGCCGTCGACACTCTGCTAACTAAATAACTGCAGAGTTCCAATACTCCTCTGGCATTAACATCAGCACAAAAACTGTGCGTCAGGAGCTTCATGACATACACTACCGTTCAAAAATTTGGGGTCACCCAGACAACTTTGTGTTTTCCATAAAAACTCACACTTATATTTATCAAATGAGTTGCAAAATGACTAGAAAATATAGTCAAGACATTGACAAGGTTAGAAATAATGATTTTTATTTCAAATAATAATTTTCTCCTTCAAACTTGCATTGCAGACCTTTGGCATTCTAGCTGTTAATTTGCTGAGGTAATCGAGAGAAATTTCACCCCATGCTTCCAGAAGGCCCTCACACAAGTTGGATTGGCTTGATGGGCACTTCTTGCGTACCATACGGTCAACCTGCTCCCACAACAGCTCTATGGGGTTGAGATCTGGTGACTGTACTGGCCACTCCATTACAGATAGAATACCAGCTGCCTGCTTCTTCCCTAAATAGTTCTTGCATCATTTGGAGGTGTGCTTTGGGTCATTGTCCTGTTGTAGGATGAAATTGGCTCCAATCAAGCGCTGTCCACAGGGTATGGCATGGCGTTGCAAAATGGAGCGATAGCCTTCCTTATTCAAAATCCCTTTTACCTTGTACAAATCTCCCACTTTACCAGCACCAAAGCAACCCCAGACCATCACATTACCTCCCCCATGCTTGACAGATGGCGTCAGGCACTATTCCAGCATCTTTTCAGTTGTTCTGCGTCTCACAAATGTTCTTCTGTGTGATCCAAACACCTCAAACTTCAATTTGTCTGTCCATAACATTTTTTTCCAATCTTCCTCTGTCCAATGTCTGTGTGCTTTTGACCATATTAATCTTTTCCTTTTATTAGCCAGTCTCAGATATGGCTTTTTCTTTGCCACTCTGCCCTGAAGGCCAGCATCCCGAAGTCGCCTCTTCACTGTAGACGACACTGGCGTTTTGCGGGTACTATTTAATGAAGCTGCCAGTTGAGGACCTGTGAGGCGTCTATTTCTCAAACTAGAGACTCTAATGTACTTGTCTTGTTGCTCAGTTGTGCAGCGAGGCCTCCCACTTCTCTTTCTACTCTCGTTAGAGCCTGTGTGTGCTGTCCTCTGAAGGGAGTAGTACACACCGTTGTAGGAAATCTTCAGTTTCTTGGCAATTTCTCGCATGGAATAGCCTTCATTTCTAAGAACAAGAATAGACTGTCGAGTTTCACATGAAAGCTCTCTTTTTCTAGCCATTTTGAGAGTTTAATCGAACCCACAAATGTAATGCTCCAGATTCTCAACCAGCTCAAAGGAAGGTCAGTTTTATAGCTCCTCTAAACAGCAAAACTGTTTACAGCGGTGCTAACATAAATGCACAAGTGTTTTCAAAATGTTTTCTAATCATCCATTAGCCTTCTAACACAGTTAGCAAACACAATGTACCATTAGAACACTCGAGTGATGGTTGCTGGAAATGGGCCTCTATACACCTATGTAGATATTGCATTAAAAACCAGATGTTTGCAGCTAGAATAGTCATTTAGCACATTAACAATGTAGAGAGTGTATTTCTGATTAATTTAATGTTATCTTCATTGAAAAAAACTGTGCTTTTCTTGCAAAAATAAGGAAATTTCTAAGTGACTTTTGAACGGTAGTGTAGGTTACCATGGCCGAGCAGCTGAAAGCAAGGTCCTTAAAGGCATGGTTTGGTGAGTTAGGTGTGGAAGAACTTGACTGGCCCGCAAAGAGCCCAACCTTAACCCCATGGAACACCTTTTTAAATGGGCATTGCGAGCTAGGCCCTGTCGTCCAACATCAGTGTCTGACCTCACAAATTCTCTTCTGGAGGAATGGGGAAAAATACCCAGACACACTCCAAAATCTTGTAGAAAGGTGTACCAGAAGAGTGGAAGCTGTTTTAGCTGCAAAGGGGGGGGGGGGGGGGGGACACCAACATCATATTAATGCCCTATGGATTTAGAATGGGATGTCATAAAAGCTTCTGTAGCTGTAATGTGTAGGTGACCCAATGCTTTTGGCCATATAATGTATGTATTTGCCTTACTGCTTTGCGACAGTAATTTATATTTATTAAAAATATATATTTTCTTCGGCAATATGGCTTTTAATCTTTTTTTAATGTAGTGTGTTGTATTTTTATATGCTACCACCTTATGCCTATGCATAATAATATACACATGCATCCAAAGTACTGTATGCCATGACAGGCATTGTTACAAGGCAGCTCTGGGGGCCTTTGCTAGGCACTGTCTCTATTTAAAGATAAATCCCAATTCGCATGATTAGAAATTCACAGTATGGAAACAAAGTAAGTACCCACCTTTTGTCATTAGCGCAATCCACACTGACTAAAGAACTGAAGATGGTAAACAGCCAGTATTTGGCGGTTTCTCCCATTCTGGCTATTGAAGAGTCAGGCTGTCACTCCATGCTTGTCACTATAATCCATATAAATAAACTTCTAGACATGTGAACCCTTTATGGCCACCTTATGATCATTATTTCTTTCAATTGATTGCTATGAATTCTGTGCTGGTTTACTAGTTCAGTTATTAACTTAATTTACATTAGGGTACAGTCACATGTGGCGAACTTGCTTTGTATTTGTGCAGCGAAAACATATGCTACGGAAAACTTTACAGCGTATGCCTATGGAAAAAGTATTCCGCTGAGCAAGAACTAGAGAAAGCTTACGGAGTTGCATAATATTTTTCCCGTAGGCTTACATCCTAAATTTTTCAGCAGCGTATGTTTATGCTGCGAAAATACAAAGCAAGTATAAAATGATACCTAAACATGTAAATGGTGTATTATAGGTTTGTTTGTTTTATTTAGCCAATATCAGATATAGATTTAAAGTGATTAAGACTCTATAGACAATTGTAAATGTGGACATTATTAGCATTTTTAGCATGTCCAAGTTATTGTCATATCCATATATAGTGCACACGCGCACACACACACACACACACACACACACACACACACACACACACACACACACACACATACACACACACACACACTTATGTGTGTGTGTGTGTATATATATATATATATATATATATATATATATATAAAATGGTAGAGATAGGAAAGAGTTGGCAAACATTGCAGTCATTTCATGCAATTACATGTCATTGTTATTGTTTTCTATTAATTTATGAACAAAAAAAGTTATTTTCTTCCTAACTCCCTTGGTCTTTCCTTCTTGTCACTCACATCACATTTTTGACAATATAAGAGTGTTGAGGCACGTATTATCTTTTGTATTTTTGTAAGCGTTCTCTAGTGAGTCATGACAATTTTTAAGTTCTTTAAAATGGATAAATTAAATTTTCCATATACAGCAAATTAGAATAATGATGCTGTATAATGTACTAGAATGATACTGTGCAAATTCCCATACAAACCAGAAGATTAAAATCTGTATTTAATTATATATTGTAATAAAAATATTCTTAACGCATAACTCAGCATAGTATACCGTCCCAAACCAATAGCATATTATGCAGTTAGGCTTTAGCATGAACTGTTATCTAAGGTTATAATGTTGCTGGTTGTTCTTGGTGTATGATGTTTTTCTGTGTCCAGACTCTGCATAAAGTAGTTTAACCTAGTTCTCTCATAAGGCCAGGATCACACACACAGTTTTGATTCAGTTTTTGGCTCTGCTTTTTTTTGGCCAAAGCCAGAAGTGGATTTAAAAAGAAGAAAAGACTGATGCATCTTCTTTGTTTTGTGACCAATCCTGTGTTTGGCTTAAAACACTGAGCCAAAACTGGACCAAAAAGTGCCTCAAAACTGTGTGTGCAATCCCGTCTGTAAAAAAAAAATCAGATGTATTAGTGTAGTCAGTGTATTACATGTAGTGTAGATAAAAATGTTTTGTATAACCTGCATATTTTGGGTCTTTTTCTCTATTCTGTTGGTTTCTATAAGGGTTTATTCACACATAATGGTTGAGGGGCAGTTAAAAACCTCAACAAAAATGCATCTGTAAAACCACATGCCCTTTTGCTGCAATTTGGTGCATTTTTCGATAAAGTTGCGTTTTCCGCAGCTGCATCGAAAAATGCATCAAATCGCAGTTAAAATGCATGCTGTTTCTCAATTGCATTTTTGATGCGGTTTGTAACCACACCACAACTACTATGTGTAAAAATGTACCTTAGCTGTTTCTGTGTAGATGTTTCCCTTGCTTTGCCCTCAACTCCCTCACCGCATGCATTGCACACACAGGCTGAGAATGAGAGATTGTAACATGATGCCATCCTCTCTCTCCTCTTCCATTTCTATTTAGTTACTGTGTTAGGCACCATGCACAGAACCATAGTGTTTTTCTGTAATAACGGATAATCTGCGGACCATTCATTACTATAGGCCACGGACACCTTTGCGTATATTTACGCATGTGTGTCCGGGCCGTAGAAATTATCTGTAAAATATAGAACATGTCCTATTCCTGTCCGCATGGACTCGCCCATAGAAGTCAATGGGCGCAATTGTGGAAATGTTGCTATGCAACTGTTATGATGGGGTAGGGAGACAGACAGGTGAGCCCTAATCTACCCGCCACTCAGTCCCTGTCTACTTGCAACGGCCCTGTAACGACGGGGGTAGGGAAACAAACAGGTGAGCCCTAATCTACCCGCCACTCTGTCCCTGCCTACTTGCAACGACCCGCCCTAGGCGACGGGGTACAACTGGGCGGCGGTCCCTACGCTCAGTAAGTGCACGAGACAAACATACAAGGGAATACAAAGCAAAGGGAAAGGGGCAGTTGCCCACGGCAACACCGTGAGCAACCAGAGTGGTGAACGAGCCAAGTCAAACCAGGAGAGCACGAGGTACCAAACGCAGAGCAGGAGAGTAGTCAGTAAGCCAGGGTCAGTATCAAATAGTTAGGAGCTGTAGCTGGGCCAGAAAACCACACGAGAAGAATCACAAGCAAAGGAGGAACAGGAAAGGCAGGTATAAATAGACAGAGGGCGGGAGCTAGCTCCGTCTGGCCAGGCTGCGATAGGCTCTCCCACTCCTAAGCCTGCCATCCTGAGTGGTGGAACATGGAGTCAGTCTCAAAGACGTAGATTCAGGTGCAGACTGATTACCTATGGGAGTTAACCCCGAAGCTGTGCCTGGCAGATCCTTTACAGTACCCCCCCTTTTATGAGGGGCCACAGGACCCTTTCTAAGTGGACCTGGTTTACTGGGGAAACGAAGGTGGAACTTCCTGACCAATACCCCAGCGTGAACATCCCGGGCGGGTACCCAAGTCCTCTCCTCAGGCCCGTATCCTCTCCAATGGACCAGGTACTGGAGGGAGCCCTGGACCATCTTGCTGTCCACAATCTTGGCCACCTCGAATTCCACCCCCTCAGGGGTGAGAACGGGAACAGGAGGTTTCCTCGAGGGAGCCAAGGACGGGGAGCAGCGTTTAAGGAGGGAGGCATGAAACACGTCGTGTATACGAAAAGATGGGGGTAACTCCAGCCGGAAGGAGACAGGATTGAGAACTTCAATGACCTTATACGGCCCAATAAACCGGGGAGCAAACTTCTTGGACGGGACCTTAAGACGCAAGTTCCTAGACGATAACCACACCAGATCCCCGACCATAAACAAGGGGTTAGCAGAACGTTTTCTATCAGCCTGAGTTTTTTGTACGCTCTGGGACGCCTCTAAGTTCTTCTGAACCTGGGCCCAGACTGTGCACAGTTCCCGATGAACGACCTCTACCTCGGTATTGTTGGAACTACCAGGTGAAACGGAGGAGAACCGTGGATTAAACCCAAAATTACAGAAAAAGGGGGAGACCCCTGACGAGTTACTGACCTGGTTATTAAGGTAAAATTCGGCGAGGGGAATGAATGAGACCCAATCATATTGACAGTCAGAGATAAAACACCTTAAATATTGTTCTAGAGATTGATTAGTCCTCTCGGTTTGGCCATTGGTTTCAGGATGGAAGGCAGAGGAGAAGGACAGTTCAATCTCCAACTTTTTACAGAAGGCTCTCCAAAACAATGAAACAAATTGTACCCCTCTGTCAGAAACAATATTGACAGGAACCCCATGGAGATGCAGGATGTGTTTGACAAACAAGGTAGCTAACATCTTAGCATTGGGTAGTTTCTTGAGGGGCACAAAGTGGCACATCTTACTGAAGCGGTCTACTACAACCCACACCACCGACTTGCCTTGAGATGGAGGCAAATCGGGGCTAAAATCCATGGAGATATGGGTCCAAGATCTCTGGGGAATGGGCAAAGAACGTAGTAAGCCCGCTGGTCGGGACCTGGGAGTCTTGGACCTAGCACAAATTTCACAAGCGGCGACGTAGGCCTTAACATCTTTAAGCAACCCAGGCCACCAATAGTTTCTGGCAATGAGATGCTTGGTACCCAGGATGCCTGGATGGCCAGATAGTGCAGAGTAATGATTTTCCCTGAGTACCCTTAGCCGGAATGGCAGGGGAACAAACAGCTTGTTCTCAGGAAGGTTCCCGGGAGCTGAACTTTGATCAGCCGCAATTTCAGAGACTAAGTCAGAATCAACAGAGGAAATGATTATACCTGGGGGCAAAACACAAGCAGGATCTTCCTCCGAAGGAGGGCTGGCCATGAAGCTACGCGACAGTGCATCAGCCTTAATATTTTTAGACCCAGCCCTATAGGTGACTAAAAAGTTGAATCTAGTAAAAAATAACGCCCATCGAGCTTGTCTCGGGTTTAGCCTCCGTGCAGATTCTAAGAAAACCAGATTCTTGTGGTCGGTAAGGACCGTTACCCGGTGCCTAGCCCCCTCCAGGAAGTGGCGCCACTCTTCAAATGCCCATTTAATGACTAAGAGTTCGCGGTTGCCAATATCATAGTTACTCTCAGTGGGCGAGAACTTCCTGGAGAAGTAGGCAAAGGGACGGAGATGGGTGAGGGACCTGGTACCCTGGGACAAGACAGCACCCACTCCCACCTCGGAGGCGTCAACTTCCACGATGAATGGCTCCATTTGGTTAGGCTGAATCAGCACTGGGGCAGAGATAAAGCACTTCTTAAGAATCTCAAAAGCCTGGACCGCCTCCGAAGGTCAGTGGAGGAGATCAGCACCTTTGCGAGTAAGATCCGTAAAAGGCTTAGTGATGACCGAGAAGTTAGCAATAAATCTCCTGTAATAATTAGCAAACAGGGTCCATGCGGAATTCATGAGAAATGAGGATTTGACCCAAAAATGGTATCTCCTGCACCCCAAATACACATTTATCGGTTTTAGCAAACAGTTTGTTTTCCCGAAGGGCCTGGAGCACCTTCCTGACATGCTCAATGTGGGAGGACCAGTCCTTGGAAAACACAAGTATGTCATCAAGGTACACTACAAGAAATACCCCCAGGTAGTCTCTTAAAATCTAATTTATGAAATTCTGGAAGACCGCGGGAGCATTACACAACCCAAAGGGCATGACGAGGTATTCGATATGACCTTCGGGCGTGTTAAACGCAGTCTTCCACTCATCCCCCTCTTTGATGCGGATAAGGTTATAAGCCCCCCGAAGATCAAACTTAGAGAACCATTGGGCCCCCTGAACCTGATTGAAAAGATCAGGAATCAAAGGAAGGGGATACTGGTTCCTTACAGTGACCTTATTCAAGTTTCGGTAGTCAATGCACGGCCTAAGACCACCATCCTTCTTCCCTACGAAGAAGAAGCCAGCACCTACCGGAGAAGTAGAGGGGCGAATGTAACCCTTGGCCAGGCATTCCTGGATATACTCTCTCATGGCTTCACGTTCGGGACAAGAGAGATTAAATATCCTACCCTTAGGGAGCTTAGCTCCTGGTACCAAATCGTTTGTGCAATCGAATTCTCTATGAGGAGGTAACACTTCGGAGGCCTTTTTAGGAAAAACATCAGCGAAGTCCTGAATAAACTCAGGTAGAGTGTTCACCTCCTCAGGGAGAGAGATAAAATTAACAGAAAAACATGACGTCATGCATTCATTACCCCATTTGGTAAGATCCCCAGTATTCCAGTTAAACGTGGGATTATGCATCTGCAACCAGGGAAGGCCTAAAACCAAATCGGACGATAATCCCTGCATCACCAGTACAGAGCACTGCTCCAAATGCATGGAACCAACAAGGAGTTCAAAAACAGGGGTATGCTGTGTAAAATAACCATTAGCAAGAGAAGTGGAGTCGATACCCACTACTGGGACAGGTTTAGGCAAGTCAATCAATGGCATAGCTAGAGACATAGCAAATTCCACAGACATAATATTAGCAGAAGACCCTGAATCCACGAAGGCACTGCCGATGGCAGACCTACCCTCAAAAGAGACCTGAAAGGGAAGCAAGATCTTATTAGGTTTCATATATACGGGAAATACCTCTGAGCCCAAGTGACCTCCCCGATGGTCACTTAGGCGCGGAAGTTCTTCCAGCTGCTTATTCTTACACCTAGGACAGTTGTTCACTTGATGCTTGTCATCCCCACAGTAGAAGCAGAGACCATTCTTCCTGCGGAACTCTCTACGTAGTTATGGAGACACGGAGGCCCCGAGTTGCATAGGTTCATCTGAGTTTTCCGTGGAAGAATGAAGCAACGGAACCTTGGGAGCCATCATGAGGGGGTCAGAAGGGAAGGCACAACAACGTTCCAGTCGTCGTTCCCTGAGACGTCGGTCAAGACGTACCACTAAAGCCATAACCTGATCTAGGGAGTCAGAAGAGGGATAGCTAACTAACAGGTCTTTCAGGGCGTACAACAGCCCCAATCTTAACTGGCACCTCAAGGCAGGGTCATTCCACCGAGTAGCTACACACCACTTCGTAAAGTCAGAACAGGTTTCCTCAACGGGTCTCTTACCCTGACGTAAGGTCACCAGCTGACTCTCTGCAAAGGCAGTCCTGTCAGTCTCGTCATATATGAGCCTGAGAGCCGAAAAAAAAAGATCAACAGAGGAATGTTCAGGGGCATCAGGAGCCAAGGAGAAGGCCCATTCTTGGGGCCCGTCCTGGAGCCGGGACATAGTTATACCCACTCGCTTGCTCTCAGAACCTGAGGAGTGGGACTTTAAACGGAAATAGAGCCTACAACTCTCCCGAAAGGGGAAAAAAGTCTTCCGGTCCCCTGAGAACCGGTCAGGCAACTTGAGGTGGGGTTCAAGAGGTGAAGTGGGGGGCACTACCAGGGTAGCATCATGCTGGTTGCCCTTCTGAGCTAGGGCTTGGACCTGTAGGGAGAGGCCCTGCATTTGCTGAGCCAGGGTCTCAAAGGGGTCCATAGTTGTGTCAGGGACCAGGGTATAAAAGGTATATGGGCCTGTGATTATGTTATGATGGGGTAGGGAGACAGACAGGTGAGCCCTAATCTACCCGCCACTCAGTCCCTGCTTACTTGCAATGGCCCGTCCTAGGCGACGGTGTACAACTGGGCGACGGTCCCTACGCTCCATAAGTGCACGACTGACAAACAGACAAGGGTACACAGAAGCTAAGGGAAATGGGGCAGTTGACCACGGCAACACCATGAGCAACAAGAGTAGTGAACGAGCCGAGTCAAACCAGGAGTGTACGAGGTACCAATCGCAGAGCAGGAGCGTAGTCAGCAGAGCCAGGAAACAGGAAAGAATCACAGGCAAAGGAGAAGCAGGAAATGCAGGTATAAATAGACAGAGGGTAGGAGCTAGCTCCGTCTGGCCAGGCTGTGATAGGCTCTCCCACTCCTCAGCCTCCCAGCCTGACTGGTAGAAGATCGTGTCACTCTTTCAGACTTAGGAGCAGGTGCAGACTGATTACCCACGGGCGTCGACACAGAAGCTGTGTCTGGCAGATCCTTTACAGCAACGTCATGGGATACCCCAAGAAAATGGCACCTGAACGATCATGTGACCTTTTTAAGGGGTTGGGACATGTTGGTGACATCATTTGCAGCCTTCCTTTATTTTTCAGATCCATAAATATAATTGCACTACGGACTGTATTTGCAGACAGCGTGCTAGATATGCGGATAATTTATGAATGACTACGGATCCGTTTTTGCGGACAGTAAAAAACACTACGGTTGTGTGCATGAGGCCTCACTGAAGACAAAACTAGGGATGTATGCAAAAAAATTTATGATGACAGGTGTGTTTAAAGGCACTATGCACATAGCCATATTGCAGCTCTGTATAGAAACCATGTATTTAGAGCTATTGAATGGGGAAGCCTTTCCTTCCATGCCCACTTGACATAAATTACATTCCCTTGCCAATAGCCCGTTACTTAACATGTTGCCTTTGATAGCAGTGCATGCTCCTGCTTTCCCGTCACTAAAACCCCTAAAACACAGCGTTCATATTAAGTAATGTGTTCCCGAATGTAGAAGAAGTTGTTTCTGCATTCAGGGCTGATAGTGAATCCCGAGACGTCATTAATGACGTCACAGGAATTCTCTGTGCAGCGGGGGCTCGGGGGCATGCAAAGGAAATGGGATCTGCATCTTTTCTGCATATCTGTGTATATAGGTCACTGGTGACAGTAACCTAATATGCTGTTACTATTAGATCACTTTTATCAGGGATCTGTATATGAGGACAGCAGGGAACACAAAGATCATGTGTTCCCTGCTATTCTGAGCAGACAATGTAAAAAATTATTTCCTTGTTTTCTTATTTTTTTCTCTAATTCCCTTTGTTTATTTACAATTGATAACAATTTGTATTTAATAACTTAATAAATAAATCTTATTAATTATAGATAAATAAAAAATAAATAAAAATAGAGAAAAAAAAAGCACATGCATCAGTATTAGACATCCTGATTTACACATTTTGCATGGCAGTCCGATGGTCAGACATTAATTTCTGTTTCTGACCATTTTGGAAATAAAAAAAAACGGTTTATCTTTAGTATGCAACGTTCCAAAAGGTGAAAAACACCCTCATGAAAGGTTAAAATTAACACTCCAGGAAAACTTACACTTTGTTATACCTAGTACAGGGCCTGAAAGGATGGATTTTACATAGTTAAAAAAAACAAAGGTCCATCAAGTACAACCTATAATCCACCCATGTTGCTCAAGAGGACAACAAAACCACTCTGAGGTGGATACCAATTGCTTAATATTAGGAGGAAAAATTCCTTCCTGACTCCTATTATGGCACTCATAATAAATATCAGGATTAACGTCCCATCTCAAGTAATATAGTACATATTGTCACAGTGCGGAGTGTGGACCCACTGGGTGTACTGCGTAGCGGGATAGCAGCTGGCCAACTAGGTATAATACAATGTCTATAGTCCAGAAAGGGTACCTGAGGCAATGTAGACAGTAGCGGTGACACAACTTGACTTTCACTGAAGATGGCACAGTAGATGCAGCAGAAGACACAACTTGACTTTCACTGTAGATGGCACAGAGGCACGGTAGCATGGGATACAGGTTACAGGCAGCAGGAATGGGTAACACTGGGAACTGGAAGACACTATGAGACCATTTGCAAGACAAATTTTAGGTATAAAACAACGCTCAGGCAAGGATCAGGTGGGCAGAGCCCTTTTTATAGTCCAGCAGCATTCTGGGCAAATTACAGATAAATGACAGCTGAACGCGTACTGGCCCTTTAAGGCCGTGCACGCGTGGGCACGTGTGCCCTGCGGGAAACAGTCCCAGAACCCGGAACTGAGTGTTGGCGTCTCCCTGGAGGGAGATGCCCCCGAGAACACAGATGTCCATGGCCGGGGCCGCCAGAGGGTAAGTCTGAACGACGGCCCTCGGCCATAGACGTTACAGTATCCCCCCTCTTACGCCCCCTTTTCTTGGGGCCAGAGCGGGAGAGAAATCTCTTCACGAGGACAGGGGCATCAATGTTCTCCTCTGGCTCCCAAGACCTCTCCTCTGGACCAAATCCCCTCCAATCCACCAAATAAAACGTCCTTCCTCCCACTTTCCTGGTGGCCAGGATCTCCTTCACTTCAAAAGTCCATGACAAACCGCCAGGAGCCACTGCAGAACTAGTCCTGGAGTAGCGGTTCAGGACCATGGGCTTCAGCAAGGAGACATTGAAGGAGTTAGGAATCTTGAGGGTAGGAGGCAGCCGAAGCTTGTAAGACACAGGATTGATTTGTAGCAGAATCTCGAAGGGTCCGAGGAACCTGGGAGCAAACTTGCAAGACGGCACCCTCAGCCGGATATTCCTGGGAGACAGCCAGACCTTCGTACCTGGAAGAAACTGGGGAGGTTCTTGTCTTCTAGTGTCTGCCTTTCTCTTCATGCGGTCCACCGCCAGCAGAATAGAAGATTGTGTCTGTTGCCATAACAGCAGAAAGTCCCTGAAGGTAGAGTCAGCTGCAGGTACCTGGGACATAGTAGAGACAGGAAGAGGTATACGAGGATCTTGGCCGTAGACGATGAAGAACGGACTGGAGGTGGTGGACTCACTAGTATGGTTATTATAGGAGAACTCAGCCCACGGGAGCAGCTGCACCCAGTTATCATGTTGTCTGGAGACAAAGTGCCGCAGATAGTTCTCCATAATCTGGTTAACACTTTTGACTTGTCCATTGGACTGAGGATGATAAGCCGAGGAGAAGTCCAACTTTACACCGAGGAGGCCGCAGAGTGCTCTCCAGAACTTCAAGATGAACTGGACCCCTCGATCCGGGACAATATGCAGAGACAAGCCGTGCAGTTGGAAGATGTGTTGAACGAAGAGGTCGGCCAGTCGAGCAGCAGAAGGCAGGCCAGTCAGGGGAACAAAATGAGCGATTTTAGAAAATCAATCCACCACCACCCAGATCACACTGCATTGCGCAGAGAGAGGCAGATCTGTTGCAAAGTCCATAGCAACATGCTGCCAGGGGGCATCGGGCACAGGCAGTGGTTGGAGCAGACAGGCTTGGCTGGAGTGGGCAACTTTGTTTGTTGGGCACACCGTACAGGAGGAGACAAAGTCCATGACGTCTTTGGGCAGCGTGTGCCACCAGAATTGACGGGAAATTGGGTCTCAGGTCTTATGGGCACCCGCATGACCTGCCAGCTTGGAACTGTGACCCCAGCAAAGGATTCTTCACTGTCAGAAGTACAAAAGTCCTTCCTGGAGTAATGTCTCTAACTTGCAGAGGGTTAACAGAATAGATGCAGGAAGGGTCGATACTATTCTGTGGGGACTCCACAGTGTCCTCTGTTTCAAATGACCTAGATAAGGCATCGGCCCCCACATTCTTGTCGGCAGGTCGGATGTGGAGTTCGAACCGGAACCGAGCAAAGAACAACAACCACCTAGCTTGATGAGGATTCAGCCGTTGAGCCGTCTGTAGATAGGTCAGGTTCTTGTGGTCTGTGAAGACCAGGATAGGATGAGCTGCGCCTTGCAGTAGGTGTCTCCACTCCTGCAGGGCCAGCTTGATTGCCAGTAACTCCCTATCCCCAATCGAGTAGTTGCGCTCCGCGGGAGAAAACAGCTTAGAATAGTAGCCACATACCACAGTCTTGCCTTTCGAACCTCTTTGGAACAAAAGTGCACCGGCACCAACAGAGGAAGCGTCCACCTCTAATGAAAACTGTAGGGCTACATCAGGGTAATGAAGAATAGAGGCTGACGTGAAGGCCTTTTTTAAGGTTTTAAATGTGACTTCTGCTTCTGGAGTTCACACCTTGGCATTCATGCCCTTTTTAGTGAGGGTGGAGATGGGAGCTGTTAATGAAGAGAAGTTGGGAATGAACAGCCGGTAGAAGTTGGCGAATCCCAGGAAGCATTGTATGGCCCTTAAGCCTTGGGGGCGTGGCCATTCCAGGACAGCCTTTACCTTCTCAGAGTCCATTTTGAGGCCCTGATCGGGGATGATATAGCCCAGGAAGGATAGAGACTTCTTTTCAAACACGCACTTCTCCAGCTTGGCATAAAGATGATTCTTCCTTAATCGAAGCAACACCTTGCGGACATGACTGATGAGTTACAAGATCTGGGGAAAAAAATCAAAATGTCATCAAGATACACCACAACACAGACACAGAGGTGATCACGAAAAATGTCATTAAATGCAGTCTTCCACTCGTCACCCTGACGAATCCGGATTAGACTGTAAGCCCCCAGCAGGTCTAGCTTAGAGAAATTTTTTGCCCCCCGTAGGCGATCAAACAGTTCTGAAAGGCAATGGGTACCTGTTCTTCACCGTGATCTGGTTGAGGCCTCGGTAGTCAATGCAGGGTCGGAGGGATCCATCATTCTTCTTGACAAAGAAAAACCCGGCTCCGGCCGGGGATGAGGATTTACGTATGAAGCCCCTCTCCAGATTCTCCTTAATGTAGGCTGACATAGACTGGATCTCAGGCAAGGGGAGAGAGTATACTCTACCGTGAGGTGGGGACGAATCAAGAACCAAGTCGATAGGGCAATCATACGATCGATGTAGTGGCAATGTCTCTGCTTCCTTCTTGTTGAAGACATCTGAGAACAGAGAGTAACAAGGAGGCAACCCTGTCAGTGACTGATGCGGAGGAGACTGAGGTGGATGGACCTGCACCAGACAGTGGTCGAGACACTTGGAACCCCACTGGAGAGCCTCTCCAGAGTTCCAATCCAGGACTGGGGCGTGTAGACGGAGCCAAGGCAAACCCAGCAGCACGGGGTTGATGGCCTTGGGCAGGACAAACAGGGAGATGAGTTCAGAGTGAAGAACTCCCACTTGGAGTCTTAACGGCTTGGTCACAGACAAAACTGGGTCAGGCAAAGGCAGTCCATCTACCGAGGCAACAATCAACGGCCTTTCCAGCAGAACAGTGGGCAACTGAAGAATATCCACAAGGTCTTGTCAAATGAAATTGGCTGCAGAGCCAGAGTCCAGATAGTCAGAGACTGGATGGGGCCTCTCACCAGCGACGATGGTCACAGGAATGAACAGTTTGGAGGAGAGTTCTCTATTAATTGCAGTATCACCCAGAGTTGTCTCTCCAACCAATCCTAGGCGTTGGGGTTTTTTGGCTTCTGGGGACACAGACGCATGACATGGCCAGCGAGGCCGCAATATAAACAGAGTCCAGAGATGCGCCTGCGCTGTTTCTCTTGAACGGACAGTTTAAGCTGATCCACTTGCATCGGAACCTCGGGTGGAGCAGTAGAAGAAGGCAAGATGGGTTGCTGGAAGTTGAGCGCCAGTCTAGGAAGCCGTCTCTCCTTTCGAATCTCTTGAGATCTCTCTCTGAGCCTTATGTCCACTCGATTAGCAAGTAGAATCAGGTCGTCCAAAGCAGCTGGTCGATCTTGAGCATCAAGTTCGTCCTTGATCTTGGCCGATAGGCCATGTCAGAAGGATTCTACCAAGGCCTCATTGTTCCAGGACATTTCTCCTGCCAGGGTCCGGAACTGGATGGTGTATTCGCCCACGGAGGCGTCCTCCCGGCGAAGGTTAAAGATAGCAGTGGTTGCCGACAAGACTCTTCCAGGCTCCTCAAATACAGTATGGAATAACCGCACGAATCCCTGGAAGTCTCAGGTCCCTGTCTTTCCCAGATTGGATTCGCCCACGCCAGGGCCTTGCCGACAAGTAGAGACATAATGAAGGCGATCCTGGCTCCGTCCGAAGAAAATGCTCAGGCGTGCAGAGTGAAGTGGATATGACATTGGTTCAGAAACCCCCTGCATGTACTTGCATCTCCATGGAACCGAGGTGGCAATGGCAGTGAGAACCGAGGATCCAAACTGGAGCTGCCAGCAGGTGTAGCAGTAGAATCGATCAGAGGAGCTTGAATTGGGCTGGAGAAGGAAGTAGCTAGCGCCCTTAACTGCTGTGCCATGGTGTCTACTGCCACAAGAAGCTTGGAAGGGGGACAGGCCCTTGAATTGACCAGCGGGGTCCATGGCCTGAGCGTACTGTCACGGGGTGTGGACTCACTGGGCCGTACCGCGTAGCGGGATAGCAGCTGGCCAACTAGGTACAATACAATGTTTATAGTCCAGAAAGGGTACCTGAGGCAATGTAGACAGTAGCGGTGACACAACTTGACTTTCACTGTAGATGGCACAGTAGATGCAGCGGAAGATACGACTTGACTTTCTCTGAAGATGGCACCGTAGATGCAGCGGAAGACACGACTTGACTAGATGGCACAGAGGCACGGTAGAACGGGATACAGGGTACAGGCAGCAGGAACGGGTAACACTGGGAACTGGAAGACACTATGAGACCACTTGCAAGACAAACTTTAGGTATACAACAACGCTCAGGCAACGATCAATTGAGCAGAGCCCTTTTTATAGTCCAGCAGCATTCTGGGTTAATTACTGATAAATGACAGCTGGATGCGTACTGGCCCTTTAAGGCCATGCACGCGCGGGTGCGCGCGCCCTGTGGGAAACAGTCCCAGAACCCGGAAGTGAGTGTCGGCGTCTCCCTGGAGGGAGATGCCGTCGAGAACACAGATGTCCATGGCCGGGTCCGTCAGAGTATAAGTCTGAACGATGGCCCTCGGCCATAGATGTTACACATATATTATATCATTTAAGAAAGGCATCCAGGCCACTGTTAAACTTGTTCAATGAATCAACCATCACAACATCCTGTAAGTCACAAACACAAAGATGCAGCAGCACTCTGCGAGCATTAAATGTACTGTATGCAAGCATTGAAGTTATGGATTAATTTACATTGCATTACTGCTATATTTACTTTACTTATAAATGTGAGGTGCACAATTTAAGAAAATTCAGTGGGCCTACCTGCCGCGACGAGGCAACCTCATACAGACGGGTCCCTACACTAAACATTATACCTTTACAATAGGAGTCTCAGCTCTCCCTTGGGTTAGGCCTACAAATTTTTTTCAAAATGTATGTAGGAATCAGCTTTATTCTATACTAAAAACAGCCAGACGGATAGGAGAAGTGCACAACCAAGATTGGGGCAGTCACCACCACCAAATGTACAATGCAAAAGACAAATTTAGTCAGTCCTCACAAAGTAAAATAAATGGCCAAGTGCAAATCTGCTGTGACTGCAATACAAAGCAAACAAATCAACACAAAGATACGGTAGCACCCTGCCAACGCTAAGATATATGAATACATATAATATTTTTTTATTATTTTATATTACATTACTGCTATATTTACTATACTTATAAATGTGATGAAATTGCGTGATCCCACCTGCCACGACAAGGCTATCTCATGGGTTACCTTTCCCTCTTGAGTCTAGGCCTACAAAATGTATTCGGGATAAATAGGATCCAGCTTTATTCTGTACTATTTAAAATAGCTTTTGACAGATGAGAGAAATGCACCACCAAGATGGAGGAAGTCACCACCCACAAAAGTACAATGCAAAAGACAA
The DNA here is from genome assembly GCF_050947455.1 of Rhinoderma darwinii. NCBI lineage: Eukaryota > Metazoa > Chordata > Amphibia > Anura > Rhinodermatidae > Rhinoderma > Rhinoderma darwinii. The sequence goes on along the minus strand of NC_134688.1, from coordinate 157,256,523 downwards.
AGGTAGACAGCACCTCCTAAGAAAGTGAAATAAATGGGTAGGTCCTAATCTGCTGTGACTTCAATAGAATTTGATAAAAATGTGATTTATAGAACCTCACATTTATAAGTATAGTAACAAGAGTAATCCATGCAGTGTTTGCATATATCTTAGCGCCTGCAGAGTGATGCAGTATCTTTGTGTTTGTTTTCTCTTACAATGTAGTCACTACAGAATTGCACCTGCCCATTTATTTCACTTTGTTTGGAGGTGCTGACCGACATTTGTCTTTTGCAACATCCTGTTGCAGAGAGTTCCATAGTATCACTGTGTCACGAAGGCTCTGTGGACCCACTGGGCCGTACCACCTTGGCAGTAAGGCAGCTGACCTACAGGAAGCAGGTGACTGTCTATATTTCTATAGGTACCTGTGGCAGCTCAGACAGCAGCAGGGCAGGCTCGGCTGGGACATAGGTAGCAGGCGGACGTCAGGCAAGGTGAAGCAGGTCAGACGTGGATGTAGCGCAGCACGACTTTGGCACAGCTCCGTGCTAGACCAGGAAGGCATAGATTGCTAGGTACAGGAACTGGAAACAAGTATAGGTACAGGGACAGGGACTGGAACAGGGACTGGAACAGGAAACACACTAGGAGGCCATCACATAAACAAACTATAGGGAACACAACAACGCTCAGGCATAGAACTAGGGGGCTGGACCCCTCCTATAGTCCAGGGTACTCACGGGTCAAAGTTCGTCCATGAGGACCCTACGGAATCCGGCAGAGGGGAGTGGACGCGAGCGCTGGAGTCTCCTGAGGAGGAGTCTGGGGCCAGCGCTTGCCGACTCGTGGCTGCGACTGTCAGGGGGAGGTTGGAGCTGACAGCCCGCAGCCACGGAAATTACAGTATCTCCCCTCTTACGCCCCCTCTTCTTGGGACCAGAGCGACAGAGAAACTTCTTCAGAAGAGTAGGGGCATTGAGGTTCTCCTCTGGCTCGCAGGACCTCTCTTCATGACCAAACCCCCTCCAATCCACCAAATAAAAATTCTTTCCTCTCACTCTCTTGGTGTCCAAGATCTCCTTGACCTCAAAGATGACCGAGGGGGCCGCTGGAGGCAACCACAGGGCTGGGTGTCTTGAAATAGCGGTTCAAGATCACAGGTTTCAGGAGGGAGACATGGAAGCAGTTGGGAATCCTGAGGGTAGGAGGCAGCTGAAGCTTGTAGGCGACAGGATTGATCTGCTGCAGAACCTCGAATGGTCCAAGGAACCTGGGGGCAAATTTACATGACGGCACCCTCAGTCGGATATTCCTGGACGACAGCCAGACCTTAGTGCCAGGAAGAAACCGAGGAGGCTCTCTTCTCCTTGTGTCAGCCTTCTAATTCATGCGGTCCACTGCCATTAGTATGGAGGATCGAGTCTGCTGCCAGATCTTCAAAAAGTTTCTAAACGTGGAATCAGCTGCAGGTACCTTGGAAGTATCAGGCACCGGGAGAGAAATTCGTGGGTGCTGGCCGTAGACAATGCATAACGGTGTATCCCTAATAGACTGGCTGGTGTGATTATTGTAGTAGAACTCCGCCCACGGGAGCAGCTGCACCCAGTCATCATGCTGCTTGGAGATGAAGTGGCGTAGGTAGTTCTCCAAAATCTGGTTGATCCTCTCGACCTGACCATTAGACTGAGGATGGTAGGCAGGAGAAAAGTCCTACTTTACGCCAAGAAGTCCGCAGAGGGCTCTCCAGAATCGCGAGGTGAACTGAAACCTCCATTTCAGACACAATATGCTGCGGCAAGCCGTGCAGGCGGAAGATGTGTTGGATAAATAACTTGGCCAACTGAGGAGCAGAAGGAAGACCGCTCAGAGGAACGAAGTGGGCCATCTTCGAAAATCGGTCCACCACCACCCAGACAGCACTGCATCCAGCAGAGAGAGGCAGGTTTGTGATAAAGTCCATCGCTATATGCTGCCAGGGAGCATTGGGCACAGGCAATGGCTGGAGCAGACCAGCAGGTCTGGAGTGGGTGGCCTTGTTGGCTGCACATACAGCACAAGGAGAAACTAAGTCCACAATATCCTTGGGTCACCAAAAATGATGAGCAATCAAATCCTGCGTCTTACGTAACCCAGCGTGACCTGCCAGTCTAGAGGAGTGACCCCAGCGGAGGATTCTTCCACGATCAGCCAGGCGCACAAAAGTCCTCCCTGGAGGAATGTCCCCAATTTGCAGGGGATTGACCGAGACAATGCAAGATGGATCGATAATGTTCTGTGACTCTCAATGGTGCCTTCTGTCTCGAAAGACCTGGAGAAGGCATCGTCCCTCACATTCTTGTCGGCCGGGCGATAATGAAGCTCAAACTAGAAACTTGCAAAGAACAGTGGCCACCTGGCCTGACGAGGGTTCGAGGGTTCAGCCGTTGGGCCGTCTGGAGGTAGGTCAGATTCTTGTGGTCCGTAAAAATCAAGATCGGATGAGCTGCACCCTCTAGTATATGTCTCCATTCCTCCAAAGCCAATTTGATGGCCAGTAACTCCCGATCCCCAATCGAGTAGTTGCGTTCTGCGGAAGAGAAGAGCTTGAAAAAGTATCCACATACCATTGACTTGCCTTTGGGACCTTTCTGGAACAGGAGTGCACCAACACCGACAGAGGATGCGTCCACCTCTAACAAGAACTGCAGAGAGACATCCGGATGATGGAGGATAGATACTGACGTGAAAGCACTCTTCAGGGTATTGAATGCGGACTCTGCCTCGGGAGTCCACACCTTGGCGTTCATACCATTCTTAGTAAGGTTAGAGATGGGAGAAGTCAGTGAGGAGAAGTTTGGAATAAACTGCCTGTAAAAATTAGCAAATCCTAAAAAGCGCTGTATGGCCCTCAAGCCTTGAGGGCGTGGCCACTCCAGGACAGACTTCAGGGTCCATCTCGAGACCACGATTCGAGACGATTTAGCCCAGGAAGGGTAGAGCATCCTTGTCAAATACGCACTTCTCCAACTTGGCGTACAGACGATTCTCCCTTAACCGTAGCAGAACCTGACGGACATGTCTCTGGTGCGTCATAGGATCTGGGGAGAAAATCAAGATGTCATCAAGGTAGCCTACAACACAAACATAGAGGAGCTCACGGAAAATGTCATTCACAAACTCCTGGAAGGCCGCGGGGGCATTACACAGGCCGAAGGGCATTACTAGATACTCATAGTATCCATCACGGGTGTTAAATGCAGTCTACCATTCATCACCCTGGCGAATCAAGACTAGGTTGTAAGCCCCACGCAGGTCTAGTCTAGAAATATTTTTTGCACCACGTATACTATCAAACAGTTCGGAGATCAGTGGCAATGGATATTTATTCTTCACCGTGATCTGGTTGAGACCACGGTAGTCGATGCAAGGACGAAGAGAGCCATCTTTCTTTTTGACGAAGAAGAACCCGGCTCCTGCCGGGGAGGAAGACTTTCGTATGAAGCCCCTTTCTAAGTTCTCTTTCACATAGGCGGACATGGACATAGTCTCTGGCAATTAGAGAGGATATACCCTACTACGGGGAAGTGATGCACCAGGGATCAGTTCAATAGGGCAGTCATATGCCTGATGTGGGGGCAATGTCTCCGCCTCCCTCTTACTGAAGACGTCCGAAAATGCAGCATAATGACCCGGCAATCCTGCCAATGTCCGAGGCAGAGAAGGCTGAGATGAACGAATCTGCACCAGGCATTGATCTTGACACTCAGGGCCCCACTGGAGAACCTCTCCAGAATTCCAGTCCAGAACTGGGGCATGCAGTTGGAGCCAAGGCAGGCCCAGCAACACAGGGTTAACAGCTTTGGGCAGGACATAGAACGACAGAAGTTCAGAGTGAAGGACTCCCACTTGGAGCCTCAGTGGCTTGGTCATGGCTATAACAGGGTCTGGCAGGGGTAGTCCATTTACTGAAACAACTGTCAACGGGCTCTCCAGAGGGGTGGTGGGCAATTGCAGAGGGTCCACCAGATCCCTGCGGATGAAATTAGCAGCGGATCCAGAGTCCACATACGCAGGGACCTGATGTGTTCTCTAGCCGGACACTATGGTCACAGGTATGGACAATTTAGACGGAAGTCCATCTTTACCCAAGGTCGTCCCTCCAAGCAACCCTAGGTTTTGGGATTTTTGGGGGCACAGGTGCACAAGATGACCATCGAGACCGCAATAAAGACAGAGTCCAGATGTGTGTCTGCATTGTCTCTCTTGAGTAGATAACTTACACTGGTCCATTATTACTGACTCCTTATGAGGATCGATATCGGGGGACAGCAGGCATTGCTGCAAAGTAGGAACCAGACTAGGAAGAGCTCTCTCCCTTTGAACCTCTGAGAGGCGTTCACATATCCGTATATCAATCCGGGCAGACTGAAGGATGAGGTCATCCAGGGTAGACGGCAGATCCCGGTCAGCAAGTTCTTCTTTAATTCTGGAATATAGTCCATGCCAGAATCCAGCCACCAAAGCCTCATTGTTCCATAAGAGCTCTCCCGCCAGGGTGCGGAAGTGGATGACGTACTCACTCACGGAGGTCTCTCCTTGGCGTAGGTTAATCAAAGAGGCCACTGCAGATGAGACCCGTCCAGGCTCCTCAAACACCATGCGAAAATTCCGGAGGAAGGCAGGGAAGTCACGGGTCTCTGGTCCTTGTCTCTCCCAGATAGGGTTCGCCCATGCAAGAGCCTTTTCGGTGAGGAGAGAAATTATGAATGCGACCCTGGCACCATCAGATGAAAAAGGTCCTAACATACAGGCTGAAATGGATCTGGCATTGATTAAGAAAACCACGACAGGTACTTGCTTCTCCATCATAGCGGTCAGGAAGTGGCAAAGAAACACGTGGGTCAATACTGCCAAGAGGTGTAGGCTGAGGATCCATATTGCCTGGAGGTGTAGAAGGAGGAACAATTTTGTCAGGAGGTGTAGTAGGAGGAACAAAACTTGTGCCTCCTGCCGACGTGCAAGAATGTTCAATGCCTGGAGGAACTGGTCCTGTCGAGACCGGAGGTCCAGCATATCCGCTCGCATCTCCTGTTACGTCGTCATAGTCTTGAATCGACCAGCGGGGTCCATGACCTGAGCATACTGCCACGAAGGGTCTGTGGACCCACTGGGCCATACCGCCTTGGTGGTAAGGCAGCTGGCCAACAGGGAGCAGGTGACTGTCTATAGTTCTATAGGTACCTGTGGCAGCTCAGACAGCAGCAGGGCAGGCTCGGCTGGGACTTAGGTAGCTGACGGACATCAGGCGAAGTGAAGCAGGTCAGACGTGGATGTAGCTCAGCATGACTTTGGCACAGCTCCGTGCTAGACCAGGAAGGCATGGATTGCTAGGTACAGGAACTGGAAACAAGTATAGGTACAGGGACAGGGACTGGAACAGGAAACACACTAGGAGGCCATCACATAGACAAGCTATAGGGAACACAACAACGCTCAGGCATAGAACTAGGGGGCTGGACCCCTCTTATAGTCCAGGGTAATCACGGGTCAAAGTTCGTCCATGAGGTCCGGTGCGCACGCTGCCGATTTAAGAGCGGGCACCAGCGTGCGCGCGCACCCTACGGAATCCGGCAGAGGTGAGTGGACGCGAGCGCTGGCGTCTTCTAAGGAGGAGGCTGGGGCTATCGCTTGCCGACTCGTGGCTGCGGCTGTCAGGGGGAGGTTGGAGCTGACAGCCTGCAGACACGGACATTACACACTGCTCCTACACTAAAGCAAAACTTGGATATTCAGCAGCACGACCAGCAATAAGATATCTCAACTTAATGGGGAGTGCACGCAGGTAAGTTTTCTCGGTCCAAAGAAGGTCACAAATCCATATATAAAGAAGGGAGTGCTGCAGTCTCTCTTTATATATGCTCCTGCACTAAAGAACTCCCTGTCTTTGATGATGGTTAAACCTTCTTTCCTCTAGACCACAGCTTCTCAATCTTTTTCTACTGAGGACTCGTTAGCCAGAAAGCTTAAATTTATTTACCAAAATGTTTCCTTTCCCTGAGTCCAAAGGCAGCACACAATGGGTTAATGACCTGCTTCTTCCCAGCAGTACAGAGGAAAAGAAGACATAATTAGTCTTAATTACAAACTCATTAATCCCTAAGCCAATGGTATAAAGCACACCTTAAACAGACATACGATGTGTAGTAATTTAGAAATAAACAAATAATAGGGGTGTGAAGCTGTGCTGCCTTTGTAATCAGGGAAAGGAAAAATTCAGATAAGTAAATTTAAGCTTTACCTGTCGTCCTTCAGGTAACACACAATGGGAATTCAGAGCAATAAAAATTTAAAAAATTGGCGGGTTTACATATCAGCAACCTCTAGTACCCTTCTGCCAAAAGACACCTAAGTGTCAGCCAAGGTATCCAGTCTGTAATGTTTCACGAAAGTATCCGCTGAAGACCAGGTCGCCGCTTAACAAATCTGATCTAGACCTATGTAGAGTTTTTCACCCAGGACGTTGATAAGGCTCTAGTAGAATGAGCCCTTAGGTCAGAAGGAACCAGTAAGTTAGTTTAAGGCCTCATTTACACGAACGTAATATACGCGCGTGCGACGCGCGTGCTTTGCACGCATGTCGTACGCACCTATATTAGTCAATGGGGCAGTTTAGACGATGCGTGAATTGCGCTCAGCGCGTGTGCGCAGAAAAAAACTCACGACATGTTCTATAATCGTGCGTTTTTCGCGCACTCACGCACCCATTGAAGTCAATGGGTGCGTGAAAACCACGCATGCCGCACGGAAGCACTTCCGTGCGAACTGCGTGATTCGCGCAAGAGCTGTCAAACTCCTGAATGTAAACAGAAAAGCACCACGTGCTTTTCTGTTTACAAACATCAAAACGGAGTGTCAAATTCGAGATGAGCGCACCGAACTTCACCGGGTTCGGCCAAACTCGTTTTGACCGAAACCGGTAAAAAATGTTCGGGTACGCGACGTCAGGAGACAGTCACTGTCCACGGTGCTGAAAGCGTTAAACTGGTTCATCACCGTGGACAGTGACTTCCGCTCCGAAAATCCATGAACCTGTAAAAAAAAAAAGACGTTCTGACTTACCGATAACTCCGGTCCGACCTCCCGGGATGACAGTTCAGTCAAAGTGACAGCTGCAGCCAATCACAGGCCAAGCACAGGCTGCAGCCAATCACAGGCTGCAGCGGTCTCATGGACTGCGGCGTCATCCTGGGAGGTGGGGCCGGATGACAAGAGAGGGACGCGTCACCAAGGCAACGGCCGGGAGCCCGGACTGGGGGAAGCAGGAAGTTCTTGGTAAGTATGAAAGTCTTTTTTTATTCACAGGTTGGTGTATATTGTGTTCGGCATTCACTGTCGAGGGTGCTGAAAGAGTTACTGCCGATCAGTTAGCTCTTTCAGCACCTTGGACAGTGACGGGCGTCGACTAGCCTCATCTCTATGATGGCGGCTGCGCGAAAATCACGCAGCCGCGCATCATACACGGATGACACACGGAGCTGCCAAGTGCCTTTTGCGCGCGCAAAACGCAGCGTTTTTTGCGCGCGCAAAACGCACACGCTCGTGTAAATGAGGCCTAAGTGTAAGAAAAATAAATTACATCTCTAATCCAGTGACTAAGAGATGACTTAGAAGCATTATTCGATGATAGAACTCTCTGTAGGAATCCCGGCACAGTCCTCAAAAAAAGGCAATCAGGTCTAATATTAAGATATTGGTCCTTGGAGGAGACAGCTTGCAATGCTCCTACTTCTTTTGCTGAAGAAATGGCCACTAGAAATAATGTCTTACAGTTAAGGTATTTGAGGCTTTTATCTTGAATAGGTTCAAATGGCTGAGCCGATAAACAGCAAAGAACAACACTCAAATCCCAGGAAGTGACTGGAGAATTTACAGGAGGTCTGAGGGGCTTAATTGGCTTGAAAAATTTGTGAACTAACTGTTCTTTAGAAAAAAATGCCTTCCGAAAAAGAGTTGATTGTGGAAAAATTAACTTTTCAAGTATTGGGCTTTAAGCCCTTATCATATCCTTCCTGGAGGAATTGAGGCACGGACGGTAACATTGAGGAAAGCTTACTATTTGACGAGCACCAACTAGCAAATTTTCTCCATATCCTAGAATATGCTTTGGATGTGGAAGGTCTTCTCGCACAGACCAAAATATCAACAACTTTTTCTAACAAACCTTTATCCGCTACATTCCTCCTGTCAACTTTCATGCCGTCAAATGTAGTTTCTCCAGTTCTAGGTGCCACAGCCTGCTCTGCTGTAAAAGATCTTCCGATATTGACAGTTTCCAATATCGACCCCTGGAAAGCTCTAAGACGAGAGGAAACCAACCTCTTTGAGGCCAGAATGGAATAATCATAATCGCTGTAGCACAATCCTCTATTATTTTCTTCAGGGCTCTCGGAATTAAGGGGACCGAGTGAAATACATAGACCAGGAGATGCCTCCATGAGATGGAGAGGCCGTCTAGAGCCTCGGGGTGCCCCTTCCTGGAGAGAGAACAGAACCTCCGAACTTTGGCATTCTGGGATGATGCCATCACATCTATTTCTTGCAGACCGAATCTGGAAGTGATCTGATGAAAAACCTGGCTCCATTCCCCCGGCCTGAGGAAATTGAGACTGAGCCAATCTGCTTGGAGCTTCAGATGCCCCCTTTATGTGGATGGCCGCTAAATCTGCCACATTCGACTCTGCCCAATTCCAGATTTTCTTGCATTTTTGGATCAAAGATGGACTCCTTATCCCTCCCTCCTTGTCCAGATAGAACACTGAGGCCAAGTTGTCTGTTTGGACAATCACTCCATGGTGACGAATATATGCCATTAGGTGGTGTAGGGCTAAGAAGATGGCACGGCGTTCCCTGATAATGGAGGACACCTGTGCTTCCTCTGGCCACCACAGACGTTGAATCGTGAGGCTCTCCTCCAAACATGGCAAGCAGAACACTCTGCGAATTCTCCGGCCGCTACTTTGGCAGGACGGAACGGACACACATAAGCACAGACAAGGGAGGTGTCATTCAATGCCTCTCCAGTACACCTCACAGGGGGAATTGACTTTTTGTTATTGGCGCTGTTGCCAAATGTATTTTGCTGTGCCTTTAAATGTTCTTTTGCAGGAAACTGTATCAAGCAGACATGATTGGGAGCTGCCTCTGCAACAACAGTAGAGTGGACTTTGATTGAATTTTTTTTTTAAATTGGTTTTATATAACATGTTTCACACAGCGTACATCATATAAAACATTTCCCTGCTGGAACGCAGTCCAAGTTCAGGAGAAACAGAAGTAATGCTTCACGTCTGAACAATAACATAAGCAAAAACTAAATATAACGATCTGAATATAAAGTGCTCATTATGAAAGTGAACAATAGGTAGACAATACAAGGCAACTGTAGTGCTGCTAAACACCAAAAAAAGGACTTCCAGGTAAAGATAGTGGTATTTTTTGGGAAATAACTATCAGGACTGGGACCTGATGACAGCTCTGGTTCGGAGCAGAAACGCAATGTCTGTTATTTCCCAATAAATACCACTATCTTTACATGGAAGTCCTTTTTTGTGATGTTTAGCAGCACCACAATTGGCCTGTTTTTTCTACCTATCTGCATTGCATCTGATTACGGTCGTGTGCCCACGGATCCGTTACCAGGGAAAGCAGCAGTTTGCATCATTACAGCCTATTCACTTATCCACAGAGTTGTGCCTGCCCAGCAACATCCTGACCAGGTAAACAGTTCTGATTTTACTTATGTTCATCCCACTGAGGTTCCACACTATGTAACGCCATCTTTTTCTCTTTTAATCCACATTATGAAAGTAGTCATAAACCATTAGTCCTCCTGAGTTTGTAAAGACGATCACGCTACTCCTGGCCATTTAACCCCTTAGATGCCACGGTTAATAGCGACCACGACATCTAAGCTATGAGAAAGATGCGATTGCGGATTGCTGATGGTTGTCATGGAAGCCCAGAGTGCCCTCTGTCTCTGTTAAGCCGTGTCTCTGGCAGGGCTTAACAAAAGCTTGTAAAAATACTAATATACTGCAATACATATTGTATTGCAGTGTATCGTTAGATCGCTGGTTCAACTCCACTAGGAGGACTAATAAAATGTGTAAAAAAAAGTTTAATAAAGTTTTTAGTAGTGAAAAAAATAAATTAAAAGATAAAAAAAAAATTGTTTTTTAATTTTAAAGTCATGTAAAACAATAAACAAAATTAGTATTGTCGCGTCCGTAAAAGTCATAACTATTACAATATAACATTATTTAACTCACATGGGGAATGATGTAGCAAAAAATATTAACCCCTTCCCGACATTTGACGTATCCATATGCCAAAGTCGGGTAGGGGAAGTATGGAACGGGCTCACCGGCTCACAGAGTAACGAGTGGCATCGTGCTGAGATCCCGCTCGTATAACTAGTTAAATGCTGCGGTCAATAGCAATAACGATTGCTGGTTGAAGTCCCCTAGGGGGACTAATAAAAAAAGTAAAAATTAGTTAAATAAAGTTTTTTTTTATGTAAACATTTTTTTTAAAGTTTAAACAAAAAAACCTTTTCCCATTTTCCCCCTAGAGCATAGTAAAAAAAAAAAAAATAAACATAATTGCTATCGCCGTATCCGTAAAAGTCTGAACTATTACAATATATCATTATTTAACCCGCACGGTGAGCGCTGTAGAAAAAAAAAATTGTAAACGCCAGAATCTCTATTTTTTGGTCACCTAATCTCCCACAAATTTTTTTATAAAAAGTGATCAAGACGTCGCATGTACACCAAAATGGCATTATTAAAAACTACAGGTTATCCCGCAAAAAATAAGGCCTCATACCACTCAGTCGATGGAAAAATAAAAAAGTTATGGCTCTGGGAATTTGGCGACACAAAATAAATTTTCTTTTTTACACTTAGGCTGGGTTCACACGTGGCGGAATTTCACTTAAATTCCGCTGCGGACACTCCGCAGCGTTAATCCGCAGCGGAGCCGTTTGTCCATTGACTTACACTTTAATTTAGCAGTGTTCGTTTAGACGAGGCGTAAAATTCCGCTGCGGAGCATAGGCTGCGGAGCGGAATTTGGTGTCCGCAGCATGCTCTGTCTGTTGCGGAGCAGTGGCGGACTCATGGCGGAATTTCTCCATTGACTTCAATGGAGATTCAAAGTTCCGCAATGAAGTCCGCAGCTGTCATGCACATGTCATGTGTGCTGCGGATGCGTCTTGCTTTTTTAACTTGACATTTCTTCATTCTGGCTGGACCTATGTATTTCTAGGTCTACAGCCAGACTGAGGAAGACAATGGGGCTCCCGTAATGACGGGAGCGTTGCTAGGAGACGTCAGTAAATAGTCACTGTCCAGGGTGCTGAAAGAGTTAAGCGATCGGCAGTAACTGTTTCTGCACCCGGGACAGTGACTACCGATCCCAATATACATGTATCTGTAAAAAAAAATGAAGTTCGTACTTACCGAGAACTCCCTGCTTCTGTCTCCAGTCCGGCCTCCCAGGATGACGTTTGAGTCTAAGTGACGGCTGCAGCCAATCACAGGCCAAGCACAGGCTGCAGCGGTCACATGGACTGGCGCGTCATCCAGGGAGGTCGGGCTGGATGCCGAAAGAGGGACGCGTCACCAAGACAACGGCCGGTAAGTATGAAATTCGTTTACTTTCACTAGGGAAAGTGCTGTCCCTTCTCTCTATCCTGCACTGATAGGGAGAAGGGAAGCACTTTTCCCGCAGTCCGCAGCAGCTAGTCCGCATCAATTTTCTGCACATTTTGTGCAGATCCGCAGCCGTAATCCGCAACCCGGATTAGGTGCGGCATTGATGCGGACAGTTGCGGAGGAAATCCGCCACGTGTGGTCATGCCCTTAGGTTTTTACTTGTTAAAGTAGTAAAATATAGAAAAAAACTATATATATATTTGGTATCACCGTAATCGTATTGACTCACAGAATAAAGTTAACATGTTGTTTTAATTGCACAGTGAATTCCGTAAAAACGGCGCACAAAAAACCATGGAGGAATCGCTGATTTTTCATTGTCTACCCCACAAATAATTGTTTTCCCATTCCCTAGTACATTATATGGCAAAATAAATGATGCTACGAAAAACTACATTTCGTCCTGCAAAAATAAAGCCCTCATAGGACTATATCGACAGAAAAATAAAGAAGTTATGGCTTTTGGAAGGTGGGGAGGAAAAAACTAAAATGAAAATCTGAAAAAGGGCTGCGGTGGGAAGGGGTTAAAACACCAAAGTCACCTTAAACCAAAAAAAATAAAAATGTAATAAAAAGTGTCCAAAAAGTTGTATGTACCAAAAATTAGTACCAATAAAAACTACAAATCGTCCCTCAAAAAAAAGGCCTCACACTACTCCATCGACAAAGAATAAAAAAGTTGGCTCTCAGAATATGGTGACACCAAAACATTCTTTTATTTCGAAAAACTGTTTTTATTGTGTAAAAGTAGTAAAACATTTAAAAAACGCTCAATTGACGAAAACAATAAAGAAGTTATGGCTTTCTGAATGTGGTGAAACAAAACTATTTGTTTTTTAACAAATAGTTTATTCTTTTAAAGTTTTAAGTTGAAAAATATAAAAAACCTTTATAAATTTGGTAAACGTGCTCAGAATAAATTTATGTTGTCGTTTTTATCACTTACTAAAAGACATAAAAACAAAACCCAAAAAACAATGGAGGAATCACAGTTTTTTCCAATTCCACCCCAAAAATATATTTTTTTCAGTTTTCCAGTACATTATATAGTACTTTATATAGTAATAAATAAATTGAAATGTCAGCTCACCCTCCCAGGGGCACGAAGAAGACAGCGATCTCCACGCTATAGGAACAACATTCAGGAGAAAAAGATCAGCACTCCTTGTGGAATTTGAAAAATAAATCTTCTTTATTTATTTAAATAGCCAGCGGAAAGGCTGAACAGCTAGAAGTGGACAAAATACATAAAGCGTCCGTCCCTTCTTTACTTTAAATAGTACTAATAGAAACTACAACTCCTCCTGCAAAAAATAAGCCCTCACACCACTCCATTGAAGGAAAAATAAAAAAGTTCTGGCTCTTGGAAGGCAGGGAGCGAAAATGAAAAAGCAAAAAATAGCTTACTCCTGAAGGGGTTAAGTGCAAGAAGTCCGCTTCAGGGCAGTAACATCTATGGCAAGCGAAATTAGGGACTTTGCCTATTCTATGGAGACATATTGGGGTTAAATAGGATTGATGAATAATATACAATTGAATTAGTCGATTATTAATCACAGGTGACACTAATAAGTGTGATTCCAAAATATCAACCCAGTCAGCAGTCGATAAAGTTGGGATATGAGTTAGCCATATGTCATATACTTGCTAAGGTGTAGAGGTAACTTTTGATGACAGCAGGTCAGTGTATATTGCCAAAATGAGGCCTTTGAGACTACAATTTACTGATTTAAAAGGTTTTCAGAAATTGGCACTGGGGAGGGGGTAGAAATTGTGCATTAAGGGCATGACGTAATTGAAAATTTTAATACAACTGTAAATGAGGTGAGGTTCATGGAGTTTGTCATGTAGTTGAGCAAAAGACAATAAGGTACTAGCAGAATAAATATCACTAAATTTGAGAACACCAATGGTAGACCAGTATTGAGGGTCAGGCAATGTTAACAGTGATGTTAAAAACGGTTCTGCCATAAAGGTATGTCAGACATAATGTCTTAAAATTACAATAGTAACTTGTCCTTTCACCATATCGAGGAGACAGCCAATTTGTATAAGGTTAGTAAGTCGGATTGTTTGGCGTATACAGGCATTTCTAAGAAATAAGTAAGCTGTGGCACCAACTGAACTTAATAAAAATCGGCCAATGGTAGTGGTGAGTCGTGAAACCAAGACCTGAGGGTCCTTAACTAGCCTGCCATATAGTATAAGTAAATATCAAACAAGGCCATACCCGCTTGACGTTTGAGCCTTTACAATGTAGAGAGTTTGAGTTTTTAGGGAGAGGAACCCCAAATAAATGCTATAATTTGGGAAGTAATGGACCGGAAAAAACTCATGGGTACTGGGACTGGCATATGCTGCAAAATATAGAGACATTTCGGATGTATTACCATCCTAATTAACTAAATGCGGACTGCCACCAACAGTGGCAATTTCCTCCATAGTTTACATTTTGATTTGACTAATTCTAAAAGTGGAGTAATAGTACAATTAGTAAAAGAGAGAAGCAAATGCAAAATGTGTGCTCACCAGATAGCCATGAGTGAGAACATTTCTGTTCGAAATGCGTAAGCGTCTACACGCCTAACCTGTACTCTGCCTCGGAATTTTAATTCTGTTTGCCGAATAAATTTATACTTTTTTAAGGATGTGCTGGAAGACCCTCTTTTTTTCCTTCTATATAATAGTTTCACTAATTGTATCAGAGTGTTCACGGAGAGGATTCATCACCTCATTAAAATCCCCTATATAAATAATATATGCATGTGGATATTGATGGGAAAATGCAAAAGCCGCCTGTAGAACATAGAGAGTAGCTTGGATTGGGTTATAAACCCCCAAAATTACTTAGATACTTCTTATCAATCTCAGCATAAATGAAAATAAGTCTACCTTCCGGGTCTCGCTTGGTAATAATAGGATTCCAGCATAAAGAACGATGGATCAAAATGGAGACACCTCTAGAGTAGGTAATATGAAATGAATGGCAGGCCATGGACTGGGTTTCTTAATGTAGCTCGACTTTTCCAGGACAAGATGTGTCTCTTGTAAACTTATGATGTGGGGTTGGATAGTCTGATACAGGAAAACACTGAAGCTCTCTTCAGGCGGGTTCCCAATCCCTAAGAAACAATTTAATAATACCGACATAAAAATTTTTCAAAATACCTACAGCAGTAAATTTGCTCAATAAGCACAAAACGTATACGCAGGTAAAACAGTACAAATCATGCAGGTGAAATTTATAACTAAAAGTAACTGAAGTGTGTTAGAGGTTATTGAAAGTTTTGATGGACAACATCCACCAACAGAGAATAGCGTCAGATAAAGTTGTTAATTATCGATGCTAGTATATATAATGAAGACTACCTAAAATCCAATGGGTCAGATATATATTACGGAACTTTTGGCCAAGTAACCAAAGTAGTCAAAATTCGGCCAGGTTCTGCTGTAGTAAGAGTCGATAAGATCAAAAAAGTTGCAGTTAATGCCAATATCAGTATGATAACTAGGAAGTATGTAAAAGACACCAGAAAATATAATAAATCATTGAAAACATTATGGTGCTATAGCAAGGTACTTGACATAGCATACTATGAAAATGCAGCATTATATGAAAAATTATATATTACAATAGTTAAGATGTTATATAATCTAGGAAGTCCTCAAGAACCAGCCAGATGTATTTGCAATAGTTCAGTACCTTTAGCTGGGCTTTGAAGAAAGATGGCTTTCCCCTCTTTAGCTATATGAAGTTGGTCTGGATAAGCCATGGAGTAGGCGATACCCCTGTACTTAAATTTTCTCTTGACCTCTGTGAACAGGGCTTTTTGTTTCTGTAGGTCTCCCAATAAATCCAGGAAGATGGAAACAGGAGAATTATTATACTTGAATGGGCCTTTTAGTCTGGCCTGTCTCAGAGCAATGCAATTAAGGCTCGGGCTCTGCAATTAAGAAGTCCAGCTAACAATGGTCTAGGAGGACCACCGGGTGGTGATTGTGCCAGAACGCAATGGGCTTGGGCCCAACAGTGGAGGGTGAGTTCTGGATTATGCAGGTCTTTAGATGCTCCAATAATGGCCAGGTTTAAGCAGGATTCTGGCTTTCCCTCAGGGAACTCCTCTCAAACTCATCCAGCCATCACGGCAGTTAGTCACG
Source organism: Rhinoderma darwinii (assembly GCF_050947455.1). Lineage (NCBI taxonomy): Eukaryota > Metazoa > Chordata > Amphibia > Anura > Rhinodermatidae > Rhinoderma > Rhinoderma darwinii. Next base: position 157,240,627 of record NC_134688.1, on the reverse strand, counting down.
CCCCTCTTTGATTGCAATTTTAGGACTGCTCTGTCATGTGTTTGCACTGATTAATATGTGTGTATTAACACTTGGTTTATTTGTTTGAGCGCTAGTGGGACACTGTGTACTATGCATGCTATAATGATATGTTATGTTAATAATGATGATTGCTGTTATGCATCTTTATGTTATCTGGTGCATTCCTGCCATGTTATCTGTTGCCACTACGTGCGACTGCAGTAACAATGACTTAATATATAGAGCAGCTTGGCAGGAAATGGAGCCATGAAGTGTACTGTGGAGTACATTTGTGAGTCAGGGAGAGCTGCTGCTGCTTGGTAGGTAGAGAGTAGGGCCTCCTAGCGCCTGGCACTGGTCAGAAGCTGAAGAATGGACGTTCTCTTTACAAAAATGGCAGACTGAGGGGGAACAAGGAAGCTTCCCTGTGACGCCTATAACCATGCTAGAGGAGAATGTGATGCAGTAGTGATATGGACAGGAATGTTCGAATGAGCTGCCTGTGCGAGGTGAAGGAAAACTGCGGTTTCATTATCAAGAGTCGTCAGAGTGGAAGTACCTGGAGTAGTAGCCAGACAGAGCGAAAGCTGTCAAGTAGCCGAGCAGAGCGTGAGATGCTGTTGCTGGGCAGGAGATGATTTTGTAACCCATCAAGATGGTGATGTCTATGCTAAGGGCAAAGTATCAAAAACAGTCAGCAGAGGGCAGTGATACATGGGTCATGAGTGCTGAAATAGCAAGAGGAAGTGGTGCGCACCGTTAGTTCCTGTAAGAAGACGGTAGTATGGTTCAGGTGCGGTGAGGGAGAGAGTCTGGCAGTAAGGAGAGCATGAGATTGCTGCAAAGAGATAAAAGAGAAACAGCTAAGAGTCTAACTGTCAGAGGGATTGCATTGCTAAGTAGCTACCAGCCGAAAGCCAACATAGGAATAAAAGAAAGGAAGCTGGACTGCTTGTACAGAACCAACAGAGGAAATTTTCAGAGTGAGTACTGTAATACTGTTCGTACAGAGAATCGAAGCAAAAGCCCAAAAGAGAATTTATAAAAAAAAAGTACCTCCTGGGGTGGAATAATTAACACTTTGTCTTGGCTATATATTTCACCTTTGCACATTAGTATTTAACTTGATGAAGAGGCCGGTCCGGCCTTGAAACGCGTAGTAATTAAAACAATATCTGATATTACATTTGCTTGTTTTAAATCCTCATTACTTAAGAAGGGTTTTACCAGTTAGCAGCGCCAGGGAAAATCCCTTTTTTCCACAAACGTCTCAAATTACCAGATATTGAAACATGATTCATCACCTAACAGAACACATTTCCACTGCTCCAGAGTCCAGTGGTGGTGCACTCCAGCCAACGCTTGGCATTGTGCATGGTGATTTTACGCATGTGTGCAGCATTTCAATAATGGAAACCCACTCATGAATGATAAAGCTCCAGACACACAGTTCTTGTGCTGATGTCACTTCCAGGGGCAGTTTAGAGTGATTAAGTATAAAGTAGGCAATTATTTTTTTCAACACACTTTTCAACATTTGGCGACCTCGCTATGTGATTTAACATAAAATTAAAAGTGTTTTTTTTTATTCTCAATAATGGATATTACGGAGCTGTTTTCAAGGGAAAACAGCCTCGGATTCCAGGTCGTTTTTTTAAGCTGCAAAATGAAGCTTCTCTTAAGGGTATGTTCACACGGCCTATTTTCAGCCGTTTTTCGGCCCGTAAACCCCCTCCCCCCCGAAAGACGGCTGAAAATACAGGGGCTGAATGCCTCCAAACATCTGTCTATTGATTTCAATGGGAAAAACTGCATTATGTTCCCATAAAAACACCCCGTAAAAAAGAAGTGCATGTCACTTCTTGAGCCGTTTTTGGAGCCGTTGTTCATTGTCTCAAGAGAAAAACTGCTCCAAAAACGGCCGTAGAAAAAAACCACATCAAAAAATGCTTGATGCTAAAAAAATGGCTGAAAATCAGAAGCTGTTTTCCCTTGAAAACAGCTCTGTATTTTGACGCCGTTTTTTTTGGTAAGCGTGTGAACATACCCTAAATTTTTCCTTTTGAGGCTTTTTCTTTAGGTGTTTTTTGAGGAGTTTTTCATAGTGTCCATGGAAAATCAGCTCCAAAAATGCCTCAAGAAGTGACATGCTACTTCTCTTTACGGGGCTTCTTTTTACGAGGCTTTTTTTTTTAATTCAACAGCTTAAAAATACACCTCATGTGAACAGCACAGTGTATTTCCCATTGAATTCAATGGCAAGCTGTTTGTAAACGTTTTGCTAGTGTATTTCCAGGCGTTTATGCTCCGAATTACGCCTGAAAAAACTATGTGTGAACATACCCTTAGTTCTTCCATATATATATTAGGAGGGTTAGTAGAGTTCAGGAGATTAATTGATCATCAGCAAGTGTGACCACCTCTAGAAAAGCAGAAGTTTTAGCAGTTTGCTGGTCTGGAGCATTCAGATGTGTGCCTCGGACAGAATGTTAAAGGGAATGTGTCGCTAGAATCTATTTTTTTTAGTTAAACATTTAGTATATACATGATTACACATTGTTCTAATTTTTTTAATTTTTTCACAAGTCAGGAAATATTATGTTAGATTCTAATTTATAACATTTCCATGTGCTGGTCACTAGAGGGAGAAATTCCCAAAATTGCAGCATTGGCATGTGGTAAAGCAACCTCCAACCAAAATTGGAGAAGACACACTCGCTCTAGTGTGCTCAAACAATCCCCCTCCTTTATCCTGGCTAGTGCCAGGAGAAAGGAGGGGGTTGAATGTTCAAACCTCCTACCGCTATTTTTTGCCGCTATTTTTTGAGCGAATGCACAGTGTAGTAGTCTTACATACAGTGGTAATCACACAGTAAAACACGAACATACACAAACATAACTTACCTGCTCCTGCCACCGCTTCCGCCACTCCGTCCACTCTTTCCGCTCCTAGTCCGTGCTTCTGAACATATGTCCGGAAGCCGCGACCGGAAGTAGTCATCTTACTGTCCGGCTTCCGGTCCACATGAAAATGGCGCCGGATGTCGCTCGGCCAAAGACCTTCCCTTTGGACTGTGTGGGAGCGGCGCATGCGCCGTTCCCACACAGGCGGTGTACACTGTAGTGAATGTAACGGCTCCCGTTCGCATTCTCTATGGGGATGTATGTGCCGTATTCCATCTCTGTATGTGTCGTTAATCGAGACATACAGAGATGAAAAAAAAAATGGCAGCCCCCATAGTGAAGTAAAAGTAAGAAAAAATTAAAAAGTAAAACACAAAAACACAAATAAATAAAATTTATTTTAATAACACACTAAAAGCAAATTTATGTAACAAATTTTGTTTTCGCGACACCTGTCCTTTAAATATTCAAGTTCGTTTCCAATAATGCAAGTTTTGTTTTATGGTATAAAATCAATTCCAACCCTGCCCATTACCTGTCTCTCTGCTGAACCTTCATTTCCATCACTGCAAGTTTTATTTTATGGTATATAACTCTGCTTTCCTGTCTTCCTTTATAGCCTAATGTTATCTCTGTAACGTTTGTCAAAGAGTTTGATCCTCATTAAGTTTTATGATCCCGCCAGACCAGCTAGTTTGTTTATCTCTGCATAGTATTTTCACCTCATGTCTAGTTTATTTGATTAATAGCTGAACAAGCTTAATTTGGCCTAGATATGAGCATCTACTCCCCTATAAATTTAGTTGTAGCATAAGGGGAAGGCACTCTTGCAGGGGTGGCACGAGGGCAGATGTCATCTTTGTCTAAGTGTCATATTGTCCTGGCATTTAGACGGGGCTTGAGACAGGTAAGCTATGTGGGCTAAACAAACAACTTGCATACATTAACCCCTTCCCGCACCTTGACGTTAATGCACGTCGAGGTGAGCAGTACCTCGACGTGCAGTTACGTCTGTGCTCTGACAGTTAACCGCCGTGCGGCGCTACACCGCAGCGGCGGTTAACTGTGCAGGGTGTCTGCCCAGCATTCCCTGTTGCCGATCAAAGGCCCATCGCCGCTGATTTCGGCAGTTAACCCCTTCGATGCGGCGGTCGATTCCGATCGCCACATCTAAAGATTTTAGCGGAGATCGCCAGCCCCCACGTAAAATCAAGGGGGCTGGCGATGGTACCCATGGCAACCGGAGGCAAGACAATGGCTTCCGGGCTGCCATGTACAGAAGCCTATGAGAACCAGCCGGAGGGTGGTCGTCGTAGGCTTCCTGTCAGTGTGACTGTCACGTCGCAATAACAGTTGGAATGCATTACACTACATAGGTAGTGTAATGTATTCCAGCAGTGATCAGAGCTGCAAGTCTAAGTGTCCCCTAGTGGGACAAGTAAAGAAAGTAAAAAAAAAAGAATAAAAATATTTTAAAAAAAGTGTAAAAATAAAAGTTAGAAGTGAGATAAAAGAGAACTGCTTTTTTTCCTATAATAAGTCTTTTATTATAGGAAAAAAAATGAACACGTAAGAAAAAAGTACACATATTTAGTATCACCGCGTTTGTAACAACCCCATCTATAAAACTATAATATTATTTTTCCTGCACAGTGAACACTGCAAATAAAATAAACTAAAACCAATGCCAGAATCACTATTTTTTGGTCACCACCCCTCCCAAAATATACAATAAAAAGTGATCAAAAAGTCGCTTGTACGCCAAAATGGTACCAATAAAAACGACATCCCGTTCCGCAAAAAAACAAGCCCTTACACAGCTTTTTTGACTGAAAAAATAAAAAAGTTATGGCTCTCAGAATATGGTGACACAAAAAATAGTTTATTTTATAAAGAAGTTATTTTATTGCGCAAACGCTGCAAAATGTAAAAATAACGATATACATATGGTATCGCCGTAATCGTATCGACCCGCAGAATAAAGTATAATGGTCATTATAATAGCCCAGGGTGAAAGCCGTAACAAATAAATAAAAAACATTGTCAGAATTGATGGTTTTTGGTCATCTTGCTTGACGAAAAATGGAATAAAAACTGATCAAAAAAAAATCGCATGTACCCCAAAATGGTACCAATAAAAACTATAGATTGTCCCGCAAAGAATAAGCCCTCACACGGCTCCGGTGGGGAGAAAATAAAAAAAGTTCTGGCTCCCAGAATATAGCGATGCAAAATGAGCAGTGTTCCAAAAGCGGATAAGATTGGGCGCCATTTATCAGTGCAACACTGGCAACATATCTGCGGATTATTATTTATTTACCCCATTATTATACCCTCTTATTATGCCCCTGATGTACTCTGCCCAGCCTACATGTACCCCCACATTATAAACTGAAATACCAGCAAAACGCCAGAGCTACTACCAAGCTAAATCTGTGCTCCAAAAGCCAAATAGTGCTCCCTCCCTTCTGAGCCCTAGAGCGTGACAAAACAGCCATTTACGTCCACCGATGTGGGGTATAGCCGTACTCGGGAAAAAATTGCTTTACAAATATTGGGGTGCTTTTTCTCCTTTATCCTTCGTGAAATTGAAAAAATTCTACATTTTAGTGGAAACGTATTTACGTAATCGGGAGAAATTGTTGTACAAATGTTGGGGTTCTTTTTCTCCTTTATTCCTTATTTCAGCAAAAAAGTAGATTTTTACCTTTACAGACTAATTCCAATGAATTCAGCAAAACAACTGTTTGCAAAATGCTAACTTTACCCCTAAAAAAATTCCTTGAGGGGTGTAGTTTCCAAAATGGGGTCACTTTTGGGGGGTTTCCAATATTTTGGTTCCTCCAGTGCATTGTAAATGCGACACAGTACTGAAAACCATTCCAGCAAAATCAGAAATTGCTTTACCTACACTACCGTTCAAAAGTTTAGGGTCACTTAGAAATGTCCTTATTTTTGAAAGAAAAGCACAGTTTTTTTCAATGAATATAACATTAAATTAATCAGAAATACACTCTATACATTGTTAATGTGCTAAATGACTATTCTAGCTGCAAACGTCTGGTTTTTAATGCAATATCTACATAGGTGTATAGAGGCCCATTTCCAGCAACCATCACTCCAGTGTTCTAATGGTATATTGTGTTTGCTAAATGTGTTAGAAGGCTAATGGATGATTAGAAAACACATGAAAACCCTTGTGCAATTATGTTAGCACCTCTGTAATCAGTTTTGCTGTTTAGAGGAGCTATAAAATGGACCTTCCTTTGAGCTAGTTGAGAATCTGGAGCATTACATTTGTGGGTTCGATTAAACTCTCAAAATGGCTAGAAAAAGAGAGCTTTCATGTGAAACTCGACAATCTGTTCTTGTTCTTAGAAATGAAGGCTATTCCATGCGAGAAATTGCCAAGAAACTGAAGATTTCCTACAACGGTGTGTACTACTCCCTTCAGAGGACAACACAAACAGGCTCTAACCAGAGTAGAAAGAGAAGTGGGAGGCCCCACTGCACAACTGAGCATAAAGACAAGTACATTAGAGTCTCTAGTTTGAGAAATAGACGCCTCACAGGTCCTCAACTGGCAGCTTCATTAAATAGTACCCGCAAAACGCCAGTGTCAACGTCTACAGTGAAGAGGCGACTCCGGGATGCTGGCCTTCAGGGCAGAGTGGTAAAGAAAAAGCCATGTCTGAGACTGGCTAATAAAAGGAAAAGATTAATATGGGCAAAAGCACACAGACATTGGACAGAGGAAGATTGGAAAAAAGTGTTATGGACAGACGAATCGAAGTTTGAGGTGTTTGGATCACACAGAAGAACATTCGAGAGACGCAGAACAACTGAAAAGATGCTGGAAGAGTGCCTGACGCCATCTATCAAGCATGGTGGAGGTAATGTGATGGTCTGGGGTTGCTTTGGTGCTGGTAAAGTGGGAGATTTGTACAAGCTAAAATGGATTTTGAATAAGGAAGGCTATCACTCCATTTTGCAACGCCATGCCATACCCTGTGGACAGCGATTGATTGGAGCCAATTTCATCCTACAACAGGACAATGACCCAAAGCACACCTCCAAATTATGCAAGAACTATTTAGAGAAGAAGCAGGCAGCTGGTATTCTATCTGTAATGGAGTGGCCAGCGCAGTCACCAGATCTCAACCCCATAGAGCTGTTGTGGGAGCAGGTTGACCGTATGGTACGCAAGAAGTGCCCATCAAGCCAATCCAACTTGTGGGAGGGCCTTCTGGAAGCATGGGGTGAAATTTCTCCCCATTACCTCAGCAAATTAACAGCTAGAATGCCAAAGGTCTGCAATGCTGTAATTGCTGCAAATGGAGCATTCTTTGACGAAAGCAAAGTTTGAAGGAGAAAATTATTATTTCAAATAAAAATCATAATTTCTAACCTTGTCAACGTCTTGACTATATTTTCTAGTCATTTTGCAACTCATTTGATAAATATAAGTGTGAGTTTTCATGGAAAACACAAAATTGCCTGGGTGACCCCAAACTTTTGAACGGTAGTGTATGTTGGAGTGTTTTTTCTACTTTAATCCTTGTAAAAATTACAAATTTCTATGTTTTTTCAGAAAAAAAGTAGATTTTCATCTTCACACACTAATTCAAATAAATTTAGCAAAAAAACTGTGGGTTCAAAATGCTAACTATACCCATAGATAAGTTCCTTGAGGAGTGTAGTTTCCAAAATGGGGTCACTTTTGGAGGGTCTTTACTGTTTTGGTACCACAAGACCTCTTCAAACCTAACATGGTGCCTAAAATATATTCTAAAAAAAGGAGTCCCCAAAATCATCTAGGTGCTCCTTTGCTTCAGAGGCCTGTGTTTCAGTCCATTACAGCACTAGGGCCACATGTGGGATATTTCTAAAAACTGCAGAATCTTGGCAATAAATATTGAGTTGCATTTCTTGGGTAAATCCTTCTGTGGTACAGAAAAAATGTATTACAAATGAATTTTCAAAAAAAAAAATTTAATTTGTACATTTCACCTCTACTTTGCTTTAATTTCTGTGAAACGCCTAAAGGGTTAAAACACTTTCTGAATGCAGTTTTGAATACTTTGAGGGCTGCAGTTTTCAAAATGGGGTGACTTATGGGGACTTTCTAATATATAAGGCCCTCAAAGCCACTTCAGAACTGAACTGGTCTCTGAAAAAATTGGCTTTTGACATTTTCTTGAAAATATGAGAAATTGCTGCTAAAGTTAAGCCTTGTAACGTCCTAGGAAAATAAAAGAATGTTCAAATAACGATGCAAACATAAAGTAGACATATGGGAAATGTAAACTAGTAAGTATTTTGTATGGTATTACTATCTGTTTTACAAGTAGATACATTTAAATTTAGAAAAATGCAACATTTTTGCTAATTTTCTCTAAACCTTGGTGTTTTTTTACAAATAAATATAAAATTTATCGACCACATTTTTTCCCTAACATAAAGTACAATATGTCACGAGAAAATAATCTCAGAATCACTTGGATAGGTAAAAGCATTCCGGAGTTATTACCACATAAAGGGACACATGTCAGATTTGAAAAATCGGCTTCGTCCTGAAGGCAAAAACAGGCTCAGTCCTGAAGGGGTTAAAATTATTATTTTTAACATTTTGTATGTTTTCCTCAAAAAAAATCACACCATGTTCACTTCGTCACTCATCATTGTGACTGTTGTTTGTTTACAATCCTACCGCCCATTTACTCCTTTGCTAAATTCTATCCCCATCAGTCCCTCTCTCCTTTCCTCCTCCATGTACAGCTCCCATGCACTATTCACTTTCCTCAAACACCTTAAACCATCTCATCCCATTGTTCAACACAAGTCACTCTTATAAATCACTGAACGATTTGTAGACTTTCTTCATTCTCCTGCTATTAACTGCAGGAGACATCTCTCCCAACCTTGGTCCCCACACATGGAAACCCTGCTAATCTTCTCAACTTTCGTTGTATGTCTTCTCCTGTCTCTTTTAACTGTGCGCTCTGGAATTCTCAGTCTATGCAACAAACTCACCTTTATTTATGACTTATTCCTTTCTAACTCCCTCAACATCCTGGCTCTCACAGAAACATATTTGACACTGCTTCCCCTGCTGCTCTATCTTATGGTGGTCTCCACTTCTCTCATGCCCCCAGACCTGAGAACAGGCAGGGTGGTGGTGTAGGCATACTTATTTCCCAACTCTGCACTTTCCAGGTCATTCCCCCGATACCCACTGTAGCGTCCATGGCCGCGTGCCGTCGGGTTCACTCACCTCCCGACGCCCGCAGCCATGGATCCGTGAGCGCTGGTCCCCGTCTTACTCCTAGGAGACGCCAGCGCTCACTTCCGCTCCGTTCGGCTGTGTCCCGTAGGGTGCGCGCGCAAATAGGAAATCGTCATCATCATCAACTGCCACGATATCCTGGTCTATAAGAAGGTCCCTGGCCTTCTAATCCTTGCCTGAGCATTGTTAGTTTTCCCAGTCTGTCTTGCAAATGGTCCCTTACGGTTTTCCATTCCAATTGTTACCCGTGCCTTGTTACCCGTTCCTGTTTCCCGTGCTGTGCCTTAGTATTGAGTCCTGCCACGTCCGGAGGAATCCGCTACGTCCTGTATCATCTGCCACATCCGGAGGAATCCGCCACGTCCTGTGTCATCTGCCACGTCCGGAGGAATCCGCCACATCCTGTGTCATCTGCCACGTCCGGAGGAATCCGCCACGTCCTGTGTCTTCTGCCATGCCCGGAGGAGTCCGCCACGTCTGGCGCAACTTGCGGCTCCTGTGTCATCCGCCACGTTTGGCGCCATCTGCTGCACCCATCACATCTGTGCCAAAGCTGCGGCCACCATCTGGACTATTCAGGTACCCTTGTGCGGGACATTGTATTTCTGGGGTGTCCTGTTGTTTGTCCAGCTGCCTCCCCGCTGCGGCGGTACGGCCTAGTGGGTCCACTAACCCGCTCCGTGACAGTACGGTCAGTGAATGGACCCCGCTGGTCAACCTGAGACTTTGACGACACAAGCCATGCTGGCCGAGATGGAGGATCTCCAGTCACGACAAGACCAGCTCCTCCTGTCGGTGAACGCCATAGCCCATCGGCTGCTTGTTCCAACCACAGTCATCACCGCACCCGTTCCTGCGGTTCCGCCTGCTACACTTCCTGTCTGTACCTGTATCAACCCCCTGTGTTTCTTGCCGCTACCTCCACGCTATGACGGAGATCCGAGGTCCTGCAGGGGATTTTTGAATCAGTGCCTGATCCATTTCAGACTACATACCAGGTCCTTCTGTTCGGATGACGTCAGGATCGCCTTCATCATCTCTCTCCTTACTGGCAAAGCCCTGGCATGGGCTAATCCTCTGTGGGAACATCAGGGACCAGAGACCCGGGACTTGCAGTGCTTCCTACAGACCTTCCGCTCGATTTTTGAGGAACCTGGGAGAGTTTCTTCGGCTGCTGCATCCTTGCTAACCCTACACCAGGGAGACCTCTCCGTGGGCGAGTATGCCATCCAGTTCCGTATCCTGGCTGCTGAAATGACCTGGAACAACTAGGCTTTGGTGGCTACATTCTGGCAGGTACTGTCTTCAGGGATCAAGGACGAGCTGGCAGCTCGCGATCTGCCATCTACCCTGGACGATCTTATCTTACTCGCCTCCCGAGTTGACATGAGGATCCGGGAACATTCCCAAGAGGTTCTCCGGGAGAGAGAACTTACCAGGCTGGATTCTGCTGTCCCGCAATCCCCCTCAGTCATTCCACCAGAGGATTAGATTCAGAGGAATTATGTCAAGTTGTCTACCCAGGAGAGTCAACGCAGATGCACTTCTGGACTTTGTCTGTATTGCGGCCGTGGAGGCCATATTGTGCATCTGTGTCCCCAGAAGCCAGAGAGACCCCCTTGCCTAGGATTGGTTGGAGAGACAACCCTAGGTGGAACGGAACCTGACAGAGCATTCGGTTCCAAATTGACTATTCCTGTGACCCTAGTATCCGGTGACAGGACACATCAAGTCTCTGCCTATCTTGACTCTGACTCTGCTGCAAATTTCATCCAGAAAGAGCTTGTGGATCATCTTCAGCTGCCCACAGTTCCCCTGGAGACATCTTTGGCTGTTGCCTCAGTTAATGGACTGCCTCTGCCTGATCCCATCATTTCTAAGACCAAGCCGTTGAAGCTCCAGTTTGGAGTCCTGCATTTCATAGTTACATACATAGTTACATAGTTAGTACGGCTGAAAAAAGACACATGTCCATCAAGTTCAACCAAGGGACGGGAAAAGGGAAGGAAAAATTTCTACACATAGGAGTTAATACTTTTTTGTTCTAGGAAATTATATAACCCTTTTTTAAAGCCATCTACTGTCCCTGCTGTGACCAGCTCCTGCGGTAGGCTATTCCATAGATTCACAGTTCTCACGGTAAAGAAGGCTTGTCGCCTCTGCAGCTTGAACCTTTTTTTCTCCAGACGGAGGGAGTGCCCCCTTGTTTTTTGAGGGGGTTTTACATGGAACAGGATTTCACCATATTTTTTGTATGTGCCATTAATATATTTATATAAGTTAATCATGTTCCCCCTTAGTCGTCTTTTTTCAGCGCTAAATAGGTTTAATTCTTTTAATCTTTCCTCATAACTTAAATTCTCCATGCCCCTAATTAGCTTCGTTGCTCTTCTTTGTATTTTTTCCAACTCCAGGGCATCCTTTCTATGAACTGGAGCCCAGAACTGAACTGCATATTCTAGATGAGGCCTCACTAATGCTTTGTAAAGTGGCAATATTACATCCCTGTCCCGTGAGTCCATGCCTCTTTTAATACACGACAATATCCTGCTGGCCTTTGAAGCAGCTGATTGACACTGCATGCTGTTATTGAGTTTATGATTTACAAGTACACCCAGAACCTTCTCAACAAGTGAATCCGCCAGTGTAGCTCCCCCTAGGACATATGATGCATGCAGGTTGTTGGTACCCAGATGCATAAATTAACAAGTGAATCCGCCAGTGTAGCTCCCCCTAGGACATATGATGCATGCAGGTTGTTGGTACCCAGATGCATAACTTTACATTTATCTACATTAAACTTCATCTGCCAAGTGGATGCCCAAACACTTAGTTTGTTTAAATCTGCCTGCAATTCATGAACATCTTCCATAGACTGAACTATATTACATAGCTTGGTGTCATCTGCAAAAATAGAAATAGTGCTATTAATCCCATCCTCTATATCATTAATAAATACATTTCGAATTTATTTCTTTCCTTGTTTTGCCCAAGGCCATCAACCCTGTTCTGCTGGGCCTGCCTTGGCTTCGACTTCATGCCCCAGTCCTGGACTGGAATTCTGGAGAGGTTCTACAATGGGGCTCCAAGTGCCATGGTCGTTGACTGTTGCAGATCCATCCTGTCAAGCCTTCTCTGCCTCAGTCGTTGGCGGGACTGCCTTCCCAATTTGCTCAGTATGCAGATGTTTTCAGCAAAAGGGAGGCTGAGACGCTGCCTCCACATCGGAATTATGACTGCCCCATTGAACTGGTTCCTAATGCCTCTCTCCCCCGTGGACGGGTATATCCTCTCTCCTTGCCAGAGTCTCTATCCATGTCGGCCTATATCAAGGAGAATCTGGAGAGGGGTTTCATACGAAAGTCTTCCTCCCCGGCCGTTGCTGGATTCTTCTTCGTTAAAAAGAAGGACGGATCCCTTCGTCCCTGCATTGACTACAGGGGCCTCAACCTGATCACAGTCAAGAACAAATACCCGTTGCCACTCATTTCTGAGCTGTTTGATCGCATACGAGGAGCCAAAATTTTTTCTAAGCTAGACCTGCATGGGGCTTAAAATCTAGTCCGGATTCGCCGGGGTGATGAATGGAAGACTGCTTTTAACACCCGGGACGGGCACTATGAATACCTGGTGATGCCCTTCGGACTGTGTAACGCTCCCGCAGTGTTTCAGGAGTTCATTTACGTTATCTTCCAAGATCTACTCTATGTCTGTGTTGTTGTTTATCTCAATGATATTTTGATTTTCTCCCCAGATCAGACGACTCATCGGAGGCATGTCTGTCAGGTTCTACTACGATTAAGGGAGAATCATTTATACACCAAGCTGGAGAAGTGCGTCTTTGGGAAGAGTTCTCTGCCCTTCCTGGGCTACATAATCTCGGATCAAGGCCTCAAGATGGATCCTGAGTATGTGAAAGCTGTCCTGGAGTGGCCACATCCTCAAGGTTTAAGGGCCATACAGCGGTTCCTGGAATTCGCCAATTTCTACCGGCAGTTTATTCCTAACTTCTCTTCTCTGACGGCCCCATCTCGTCCCTTACCAAGAAGAGTGTGAACGCCAAAGTGTGGACTCCAGAGGCAGAGTCTGCATTTATTAGCCTCAAGAGAGCCTTCACTTCAGCCTCGATCCTCCATCATCCTGACGTATCTCGGCAGTTCTCTCTGGAAGTGGACGCTTCCTCTGTTGGTGCAGGTGCACTTCTGTTCCAGAGGAGCTCCAAAGGAAAGGCAGTGGTATGTGGCTACTACTCAAGACTCTTTTCTTCTGCTGAGCGCAATTACTCCATTGGAGATCGGGAGCTCCTGGCCATCAAATTGGCCCTGGAGGAGTGGAGACATCTTCTAGAGGGCGCTGCTCACCCCATCCTGATCTTCACCAACCAAAAGAACCTCACCTACCTTCAGTCTGCACAACTACTGAATCCCCGTCAAGCCAGGTGGTCGCTGTTTTTCACCCGTTTCCAATTTCTGCTCCACTACCGTCCCGCGGACAAGAATGTGAGGGCCGATGCCCTGTCCAGATCGTTTGAGACGGAAGACACGGTGGAGTCCCTTCAAACTATCATAGACCCGTCCTGCGTTGTCACCGCTTATCCTCTGCAGATTAGAGACATCCCTCCTGGGAGGACGTTTGTTCGGTTAGCAGACAGGAGAAGAATTCTCCACTGGGGACACAGTTCTAAACTGGCTGGGCACGCTGGTGTCCGTAAAACCCGAGACCTGATTGCTCGTCACTTCTGGTGGCCCACGCTACCTAAAGATGTTCTGGACTTTGTGTCTGCTTGCACGGTGTGTGCCTCTAACAAAGTGACTCACTCCAAGCCTGCCGGCCTGCTTCAACCTCTGCCTGTACCCAGTGCCCCCTGGCAGCACATCGCAATGGACTTCGTCACAGACCTTCCTCCCTCTGCAGGATGCAACACCATCTGGGTGGTGGTGTACCGGTTCTCTAAGATGGCACATTTTATCCCGCTGACCGGCCTACCTTCTGTTCCTCGTCTGGCGAGTCTCTTCATTCTACACATCTTTCACTTGCATGGCCTGCCTCTTCTCATCGTGTCAGATCGGGGTGTTCAGTTTACGTCAAAGTTCTGGAGAGCCCTCTGTAAACTCCTGGATGTGAGTTTGGACTTTTCCTCAGCCTATCACCCCCAGTCCAATGGGCAAGTTGAAAGGATCAACCAGATCATGGAGAATTATCTCCGCCACTTAATCTCTTCACAGCACGATAACTGGGTACAGCTTCTTCCATGCCCCGAGTTTTCATACAACAACCACACAAGTGAGTCCACCACCTCCACTCCGTTTCACATCGTGTACAGTCAACATCCCAGAGTCCCTCTTCCTGTGTCGACTTCATCTCAGGTACCCGCTGCTGACTCTGCATATGGGGACTTCCTGCAAATCTGGCAACAGACCCGATCCTCTATTTTGCTGGCGGTAGATCGCATGAAGTGAAAGGCGGATACTAGTATCTTCCAGGGACTAAAGTTTGGCTGTCCTCTCGGAACATTCGCTTGAGGGTGCCTTCAAGTTTGCTCCCAGGTTCCTTGGTCCTTTCGAGATCCTGCAATAGATCAACCCTGCCTCCTATAAGCTGCGGCTGCCTCCTACCCTCAGAATCCCTAACTCCTTCCATGTGTCCCTCCTGAAACCAGTGGTCCTGAACCGACACAGCAAGACTTCTAGTTCCACAGTTACCCCCAGCAGTCCTTCTGATGTATTCGAGGTAAAAGAGATCCTGGACTGCAAAAGGGTAGGAGGAAGGACTTTCTATTTGGTGGACTGGAGAGGGTTTGGTCCTGAGGAGAGGTCCTGGGTGCCAGAAGAGAACCTCAGCACTCCTGCTCTTATTAAAAAATTCCACTCTCGCTTTGGCCCCAAGAAGAGCGGGCGTAAGAGGGGGGATACTGTAGCGTCCATGGCCGCGGGCCGTCGGGTTCACTCACCTCCCGACGCCCGCAGCCATGGATCCGTGAGCGCTGGTCCCAGTCTCCCTCCTAGGAGACACCAGCGCTCACTTCCGTTCCGTTCGGCTGTGTCCCGTAGGGTGCGAGCGCACGCTCGCGCCCGGCCTTAAAGGGCCAGCGCGCGCAAATAGGAAATCGTCATCATCATCAACTGCCACGATTTCCTGGTCTATAAGAAGGCCCCTGGCTAATCCTTGCCTGAGCGTTGTTAGTTTTCCCAGTTTCCCGTGCTGTGCCTTAGTATCGAGTCCTGGCACGTCCGGAGGAATCCGCCACGTCCTGTGTCCTCTGCCACGTCCAGAGGAATCCGCCACGTCCTGTGTCTTCTGCCACGCCCAAAGGAGTCCGCCACGTCTGGTGCAACTTGTGGCTCCTGTGTCATCTGCCACGTTTGGCGCCATCTGCTGCACCCATCTCATCTGTGCCAGAGCTGCGGCCACCATCTGGACTATTCAGGTACCCTTGTGCAGGGCATTGTATTTCTGGGGTGTCCTGTTGTTTGGCCAGCTGCCTCCCCGCTGCGGCGGTACGGCCTAGTGGGTCCTCTAACCCGCTCCGTGACACCCTCACTCACATTTCCTTCCTTTGAATTCCTCAGAACTCTTTCACCCATTCGCCCTCCGAGTGGCAGTTGTCTACCGCCCCCAGTGCTCACCCTGCCAATTCCTGGATCATTTTGTTGCCTGGCTACCACAATTCCTATCCTCTGAAAACCCACTCTGATCATGGGTGACTTAAATATCCCCATTGATAACCCAATCTCTTCATCTGCCTCACAGTTTCTATTGTTAAACTCCTTTCTAGGTCTGTCACAACTAACTAATTCTCCTACACATGAAGACAGGTATTCACTTGACCTAGTCTTCTTCCCACTCTGCTAAATATCTGACTTTATTAACTTTCCTCTCCCACTATCTGATCACAATCTTCTCTGCTTTACTATCAAAAATCCTCAGGACATGCCTACCTATCAGACATTTAGAAATCTACATGCCATCAACACTCAGCAACTCATGGACAGTCTACAGTCCACATTGTCCCCTATCTCTTCCCTCTCCTGTCCCAATTTGACTGCCAAACATCACAATGACACTCTCAAACTCCTTTGGATGAAGCAGCCCCCGCTATACTCCAATCCTCCCAAAACAGACGATGACAATCCTGGTACACGCTTCTAACCCGCTTTCTTCAGAGGTGCTCTAGATGTTCCAAACAGCAGTGGAAAAAAAATCATTTGTCAGCAGACTTCCTCCATTACAAATTTATGATCAAAACTTACAACTTCACTGCGTCAAACAAGTCTATTTTGCCTCTATCATCTCCACATTGTCTAATAATCCAAAAGGACTATTTGATACATTTCATTCCCTCCTTAGTTCTAAAGTGCAGACGCCAATCACAGATCTCAGTCTTGAAGACCTGGCCACTTATTTTAAAGTTAAAATTGACATCTGTCATGATATTATCTCCCAGTCCCCTAGTAACATCGATCCCATTCCCTCCCGCACTCCCTCTTCTTCACTTTCAGCATTTTACCCAAAAACAGAAGAAGTATCCAGGCTCCTCTCTTCTTCTCATCCTACTACCTGCCCTAGTGATCCTATTCCCTCACACCTCATCCAGTCCCTCTCCCCAGGTGTCACTAGTCACCTAACTAAAATATTTAAACTCTCTCTTTTTCTGGAATCTTTCATCATCTCCTTTAATCATGCCGTTATAACCCCATTACTGAAAAAAAAAACCTCTTGATCCGTTCAGCGCTGCTAACTACCGACCTGTCTTCAATCTCCCCTTCATCTCTAAACTCCTGGAACACTTGGTCTACTCTCACCTTATCCGCTATCTCTCTGCTAACTCTATTCTAGGCCTCTTACAATCTGGTTTCCGCACTCTACACTCCACAGAAACTGCCCTTACTAAAATCTCAAACAATCTCTTGGCGGCTAAATCTAATGGCAACTACTCTCTATTGAGTCTTCTGGATCTCTCTGCAGCCTTTGACACTATAGACCACCAACTCCTACTAAACATGCTCCACTCTATTGGTCTTAATTACACTGTTCTCTCTTGGTTTTCTTCCTAGCTCTCTGACTGCTCGTTCAGTGTGGCATTTGCTGGTTCTACATCTTCTCCTCTTCCCCTTGCTATTGTGGTTCCTCAGGGATCAGTCCTAGGTCCGCTTCCCTTTTTTCTCTACACAGGCCCTAACCATCAGCAGATTTGGCTTCCAGTACCATCCCTACGTTTATGACACCCAATTATATGCCTCTTCCCATGACATCACCACTGCTCTAATACAAAACACCAGCTGTCTTTAATATCATGTCCTTTCTCTATCTGAAACAGAATCTTTCTAAAATTGAGCTCCTTTTGATCCCATCATCTACTAACTTACCTAAACTTGATGTCCCAATCTCAGTGTGTGGCACTACCATAACTCCTATGCAGCAGTATGCCCCAAACATCTTGCACCATAATGTAAATGCACTTCCTGTCTGTCATACATGTCACAATCGGTGGATATGTGGACCCACTGGGCTGCACCACAGTAGCGGAGTAGCAGCTGGCCCAACAGCAGTGTACCAAGTCAATATACAGTCCAAGCACAAGGACTAAGGAACCGCTTGCAGGACTAATAGAGGAATACAAACAATGCTCAGGCAAGGAGTGAAAGGGCAGGGCTCCTTTTATAGTCAAGGTTGATCTGGGAGTAATTAGTTAACTCTTAACATGTGTGCGCTGGCCCTTTAAGGATGGGAATGAGCTTGCGCGCGCATCCTAGTGGTCACTGCAAGACAGGACAGCCACAAGTGCTGGCATCTCCAGGGGAGGAAGACGTCGGCAGGATAAAAGGGGTCTGTGGTCTGCGACCGCGGCCGTTACAGTACCCCACCTTATGCCCCCTCTTTTTGGGTCCAGAGCGAGAGAGGAATTTCTTAATGCGGGTAGCGGCATCAAGATTCTCTTCTGGCTCCCAGGACCTCTCCTCAGGACCAAACCCACTCCAATCCACTAAATAGAAAGTCTTTCCTCGACCCTCTTGCAGTCCAGGATCTCCTTTACTTCTAACGCATCAGAGGAACCGCTGAGAGCAACCGCAGGACTAGGAGTCTTACTGTAGCGTTTCAGCGCCACAGGTTTCAGGAGGGACACATGAAAGGAGTTGGTGAATTTGAGGGTAGGAGGCAGCCAAAGCTTATAGGAGACTGGGTTAATTTGTAGCAGTATCCGAAAAGGTCAGAGGAATCTGGGAGCAAATTTGTATGAAGGCACTTTCAGACGGATATTCCTAGAGGACAGCCAGACTCTGGTACCTGGAAGATATTGGTGTGGCTCTCTTCTTCTAATATCCACCCTTCACTTCATGCGAACAACTGCCAGCAGAATAGAGGACCGGGTCTGTTACCAGATTTGCAGAAAGTCTCCAAATGCAGAGTTAGCTGCGGGTACCAGATTTGTAGCCGACACAGGAAGAGCGATTCTAGAATGTTGACCGTACACAATGTAGAATGGTGTGGAAGTGGTGGACTCACTTGTGTGGTTGTTATACGGGAACTCGGCCCATGGAAGAAGCTGTACCCAGTCATCATGCTGGATGGAGATGAAGTGGCGGAGATAATTCTCCATGATCTGCTCAATCATCTCGACTTAACCATTGGACTCGGGGTGATAGGCTGAGGAAAAGTCCAATCTCACATCCAGGAGTTTACAGAGTGCTCTCCAGAATTTTGAGGTAAATTGAAACCCCGATCGGACACGATGTGAAGGGGCAAGCCATGTACACAAAAGATGTGTTGAATAAAGAGATTTGCCAGTCGAGGAGAAGAAGGTAGGCCGGTCAGCGGGATAAAAATGTTCCATCTTCAAAAACCGGTCCACCACCACCCAGACAGTATTGCATCCTTTTGAGGGGGGGAGGTTTGTGACAAAGTCCATCGCAATGTGCTGCCAAGAGGCATTGGGTACAGGCAGAGGTTGGAGCAGCCTGGCAGTTTTGGAGTGAGCAAACTTGTTAGAAGCACCCACAGTACAGGAAGAGACAAAGTCCACAATATCTTTGGGCAGCGTGAGCCACCAGAAATGACGAGTAATCAGGTCTTGAGTCTTGCGAACACCAGCGTGCCCAGCCAGTTTGGAGCTGTGTCCCCAGTGGAGAATTATTCTCTTGTCTGCCACCCGAATAAAAGTCCTCCCCAGAGGGATGTCTCTAACTTGCAAAGGATTGGCAGTGACAATGCAGGATGGATCTATGATACTTTGAGGGGACTCCACAGTGTCCTCCGTTTCAAATTACCTGGACAGGGCATCGCCCCTCACATTTTCATCAGCGGGACGGTAGTAGAGCACATATTGGAAACGGGTGAGGAACAGCGACCACCTGGCGTGATGGGGTTTTAGCCGTAGAGCCGACTGGAGATAGGTGAGGTTTTTGTGGTCGGTGTATATCAGGATGGGGTGAGCTGCGCCCTCTAGCAGATTTCTCCACTCCTCCAAAGCCAATTTTATGGCCCGTAACTCCCGATCCCCAATAGAGTATTTAGCAGTAATGCATTTATATTTAGTGGTTTAGTGTTCGCAGTGTGCTGTTGCCATTTTCTTGTGTGCTGTAGTCACAGGCGTTCTTGCACCTGTATACACGTTTTGTTGCATTTTGTTGGAATGTGCTGTGCAAACTTTTGTGTTGTTTATGTGATTCATATATGTGGGGTTAGTGACTGCCTCCATTTTTTGATCTTGCACTCCTTCCATTCTGCCCTGGGTGATTTTAATTAGTTTAATTCTGGTTCCTACCATCCCCAAGTATATGTAGGCTTAGTCCGAGTTCTGGGTGTATCTGCAGCATAGGTTCCCACCTCATAGAGGTCGCCTTGTCGTGCCAGGTGGGCTTACACAATTTGATGAAAATGTGCGCTAAGAACCTCCCTATTGTAAGTAGATTTAGCAGTAATGCATATTTATTTATATTTAGTGGTTTAGGTGACATTCGTGTTCGTAGTGTGCTGTAGCCATTTTCTTGTGTGCTGTAGTCACAGGCGTTCTTGCACCTGTATACACATTTTGTTTCATTTTGTTGGAATGTGCTGTTCAAACTTTTGTGTTATATCCACAGGATATGTAATAAATGTCAGATAGCTGCGCGTCCCACCTTTGGGAGCCGCACCTATCTCCTAAACCTTGTTCTAGCTTTGTCTGCTATCACTGGCTCCCGGCCACTTCCTGACTTTATGGTCGGGAGTTACGAAAACAGCGTAGCTCACTGTGGTACGCTGTTTCCGTAACTCCCATCGTAGTGAATAGCAGTTATGGAAGCAGCGTAGCATGTGAGCTATGCTGTTTCCGTAACTACCATTCAATTCTATGGGGCTTACGAAAACAGCGTAGCTCAGAGAGCTACGCTGTTTTCACCTTCATGGTCGGAAATCAGCCGACACAGAAAGGGGTAGAACGGGGTTTTGGGGCCTTATGTTTGCCCATAATGCCCAGAGCCACGTTTGGAGAAAACCAAACACAGCATATCAGCACAAATACCTCATACCCACTGTCAAGCATGGTGTTGAAGGAGTGATGATTTCGGCTTGTTTTTCAGCCACAGGACCTTGGCACCTTGCTGTCATTGAGTCGATCATGAATTCAAATGTGTGGTCATCTATCCAACAGTTAAAGTATGGCTAAAACTGAATCATGCAACAGGACAATGATCCCAAGCACACCAGCAAATCTACAACAGAATGGCTGAAAAAGAAAAGAATCAAGGTGTTGCAATGGCCCAGTAAAAGTTCTGTGATCAACCCAATTGAAATGCTGTGGCAGGACCTTAACCCCTTCCTGCTGCAGCCACTTTTGACCTTCCCGACAGAGCCTTATTTTTCAAATCTGACACGTGTCACTTTATGTGGTAATAACTTTGAAATGCTTTTACCTATCAAAGCGATTCTGAGGTTGTTTTCTCATGACACATTTGACTTTATGATAGTGGAAAAATTTGGTCGATAAATTCAATATTTATCAGTGAAAAACACCAAAATTTTGTGTAAAATTGCAAAAATTAGCATTTTTCTAAATGTAAATGTATCTGCTTGTAAGATAGGCAGTTATACCACACAAAATTGTTGCTAATTAACATCCCCCACATGTCTACTTCAGATTGGCATAGTTTTTTTGAACGTCCTTTTATTTTTCTATGACGTCACAAGGCTTAGAACTTTAGCAGCAATTTCTCACATTTTCAAGAAAATTTCAAAAGGCTATTTTTACAGGGGCCAGTTCAGTTGTGAAGCGGCTTTTAGGGCCTTATATATTAGAAATCACCAAAAAGTCACAGCATTTTAAAATCTTCACCCCTCAAAGTATTCAAAACAGCATTTAGAATGTTTCTTAACTCTTTAAACGTTTCACAGGAATTAAATCAACGTAGAGGTGAAATTTTCAAATTTCATTTTTTTTTTGCAGAACTTCATTTTTAATCAATTTTTTCTGTAACACAGAAGTTTTTAACAGAGAAATGCAACTCAATATTTATTGCCCAGATTTTGCAGTTTTTAGATATATCCCACATGTGGCCCTAGTGTGGTAATGGACTGAAGCACTGGCCTCAGAAGCAAAGGAGCACATAGTGGATTTTGGGCCTCCTTTTTATTAGAAAATATTTTAGGCACCATGTCAGGTTTAAAGGGTTCTTTCGGTGCCAAAAACAGTGGAAATCCACCAAAATTTACCCCATTTGGGAAACTACACCCCTTGAGGAAATTATCTAGGGGTATAGTGAGCATTTTGACCCCGCAGGTTTTTTGCAGAAATTATTGGAAGTAGGCCGTGAAAATGAAAATCTACATTCTTTAAAAGAAAATGTAGGTTTAGCTAATTTTTTCTAATTTCCACAAGGACTAAAGAAGAAAAAGCACTGCAACATTTGTAAAGCAATTTCTCCCGAGTAAAACAATACCCCACATGTGGTAATAAATGGCTGTTTAGACCCACGGCAGAGCTTAGAAGGGAAAGAGCGCCATTTGGCTTTTGGAGCTCAAATTTAGCAGGAATGGTTTGCGGAGGCCATGTCTCATTTGCAAAGCCCCTAAGGGACCAAAACAGTAAAAACGCCAAAAAAGTGACTCCATTGAGAAAACTACACCCCTTGAGGAATCCATCTAGGGGTGCAGTGAGCATTTTGACCCCACAGGTGTTTCATAGATTTTATTAGAATTGGGCAGTGAAAATAAAAAAAAATCCTTTTTCTTCAATATGATGTAGCTTTAGCAAATAAAGGAAAAAAAGAACCCCGACATTTGTAAAGCAACTTCTCTGGAGTACGGCAATACCCCACACGTGGTCATAAACTGCTGTTTGGGCACATGACAGGGCTCAGAAGGGAAGGAGCGCCATTTGCTTATGGTGTACAGATTTTGCTGCATTTGGTTTCTGGTCGCTATGTTCCATTTGCAAAGTCCCTGTGGGACCAAAACAGTGGATCCCCCCCCAGAAGTGACCCCATTTTTGAAACAACACCCTCAAGGTATTCAACTAGGGGTGTAGTGAGCATGTTAACACCACAGGTGTTTTGCAGAAATTCGTGTGCACACGATGTGGGAGAGTGAAAATGGGAATTTTTCCTTAGATACGCCAATATGTGGTGCCCGGCTTGTGCCACCATAACAAGACAGCTCTCAATTATTATGCGGTGTTTCCCGGTTTTAGAAACACCCTACGTGTGGCCCTTATCTGTTGCCTGGACATTCGACAGTGCTCAGGAGTGAAAGAGTACCATGTAAAATTGAGGCCTAATTTGGCGACATATAATGTATTGGTTCACAATTTCAGAGGCTTTGATGTGAAATAATAAAAGAAACCCCTGAGAAGTGAGCCCATTTTGGAAACTGCACCCCTCAAGGCATTTATTAAGGGGTGTAGTGAGCATTTTCACCCCACGTGTCTTTTCCATAAATGATTGCGCTGCGGAAGGTACAAATTAAATTTTTTCCCTAGATATGCCAATTCATTGTCAAATATGTCGTGCCCAGCTTATGCCACTGGGGACACACACCTCAAAAATTGTTAAAAGTGTTCTCCCGGGTATGGCGATGCCATATATGTGGAAGTAAACAGCTGTTTGGGCACGCTGTAGGGCTCAGATGCGTGGGAGCGCCATTTGGCTTTTGGAGCGTGGAATTTGTTTTGATAATAGTTTTGGAGTATCACTGTTGTTTCCGTTTATAATGTGGGGCATATGTGAGCTCAGCAGAGTACATCAGGGGCATAGTTAGGTGGTATAATAAAGTGTTACGCTGTGATCGATCCTTTCTGCACAGGCCGGTGTCGCACAGATAAATGTCCTTCCTTATCCCCCTTTTGGTCCACACTCTGCACCTTTGCAGTTTAGGGAATTTTGCCGGGAAAGTGTTGTCCTGGTATAATACAGGCGCCCTAGCTTCCAGCAGATATGTTTGGGCCCTCCCCTTCCTGGTTCCCTAATTTTATTGCCTTGATACATCGCCTTTTGAAATATAAGAAATGTTCCCCTCGGGCCGGCACAACTGGATATTTTTCTTTCCTGACTTATTGGAGCCTTAACTTATTTAATTTTTTCATAGACGTAGTGGTATGAGGGCTCTGTTTTTTACGGGACGAGCTGTAGCTTTTATTGGTACCATATTGGGGTACATACAACTTTTTGATCACTTGTTATCCTTTTTTTGGGAGGCAAGGTGACAAAAAAACAGCAATTCTGCCATCGTTTTTCAGTTTATTTTTATATATACAGCGTTCACCATGTGTTATAAACTACGTTACCTTTATTCTGCGGGTCAGTACGATTCCGGCGATACCTAATTTATAGAAGTTTTTTATAACTTTTTGCAACAATAAAGTTACTTTTTGAAAGAGAATGTATTTTTTTCTGTCGCCATGTTGTGAGAGCCAGAACTTTTACATTTTTTTCGTCGATGGAGCTGTGTGAGGGTTTGTTTTTTGTGAGACGATGTAAAGATTTTATAGGTACCATTTTTGGATACATGCGACTTTTTGATCACTTTTTATTTAAATTTTTGGAAGACCGTGACCAAAAAAACAGTAATTATGGCATTGTTTTTGAGGGTTTTTTTTACGGCGTTCACTGCGCTGGATAAATAACATAATATTTTTATAGTTTAGGTTGTTACGGTCGCAGCGATACCAAATATGTATGGCTTATTATTTTTTTCAATAATAAATGACTTGATAAGGGAAAAAGGGCAATTGTGTTTTATTTTATTACTTGAAACTTTTATTGTATGTTTTACAACTTTTATTTTTACTTTTTTTTAGTCCCAGTAGGGGACTTGAAGGTCCAACTGTTTGTTTGATGTTCTAATACATTGCACTACCTATGTAGTGCAATGTATTGGAACTGTCAGTTGTTCACTGACAGCAAGCCAATTAGGCTCCGCCTCTGGGCGGGGCCTAATCAGCTTACATAATGGCAGACAGGAGGCCATTGTTAGGGCTCCTGTTGCCATAGTAGCAGTCACCAGCCTTGCCATCGCATGGCAAGGCTGCCGATTTGCTACAAACCTCTAGGATGCAGCGATCACAATGGATCGCTGCATCGAAGGGGTTAATGCCAGGAATCGGCGCTAGCTCCAGTTCCTAGCGATAGATCGGGGTGTCCGCTGTAACAGCGGACACACACTGCTGATGACGCCGGCTCAGCTTCTGAGCTGGAAGCTGAGCCGGCGCCATCTTGCCGATGGTACCGGAAGCCTCCTGGGCCCCGCCGACGACGGGGCATAGGAGTATTCCATTACTGGCGGACTGAGAGGTAAGTATTAGCCCTCCGATCGCCTTTGCAGCCACCGGCAACCCAGCGATCACGTTGCTGGGGTGCCGGTGGCTATAAACTCCTCACATGCTGCGATCTCTATTGAACGCAGCATCTGAGGGGTTAATCGGCTGGATCGGATGCTAGATCCGGTCCTGGCCGATTCCTCAGGGTGACAGCTGTAATATACAGCTGTCACCCGGCGGTGATGTCGCTGGCTCGGCTCCTGAGCCAGTGTCATCTCCATCACGTACAGTTACATGAAAAGGCGTTAAGCCACCAGTTTTAATTCACGTAACTGTACGTGATTGGGCGGGAAGGGGTTAAGTATGTATATTTAAAGGGGTTGTCTAAACATATCAAATTAAACTCCATCTTTATTTATTTTTTGTTAAAATCTCTATTTTTATTATATTTAAAACAAATATACAATTTGCTCACATACCATATCCAAAAGTTGAAAAAGGAAAAAAATAAATTAAAAATCAATTTAGCCATTTTGCCCATTTCTTTTGGAATTCTCACTTACAAGACCCTTTTTCATCAACATGACCCCGTACACCTGCCTTTCCCAATCCTGTTCTAACCAAACTTCAGAATCTATGGCTCCTAAAAGGAAATCAAAGGATATATCCAAATTTATCTCTAGACTAACAAATTTGCTCCCAGTACCGATATAACTTGGGGCATCTCCTTAGCAGGTGAACAAGATCTGCATCACCATTCCATTTTAGATGGTCAGCAGTACTGTCTGCTTCAAAATTTGCTTAATGCTTTCGTGGTCTATTTCAATCTGTGATTGATCATAAATATATCTGATACCCGCATATATGGTTGTTTATTGTTTGCTAGAATATAAATATCCCTAGACTCCTTTCATTGACTTAATTTTCTTACATTTTAATACTGTTTCATACCCCCTGATATCACTCTCTTTCTATTCTCTTTTTTAGAAATATATTCATGAATTTTAACATGTTAGTAGAAACTCATGAGCAGAGATACTAAGGTCCCTTGTCAGTATTTGAAAACTTTTTAAATTGCCATTCACAAATAAATGTGCAACCTTAGTAATCTCATGTTTAACCCAAAATGTATAATCCGTGATTCTTTTGAAGTATTAATAAACCAATTTCTCCACTGAGGAGTAATCTCCAGCAAACCTTTAAGTCCTATCTTTTTTACACTATCCAAATTTCATGTTGAATTTTAAAAAACCTTTAATTCTTTTAAAGTGTGATATCCTAATGTGTAACTAAACTTTCAAACTTCTGACATGTCATAGTGATATGTTAGAAGTTTTGATCAGTGGGGTCCGAGTACTGAGACCCCCACCGATCGCAAATACAAAGAGGCAGAAGCGCTCGGGTGAGCGGTGTGCCACTTAGTTTCTGATCGGCTTCTCTCAGAAATCCAATGTAAAGGTGTACGGGCCCATAGACTTTCTATTGAATCCGCACACCGTCACATCGGCTTTCCGAAAAAAGCCGATCAGCAACCAAGCAGCTCAGCACTCCACCTGAGCTCTTCTGTCGCTTTGTTCTAGCGATCAATGAAGGTCTCAGTGCTCGGACCCCCACCGTCCAAAACTTGTGACATGTCACTATAACATGTCAGAAGTTTGTTGAAAGTTTAGTTACCCTTTAAAGGTTAACCTCCCATCATGAATAAAGATCCTCCCATTCCCCTCCTCCCAATTTATCGTGTATCTCCCTATTTGCTCTTGCATACTTACACGCTACAAAAGGCTGTATTTGTGCAGCGTAGTAATATCATTTGCAGTTTGGGAAATATACTCCTCTCTGTTCCATGGGCAGTGTCAGGAATTTTGGCCTTATACTTAATTATTTTACCTTGCCATATAATTTTATTAGTTATGGCTTGAATTATTCTAAATATCGATTTAGATATCAAAATAGGAGAATTAGATAAAAAGTTTCATATTTTAGGGAGTAGGACCATTTTTACTAAGGCTATATGGGTTGCCTTGGAGACAGGAAGAATCTTTCAGGTCTTACCCTTTAAATTTAAATAGGCCTACGAAGGCGGCCCATTCAGATAATTCTAATTTTCAACAGAATTTGAGACCGTAATCCCAAAATGATGAAAGCTATCAACAACTGACATACTAAAATCAATATCTTTCCTCTGATCTCTAAATTTGATTGAAGCAGGCAGAAACTACCAAACTGTTCATATATATATATATATATATATATATATATATATATATATAAAACACACACACACACAGACGGCATGTCCCACCAAATCTAGATTATACAGACAGGGGAACATGTGGTCCGTATACAATTAAATCCTCTCACGGCTTGGATCAATGGGATGACTTCCAATATTGCGTTCATGTCTTATCAAACATGCTAATGGCTCCACAAATATTGACGGGCGCCCCACTGTATCTCTAGCTATGGAGACATATACCCATTAATTGACACTCTTGCAGTGGGATTGCTCTAAAGCAATCGCAGCCACCCTAAAAAGATTTCTCTATATCTGAAGCTAGTCATAACCTGCCAAAGAAAATACTCCACTCTACCATGTCAAATGCCTTAGCAGCATCGATAGCTAAGACTGCCCCCTACTGCCATTTTTCCAACTGTATTGTATATTTAAAAATAGACATATTATATTGACCAGTTTGTTCGGCATGTATAATTTTCCCTATAACTTTCTTCAATCTATTTGCTAATATTTTAGCTGAAAGCTTTACGTCTGTGTTTAATAGTAATATTGGTCAATATGCCTCTGGCTCCCAGGGCTCTTTTCCCTGATTAAATAATAATAACAAAGACCCATTGATGTTGGGAGAACCCCCACTTTACAGACCACATCAAAGGTATCAAGCATTGTTCCAAGAAGCTTCTTTTCAAATTTAACACAGACTTCAAATCTTCCCATCTGTTCCTGGTGTTTTGTAAGCAGTTGTATATGATTGTGGCTATAAATTCTTCCCTCGTCTATGGAGCAGCCAACTCTAAGTAGCGTCAATGGTGGGGAGTCTAATATTCTCTAAATATAACTGAAAGCCTTGAGGGCTACACTCAATATGGGATGAATAATGATGAGAAAATAAGATTCAAATCCCTTAGGGATATCAAGGTATTTACCATCAACCACTTTTTATTTCTAATAGAGGAAATGGCCAGCAAAAGGGATGTCACCAGGACAGACCCATCTAATATAGATCAGCAGGTGCAAGGGGATTTGCCCTGGTGACAGATTCCCTTTAGAGCAAGAAGATAAGATATGCTTGCGTTTGCACACTGTATGTGTTTGCAAGGAAAACTACAGTAATATTAATGTTTGAAGCAGATCCCCAGTTCTGCTGTGACCATTGCAGCATACTTTATTGCGTAGTTGCCTACATAAAGTGGTATTTCCATATCAGACATTTATGGCAGATCCGCAGGATATGCCATAAATATCTTATAGATGCAGGTCCCAGGTCTCGGATGGGGGTCCCCCAACCCCACCCTTGTGTAGCACAGTAAGCTACTCAGTTTCTGTAACTTCCATTCACTTCTAAGGGAGTTACAGAAACAGCATAGCTCAGTGAGCTTTACTGTTTCCATATTCACGGACTCCTTGCTACTAACTTTTTGTCTAGATGTGACAGCCTGTGTACACATTACCAGGCGGGGATGGGGTTGGGGTACCCCTTGTTGTCGAGATGGTCCCACCTCCAGAATTATACAATTCTGTAACACAGAAATTATTACGTTTTAGACCTTATTATTTTATGGCACTGATATGTCATTTATTTACAGATATATTGAAATTACTAAAGGCATTAAGAGGTACAAAATTTACTGTAAATTAATAGCACCTCGTACATAAATTCAAGCCAAACAATTTTAGCATATGCTTAGTCCATAGACAATCATAAGATACTTCAGGATTATGCCAATATATAGGTGTTTTTTTAGGAAAAAAAGTTTGTCAAAAAGCCTATAGAAAAAATTAAGTGTCTTACACATCACAACATATTTATAAAGTTGTAAAAAAAAGTTTTTGCTCTTTTAAACAAACA
Source organism: Rhinoderma darwinii (assembly GCF_050947455.1). Lineage (NCBI taxonomy): Eukaryota > Metazoa > Chordata > Amphibia > Anura > Rhinodermatidae > Rhinoderma > Rhinoderma darwinii. The sequence continues at coordinate 157,211,625 of NC_134688.1, read as the reverse complement.
AGTTTAGCTATTAGTAAATAAAATTCTTATCATGTCACAAGTTATATTGGGATAAATGTACTAAAACATGTAAATGCCTGCAACATCTAAATCTGGACAAAACTGGCTAATGTTGTATAAAGCAAAACTCCCATGCCGTGCCAGCTCCAGATTTATGTGGGCCTTTGGACGATAGTGACTCAGTTGGCACCTTTGCGGTGTGTCACACGCGGCAGTAAAACTGCATGTATTGTAGATATTGACAAGGATTTCACCTGATGATTTGTTAAATCTCATCCACTTGCCTGCAAAAAAGTCTTTAGCTACTAATTTTCCACCTGAACATACAAAGGGAAAAGCCTCAACAAATCTTCTATGTGTGTGGCTACCGCAAGGGTCGATATACACTATGGTTTTGACCACAGCAAATCTGCCGGAAAATATGCATTTTTTACAACGCAAAGTGTGAAATTCAAAGCAACTCCGCAGCAAATCCACATCAGAATCTGTATGTAAAGCATGCGGTTTTTGCAGCTAATTCACTGTGGTAAGATCTGTGGCGTCAAATTATGCCACGTGTGAATCCACCTAATAGTTTCTTACTTGACTTACTTCTTACTTGGCTAGAGAAGCTGCACTGCTGGTTGCAGGCTGGGAAAGGGCTGTATTCAAGCAAATCAATGTGGGTTCACTTGTTATTTGCTGTCAGACTTGTCAGTGCTCAACACATGCATAGCCGCGGGAACTTGGACTGAGCTGCAGCTTCATTACAAGTCACAAAGAACAGCTACTTATTGGCTAAAACTAGTGATGTTTAATAAATACCACCCACTCGCAATCCCGGCCCCCGGGACTCCCAGTCCCCTGCAGCTGGTCCATGTTTTTGGCTAGGTGTAGCAGAAAACCCTGGGCTTCCGCCCTGCCATGCCATTAAAAGCACTGCTCTGCTCACCCTTAGACAATACAGGCCGGCCCCCTGGTACTCAGACTCTTCTGCAGTTGCTTCATGCGCTGTTTAAGAAGGCGCAGGGGACTAAAAGTGTGAGCACCCAGCGGATGGCATATACTGTCTAAGGTTTAGCAGAGCAGCGCTTTGAATGGCATGGCAGGGAGGAAGCCCAGGGTTTTCTTCTACACATGTCCTTTTAAAAAACAAAAAAAATTAACCAGGTGAAGTGGGCCCCCCCTGGTGCAGTGGGCCCAGACACTTGCCGTGTTTGCCAGGTGCTGATGCCGTCCCTGCTCCCATGAGTACATTCGTTTCTGATACTTTGAAATCTATGCTACTGCACTTTGAATCCAAAATATAATAATATGTCAGAAAAAAAAGTGTCCTTTTGTTATATATTTGGCCAGTATGTGTCGGAATACAATTGCATACATCTGGGGCATACTTTTGGTACATTATTGTAGTAGTCCTGCTGAACATAATCACCCAACATGCTGTGAATCTAATTTAAGTTTGCTTGACTTGATCTTTGGCAACAAGCAGAGATGAGCAAATCGATTCTACACAAATCAAATTCGTAACAAATTTCCCAAAGTTTTGGATTTGAGTAAATCCTAAACTCTTGGAATTTGTCCCAGAAAAACGCTTGCCGCTATTTTACAGATTAGAAGACGACTGACAAGAAGGATTACATGACCTCGAGCAGCGACCTCATAATGCCTTGCAGGCAGGGCTGGCAAACCCGGGCAAGTGCCTGGACCCACTCTACTTGGGGGGGGCCCACTCGGCCGCCGGGTGCTGACGCTGCCATCGTCACGGCATCACTGTCCATATATGGCCAGTGTTATAAGAAGCAGAGGAGTTGGGGGCGTGGCTTGGACCTGCATGAAGGCAGACGTGTGACCGAGAGCTCCGTGGCTGTGAAGCTTAAAACGGCTTAAATAAACCCTCATTTCGACACCTACTCTCTCTCCCGGTACATGTGGACGTCTTCTGCCTAGTTGTCGGCTTGAAGGTGTGTTATCGGCAACGGACGGGAGCTGGCTCGGCTCTAAAACGGCTCAGCGCAACGGCGGTGATACACGAGGTACTTCTGCTCGGGCTCAGGCCTTTCTAAAGAGGCTGCAGGCAGCAGCATAGCAGTTGCTGAATACTCAACCCCTGGTGTGTTACGGGGGAACGGCATTTCATGTGGACGGGAGACATTGCAGATTTATGTATGTTCGCTGGCCTTGGAGACGCAGCTCAGACCGGAGGTGAGGAGTTCAGAGGAGAGGACTCGCCATCTTTATTGTCCCGTTCTCCGGAGGTAGTAACAATGCTGCTCTGAGCTAATCGGAAGGGATATAACAGCTTCATACAAACTTTCATAGACAGTCCCTCACTTTGTTACCTCTCAACTGTAACTTAGAAAGCATTTACCGAAGCGGTGGGACTATATTTGCGGGAAAAGACGCCATTTTCCTCCTTCCTTCTCCTCACTGTGTAAAGCAGCGTATCATTCATGTCCCCAGCCCCATTCTCTGATTAAGTTCCCCAAAATTGTGGATAAATACATAGAGAGGAAATTTGTTAGTATTTCTTTATTCAACCTGACAACAAAGTTCATAATGGGCGGCACTACAAAGAAAAAGGACCAGAAATCCAAACCCACTAAACTCACAGCTTTTTTTGCCACCTCTCCTTCTCGGCAGGGATGAGCGCAGAGACGACTGTCGTTGCCACCTTCGTCTCCTGCTTCTTCCTCCAGAGCAGAATCATTAAATAACGACATAGGGGAAGACTCTGACATACATCCAGTATCGGAAACTACAATTAAAAAGTTATTGAATTCTTTCAGAGACTCTCTACAATCTGACTTCAAAAGCATCTAGGGGGAGCTGAAGACAGACATTCTTACCATAGCTTCTCGCACGGACCATATTGAACATAAAATCGAAACCTTTGCTAAATCGCATCATTTGCTGATAGATGCGAATTCAACATTAGAAGAGGAGGTTCAGAGGTTATCCAACAAAGTTTTAGACGCCGGAACAATGTGAGAATTCGGGGTATTCCGGAATCGGTGACCCCGGAGCAACTCTCTCCATATCTAACGGATCTCATGGCTATGGTATTACCTCAAAAAACAACCTTGGATATGACTATCGATAGGATTCCTAAACCGCGGCATATCGCGGCCCATCTCCCGAGAGATTCCATCGCTAGGATTCATTTTTATCACATAAAAGATGAGTTTCTTCGTGCTCTGAAAATCTCTCCAGAACTACCGGAACGTTTCAAAGAAATTGCGATTTATCCAGACCTGTCAGCAGCTACTATGCTAAGGCGTAGAAAATATATGCCCCTAACTAAAATTCTAAGAGACAAAGGAATTCTCTACAAATGGGGATTTCCGGTGAAGCTCATTGTTTCTAGAAATGGCAGTACACATGTATGTACTTCAGCAGATGCAGCGAAATAATTATTTCAAGAATGGGGGTTTATCACTTCACCTTCACAGAGCCCTCGTCGCCGAGAAGATTCCCGTCCAGAGGTGATCACTCCATTGTGGTCGGAAAAAATCAGCCGATCTAGGAAAAGACCGGGAGACTGATATACAGATAATTATATGGTGTTAAATGTATAAAAGCTTCATTCTTCCTCGGTATTCTTGGTGGAAGGTTGTGGAGGTATTTATATTTGCCTAAGGAAGGGCAGGTCCTACTGACGTTGCCTCCTATTTTTCACTGAAGGAGGGAAATACTATGTTGTTGTATCACTTAAGCAATCTGTTAGGGTATGTTCACACGCACTAATTACGGATGTAATTCGGGCGTTTTTGCCCCGAATTACGTCTGAAAAATGCGCCTCGATAGCGTTGACAAACATCTGCCCATTGAAAGCAATGGGCTGATGTTTGTCTGTTCACACGAGGCATATATTTACGCGCTGCTGTCAAATGACGGCGCGTAAATAGACGCCCGCGTCAAAGAAGTGACCTGTCACTTCTTTGGGCGTAATTGGAGCCGTTATTCATTGACTCCAATGAATAGCAGTGCCAATTACGTCCGTAATGGACGCAGCGTTCAAGCGCCTGCACATGCCGTTACGGCTGAAATTACGGGGATGTTTCCTCCAGCCGCTGTCGTGTGAACATACCCTTAGATTGGAAAGTGTTTTGTTTCTACATTGTAGTTTGCTTTGTTTTATGTTTATTTTTCAGCCTCCCCCTATTGAGACTAAGTTTTTATCAATTAATGCACATGGCCTAAACTCACGTTAAAAACGCTCTATGTTATGGAAGGAAGCAAGCAATTCTAAATGTGATGTAGTATGCATTCAAGAGTCGCACTTACGTACTAAAGATGCTCATCTCCTTAAAGGACGGGTGTCGCGAAAAATTTATTTTTTATATAATATTGCTTTTAGTATGTTATTAAAATAAATTTTATTTATTTGTGTGTTTGTGTTTTACTTTTTTCTTTTTTCTAACTTTTACTTCACTATGGGGGCTGCCATTTTGTTTTTCATCTCTGTATGTGTTGATTAACAACACATACAGAGATGGAATACGGCAGCTACAGTGCATAGGAGTCAATGACCTGGAGCCGTTCCATTGATTCTGCTCTCTGTACTGCGCAGACGCAGGTCAGAGTAACACAGAGCAGAGCAGCTGTTTTCAGGGAGAGAGCAGGCGCCATCATGAAGACCAGCTGCACTGCAGGTAAGGTGTGTTTCTCTGTCTGTCCCACTCTCTCTCTCACAGACCGCCGCTTTCGTGACCCCCGACGGGCCCCCCCACCCGACGGCCCCCCACCCGACGGCCCCCCCCTAACGCCCCCCCCTTGTATGAAGGACACATGATGCAAGTGTACAGGGAAAGCCCTGAACGGTAAATCTCTCTAGTTGTGCTGTGACTGAAAGGTTCATTAGTCACATCCCCAAACAGTCTCAGCACAACTAGAGAGATTTACCGTTCAGGGGTCTGGGAAAGCTGGGTGACCACCATTACTCCTACTGGAGTGTGTTTGGGGATGTGACTAATGAACCTCTCACACTCCAGTAGGAGGGTTAAAGGTGGTCACCCAGCTTTCCCAGACCCCTGAACGGTAAATCTCTGTAGTTGTGCTGAGACTGAGAGGTTCATTTGTCACATCCCCAAACAGTCTCAGCACAACTAGAGAGATTTATCTTTCAGGGGTCTGGGAAAGCTGGGTGACCACCATTACCCCTCCCACTGGAGTGTGAGAGGTTCATTAGTCACATCCCTAAACACTCCAGTAGGAGGGGTAATGGTGGTCACCCAGCTTTCCCAGATGCAGATATAACCAGGAAAGGGCTGGATGGACGGGCTGAGGGTGCACAGGGTTTTTGGTGATCCCCCTCTGTCATGTGATCGGACCTAGGTTACTGATTCATCAGACGGGGTTCATGTGACTATAAATCTGTCCATAACAAGAGACAGTGCACTCAGGACAAGCCCTGCCCTCATGCCGTAGTTGTATGGTTCTGTCTGCAGTGATGGCGGTGGGTGGCTGTGACACCGCACCTGTCCTCAGGTTGTGTCTGGTATTGCAGTTCACCTCTATTGAAGTGAATAGGACAGAGCTGTAATACCACACACGACCTGAGGACAGGTGCGGCGCTATGTTTTCCTGGACGACCCCTTTAAGACTTTTCCCGTGTGTGTGTGGCAGAGCGGATTGTGCACGGGCGCCACTGATACTTCATATCCGCTTATCAGCTGTTTTGAAGAATCAGCGGCGAGCACCCCCCCCCCCACACACACACAAATCCCCCAAACACGCAAAATCAAGTGTAATCAAGCGTTTTTTTATGTGTTTTTTTGCACGTAAAATGTGCAACAAAAAAAAACATGTCAAATACACGGCGTGTGAACCGGTCAATTGAAAAGTCATTCACTTCACTTTCATCATTCTAAGGCTGGGTTCACACGACCTATTTTCAGGCGTAAACTAGGCGTTTTACGCCTCGATTTACGCCTGAAAAGACGGCTCCAATACGTCGGCAAACATCTGCCCATTCATTTGAATGGGTTTGCCGACGTACTGTGCCGACGACCTGTAATTTTACGCGTCGCTGTCAAAAGACGGCGCGTAAAATAACAGCCTTGGCAAAGAAGTGCAGGACACTTCTTGGGACGTAATTTGAGCCGTTTTTCATTGAATTCAATGAAGAACAGCTCTAAATTACGTCCGTAATTGACGCCTCGCAAAACGCGAGTACGAGCAATTACGTCTGAAATGACGGAGCTGTTTTCTCCTGAAAACAGCTCCGTCATTTCAGACGTAAATGCAGTTAGCGTGTGCACATACCCTAAGGGTATGTTCACACACAATGTTTTCAGCTGAAAAATCGGAAGCAGAACGCCTACAAGCATCTGCCCATTGGTTTCAATGGGAAATACAGCGTTCTGTTCCGACAGGGCGTTTTTTACGTGGTAGTTTTCCAAAAACGGCACATAAAAAAACGCCCGACCAAAATGAAGTGCACATCACTTCTTGGGACGTTTCTGGAACCGTTTTTCATTGACTTTATAGAAAAACAGCTCCAAAAACGGCCGTTAAAAAACGCGATTTTGATTAAAAAATGGCTGAAAATCAGGAGCTGTTTTCCCTTTGTTTAGTAAGGGTATGTGCACACGATAGCAGGCATTTACGTGTGAAAAGACAGACTGTTTTCAAGAGAAAACAGCTGCCTCGTTTCACACGTAAATGCTCCTCCTCGTATTATGCGAGGTGTCTGTGACGCTCGTAAATCTTGAGCTGCTCTTCATTGAGTTCAATGAAGAACGGCTCAATTTACGTTGCAAAGAAGTGCCCTGCACTTCTTTGCCGAGGCAGTCAATTTACGCGTCGTCGTTTGACAGCTGTCAAACGACGACGCGTAAATTACAGGTCGTCTGCACAGTACGTCGGCAAACCCATTCAAATGAATGGGCAGATGTTTGACGACGTATTGTAGCCCTATTTTCAGGCGTAAATCGAGGCATAATACGCCTCGTTTACGCCTGAAAATAGGTTGTGTGAACCCAGCCTAAGCATACACTTAGGCGGGATTCACACGACAGGGTCCCGCCCAAGCCCGAGTGTCGACCGGTAAAATCGGCCATTTTGCCCGGCCGGTTTGCATAAAGTTTTGCATCCGTTTTGGGCCGGGCAGATCTGGACAGTGACATCAGCGGCAACTCCTGAAGGGGAATTCCCATGTGTTCGGGGATTCTGCTTCAGGAGTTTCCCCTGATGTCACTGCCCAGATATGGACAGAGACATCAAGCGCTCTGTCCAGGAGCGGAATACCCGAAAACACGGGGATTCCGCTCCTTCAAGGAGCTAAAGTGGGGCTAGCACATAGCAGAGCGGGGAGATACCTCCCTGCTCTGCTATAGTGGCGTCGCTACAGTAGTAGCAGCCGCAGTAGCAGCAGCTGCTAGCGGCGCCATGGAAGGTGTCGCCGGGCCAGGGCGCTTTTAAAACAAGTAGGGGAAGGGAGCCAGCGCAGCGCTCCCTCCACCTGCTGTACACCCCGGCCCTGCCACACAGTGTACAGCGTACAGCCATTCATCCGAATGGCATCAACTCCTCCTCCTCACATGCACTCTGCGCTGTGAGGAGGAGGAGGAGATAGAGCACAAGCGACGGAAAACCCGGCCATCACTTGGGACACATTCCGGTGATGGCCGTGTATTACCCGGCCCCATAGACTTCTATGGGAGCCGGGCGGCCGGGTAACCGGCCGAAAATAGAGCATGTCCCATTTTTTGACGGACGGTTTTCCCGGCCGTCAAAAAATCGGTCGTGTGAATAGCCCCATTAGGGGTCTATTATTCCTAATGCAGCCGGGTGCCGGCCGATTTATGAACGGCCGGCATCCGGCCGGGAAACCCTGTCGTGTGAATGAGGCCTTAGCCTTTTGGTGTGTCCTATAACTTCTTCCAGCTGCAGAATCACACCCAATTTGGCTGCCGGACACTGCTTAGCAATTTGAAGACACCTTTTCCTGGCTTGTGAGAGGGGGGGTGAGGTTCCCTCCCACATTTACAGCAGCTGTGAGTCAGGTTGCTTTGCCTTATTCACCTTGCTGTAATTCTGGGAAGTGCTCCCCCTGGTGGCCAACATTGGAAAACATGTCAAATTATTATTTAATTTTTAATACTTTCCACCATACGGAAAAAAAAATAAAATACAGCAAAAAGCGTAAAAAATATAATAGAAATAAGTAACGACACTTAAAAAAAAAGGTTTCATTTGTGACACATTCCCTTTAACCCCTTCCCGACATCCGCCGTATATATACGGCGCTGTCGGGAGGTGCTTCCCGCAAAGTGCCGTATATATACGGCACAGTGATGGTGCGGGCTCAGAAGCAGAGCCGGCACCATCACCGCGGGGTGACAGCTGTATTATACAGCTGGCACCCTCATGTAACTGCCAGGACCGGAGCTACTCTCCGATCCGGCAGATTAACCCCTCAGATGCTGCGCTCAATAGAGCGCAGCATCTGATAGGTTTTCACCCGATCGGCAACCCACTGATGCAATCGCTGGGTTGCTGTGGCAATCGGACGCCAGAAAATGGCGTCCGAGTCTGCCTTGTACGGGAGCCGATGAGGACCCGCCTGCGGCGTGTCCTCATAGGCTTGCTGTCAGTGAATAACTGACAGCGCTAATACACTGCACTACGTATGTAGTGCAGTGTATTAGAGTAGCGATCGGGGCATCAGGCCCTCATGTCCCCTAGTGGGACAAGTAAAAAAAGTAAAAAAAAGTAAATAAAAATGTGGTAAAACAATAAAAACATACACATTACAAATAAAAATAAAGCTAAACTGACTTTTTTCCCATAGTAAGTCTTTTATTATGGGAAAAACCGTAAAAATAAAAAAAACTATACATAATTGGTATCGCCGCGTCCGTAACGACCCAAACTACAAAACTTTTATGTAATTTATCCCGCACGGTGAACGCGGTAAAAAAAAAACATGAAAAACAGCGCCAGAATCTTTGTTTTTAGGTCACATCTCCTTCCAAAAAATGCTAGAAAAAGTGATCAAAAAGTCACATTTACTCCAAAATAGTACTAATAAAAAACGACAATCCGTCCCGCAAAAAATAATCCCTGACACCGCTTTGTGCACGCAAAAATAATAAAGTTATGGGTCTTAGAATATGGCGACACAGAAAACAAATGATTTTATAAAAAAAGTGATTTTATTGTGCAAAAGCTGCACTACATAAAAAAACTATATAAATTTGGTATCGCCGTAATCGTATCGACCCGCAGAATAAAGCTAATGTAATTTAGGGCGCACTGTGGATGCAGAGAAAAAAAACAATAAAAAACTATTCCAGAATTGCTTGTTTTTGGTAATTTCCTTTACCAAAAAATGAAATAAAAAGTGATCAAAAAGTCGTATGTGTTCTAAAATGGTACCAATAAAATCTACAGCCCGTCTCGCAAAAAACAAGCCCACACACCGCTCAATCAACTGAAAAATAAAAAAGTTACGGCACTAGTAATGCGGTGATGAAAAAACATCTCAATGCGCAGGCCGGAGGGGAACATTCCTTCAGTTTCAGGGCCCTAGTATTTAGGAACTAGGAAAGGGCAGGGACATAGCACATCCGCTGGAAGCGAGGGTGCCCGTATTATACCAGCGCAAAACTTTCCCAGTAATATTTCCCAAACTACGAAGGAGAAAAAGTCCCCAAAAGGTGCAGAGCGTTACAGAAGGGGGGATAAGAAAGAAAACCGTTTACCAGTGTGACACCGGCCTTTGCATAACGGATCGCTTCACAGCGTAACACACATCTATGGATAATTGTATTATTTACCCCATTATTATACCCTCTTATTATGCCCTGATGTACTCCGCACAGATTACATATACCCTGATGTTCTCCGCACAGATTACATATGCCACCACATTATAAACGGAAATACCAGCAAAACCCCAAACAGAACTATTACCAAGCAAAATCCATGCTCAAAATGGCGGTCTTTCCCTTGTTAGCCCTACAGTGTGCCCAAACAGCAATTTATGGCCACAAGTAAGGCATTACCATGCCCGGGAGAACCCGCTTAACAATTTATGGGGTAAGATTCTCTAGGGGCACAACATCTTGTGCGGTGAATGGGCAGATCAGTGGAGAAATTGCAATTTTCACTTTGCACAATCCACTGCGTATTCATTTCTGAAAAACACCTGTGGAGTCTAAATTCTCACTACATCCCTTGATAAATGCCTTTAGGGGTGTAGTTTCTAAAACGGGGTCACTTTTGTTTGGTACATCAGGGGTTTTGCAAATGCAACATGGCGTCCGCAAACCATTCCAGCAAAATCTACGCTCCAAAAGATAAATACCGCTCCTTTTCTTCTGAATGCTCCCATATACGTAAACAGCTGATTATAACCACATATGTAGTGTTACCGTACTCGGGAGAAATTACTTTACAAATGTTGGGGTGCTTTTTCTTCACTATTCCTTGTAAAAATGAAAAATGTGTATCTAAAACTACATCTTGTTGGAAAAAAAAAAATATTTTTCATTTTCATGGCTTAATTCTAATTAATTCAGCAAAAAACCTTTGGGATCAAAATTTTCACTATACCCCTAGATGATTCCTCAGGGGGTGCAGTTTCCCAAATGGAGTCACTTTTGGGGTGTTTCCACTGTACTAGTACTACAGGGGCTCAGCAAATATGACATGACACCCAGAAACCATTCCAAAATCCAAATGGTGCTCCTTCCATTCTGAGCCCTACCGTGTGTCCAAACAGATGTTTGTGACCACATGTGGGGTATTATTTTACTCGGGAGAAGTTGCTTTACAAATTTTATGGTGCTTTTTCTCCTTCAGTCCTTGTGGAAATGAAAAAAAAATACCTAAACCTAAATTTTCTTTGAAAAAATGTAGATTTTCATTTTTACGGCCTAGTTACAATAAGTTCTGTAAAAAACCTGTGGGGTCAAACTGGTCACTCTACCCCTAGATAATTCCCTCATGGGGTGTAGTTTCCAAAATGGGGTCACTTGTTGGGGGTTTCCACTGTTTTGTCCCCTCAGGAGCTTTGCAAATGTGACATGGCCTCCGCAAACCATTCCTGCTAAATTTGAGTTCCAAAAGCCAAATGGCACACTTTCCCTTCTAAGCCCTGCCGTGTGTCCAAACAGCCGTTTATTACCACATGTGGGGTATTGTTTTACTCGGGAGAAATTTCTTTACAAATTTTATGGTGCTTTTTCTCCTTTAGTCCTTGTGGAAATGAAAAAAAATTAGCTAAACCTACATTTTATTTGAAAAAATGTAGATTTTCATTTTCACAGCCTACTTGCAAAAATTTCTGCAAAAAACCTGTGGGGTCAAAATGCTCACTATACCCTAGATAATTTCCTCAAAGGGTATAGTTTCCAAAATGGGGTCACTTGTTGGGGGTTTCCACTGTTTTGTCACCTCTGGGGCTTTGCAAATGTGACATGGCCTCCGCAAACCATTCCTGCTAAATTTGAGCTCCAAGAGCCAAATGGCGCTCTTTCCCTTCTAAGCCCTGCCGTGTGTCCAAACAACTGTTTATTACCACATGTGGGGTATTGTTTTACTCGAGAGAAATTGCTCTACAAATGTTGTGGTGCTTTTTCTACTTTAGTTCTCTTGGAAATGAAAAAAAATTAGCTAAACTTACATTTTATTTGAAAAAATGTAGATTATCATTTTCATGACCTAGTTCCAAAAATGTTTGCAAAAAAACTGGCCGGTCAAAATGCTTGCTACACCCCTAGATAAATTCCTCGAGGGGTATAGTTTCCAAAATGGGGTCACTTGTTGGGGGTTTCCACTGTTTTGTCACCTCTGGGGCTTTGTAAGTGTGACATGGCCTCCGCAAACCATTCCTGCTAAATTTGAGCTCCAAGAGCCAAATGGCGCACTTTCCATTCTAAGCCCTGCCGTGTGTCCAAACAACCGTTTATTACCACATGTGGGGTATTGTTTTACTCGGGAGAAATTGCTCTACAAATGCTGTGTTGCTTTTTCTACTTTAGTTCTTTTGGAAATGAAAAAAAATTAGCTAAACCTACATTTTATTTGAAAAAATGTAGATTTTCATTTTCATGGCCTAGTTCCAAAAATTGTTGCAAAAAAACTGGCCGGTCAAAATGCTTGCTACACCCCTAGATAAATTCTTCGAGGGGTGTAGTTTCCCAAATGGGGTCACTTTTGGGGGGTTTCCACTGTTTTAGTTCCACTAGACCTGTTCAAAGCTGACATGGTGCCTAAAATATATTCTAATAAAAAGGAGGCCCAAAATCCATTAGATGCTCCTTTGCTTCGGAGGCCGGTGCTTCAGTCCAGTAGCACGCTACGGCCACATGTGGGATTTTTCCTAAAACTGCAGAACCTGGGCAATAAATATTGAGTTGCATTTCTTGGGTAAAACCTTCTGTGGTACAAAAAAAATGGATTCAAAATGAATTTCTGGAAAAAAATAATGAACTTTGTAAATTTCACCTCTACTTTGCCTTAATTCCTGCGCAATGTCTAAAGGGTTAAGAAACTTTCTAAATGCTGTTTTGAATACTTTGAGGGGTGCAGTTTTTAAAATGGGGTGACTTATTGGGGGTTTCTAATATCTAAGGACCTCAAAGCCACTTCACAACTGAACTGGCCCCTGTAAAAATAGCATTTTGAAATTTTCTTGAAAATGTGAGAAATTGCTGCTAAAGTTCTAAGCCTTGTAACGTCCTAGAAAAATAAAATGATGATCAAAAAACGATGCCAATCTAAAGTAGACATATGGGGGATGTTAGTCAGCAACATTTTTGTGTGGTATAACTGCCTGTCTTACAAGCAGATGCATTTAAATTGAGAAAAATGCTAAATTTTTGAAATTTTTCGCTAAATTTTGGTGTTTTTCACAATAAATACTGAATGTATCGGGCAAATTTTTCCAGTAACATAAAGTCCAATGTGTCACGAGAAAACAATCTCAGAATCGCTTGGATAGGTAAAAGCATTCCGGAGTTATTACCACATAAAGTGAAACATGTCAGATTTGAAAAATGAGGCTCTGTCAGGAAGGTCAAAAGTGGCCAAAGAGGGAAGGGGTTAAACACTCAAAATTTCCTAATGTTATTTCAGTCACCACTACTGTGAAAAAAGCAGGTGTTACTATTGCAATTAAAAATTCGGTATTGTTCGAGAATATTGCGTCTTTAATAGACCCTCAAGGTAGATATATAATTCTGGTCTGCAAATTGGATTCAGTTATGTATACTATAGTTTCTCTATATGCTCCTAACAAACGACAAATTCCGTTTATTTCTAAAATTCTTACTAAAGCTAAAACTATGCAACAAGGCGGCTTTCTAATTTGTGGGGATTTTAATATAGTCATGCATAATAGATTGGATAGATCTAATCCAGGGAAGGGCAGGGGTTTGGATATAGAATCTTTGGTATCAGAGGAATACTTACACGATGTATGGCGTTATCAACACGCATCTGAAAGAGATTTCACTTTTTTTTCGGCACCTCATAAAGCGTATTCCCGGATAGATTTTTTCTTGGTCGATAGAGAGATTTTATTAAACTCTGAAAAAACTGACATTTGGGTTATCACCTGGTCGGATCACGCCCCCATATCCTTAACCCTGAAGGCAAAATATAGTCTGCCTCCTAGAGCCCCATGGAAACTGAACACGTTTCTCTTGAAGTCTCAGCTTAATCAAGATTCTATACGTGCAGCATTAATAGAGTTCTTTGAAATAAACTCTCCCTCTGCTTCTCCAGAATTGGTGTGGTGTACTCATAAGGCTTTCATGAGAGGTCTTTTTATACAACAGGCGGCTAGGGCAAAGAGAGATAGGAACAAAGAATTGGATCTGCTATTAACAGCAATTAAGGTTAATGAATCCTTGATGAAATCTAACCCCATGCTAGCTACAGGCGAGATTCTTCGAGATTTAAGAGATAAACTACAGATCTTGAATTTATTTCAATACGATAAAAATTTGAAACGCCTCAAACTGAACTTTTGCGCACAAGGGGATAGGCCTGGTAAACTTCTAGCGAAGAGAGTAAAAGTTCAAACAGCCAGATCAAAAATTCAATACTTATCCCTTCCGAATGGACAAAAGGTGTATGAACCTCAAAAGATTGCAGATTCCTTCGCAGACTATTATAGCCGATTATATAATTTGAAGGAATACTCCTCTTTACCCCATGTTTCGCCAGATCTAATTAAAGAGTTCCTGTCTGAAATTAATCTCCCTCAACTATCTGAGGCACAAATAGTAAGCCTAAATGAACCAATTTCAGAGATTGAAATAAAAAGGGTAATGAAGGGTTTAAAACTAAACAAAGCCCCAGGTCCAGACGGACTCCCTAATGAGTATTTTAAACTGTTTGATGAAGTACTTCTCCCGTATGTGACTAATACATATAATGAGTTAGTAGCCAAACAGTCGCCTCCATCGTAAATGCTTCAAGCGATTTTGATAACCCTCCCTAAACCTGGTAAATCGACGGACAGACCAGAGAACTTTCGTCCAATTTCGCTGCTAAATAGTGATATCAAAATTTTTTCAAAACTGCTGGCGATGCGAATTAATGAGTGCCTGCCATCTTTGGTCTCCCTGGACCAGGTAGGATTTGTGAAAGGTCGCCAAGCTTAAGATGGCACCAGATGACTATTAGACTTGATTCAGATAGCATATGATTCGTCAGAACCCACAGTTGTCCTTTCTTTAGACGCGGAAAAAGCATTTGACCGGGTACAGTGGCGTTTTTTAGAAGCTGTCTTAGATAAATTTGGCTTTCACTCTTTTATTAAACAGGCGGTCCTCTCCCTCTACTCCAATCCCTCAGCTCTGGTGTATACGTCTGGGTTTTTGTCCAAACCGTTTTTTATAAGCAATGGCACTCGTCAGGGCTGCCCTCTGTCCCCCCTAATTTTTGACTTATGTATGGAACCCTTTGCGGAAATGATTAGAACATCGCCATATATCTCAGGTATTATTGCAGGGGGAAGAGAACACAAAATTGGTCTCTATGCGGATGATGTGGTTCTTATTTGTCAGTCACCTATGTCCTCCTTAGCTGAAATAACTAGGATTATAGCCTGTTATTCTGAGATGTCATATTATAAACTGAATGTATCAAAATCCCTGCTAATGCCAATTCATATTCCTCCTATAATGAATCCGCTTCTCTCTAGCTTTACTTTTATTTGGGCAAATGAAGGTATACCATATCTGGGTATAATATTGACTCCTCATCCATCTATGGTTATGAACACAAATTATACGGCACTCCTCTCCCAATTAACGAAGGAATGTAATAGATTGGATAAGTTTCAATTGTCATGGATGGCCAGGATTAACATAGTAAAAATGCTACTTCTACCCAAATATTTATATTATTGTAGGACAATTCCTTATTTAATATCGTCCTCGTTATTGTCACGACTACAAACGATACTTATGAAATTCATTTGGAATAATAAGAGAGCAAGAGTAGCTAAGCATCTATTGTTTCAAAGGGGGAAATATGGAGGATTGGGAGTTCCAAACTTAAAAGCGTATAATGTAGCGGCCATTATGGACCAGATGAAACCAAGTTGGATTTCTTCTGAACAGCCTTTATGCTCTCAATTAGAAGATGCAATGTTTCCTACATTAATAATGAAGCATTTTATGGTAGCTACGTATTTAGGGGCTAAAACACCACCTATGCCTTTGCGGTCAATGTCGGATTCACTACAGGTGTGGAGAGCATATGTCTGTAAAGAAAACTGGATCAATGTGCCATTGACTCAAATTCCAATTCAAATTATTGCACTCTTTCTCCCTCACATCTCGATTACTCCATGGCTGGAAGCTGGTATTGAGTGGATCTCTGATTTTTTTGAAGGTTGTACGTTTAAATCTTTTGAGAATCTTGTAATTACCTACAACATTCCCTCTAGATATTTTTTTCAGTACCTTCAAATGCGACACCTAATGCAGTCCATAAAGTTTCCATCAGCTCCAGAAAATCTTGGTGCTTTTCATAAATTTATGTGGACTGGGTCAGGTCATTGCAAAGGACTGGCGTGTAGTTATGACCTTATTCTTAAGATGGGGAAAGGTGGAAAAGCAGTGTATATGACTAAATGGGAGGAGGAATTGGGGACTTCCTTCTCAATTGAGCAATGGATTAAAGCTTCTACATGGCCAGCTAAACTGTCCAAATGTGTGAACCATATGGAATTAATGAAGAAAATCCATCTCAGATGGTACCTTACTCCTTCTAGGATGTTGCACATTTTTCAGGGGTCTTCCAGAATGTGCTGGAGGGGGTGCGGACTCACGGGATCTCTATTACATATGTGGTGGTCTTGCCCTATTATTGCTTCTTTATGGACAGATACATTGAATCTAATTTCAGAGGTATCAGATTCAAAAGTTAATATCAATACTCATCTAGCAATTCTAGACATTTTGCTTGATGATATTTCTCCTGATAAGAGACTGGTCACACACCATATTCTAATTGCTACTAGATTAGCCATAGCTCGGTCATGGAAGTCCCAGGTTTCTCCCAATATTTCTGAACTTATTCAGAGGGTAAATATGCAGTGTCATCATGAAACATCATTACTCTTACAAGTTCATACTCATCACCGTACTTGGGTGTCATGGGAAAGGTGGTTACATTCTAAGTATTTCAAGTGATGTAACATAATTGATTTCTTTAGGGGTTTTTGTTCCTTGGAGGCAATGTTTATTTCCATGTTTGGATTTACATGTAACAAAGTCAGATCTCAAAATGTTTAGAGATCTTCAAATTCATGTAATGTTTTTGTGTTGGAAAATGCAAATAAAAATCTATTGAAATAAAAAAAAAAAAAAAGAAGCAGAGGAGTCACAGGCAGAGCGGTAGCGGCTCTGCTACGGGACTCCGTCTCTGGGAAAGCCCCTGACATCGCTGTCCAAATAAATAGGTTTTCATTTAAATTGAAATTCTGGTGCTGTTAGTGTGCCCCTGCCTGCTGATACAGACTTCACGGACGTGATGTCACTTATTGTTTTGCATATATCTAATTCTAATTGCTAATAATTGTGGCACCAAAAATTTTCTGGCCAGTAGTATCGGGCTACTGCGTCCGTCACCTCCACCTCCTTATTGCACAGGAAGCAGATGAGGGTGTGGACTGGATGGCTTATTCATCATCTCAGTCACAGCAAGATGATGTTACATCTGACACCTTGACTTTGAGCCAGTGTTGAGCGCATTCATCTTGCTCCTCTTCCTCCTCCTTTTCAGTTAATTTGTGGCCCAATAAAAGCATTTATTTTCTGTCAATTCTGTCTTCACTGACCCCTAGCGGGGCACCTCGGGTGCTAAGGAAGATAATTAAGATATTGTTTCTGTTGATGAGCTGCACGAAAACAGTCAGAGTTTGGACTGCGATGAGTAAGAGGATCAGATGGAGGTAGAGGACATGACTGAAATGCATAGCTGTGTTGCTGGTGGTAGTAGTGGCAATTGTAGCCATGGTGATGGTAGGGGCACTGGTAGCCATGGTGGTTGTAACACTTCGGGCAAATATAGAGGCGGAAATGATGAGGGGCAAGAAGCTTATGACATATCACAGTCTGAGGAAAGAGGACGATGACAATGAGGATGATTGTGTGTTGAACAGGACTTGGGAACCGGATAAGGATGACGAGGAGTTAATGATATCATAGGACCAGGGTGGTCGTGGCGATGAGGAGCGGAGCTGACGTACGGCCAAATCAAAATATGCCAGGCAGAGGGGTAGTGACGGGTTTAGCAAAGGGGTTGAAAAACATGTCTGAGTGGGCCCCAACCCAGTGGGCCCCCTAAAGGCATGTTTACAACTGAAGAGATGCATTCTAATTATATACCAGCCATCATCCCTGTATATAACCCCATAATCTCTGCATATAACCGCCATCATCCCTGAATATACCAGCCATCATCCCTGTATATAACCCCCATTATCCCTGTATATACCAGCCATCATCCCTGTAATATAACCCCTATTATCTCTGTATATACCAGCCTGGCTAGCATATACAGGTAATATGTGGGTTATAAACACGGATGATAACTGGTATATACAGGGATGATGGGGGTTATATACAGGGATGATGGGGTTATATAAGGGGATGATGGTTGGTGTACACAGGGATGATGGGGGTTAATACAGGGATGACGGGTGGATTACCCATTATCACTGTATATAGCAACCATCATCCCTGCATATAACAACCATAATCCCTGTATATAACCCCCATCATCCCTGTATATACCAGCCAGGCTACCCCTGCCGTATAGGTTTGTACGGCGTAAAAATACTGCTCCCAGCATGACCTGAACAATGGTAAGGATATTCTCGGAGTTGCTGTTTCACCCAAAAAAAATCATACCACCCATCATCTCTCTGCAGATCACGCAGTGACTACAGTACTGGAAAGAGGCAGAAGAAACATTTACATTAAGTGATTCACAGGTGACGTCTTTTCAGATTCTAGTTGTTCTTTTTCTTGTCCATCTGGTCCAGACCTCTATGAGGACTCTCACAGCCACAGCCCATTTCTGCAGTTTGCCACTCAAATGTCTTCAGCTTCTCATTTTCAAAATTTCTGCACCTATAAGCAAAGATAAAATTCTCATGTTGCCACACACTACGCAACTAAATATAATAGCGCCATTCACTGTTATAATAGCACGATAGACTCTGTCCCCGATTATAATAGCACCATACACTGTGTCCCTGATTATAATAGCACCATACACCATGTCCCACACACACACACACACACACACACACACACACACACACACACACACACACACGCACACACACACACACACTGTAAAGGATCTGCCAGGCACAGCTTCTGTGTATACGCCCATAGGTAATCAGTCTGCACCTGAGTCTATGTCTCTGAGACTGACTCCATCTTCCACCACTCAGGATGGCAGGCTTAGGAGCGGGAGAGCCTATCGCAGCCTGGCCAGACGGAGCTAGCTCCCGCCCTCTGTCTATTTATACCTGCTTTTCCTGTTCCTCCTTTGCTTGTGATTCTTCTCGTGTGGTTTCCTGGCCCAGCTACAGCTTCTAACTATTTGATCCTGCTCCATACTGACCCTGGCTTACTGACTACTCTCCTGCTCTGCGTTTGGTGCCTCGTTCACTCCTGGTTTTACTCGGCTCGTTCACCACTCTTGTTGCTCACGGTGTTGCCGTGGGCAACTGCCCCATTTCCCTTAGCTTTGTGTACCCTTGTCTGTTTGTCTCGTGCACTCACAGAGCGTAGGGACCGCCGCCCAGTTGTACCCCATCGCCTAGGGCGGGTCGTTGCAAGTAGGCAGGGACAGAGTGGCGGGTAGATTAGGGCTCACTTGTCCGTTTCCCTACCCCCACCCATTACATAATCACAAGCCCAATACCTAGTCTACCCTGGTCCCTGACACTACTATGGACCCCCTTGAGAACCTGGCCCAGCAAATGCAGGGTCTCTCCCTACAGGTCCAGGTCCTGGCTCAGAGGGTCAACCAGCCTGACGCTACCATGGTAGAGCCCCTCACCTCACCTCTTGAACCCCACCTCAAGTTGCCTGACCGGTTCTCAGGGGACCGGAGGACTTTTCTCTCCTTTCGGGAGAGTTGTAGGCTCTACTTTCGCTTAAAGCCTCACTCCTCAGGTTCTGAGAGCCAGCGGGTGGGTATAATTATGTCCCGGCTCCAGGAAGGGCCCCAAGAGTGGGCCTTCTCCTTGGCTCCTGACGCCCCTGAACTTTCCTCCGTTGATCGTTTCTTTTCTGCTCTCGGACTCATTTATGACGAGACTGACAGGACTGCCTTTGCCGAGAGTCAGCTGGTGACCTTACGTCAGGGTAAGAGACCTGTTGAGGAGTATTGTGCTGACTTTAGGAAGTGGTGCGTGGCTTCCCGGTGGAATGACCCTGCCTTAAGGTGCCAGTTTAGGTTGGGTCTGTGGAACGCCCTGAAAGACCTGCTAGTTAGCTATCCCTCTTCTGACTCCCTTGACCAGGTTATGGCTTTAGCGGTACGACTTGATCGACGTCTCAGGGAACGACAACTTGAACGTTTTTGTGTTTTCCCCTCTGACTCCCCCATGATGCCTCCCGAGGTCCCGTTGCTTCGCTCTTCCACGGAAGACTCGGAGGTTCCTATGCAACTCGGGGCCTCTGTGTGTCCCCGACAACGTAGAGAGTTCCGCAGGAAGAATGGTCTCTGCTTCTATTGTGGGGATGACAAGCATCAAGTGAACACCTGTCCTAGGCGCAAGAATAAGCAGCCGGAAAACTTCCGCGCCTAAGTGATCATCGGGGAGGTCACTTGGGCGCACAGGTATTTCCCGTAAATATGAAACGTAATAAAATCTTGCTTCCCTTTCAGGTCTCTTTTGGTGGCAGGTCTGCTACCGGCAGTGCCTTCGTGGATTCAGGGTATTCTGCTAATATCATGTTTGTGGAATTTGCTATGTCTCTAGCTATGCCTTTGATTGATTTGCCTAAACTTGTCCCTGTAGTGGGTATCGACTCCACTCCTCTTGCTAATGGTTATTTTACACAGCATACCCCTGTTTTTGAACTCCTTGTTGGCTCCATGCATTTGGAGCAGTGCTCTGTACTGTTGATGCAGGGATTATCGTCCGATTTGGTTTTAGGCCTTCCCTGGTTGCAGATGCATAATCCCACGTTTGACTGGAATACTGGGGAGCTTACCAAATGGGGTAATGAATGCTTGACGTCATGTTTTTCTGTTAATTCTATTTCTCCCCCTGAGGAGGTGAAAACACTACCTGAGTTTGTTCAGGACTTCGCTGATGTTTTCTCTAAGGAGGCCTCCGAAGTGTTACCTCCACATAGAGAATACGACTGCGCTATCGAATTGGTACCAGGAGCTAAGCTCCTTAAGGGTAGGATATTTAATCTTTCTTGTCCCGAATGTGAAGCCATTGAGAGAGTATATCCAGGAATGCCTGGCCAAGGGTTACATTCGCCCCTCTACTTCTCCGGTAGGTGCTGGCTTCTTCTTCGTAGGGAAGAAGGATGGTGGTCTTAGGCCATGCATTGACTACCGTAACTTGAATAAGGTCACTGTAAGGAACCAGTATCCCCTTCCTTTGATTCCTGATCTCTTTAATCAGGTTCAGGGGGCCCAATGGTTCTCTAAGTTTGATCTACGGGGGCGTATAACCTTATCCGCATCAAAGAGGGGGATGAGTGGAAGACTGCGTTTAACACGTCCGAAGGTCATTTCGAATACCTCGTCATGCCCTTTGGGTTGTGTAATGCTCCTGCGGCCTTCCAGAATTTCATAAATGAGATTTTTAGAGATTACCTGGGGGTATTTCTTGTAGTGTACCTTGATGACATACTGGTGTTTCCAAGGACTTGTCCTCCCACATTGAGCATCTCAGGAAGGTGCTCCAGGTCATTCGGGAAAACAAACTGTTTGAGAAAACCGAAAAATGTGTGTTTGGGGTACAGAAGATACAATTTTTGGGTCAAATCCTCACTCCTCATGAATTCCGCATGGACCCCGCCAAGGTCCAGGCTGTGGCGGAATGGGTCCAACCTGCCTCCCTGAAGGCGTTACAGTGTTTCTTGGGGTTCGCTAATTATTACAGGAGATTTATTGCTAACTTCTCGGTCATCGCTAAGCCTCTTACGGACCTCACTCGCAAAAGTGCTGATCTCCTCCACTGGCCTCCTGAGGCTGTCCAGGCTTTTGAGGTCCTTAAGAAGTGCTTTATCTCGGCCCCGGTGCTGGTTCAGCCCAACCAAATGGAGCCATTTATCGTGGAAGTTGACGCATCCGAGGTGGGAGTGGGGGCTGTCTTGTCCCAGGGTACCAGGTCCCTCACCCATCTCCGTCCCTGTGCCTACTTCTCCAGGAAGTTTTTGCCCACTGAGAGTAACTATGATATTGGCAACTGCGAACTCTTAGCCATTAAATGGGCATTTGAAGAGTGGCGCCACATCCTGGAGGGGGCTAGGCACCAGGTAACGGTCCTTACCGACCACAAGAATCTGGTTTTCCTAGAATCTGCCCGGAGGCTAAACCCGAGACAAGCTCGATGGGCGCTATTTTTTACCAGATTCAACTTTTTGGTTACCTATAGGGCTGGGTCTAAAAATATTAAGGCCGATGCACTGTCGCGTAGCTTCATGGCCAGCCCTCCTTCGGAGGAAGATCCTGCTTGTATTTTGCCTCCTGGTATAATCATTTCTTCTATTGATTCTGATTTAGTCTCTGAAATTGCGGCTGATCAAGGTTCAGCTCCCGGGAACCTTCCTGAGGACAAGCTGTTTGTTCCCCTGCAATTCCGGCTAAGGGTACTTAGGGAGAATCATGACTCCGCACTATCTGGGCATCCAGGCATCCTGGGTACCAAACACCTCATTGCCAGAAACTATTGGTGGCCTGGGTTGCCTAAAGACGTTAAGGCCTACGTCGCCGCTTGTGAGGTTTGTGCTAGGTCCAAGACTCCCAGGTCCCGACCAACGGGCTTACTACGTTCTTTGCCCATTCCCCAGACACCTTGGACCCATATTTCCATGGATTTTATCACCGATTTGCCTCCATCTCAAGGCAAGTCGGTGGTGTGGGTTGTAGTAGACCGCTTCAGTAAAATGTGCCACTTTGTGCCCCTCAAGAAACTACCCAATGCCAAGACGTTAGCCACCTTGTTTGTCAAACACATCCTGCGCCTCCATGGGATCCCTGTCAATATTGTTTCGGACATAGGGGTACAATTTGTTTCATTGTTTTGGAGAGCCTTCTGTAAAAAGTTGGAGATTGATCTGTCCTTCTCCTCTGCCTTCCATCCTGAAACTAATCGCCAAACTGAGAGGACTAATCAATCTCTAGAACAATATTTAAGGTGTTTTATTTCTGACTGTCAATATGATTGGGTCTTATTCATTCCCCTCGCCGAATTTTCCCTTAATAACCGGGTCAGTAACTCGTCAGGGGTCTCCCCCTTTTTCTGTAATTTTGGGTTCAATCCACGGTTCTCCTCCGTTTCACCTGGTAGTTCCAACAATCCCGAGGTAGAGGTCGTTCATCGGGAACTGTGCACAGTCTGGGCCCAGGTTCAGAATAACCTAGAGGCGTCCCAGAGCGTACAAAAAACTCAGGCTGATAGAAGACGTTCTGCTAACCCCTTGTTTATGGTCGGGGATCTGGTGTGGTTATCGTCTAGGAACTTGCGCCTTAAGCTCCCATCCAAGAAGTTTGCTCCCCGGTTTATTGGGCCGTATAAGGTCATTGAAGTGCTCAATCCTGTCTCCTTCCAACTGGAGTTGCCCCCATCTTTTCGAATAGACGACGTGTTTCATGCCTCCCTCCTTAAACGCTGCTCCCTGTCCTTGGCTCCCTCGAGGAAACCTCCTGTTCCCGTTCTCACCCCTGAGGGGGAGGAATTCGAGGTGGCCAAGATTGTGGACAGCAAGATGGTCCAAGGCACCCTCCAGTACCTGGTCCATTGGAGAGGATATGGGCCTGAGGAGAGGACTTGGGTACCCGCCCGGGATGTTCACGCTGGGGTATTGGTCAGGAAGTTCCACCTTCATTTCCCCAATAAACCAGGTCCACTAAGAAAGGGTCCGGTGGCCCCCTTATAAAAGGGGGGGTACTGTAAAGGATCTGCCAGGCACAACTTCTGTGTATACGCCCATAGGTAATCAGTCTGCACCTGAGTCTATGTCTCTGAGACTGACTCCATCTTCCACCACTCAGGATGGCAGGCTTAGGAGAGGGAGAGCCTATCGCAGCCTGGCCAGACGGAGCTAGCTCCCGCCCTCTGTCTATTTATACCTGCCTTTCCTGTTCCTCCTTTGCTTGTGATTCTTCTCGTGTGGTTTCCTGGCCCAGCTACAGCTTCTAACTATTTGACCCTGCTTCATACTGACCCTGGCTTACTGACTACTCTCCTGCTCTGCGTTTGGTACCTCGTACACTCCTGGTTTGACTCGGCTTGTTCACTACTCTCCTGCTCAGCGTTTGGTACCTCGTACACTCCTGGTTTGACTCGGCTCATTCACCACTTTTGTTGCTCACAGTGTTGCCGTGGGCAACTGCCCCATTTCCCTTAGCTTTGTGTACCCTTGTCTGTTTGTCTGTCGTGCACGTACTGAGCGTAGGGACTGTCGCATAGCCCCCTGTAGATAGTGCCCCACATATAGCCAACTGTAGATAGCGCTCTACATATAGCCCCCCTGTAGATAACGCTATACATATAGCCCCCCTGTAGATAGTGCCCCACATATAGCACCCCCTGTATATAGTACAACACATATAGCCCCCTGTAGATTGTGCCCTAAATATAGTCCCCCCTGTAGATAGTCTCCCACATATAGCATCCCCTGTAGATTCTGCCCCACATATAGCTCCCCCCGTAGATAATGGCACTCACACTTTTAAGTGAAAAAAAAACAAACTTTACATACTGACCTTGATCCCATCCCCGCACCGTCCTCTGTCTATGCAGGCCTGCTCTCTTTTGAGCAGGCCTGCTGGGGCTGAAGGACGCTTGCGTCGTTGAAGGGCGCTGATTGTCAGGGCAGAATGACTTGCCCCTCTAATCAGCGCCTTTCAACAACAGAAGCAGCGCGATGACATCATCGCCCCGCTAGTGTCATTGAAAGTCGGTGATTGGCAGGGCAGAATGACTTGCCCCTCTAATCAGCGCCTGTGTGGCGTGGCCTTGGCGGGGTCAGCGGGAGCGGTGGTCATGGTGGGGGCGGTCGCGGTGGGCCCCACATCTCAGTGGGCCTGTGGCCACTGCCCCCCCCCACTAGCTAAGCTACTGATGCCAGGGCCACATCCGCTTCTACTGTGGTCGGCTCTGAAGCATGCGACGCTGCTGCTGTTGGTGTAGGTTCAAAAGCTGTCAGACCTAAGGCAAGCTTGGGTGATGGTGGTGGGGGAAGAAGTTTTACGAGCTTTGCTGGTGATGGCTTTGTGCGGGCATCTCCCATATGGGAGTTTTATTTGCATTACCGGATGACAAAACCATTGCTGTGTGCAAGTTCTGCAGGCAAACAATAAGTCGTGGCCGTTCAGGCACAAATGTAAGAAATGCGGCTCTCCTTCAGCACATGAAGGGGCAGCACCTGTTCATGTGGAAAAATTGAACTGGCCAGCAATGTGAGCAAGACCGTCCTCCTCCTTCTCATCCCCGTCATCATTCTAGTAGCCAGGCCACATCCACAAGTTGTACATGGTCGTTGTTGTCATCTTTACCATCAACCTCATTATCTTCTGCTCCTCCTCCCACCTTCTCCATTCCATTATCAGTCATACATAACGGAATGTTTGGGTAAAATACAACAATATGCGCCCAGTTGAGTACCCCTTGAGAAAGCTACCACGAAACGCGCGTCGGGGCTCGTGGTGTGGCGTTCACCTTCAGGCTGATTATGCAATATACCGGTTGGTATAAGTTCTGGGACCGGGTTTTGATTTACGGTTACTCCCTTGTCAATATATCTTTACACTCACACATATACTAGTGTGGGTGTATTTTGTCCGCTCTATACTCTTTTTTGGCTCATCACTTACTCTCGTATGTAGGCATTGCTGCATGCACTACACTTGTGGTTTTGTATTTCTTTATTTGCAGCAGGTCTTTCTAGTTGCTTTTGGCGCATCTAGATCTTACTGTTATTTCTAGCTTTTTGAGTATAAATTATTTGTAACAGCCCTTGTGTTCTTCACATTCATGCATTTTAATTGTTTGTCATATTTTAGGTCCTTATGGCCAACATGTTTTTATGTATATTTCAATAAAGTATTGTTATTTTTACAAGTCACACTTGTGAACTTAGTGCTTGATTTTGTCCCTCTGGGGATGTGTGATATGTCTACACATACAGTTATGGGTATTCATTCAATATGCGCCCAGTTATCTGCTTGTGTGCAAATTGAACTACCACCTGGTACAGTTGCTGCCATATCCCTTAGTGGATTCCACAGCTTTTAGGCAACTGATGGCGTGCGCTCAGCCCACTGGATCAATGTTTTGTGCGGCAGTGGCGACGATGCCCCACTGCAACGAGACCAAGTGCTAGTGACACCTGCAAGGTACTACAGGTCTGGTTTAGACACCAGGTGCTTATCCACCTTTTCCACGTCCTCCTCAATGGATATCTTCCCATTCCCAACAGCAACAGGACAGAGCGTTGCTTCCACACCCCTCCCTCCTTTCATATGCGTAAGCTGAAGCGCTGTCATGCTGTCTTACACCTAACGAGAGAGGAAGGCCACACAGCGACTTAGTTGCTGTACTGCATCGAACAGCAATTGTCTCTCTGTCAACTACAACTGAGCAATGTCGTCAGTGACAATGGTTGGAACATTGTGGCTGCACTGCATTTAGGGAATACAACACATACTCCCTGCACGTGCACATCATTTATTTGGTGGTGCAACCTTTTTAAAAAACATATTGTGTCTTGCAGAAGCTGCTGACCAGGCCAAGGAGAGTGTCTGCGCCTTTCAGCCATTCTTATGTGGTTAACAACTCCCTCCTAGACGTGCAGAGATAGCACAGTTTGTCTTTGCACCGCTTGATCTGCAATGCTCTAGAATTCCACCTTGCATATGCTGGACCGCCTGTGCGAGCAGCGTAAACCATTTAAGGATTACATCTTGCACTAGACCACTAACGCATGGAGCATGTGCTACTTTGAGCTCGAGCAATGGTATCTCATCAGGGATGTGTGGCGCCTATTCAGGGACTTCAAATAGGCCAAATGACTTGTGAGTAGGGACAACAGCAGCATCAACGATGCTATTCCCCTGATATTTATGTTGGAACAAATGCTCACACTGATGCAATAAGGGATGGACAAAGAACAGCTTTCACATATTGCTCGCTGCCTTGTGGGGACCTGCATAGACAATGTCCCATGCAGTAGGAAGTGAAGGAGGATGAGGAGTTAGGATTTAAGGAGGAGGAGGAGTTGGTGGTGGATGGGGACATGAAGTTTTCACAGGCACAGCTAGTAAACAAGGATGACGCTCATTGTAGAAGACATGATGATGAAAATGATGAGAATGATGATAACGTTATAAATACCTATATAGAACCAGACCTGATTATAAACGTTATGGTAAACGTCCACACATATCAAAAGAGAACAGCTAGTGAGATGACCTAGTTAACTTAGTACAAATATAGTGTAGGTCATCTCACTAGCTAGCACCCCTTGAAAAAGCTACAGCGAAACGCGCGTCGGGGCTCTTGCGGTGGACATTCATTGTTTTGGCCTGTTATGCAAAACACTGGTTGGTATGGCTCCTGGGACCTATTGAAATTTCTGGGTGATATCCTGGTATCTATACAACCATACTTTACACTGTTCATTCAGTGTTGGCTATCTAGCCCTATTTGTGCATCATCTCTGATAAGGGTCTTTATTTCTCTGTTTCAGTATATTCCTCTGGAGATTGAGCACCAGGGGCCTGTCATTTAAGTATACTATATAAGATTATGGCCTGACTGTTACAATGACCCTGTATGGTATATTTCTTACTATATATATGCCATTCTTTTGAGTAGCCCTGTGTTGTCCACCTAGTGTATTTTAATTGTTTGTGGTTTTTAGGTCCTGATGGCCATCATGTTCTTGTACTTATTGTAATAAAGGATATATATATTTTTTGCAAATTTCTTGTGGTATTTTGTGTCATTATTTTTTCCCTACGGGGTGTTATTTAGTCCTCACATACAGTTATAGGTATTTAATGATGATAACGTTGACCATGACCAACGATTATAATGCAGGGCGGAGAACAATCAACTGGGTCCTCGAACATGGGGGTGAGCATAGCAAGCTCCATTCTTGGTTGCTTACATGCTGACAAGCGTATCGTCAACATCAAGCAAAGAGATGACGATTAGGTAGCCATGTTTTTAGACCCTCGCTATAAAAGAAAAATTGCGAACACTTTCCTGCTTCCGAAAGGGAGGCATAATTGGCGTATTACTAGGATATGCTCTATACTCAGTCTGTCACAGCTTTTGCCGAGCAGACACCTGCCGTGGGCATGTCTGACTATGAGGCCCATATTTGCTCACCGCTGAGTCGCCTCTGCTAGCTCTACCACTACAACAAATAGCAGAGGCAGCAGCACCAGTAGCAGCCTGTACAGCTTGCTTAACATGATGGACTTATTTGTTCCATATGCTGTGCCAACCTGACGCAAATTTGCAAATGAATACACACTGCCCGAACAACCAGGTTCTGTCGTACCTGAACTGTGCAATTTCTCCGGCAGATACCTTGACCCTATCAACTTCTGGGTCAGCAGATTGGACCAGTTGCAGGAACTGTCCCAGTTTGCAATCCATGTACTGTCTTGTGCACTTCCAGTGTACTGTCAGAGAGGGTATTGGCTATTGCTTCTGATACCAGCATGTGTGTATAAACTCTGGCAGGCATTTGTCCCAGAGAATTATTCGGACCAAATAGAATCTGACAGCCAATTGGAACAAATCACTTATTTAGCAACAAGGTTAGGCCTTATTCACACGAACGTGTAACCTTTTTGCGCGCGTAAAAAATGCAGCATTTTTCCTGCGTTGCGGTTTTGTGTGACATCAGTGTATGGTGCGTGTCTGCGTTATTTACGCGTGTATGTCATCAGTATGTCACACGTTTCACGTCAGCAAAATAAACTGAGGGAGGTGTTTTTCTTTTTCAAAATAATTCCTTTAGCAACTGTTGCGTGAATCACGCACAGCACACGGATTTTCACGCACCCATTGACTTCAATGGGTGCGTGATGTGCAAAAAAACGCACAAGTATAGGACATGTAGTAAGTTTCACGCAGCGGACGCACGCTGCGTAAAAAACACTGAATGTCTGAATGGCCCCATTGACTTGCATAGGTCCGTGTGACATGCGTTATTTTCACGCACGTAACATGGACGTGAAGTACGCTCATGTGAATTAGGCCTTAGGGTGAGGAAGGTTAAAAGAACCAAACACCTCATTTTTTAACCAATTTAGCATACACAAAGACCTTCTTTAAACAGTTTTAAGAAGGCTTTAGGTTATTGAGTAGATCTTTAAAGGGGTACAACAATGGTAACCATCAGGGGCGTCGCTAGCACAGGGCCTTCGGGGCCCAAGCCACGGATCTTTGACCCGATGCCCTGGATTCCCGCCGACTGCCACATTTGGGTCACAGTCTTCGCAATTGCAACCGGGCCACGGCCGCCCACACCACATTCATAAAAGTTACTATAGTAACTGGGGCCTATGTAATAAAATACACGGGCCCCTATTACTCGTGTAACGACACATACTTACAGTGAAGGAAATAAGTATTTGATCCCTTGCTGATTTTGTAAGTTTGCCCACTGTCAAAGACATGAACAGTCTAGAATTTTTAGGCTAGGTTAATTTTACCAGTGAGAGATAGATTATATTTAAAAAAAAACAGAAAATCACATAGTCAAAATTATATATATTTATTTGCATTGTGCACAGAGAAATAAGTATTTGATCCCCTACCAACCATTAAGAGTTCAGCCTCCTCCAGACCAGTTACACGCTCCAAATCAACTTGGTGCCTGCATTAAAGACGGCTGTCTTAAATGGTCACCTGTATAAAAGACTCCTGTCCACAGACTCAATTAATCAGTCTGACTCTAACCTCTACAACATGGGCAAGACCAAAGAGCTTTCTAAGGATGTCAGGGACAAGATCATAGACCTGCACAAGGCTGGAATGGGCTACAAAACCATAAGTAAGACGCTGGGTGAGAAGGAGACAACTGTTGGTGCAATAGTAAGAAAATGGAAGACATACAAAATGACTGTCAATCGACATCGATCTGGGGCTCCATGCAAAATCTCACCTCATGGGGTATCCTTGATCCTGAGGAAGGTGAGAGCTCAGCCGAAAACTACACGGAAGAACTTGTTAATGATTTCAAGGCAGCTGGGACCACAGTCACCAAGAAAACCATTGGTAACACATTACGCCGTAATGGATTAAAATCCTGCAAGGTCCCCCTGCTCAAGAAGGCACATGTATAGGCCCGTCTGAAGTTTGCAAATGAACATCTGGATGATTCTGAGAGTGATTGGGAGAAGGTGCTGTGGTCAGATGAGACTAAAATTTAGCTCTTTGGCATTAACTAAACTCGCCGTGTTTGGAGGAAGAGAAATGCTGCCTATGACCCAAAGAACACCGTCCCCACTGTCAAGCATGGAGGTGGAAACATTATGCTTTGGGGGTGTTTCTCTGCTAAGGGCACAGGACTACTTCACCGCATCAATGGGAGAATGGATGGAGCCATGTACCGTCAAATCCTGAGTGACAACCTCCTTCCCTCCACCAGGACATTAAAAATGGCTCGTGGCTGGGTCTTCCAGCACGACAATGACCCGAAACATACAGCCAAGGCAACAAAGGAGTGGCTCAAAAAGAAGCACATTAAGGTCATGGAGTGGCCTAGCCAGACTCCAGACCTTAATCCCATCGAAAACTTATGGAGGGAGCTTAAGATCCGAGTTACCAACCGACAGCCTCGAAATGTTAATGATTTACAGATGATCTGCAAAGAGGAGTGGGCCAAAATTCCATCTAACATGTGTGCAAACCTCATCATCAACTACAAAAAACGTCTGACTGCTGTGCTTGCCAACAAGGGTTTTGCCACCAAGTATTAAATCTTGTTTGCCAAAGGGATCAAATACTTATTTCTCTGTGCACAATGCAAATAAATATATATAATTTTGACAATGTGATTTTCTTTTTTTTTTTTAATATAATCTATCTCTCACTGGTAAAATTAACCTAGCCTAAAAATTCTAGACTGTTCATGTTTTTGACAGTGGGCAAACTTACAAAATCAGCAAGGGATCAAATACTTATTTTCTTCACTGTACCTATCATCCTTCCCGAGCGCAGCGAAAGTCCTGACACCTTCTCGCAATACTTACAGTAATCTTATACAGTATAAGGCTTGATTCACACGAGCGAACACACTGCAGGGTGCCGGGCTCCTAGCATCATAGTTATCTAGGTATCCCTGCCTCTCCAAGAAGTATGGGACAGGTTACTTGCAGCGAGGCAGGGACTCCTAGCATCATAGATAACTATGATGCTAGGAGCCCGGCTCCCTGCAGTGTGTTTGGTCAGGGAAATGCAGCTCACATATGGAGCAAGCACGCTCTTGTGAATCCAGCCTAAGATTACTGTCTGCTGGGGCCCTGTATCTAAGCCTATCATGTATGATACTGTCTGCTGAGGCATTTCATCCAATTCTATCCAGCGGTGTAGCTATAGGAGCCTTAGTCTTATAGATATGCTATCTCTGATATATATATGTATAAAAATAAAATAAAATTTTTCAGAGCTTGTGCCCCTGATCTTTTAAGATGCTAGCTACGCCCATGGTAACAATACAACTTGAAACTTTCTGTTAAAACATGTTTATTGGCTCAAATCAAATAGCGTAAATCCGCATCCTAAATATATAAACACTGAGAGTCTATACCAGGGCTCTCAAACTTGGCCGGGTAAGTGGGCCACATATAGAAAAAATGAGAAGTTGACGGGCCGCATTACTTTCAAATTTGATGCAATACAAAATTATTGTTAATCAATTAGTTATTTTTGAACTACTATAACACTATATTACTATAATAATAATAATACTACATTACTATAATAATACCGCTAGGTTTAAAATTTGAGAGACTTCTCCACGTGCTTATTTCAACAATCCAGTTTTCCAGTTTAAGTGTTTGGCAGACACAGATGTCAAGATTGGGCAGCCCCTTTTTAGGTAGTGCCATAGTGCCCTCTGTGGATGCTGCCACAGTGCCCTCTGTGGATGCTGCCACAGTGTCCTCTGTAGATGCTGCCACCGAGTCCTCTGTAGATGCGGCCACAGTGCCCTCTGCAGATAATGCAACAGTGCCCTCTGCAGATAATGCCACAGTGCCCTCTGCAGATAATGCCACATTGCCCTCTGTAGATAATGCCACAGTGCCCTCTGTAGATAATGCCACAGTGCCCTCTGTAGATAATGCCACAGTGCCCCCTTTAGATAATGCCACAGTGCTCTCTGTAGATAATGCAACACACCCCTAGATAATGCCACAGTGTCCTCTTTAGATGCTGCCACAGTGCCCTCTGTAGATGCTGCCACAGTGCCCTCTGTAGATGCTGCCACAGTGCCCTCTGTAGATGCTGCCACAGTGCCCTCCATAGATGCTGCCACAGTGCCCTCCGTAGATGCTGCCACAGTGCCCTCCACAGATGCTGCCACAGTGCCCTCTGCAGATAATGCCACACACACCCCAAGTAGATTTCTCCATTGGGGCTCCCTCTAGAAGTGGAATCCCCAGCCAGAGCGTTGCCCAGAGCTGGAGAACCAGCCGCTTCCAGCTCTGCTCCTGACATCACTGTCCATATATGGACATGGATGTCAGGGGCAAGCCCAGAGCTGGAGTCCCGGACAGAGCGCTAGTAGGTTCTTCCTGGGACTCCAGCTGTGCTCTTGACATCACTGGAACTCCCACTCTGGGGAAGCCCCTGACATCACTGTCGATGTACGGACAGCGATGTCAGAGGCTTCCCCAGAGTCCCAGACTATACTAGCGCTCTGCCCGGGACTCCAGCTCTGGGGAAGCCCCAGACATCGCTGTCCATATGTAAACAGCGATGTCAGAAGATTCCACAGAGTCCCGGAGCAGAGCCTATACTAGCGCTCTGCCCGGGACTTCGCTCTGGGGAAGTCCCTGAACACTGTACATTTATGGACAGCAATGTCAGTGAATTCCACAGAGTCCCGGAGCAGAGCCTATACTAGCGCTCTGCCCGGGACTCCGCTGTGGGGAAGACCCTGACAACACTGTCTATATGTGGACAGCGATGTCAGAAGATTCCACAGAGTCCCAGAGCAGAGCCTATACTAGTGCTCTGCCCAGGACTCCGCTCTGGGGAAGCCCCAGACATCATGTGTCCAAACATGGACACCGATGTCAGGGAATTCCGCAGAGTCTCGGAGCAGCGCCGATACTAGCACTCTACCCGAAACTCAGTTCTCGGGAAGTCCCTGACACACTGTCCAAATATGGACAGCGATGTCAGGGAATTCCACAGAGTCCCGGAGCAGAGCCTATACTAGCGCTCTGCACGGGACTCCGGCTCTTGGGAAACCCCAGACATTGCTGTTCATATGTGGACAGTGATGTCAGGGAATTCCAGAGTCCCGGAGCAGAGTCCGTACTAGCGGCTCTGTGTCCCGCGGGCCACAGATGACAGCCCCAGGGGCCGCATGCGGCCCACGGCCCGCGTTCTTGAGACCCCTGGTCTATAAATATAAACCTTAATATGCCTCTCACTGGTTTATGAATTCTTGCATGGATTCCCCATGTTTTGCCTCCAGTGCAGTCCCCAATAGCAACTGCAGACATCTTTCAGATAGTATTCCTGAAGCGAGGTACAAGCTAGGTACACACGATAAGACATATACAGGTCATGACATTCAGCGATCCCAAGGCATAGTCAGGAAATAGTCCGAGTCAAATCCAAAATAGCAAACAACAAACACCATCAGAAAGAAAAGAACCTTGCTGATCAAGCAAGGCATGGCAGTTCTGAGCAGGTTTAAATAATTAGCTGATCACCGACTAGCTGACACTTAGGCGAAATTCACATTAAGTGTGCGTTTTGCGAGCGCAAAAAACGCAGCATTTTTTGTGCGTTGCAGTACTGTGTGTCATCTGTATTTGGTGCGTGGCTGCGTGATTTTCACGCATATGGCATCGTTATGTTTAGAAACAGAAATGAAGGAGGTGGTTTTATTTTTCCCGTCATTTCTTTAACAACCGTTGCGCGAATCACGGACGTTAAATACGCTCGTGTAAATAAGGCCTAAAGGGCATAGCAAGAGTCATTAAAAATAGCGATCGATAAATAAAGCAATATGTGCAGACATATGGCATGCAAATAATACATACAAAAGATTTGCATCAGGATGTCAAGCAAAGCACAGAGCAAAAAGAATTCTAAAGTTGGCGTATCCCCATTTGCAATATAATCAGCTATTATCCGAGGGCTCAGACTATGTATTACAGATGAGCAAATTAAAATTGTAATTTTTCTTCTCTGCTGATTTACCAAAAATGGCCTCTAGTTTCATTTTGCACCAAAGAAAACAGGAGACTGCAAATAATACATGTACATTTTTAATGTTTTTCATTTTCCATACTATATACCACAGTTTACAACAGACCCTTAAACAGTTTGGCAAATGGATAAACCTGTATGTCCAAATTTAAAGGGGTATTCTGGTTACAACAAGTTACGACCTGTACACGGCTATTTCCGGCGCTCCCGTAGAGAATAAATGGAGCTCAGTGCGCATAAGCGACCTGCCACTCCGTTCAAATGGGGAGTACGGGACCCCTGTTATAGTGATAGGTGGGGGTCCCAGCTGTCGGACACCCACCAATCAGCAAGTTATCCTTTCTGTTACCAGAATACTCCTTTAAAACTTCAAGTGAATTATTATTATAATATGCAGTTATGTGTGTATTTGTGTAATAGCAGTTTTCCTGAACACAATGTCACCTATATCATTGTATTTTTCACCAGTTTTCTTCATCTCTATCTGTTGTAATATACAGACAAGTCCACCTTCCAGAAAGACCAGAAACAGTAAGGCTGGGTTCACACGACCTATTTTCAGACGTAAACGAGGCGTATTATGCCTCGTTTTACGTCTGAAAATAGGGCTACAATACGTCGGTAAACATCTGCCCATTCATTTGAATGGGTTTGCCGACGTACTGTGCAGACGACCTGTTATTTACGCGTCGTCGTTTGACAGCTGTCAAACTACGACGCGTAAAAATACAGCCTCGTCAAAAGAAGTGCAGGACACTTCTTTGGACGTTTTTGGAGCTGTTTTCTCATAGACTCCAATGAAAACAGCTCCATAAACGGACGTAAAAAACGCAGCGAAAACGGCGCGAAAAACGCTGCGAAAAATGCGAGTTGGTCAAAAAACGTCTGAAAAGCAGGGTCTGTTTTCCCTTGAAAACAGCTCTGGATTTTCAGACGTTTTTGGTCACTACGTGTGCACATACCCTTAGGTTTTCGCGGCGTTTTTTACGTCCGTTTTTGGAGCTGTTTTCATTGGAGTCTATGAGAAAACAGCTCCAAAAACGTCCAAAGAAGTGTCCTGCACTTCTTTTGACGAGGCTGTATTTTTACGCGTCGTCGTTTGACATCTGTCAAACGACGACGCGTAAATAACAGGTCGTCTGCACAGTACGTCGGCAAACCCATTCAAATGAATGGGCAGATGTTTGCCGACGTATTGTAGCCCTATTTTCAGACGTAAAACGAGGCATAATACGCCTCGTTTACGTCTGAAAATAGGTCGTGTGAACCCAGCTTTATGGATGAGTGCGCGCCTCAGGGATCCGACCAGAGATCCCAGATTAATTCATATACATACAAGAATGGACAGCACTCCAATTCAAAGTGAAAAAGATCGATTTTAATCGCCCTCGTACAATGTTTCAGCTTTATTGTTGGAGCTTTTTTCAACTATAAATCCAATGTACAAAATAGTGGTATATATGGGGACTTTACAATTAGTCCCTATTACAAGTGATTAATACAAATATTGAAAAGTAGCAATGTTATCAAACATTACAATATATAAAAAAATTACATATGATATTTATAGTGGTCAATTCATAATTCATATTGCAAGCAAAAAAAAGTTCATGCCAATGCATGGGTACAGCACATAAAGTGCTAATTGGTGCAATATAAAACACATTAACCTGTGCAAAAACATAAAATGACCATGTAATACTATGGATCCACGTTTCAGTGTGTGTAAGGGGCTGTTTCCGGTGACCTAGTGATTCAATTACGCATGCCTAGAACTTACAGATGAAGAATATCATTCAAGATGGGATCGATTTTTGGGTTTACTGCGCATGTCCGCTCATGCGATATCACTGTTTGAAGTTATTGTCGGACATTTTGGAAAAGGTACGTACGTGTCACAGATCTTTTTGACTGGTATCCGCATTGCGCATGTCCGTGCATGTGCACTATTAGGCTAAGTTCACACTGAGTTTTTTTACAAGTTGTTTGACGCAGAAAACGTGCCAAAAAACTCGTCAAAAACGTCCCGAAAATGCCGCGCCATGATACAGCGGCCAGCCGCTATCAGCACCACTAGCGCTCGTCTATGCAGTTTCCAGCACGGCTCAGTGCCTGATGAAGGTCATTTAGACGGAAACGTCGCACTCTGCCACTGGCATTAAAAACAAAAACCATATAAAAATACCTTTGTTTCAAAATTGGTGTGCCGGATACTCTTTTATATTTATAACACTATTAGGCTTTGCCCTTAATGTCCCCTGTATTTATTTGACTAATGGAAAAAAACATTAGTGAAGAAAAAAAATTGTTTAATGGCATAATTAAGTTATAATGGGACTAGAAAAAACACACCAATGTGATTTGGAGCATACGTTTTCAAAAATGAAAGACTCAAATTAATATATAAATGTGGTTTAAAGAAATATGATATAAAGTATTGTGTTGTCACATTTCTATTCAGATCAAATAAGTTCAATCAACAGAATTGTCATTATATAAAAAGGAATTGCTACATAACAAAACATATTATCAGTTTGTCATACGAAATACGTTATTACTTCTTTGGCGATTCAGCAATTATGTATATATTCCTACACACTGGAACAGAGGGTCCAAAACAAACATGGAATGCAGCTTGAAACGTAGAGCTATCTAAAAGATAGAAAAAATCATATTATCATTTAAAAAAAAAAACAAAGATGGTTTATGACATACGATTCTATTTAAAATGCATTTCTGATCCCGTAATTTATATTTTGGAGTGCCTATGTCATCTCCTTCATGTTGGAGAGACCTCACTGGAATTAAAAGTCTGGTTAAATCAACACCTATACACCATCAGAATAAAACGCTTGGACCTCCCAGTGTCTAAACATTATAGTGAGGCTAGGCACACAGAAAAAGGGATCGTAGTTTATTTGATAACATTCCTGTTCCCCGAAGAGGGGGTAACAGAATTAATATGTTGAAATGGAGAGAACTTCAATGGATAGAGAGATTAAATACATTAAGACCTCATGGATTAAATGTTGATTTTTCCACACATGGCATTGTCTAGGACTGACTTGCCTTCTCAGTGGGACACGTTTGACATTGTCTTCCGTATAACTGATCTAGTGTATATTATGAATTTGTTATTTTAAAAAAAATATATGATTTTTTTCTATCTTTTAGATAGCTCTACGTTTCAAGCTGCATTCCATGTTTGTTTTGGACCCTCTGTTCCAGTGTGTAGGAATATATACATAATTGTTGAATCGCCAAAGAAGTAACAACTTATTTCGTATGACAAACTGATAATATGTTTTGTTATGTAGCAATTCCTTTTTATATATTGAGAATTCTGTTGATTGAACTTATTTATTTGATCTAAATGGAAATATGTGACAACACAATACTTTATATCATATTTCTTTAAACTACATTTATATAATAATTTGAGTTTTTCATTATTGAAAACTTAAGCTCCAAATCACATTGGTGTGTTTTTTTCTAGTCACATTATAGCTTAATTATGGCAATAGATAATTTTTTTCTTCACTAATGTTTTTTCCATTAGTCAAATAAATACAGTGGACATTAATTTATTATTGGTTAGAAATATCCACTTATTTTATGTTACAAACATGCATTTGGTAAAACGCAGATGTATGGTCCCTCTTTCTATTTTTCTTAAATTAACATTCCCGTACGATCGGCTTTTATTAATAGTGCGCATGTGCGGACATGCACAATGCGGATAGCATTCAAGAAGATCTGTGACACAAACTTACCTTTTCCAAAATAGCCGACAATAACTTCAAACAGTGATAGGCATAGACCCAAAAATCGATCCCTTCTAAAATGAATGATATTCTTCATCTGTAAGTTCTAGGCATGCGCAATTGAATCACTAGGATGCCAGAAACAGCCCCTTACACACACTGAAACGTGGATCCATAGTATTACATTTTAGGATTTTGCACAGGTTAATGTGTTTAACATACAGTATATTGCACCAATTAGCACTTTATGCACTGTACCCATGCATTGGCATGAACTTTTTTTTGCCTGCAATATGAATTGACCACTATAAATATCATATGTAATTTTTTATATATTGTAATGTTTGATAACATTGCTACTTTTTAATATTTGTATTAATCACTTGTAATAGGGACTAATTGTAAAGTCCCCGTATATACCACTGTTTTGTGCACTGGATTTAGGCTTGAAAAAGTCTCCAGCAATAGAGCTGAAATGTTGCACAAGGGCAATTCAAAAAAATATTTTTCACTTTGAATTGGAGTGCTGCCTATTCTTGTATGGACATCTGTTGGAATATACATTTTTGTTGATCTTAATACCAGAAGGGGTGAGCACAATCTGCTATGATGTTCTCACCGTCTCAGTAGCCTGCTTCTAATGAACCAGCAGAGCGTTCTGATCAGTTTCCTGGGTGAGCTCAACATGTTCCCCAGGCCTCAATTCTGTGATCAATCATCCACCCCACCATGAGACATGAGAGCTGGCAGTCCGTCTACAGAACACACACACACACACACACACACGCGCGCACGCACGCACGCACGCACGCACACACACACACACACACACACACACACACACACACACACAAACACACACCTCTTATCTCAGCTTTTTAACCATTTACATGCTGCAATTAATAATTGCGATACCTATGAAGAATAAACAAAAGAATCATAGTAGCTAGGGCTAACTATTGTATATGGACAGCCTAGGGCCTAGCAGAGGCCCCCGAGGCAGTTCAATGTGAATGCCTGTTTGGGCATAGCATAAGTATGTCCGTGATCCTGTGAGATTTTTTTTTTCATATGTAATAATGCATTTGAGAAAATAAGTATTCTATTTCACTAGTATAATTGACACACAAGACAATACAGGAGCACTGTTGAGTATCTATGACAAATCCTGACATTGATTAGTCACTGAGGTATCAATACAAATACCTGTGTACAAACACCAAAAACAAACCTATGGTGCAATTCCTTCAGGCTTTCTCTGCATCCTATTGATGGCAATGGGAGGTCAGAGACAGAAATGCCTGAAGAAAGGGCATGACGCTTCTTTTTCTCGGGAAAAAAACGCCTTCGTCTCCCGTTGAAAGCAATAGGAGGCGATTTCAGACGTTTTTTGCTGCAGTTTCCAACGCGGTTTCCGCTGCAAAAAATGTGGCAAAAAAAACTGTGTGAACAGGGCCTTATTCTTGTGCGGATCTGCTACACGCTTGGGGCACATCTGCGTCAGAAATCAAAAGGTAAGCCTCAGATTTTTGTTGTGGAAAAACACCTTAAACTTTAATGGCAACGTAAGAACAGAGCATTAGTTCTGCTCACATCCTCACAAGCGCGGCCCCCTTCACATCGTGTTGTTGCCCTAAGTTTATCGTGTATGTCAGGAAATCTCCTAACGTACAGTATAAACAACGTGGACGATAATTCACAGGGCTCCATTATGTCCTTTTAGCCTACGTCGGGCTGGTAGACGTCGGTTTACCTTATTTTTAAATGATGGAATACAGAGCAGACTTTGCTATTCCGCAGTCCCCAGGCAGAGCATCACAAGTGCTCTACCCGTGGACTTTGTCCCTGGGAAAGCTCCTGACATCACTGTCCATATATGTAAAGTAACGCCAGGGTATTCTCCAGGGTCGGAATCCCTGGCCAGAGTGTCGCTCCTGCCGTGTACTCAGGCTTTGCAAAGCTTCGGACGTCACTTTACGTATATGGACATCAGGAACAGCGCCATAGTCCCTGGGTAGAGCGCTAGTAGAAGGCTCCAGCCCTGTTCATGGACAGTGACTTCAGTAGTTTCCCCTGGGCCATTCCCCGGGCGATGTATGCCACTATATGCCATACAGTCGGATACGTTTTGGCTAAATAGATCGAAATTCAGCACATTAACCGGCCACTGCCGGCTCTATGGTTTCCTTCACTGTAATTGACATCAGCACCAAAATCGGTTAATGCATAAAACGTACAAACGCGAGCGCCACATTTTCCTTTACCCACCCCCGGTAATAGAGGGGGGCCAGACATTCTGGCTGTATGGAGCCCAGAAATTCCTGATGGCGGCCCTGGGCGTATGTAATCTGTGTGGGGTACATCAGGTCATAATAAGAGGGTATAATAATGCGGTAAATAAATAATAATCTGCATATGTGTGGCCAGTGTCGCACTGATAAATGGTGCCCAATCTTATCCGCTTTTGGAGCACTCTGCATATTTTTCGTCGCCATCTTCTGAGAGCCAGAACTATTTTTTCTTCCTTGGAGCTGTGTGGGGGTTTATTTGTTGCGGGACAATCTGTTGTTTTCATTGGTAACATTTTGGAGTACAAGCAAACCTTTGATCACTTTTTATTCCATTTTTTTGTTTTTTTTACAGTGTTTACCGTGCGTCATAAATTACATTTTACTTTATTCTGCAGGTCGATGCAATTACGGCGATACCATATGCATATAGATATTTTATGTTTTACAGCGTTTGCACAAAGAAAAAACCTTTTTTGAAAAATAATTTATTTTTTGTGTCCCCATATTCTGAGAGTCATATCTTTTTTATTTTTGCGTTCAGAAGACTGTGTTTGTTTTTTGCGGGACGGGATGTAGTTTTTATTGGTACTATTTTGGGGTATGTGCAACTTTTTGATCACTTTTTATTCCATACTTTAGAAGGGATGGTGACCAAAAAAATAGCGATTCTGGCATTGTTTTTTTATTTTATTTTTTTGCGGTGTTCACCGTGCGGGAAAAGTAACATTATAGTTTTATAGTTTGGATTGTTACGAACGCGGTGATACCAAATATGTGTACTGTTTTAACATTTTCATTTTTTTTCCTATAATAAAAGACTTATAGGAAAAAAGGCAGTTTTTAATTTTTTAACTTTGAACTTTTTTATAACTTTTTTTTGTTCCACTAGGGGACTTGAAGACCTGCACCTTTCATCTTTATTGTAATACATTGCACTACCCATGTAATGCACTGCATTAGAGCTGTCAGCTATTCACTGACAACAAGCCACTGTTGGCCTCTGGTTCCCATAGTAACTATTGAAATCCATGCGACCACATCGCAGCGATGCCGGTCTCCTGGAAACAACTAGGATGCTGTGATCGCTTTTGATAGTGGTATCTAAGGTGTTAATGTCAGGGAGCGGAGCAAGCACCATTCCCTGCCGTTACAGCAGGATGTCAGCTGTAACATACAGCTGACATCCTTCGGCTGATGGCTCAGGCTCAGCTTCTGAGCCCGCTGCCATCTTTCATCTGCGGCCGGAAGCCTCTTAACAGGCTGCCGTACTTGGCAGACAGGGGGCCATTGTTAGGCCTCCTCTTTTAGTTGGGTAACTACGCTGCAATACTGTGACTGGTCAGTCACTACTGACTGACCAATCACAGAGATCGCTGGCGGCAACTATGACAGCTGATGTCACTGTTCTGTCACCATGTGTTTTGACATAGTGACAGAAAAGCACCATGATGTAACTGTACTTCATGGTGCCTTAATGCAGTGCAAACCATGACGTACAGTTGCGTCAAGGTGCGTTAAGGGGTTAAAGAACTCTACTTGTTCTTATTCATTAAAATTCTATCCATGGTCATGTGATCGACACACAGGTGCTCTGCTCATTAGGGTATGTTCACACGCTTAACAAAAAACGTCTGAAAATACGGAGCTGTTTTCAACGGAAAACAGCCCCTGATTTTCAGACGTTTTTTGAGCAACTCGTGTTTTTCGCTGCGTTTTCGCGGCGCTTTTTATGGCCGTTTTTGGAGCTGTTTTCATTGGAGTCTATGAGAAAACGGCTCCAAAAACGTCCCAAGAAGTGTCCTGCACTTCTTTTGACGAGGCTGTAATTTTATGAGCCGTCCTTTGACAGCGACGCGTAAAATGACAGGTCGTCGGCACAGTACATCGTAAAGCCCATTGAAAGTAATGGTCAGATGTTTGCCGACGTATTGGAGCCGTTTTTTCATACTTAATTCGAGGCGTAAAACGCCTCCATTACGTCTGAAAATAGGTCGTGTGAACCCAGCTTTATAGTTACAGTTTGTGTATCGGAGCTGTGTCTTCTCTCGATTCCAGCACCTGTGTGTCCATCACATGATCATGGAGAGATTTCTATCAACTGGAAGTAAACAATGAATGTTCCTCATGAATAACAACAGTAGATCTCTTGAAAACCATGAGGAATTACTATGGAATTATATTGGAAAAAATATATAATTTTTACTTATAAAAAAAAATAACATAAATTTGATAAAAGTGAACAACTCTTTTAACTGCACCTGACTAACCTAGCTGAGAAACTAAAGATGGAATATGTTTCATGGATAGAGAAGGCTGCATGTTGTTATTTATACAATAGGTAGCAAAATGACTTGCCTTGTTCCACAATTTTTTAAATATTACCCATCTATAAAATATGGAACTTGATACAGAAGATCTCATGTTTCTTTTTTTTTTTTTATCACATTTGTTTTTTTTTAGTTTTTCAAATCATACATACATGTAAGCAGAAACACAGCTTACTAACATAACATAACGTAGTAAAAATAGAAATAATTTTACATAACTTAACAAAGGTATCAATACAATGTCGTAGCTTTGTGTACAATAGAACACTGTGAACAATAGAACAATGTGTAAGGGAATACATCAAAGGGTCTCAGAGGTAGTTTGCACATCACTATAGGGTTAAGAAGTGTATAGATCTATATATTTAGTGTATCGCATTACAGTACTGACTTGAGGTCCAGACATCCCACATGTTGTCAAATGAGCTTTTTTTATTTAAAGGAACAGTGTCATCACAATTTTTTTTTTAAATATGTTAAAGATGTTAGTGCTTTATTAAAAACGTTTATATTTATTTGTGTGTTTGTGTTTTACTTTTTCTTATTTTTACACTTTTTCTTCCCTATGGGGGCTGCCATTTTTTTTTCCATTTCTGTATGTGTCGATTAACGACACATACAGACATGGAATACGGCAGCCACAGTCTCATAGGGACTGCGAACGGGTCCCGTCCCATCCACTTCTGTGTACGCCGTCTGTGTGGGAACTGCGCATGCGCCGCTCCCACACAGTCCAATTTGAAATGCGCGCCGTCCGGCGCCATTTTCCTGTGGACCGGAAGTCGCGGCCGGACAGTAAGATTACTACTTCCGGTCGCGGCTTCCGGACTTGTGCACTTGGACCAGCGGCAGCAGACGGAGCGGACGGGCCGGAGGGAGCTGCGGCGGCAGGAGCAGGTAAGAGATTTCTATGTATGTTCGTGTTTGTGTGTGTTTACTACTGTATGTAAACCTACTACACTGTGTGTTAGCTCAAAAAATGGCGACACACAGTGTAGGAGGTTAGACCGTTCAAACCCCTCGTTTATCCCGGCACTAGCCAGGATAAAGGAGGGGGGGATTCTCAGAGCTCACTAGAGCGAGTGCTTTTTTCCCAATTTTGCAGCAAAAAGCAATGTGGTTGCTTTACCACATGCAATGCTGCAATTTTGGGAATAGCTCCATCTAGTGACCAGCAATGGGAAATATTATAAATTAGAATCTAATTTATAATATTTCCTGACTCGTGAAAAAAATAAAAAAAATTTGAACAATGTTTAATCACCTACACACTAAATGTTTAATTAAAAAAAAAAAACATGTTTTGCTGGCAACACATTCCCTTTAAGGAAGACGCGATCATGGATTCAAACCAGCAGTTGTTGTTTATTCCCTGAATAATTTCTGTCAAAGACGGAATTTTATTGGATTTCCAATATTTTGCTATTTTGAAACTCGACACTATAATAGTGTGTAGGATAACTGCTCTGTGGGTGCGATCAAATTTATCGGCATCAATTGCCAATAGACATAATGGGGCATCTAGAATAATGGGTAACCACATATATGTGACAGAAAACGTCCCATTTTTCTCCACAATTCCAGGATATATGGACATTCCCACCAGATGTGCAACATAGTGCCTGTATTGCTACATCTCCAGCACTCTTTTGATTCTTTGTAAAATTTGTGAAGTTTCGCCGGGGTAAGGTACCATCTATATAAGAGTTTTCTGGCTGTTTCAATATGATTAGTGCATCTGGAGATCGATGAGACAGCATAAAAGGCAGCGTTCCATTGATCGTCAGATACAATGATATCCAGATCATGTTCCCATTTTTGTTTGTATATATGCAAGTCGTTTGGGAAGGAGTTTAGTAAAAATTTATAACATTGGGAAATATTACCTCTGGAGGATGAGTTAGTTGCTAACCATTTGCTTAATTTGGATTCTGATGTTGGGAGAGGTTTGGGTATGGATGTTAGTGCATGCCTAATTTGTAGATATTTATAAAAGTCATGTTTATGAATATTGTACATTTGGGCCAGAGTTTGAAAGGGTGCCAGCATATCATTTTCCCATAAATCAGACATGTAGAGTAATCCATTGGCCATCCATGTTGAGATGTCAAGATCTGGAATGAGAGCCATCAGTAGTGCAATACTAGATTTCCCATAATCCGTAGAAAACAAGCTATGTTTAATAACTAGGTGGTGCCATAACTCCGTGATAGCCCTTATTGTAGGATGTGTAGACCTTGTATGGTTCCTAAATAAAGAGGATGCAGATAGAGAGATTGCTAAGGAGGACCTTCCCAATACAGATGATTCAATAGATACCCAGTGTTTGGAGACATCCAGTTACCATAACGATTTTAATTGGTCGAGGATAGCGGCTCTATAGTATTGTAACAGAGTAGGGCATCCCAATCCTCCCTCTCGCATGGGTCTGTAAAGAATATCTGCTTTAACTCTTGGT
This sequence comes from Rhinoderma darwinii, assembly GCF_050947455.1. Taxonomy (NCBI): domain Eukaryota; kingdom Metazoa; phylum Chordata; class Amphibia; order Anura; family Rhinodermatidae; genus Rhinoderma; species Rhinoderma darwinii. The sequence continues at coordinate 157,166,647 of NC_134688.1, read as the reverse complement.
TTGGTTTTCCCCATATGAATCTCATTAAGTTAGATTGCAGTTTAGTTATGAAAGCGTTTGTCACAAATATGGGAACATTCCTAAAAGTGTAGAGAATCTTAGGAAGAGTTAACATTTTGATGGCAGCTATTCTGCCTAACCAAGAAACACCATGGTGTTTATAATTATGTAGGTCCTCAGTGATTTTCTTGTGGAGAGGAATGTAATTTTGGTCAAACAATTTTGAGACCGGAAATGCTAGATTAACCCCTAGATAAGGAAGGGCATCCTTCACCCATTTGAAGGAGAATGAAGCTTTAAGTCGTGCTACCGTTTTCTGGGGGAGCCCCATATTCAGAATTTGTGACTTAGAAGTGTTTATTTTGTAGTAAGACACATTACTAAAGTCGGCTAAAACTTTACTTATTTCTGGAAGAGATTTAATTGGGGAAGAGCATATTATTATTACATCATCCGCGAACAAACCTATACGGTGTTCCTCTTTCCCTATTGTGATGCCGAGAATTGAGCTAGAAGACCTTATTTTCTCAGCCAGAGGTTCCATTAATAGAGCAAAAATTAAAGGGGACATGGGGCATCCCTGTCTTGTCCCATTTGTAATGTCAAAGCGTGAGGATAAAAAGCCGGCTGAGTATACTGAGGCGGAAGGGCCGGAATAGAGAGCTAAAATGGCTCTTCCAAACGGGCCCACTATTCCTATTTTATCCAGAACCGATTTTAGATAACCCCAATGGATCCTATCAAAGGCCTTCTCTGCGTCTATAGATAAAAGCAGAGAAGGTATGTTATGCGTTTTTGCATAGTGAAGGATGTTGATTAGTCTCCTAGTTCCATCTACCGTCTGTCTATTTTTAATAAATCCCACTTGGTCAATATTAATTAGAGAAGGAAGGATATCGACCAGCCTGTTGGCCAAGACTTTTGAGTATATTTTTAAGTCGCAGTTTAGCAAAGAAATTGGCCTAAAATTTTCGGGTCTGTCAGGAGATTTGCCGGGTTTTGGGAGAGTAATTATTAATGCTTGTAGCATTTCTTTAGGAAAACATCCCGATGTGGTGGCCTGATTGAACATCAATACTAGGTGAGGGGCGATAATCTGAAAGAACTGTTTATAATATTCGTTTGTTAGACCGTCCGTCCCCGGAGATTTATTAATCTTGAGTTGATTAATGACAATCTGTACCTCTGATAATTTGAAATGTGCATTAAGGAGTGCCAGTTTGTTACTCGGGATAGACGGTAATTTGACCGATTCTAGGAAGCCATCTATAAGTTGCTGCGTAGGTTGTTTGGTGAGAGGATCTTTGTTTAAATTGTATAAATGGCCATAGTATTCAGCAAAGGCTTCAGCTATCCCTTGTGGGTTTAAGATTTTATCCCCAGATGGTTTAACAATATAGGGTATTTTAGCCTTCAAGGTTTTATTTTTAAATTTGTTAGCTAACATCTTCCCAGCTTTATTACCCTGCCAATAATAAATCATTCTGCTCCTTCTCAGGGCATATTCACACTTGTGGTATAACAATTGGTGAAGTTGTGTTCTTAATTGTTTTAATTCAAGTGTTAGACCTCTCATGGTTCTCTTTTTATTAAGATCTTCTAATTTCTTAATTTTAAGCAGCAGTTCTTGTGTTTTAGCTAACCTTATTTTCTTTGCTGTTGCCGCAATTTTGATAAGGTGACCTCTAATTACCGCTTTGTGTGCACACCAGTTGTTAAAGGTGGAAGTATCATCCGGACTATTCATTTAGAAAAAGTCAGTCAACGCTTTGTGTATCTGTGCATTGTATTCCTCTTTGTTTAGTAAGGACTTATTTATGCGCCAGGGGGAGGTGGGAGCTCGATTATATTGCTCATTAATATAGATAGAGACCGGGGCGTGGTCCGACCAAGTGATTGTCCCGATCCTAGGGTTGTTTACACGCTGGAGTAACCATTGATCAGCAATAATGAAATCAATTCTAGAATAGCATTTGTGGGGGTGAGAGAAAAAAGTATAGTCTCTTTCTGAGGCATTACAAGTTCTCCACGTGTCATAGAGATTTCCCCTGAATAAAATATTATAAATATCCGTGTTTTTTTCTTTTGGTTTGCTCCTACTTTTGTCTAGTTGAGGATTCAGTACTTTATTGAAGTCCCCACATAATATTAGGGAACCAAATTTATTATTCTCAATTCGTTTAAGTAGACGTTTGAGAAATCTACCTTGATGCTTATTAGGAGCGTATAGTGAGGCCAAAGTGTATTTCTCATTGTTAATAAGGCATTGTATGATTACAAACCTATCACATTTATCGTAAGTTACTTGTATAAGTTGAAAGGCCAAAGAATTTTTGATAGCAATCAACGTCCCCTTTTTTTTGCCTAAGTTTGGGGTGCAAAAAATATGGGGGAATTGTGCATTTTTAAGCCTGTGGATGTCTTTTCCCAGGAGGTGTGTCTCTTGTGCACATAACACATCACATTTAAGCATTTTACACTCTTTCCACATGAGAGAGCGTTTGAAGGGACTATTAAGGCCCTTCACATTCAAAGATGATATTTTAAAAACCATTATACATTAAGGACGATCGATACTGTGTACTCTCGTAGCATACCTGAGCTTTAAATATCTCCCCACCTTGTGTTTTATTATGTGAATGAAGACCAGTCATCCCCGTTATTCCCCGACATGAAGGACAATATGTACATGACTTATATTTCTTGCCGAGCAGTAGTGATACCTTGTAACATAAAAACCTGAGAACACATATGAAAATATGTTCAAATAAATCTAGCCAAATCCTTGTAAAGGTAGTTGGCCTCATGGGAGGGTAGTGACACAACACGTGTAACATTAGTGCCTGCCTAGCCAACATAGAAATTTAAAGGCACAGTACAACCTGCAGCGATAACGTTATCAAAAAGGATACCGGACAACAACGTGTACTCCTTATTCTGGAGTCAACAGGGAGTCCAAGATTATTGCGTGAACTTTCTCCTCCATTTCCAACCAGATTGAACTCAGGGTTTCTTAGGAGATCCAACCTGTGTCCATTCCTGGGATAATACCGGTGGTTTCTTTTTCTTCATCAGTTGTTGATCTTGAGGCTGAAAGTCGGGAAACCATTTTGCTAGAAGAGATGCCGCTTCTTTGGGTGTGTGGAGGACATGAGTGGATCCATTTTTCGTGACGAGAAGCTTGACCGGGTATCCCCATTTATAGGGAATTTCTTGGTCACGTAGATGCTTAGTGAAAGGCGCAAATTCTCTTCTGTGATTCAGGGTGGTTGGTGATAAATCCGCGTACAGCGAGATGCCCATAAAACGCTCAGGGATGTCGTGATTTTTAAACGCTAACTTCAAGATGGCCTCTTTTGTTTGCTAGAAATGGATTTTTGCCAGAACATCTCTTGGCGTTGTCTGTGGTAGTTGTTTGGGTTTTGGCAATCTGTGTACCCTATCAATCATCAAATCTCTTTGATCTGCCTCTGGCATTAAAGCAGAAAAATAATCGATAAGGAACTCTCTGAGTTGCGCTGGCATGATGGATTCAGGTATACCGCGGAAACGATAGTTGTTCCTTCGGGAGCGGTCCTCCAAGTCAGCCAATTTTAATTTTACTGCCAACAAGTCTTCATCTGTCTCATTTTGAGCGTCCACTAAAGTGTTAAAAGCAGAGGAGAATTCATCCATTTTTGTTTCAAGATGAGCTGTACGTTCACCAATATCTCTAATGTCATTAGACAGTGTGGTAAAGGCAGTTTGGAAATCGTTTTGCATGGATGTCCTTAATTCTGACAATAAACTCCTCATATTAGATAAGGTGATGGCTGATTCCTCAGAAGGGCTGCTTTCCCTAGATTTCCCCAGTTTGGGCAGAATAGGAGGGAGAGAGACTGACCTGAAATCCAGCGCATACAGCTTGTCTGGTGTGCTTGAAGTGCCTTCCACACTTGAACTGCCTGCTGTGCATTGTGCTGCCTGGGAGAGGATAGGAGCTCCGAGAACCGGAGCGTCTTCCTGCAGAGAGTGGCCGGCGCCATTTTGTGAGTTTCCCGCCAGGGGATAGAAGGACGTGAGTTTCACCGGAACGGCCGGTTTAGATCTCCCTCTCACCATCCCTGCTGCTTTGTAACTGCTTCAGGAGTCTCCGGGTAGTTTTTGGTGTCGGTACCCGACCTTTAAAAGTAGCTGTGAGCCGCTTTATCTGAGGCTAGGAGCGGAGCTCAGACTTATGCGACCAATCTCCTCGGCATCCGGCCACGCCCCCCCTCATGTTTCACTATAAGATCTCATTGCTTTCGATACTAGATTGATGCCAAATACGAAAGTTTTAATTGAGTACTTCAAGGCTGATCTTTCCTAGACTCCCCAATAGTTGCCTCTACCCTTTAATAGGTTATATATGCAACATATATAACAAATTGAAATGCTCATTCATTCATTCATTCATTTACATGGATATTTCTTGTGAATATACTCTACTGGGATTTGTGCAATAAATCATAGCCGTATGCACTCACTTATATAAAATCTAGTAACTGACCTATATTTATGAACACAAGTTAACCCAGTGGGTACATTACCATTCTTAGTGTCCTAGTCTATAGCATGATAACTATTTTTATGTTGTTTTATATGGCTTGCCCTTTATTCTTGATTATGGAACTTTACAGTTTTGATAGCTAAGGAAAATATGGGACTTCAGTTGTAGTTTCAGTAACATATGCCAGATGGCAGACTTAGAATATACAAGTTACAGCTTAATAACAATGGAGTATTCACAAATGTATGTAGCAGCTTACATTATTACTAGAACAATTCACATAAAGAACATTTTACCATGTAATCCAAAAGAATACTATAACAAAATTGTGTTATTTGCTATGCCTGTTACTTTGTAGATAGTATGCAAACCAAAACATCAAAGTAACACTTAAATCTGAAATCTAAAGCTCTAAAAATTTTGTTCTTTTATGTTCACATCACATGAAAAACAATCCTCTTTTTAATACTTCCTTTCAAACCATGATTCATGAAGAACAGCCTGAAAATAATAAGAGCTGGAGGTTTTTCCCATTGTTTTATTAACATTTCAACTCCAGGATATATTGTAATATCATTATCATTTTCCAGTTTGACATTGGAATTATACAAATTTTTCCTTCACATGAACCAAATAATTAGAGACCTTCAATGTATTTTATAATGATAAACATATATATACAGTAGAATACCAATAAATAAAGGATGACAATAATAGCAATAATTGATTGCATTACATAAAGCGTACTTATCTGCTGTCACATTTCTTACATGAATCAGGCAATAAATACATTGTAATTCATATTATCTCTTTCTTTCTTTCTCAGAAATCCCAATACTGTTTTTCAATGGTTTCTTTGGTGGCATGTAATGGATTGTCTACCATGCTCAAAAATGGTTATCCATTTGGATAAAACAAAGGAAAAAGCATTTGCTCCTAAAATTATAAATGATCTGGATCGCAAACCCTTGAGTTATCCTCTTTTGGTAAAAAAAAAATATTTGCTTGTTTCTAGAAAGCAGTGACAATAAATCTGGCTGCCATGGCAGCTCTCCGGATGGTTACATGGTTATGCATTGTTATACAATGCCAGAAAAATACGCCACACCTAGAGAACGCTCCATTTTGATATAAACCCCACTAACTAAGAAGGGGCTGGGTAGAGAACGTAGAGCTGTTTGGAGCAACGGTGATGCTCTCATTGTTCCACCTGGGCAATCTCCCTCTATGTAGCACTGTGGCTTGTCTGTGTCCTGCTCGGAAGTGGTGTGTGTACATGCCTTTGTGAGTAAGTATGGTCTGTTCAGTGATTTTATATTAATATAGTTATTTTTCTGTGATTGGTTTGTAATAGGAGTGTAAGGAAATGCAAAACGGTGGGCACCCTTGACATGGGTTGCAAGCTTGCGTATTTTGGAAAAAATATCAACTAACACATCATGTTTATCATGGATATTTATCAGTTTTAATGGATATCTTTTCAGGATGCAGCCAGGCCTTGTAGTGCTGTGGGAGAATAATGTGTCAGTACTTTGTGTGGTACACTTAGGTGTTGGGCAGCCCGTCTGATCTAATAGTATGGGCATAACAAATAAGCTGTATTCCAGCATGGTGCAGTACATGTAACCATGTGACTGGCACACTTATAGAAGTTATATCTGTGTGCAATGATAACAATAAGCAGCCACCCCACTCACGACTAGTAGGCGTGAGTGTCTGTTCATCAGTATATTGCATCTGGGCAATCTCCCTCTATGTAGCATTGTGGCTTGTCTGCATCCTGCTGGGAAGTGGTGTGTGTACCTGCCCTTGTATGTGTTAGTATGACCTGTTCAGTGATTTTAAATTAATATAGTTTTTTTTCTGTTTTTTTCTCCAAACGGCTAATTTGCATATTACGAATAAATGATATTTCTGTAACGGAGCCACGCATCTGAAAAAAGGAGAACAGCATTATATTCAGATGAGGCTACACTACCTTACTGTGCTGCTGCGTTTATAGGGCAATTTCTGGTGGCAGAATCCATTTAAACAGTAGATTTTTTTTCTCCAATTTATTGTATTGGTATGAATAAAATAGGTGTGAACAAACATGTAAAAAACATGAGGATCCTATTTGCCAATACTGCATACAAATACTAAGTAATTTTCCATCATATCAAATTGTTGTCAGAAATTCTGTTGACAGCAGATAATCAGTCCGCCTTTATAAGGTTTCCCAATTTTAGATAATCATAAATCTTCGGATCACATATGGAGGAAAAGAATAATAGGGCACTTGCCCTCCTACTCCGTATTTTTCGGTTAGTAGTCCTCCACGCCAATGTGTCCAGCAATAGTATTGCGTCCTCTCCTGGATGGTAAAATAGCGACAGGTAGTTCTCCCTACGCGTTTCCTGCTGACCAGGCAATTCCTCAGGGGAGATAGGTCAATGTAGCAGTGGTGTCCAAAGTCAGGGCTTGCTGCTTGAGTAGCTGTCCATTCGTATGGAGAGGAGTGCTCTATAGTTCAGAGCATGTTGGATCGATGGAGCAGTTAATTTCAGTTTACTGCTCAGCTGTCATTTCTTGCACGAGGGAATGCTCAATAGTTAGAGCAAGTTTGCAGTGGCAAAAGGAATCCTTTAGTTAAAGCAAAATTGCAGTGGCAAGGAATATAACCTTCCTGGTGGGAGGCAAACAAAGAACGCCTGTCCCTGGCGTGTACCGTCAGTGTAATGAGGGATTCCCTGCTTTATATGTCTGATTACTACCCGTTGACCCGCCCTACCTAACACACCCCCCCTGTGACGTACCAAGGGGGCGTGTATGTAATGTGACAGATTAATCCTCCCCGCAACCGCAAGCCCGCCGGGCATGATAAACATGCCACAGCTATGCGAGCGGCCGCGCCGAGGACAAGCGCCACAGGACACCTCCAGAGACCTCACTCAGATCTAAATGCTGGAGTTGTTAAAGCATCTCCTGGTTGCGATCTAGGTGCAGACAGGAGATGCATGACAGGGGGAACTAAAAGGTCCATCCCTGCTAGTGACGTGGCAGCCGATGATTGGCTGTGACGTACCTCAGACTAGCTCTCGTCTACCAGGTCCGTGCTGCCTAATCAGGTGTCATGGATCTGTATTTAGAGAGACCATGGAGTGATCCATGTATAGAGATGAGGAGTATGACTAGAGAGTGAATGGCAGGGGTAGGGAGAAAGTTAATGTTAGAACGAGACAAGTTCTGTGTGTATGGGACCAGGGTGCCGACATAAACATGTCGGCACTGAAAGAACCAGAAACAGAGCAATGTTACTAAACATAATCAAAAAAGCTTTGTTAAATTTAGGGCAATCCATGTATAAATAGTCAGTGACTAAACATTTTTTGGATATTTAAAAGGCAAACTAAAGTTAATATTTTAAAGCTAGTTTAGAGGTTTGGAAAGTCAATATATATTCAAAGATACTATCAGGAAATATTTTGATGATTGAGGATTAAATGCAGAATAGATTCAAATGAAACATCCAAAGTCCAGTTGTTCATTTAGACCATTGTGTACCATAGTACCCAGTTTAAAAATGCACTTGGATTCTCTTTGTAGTAAACTTCTGTCTAAATCTCCACCCCTTATGGATGGTCGCAGTTGTTCAATTACTATAAATTTTAGGCAGTTTGGATCTCCTTTGTGTTTCAAGTGTACATGACGGGAAACTGGTTTGTCTCTTTTATGACGCACATCACCTATATGTTCTAAAATTCTCTTTTTAAATTCTCTTGTTGTTTTTCCAATATAATCTAGAGGGCATGGGCAGGTGATTTTGTACACCACATTATTAGTGCTACAGTTCGAAAAACTTTTAATCGGGTAATGGATTCCTGTGTGTGCACTGTTGAACATTTTCGCAATTTGTATGAATGTGCACGCTCTACAATGCCCACATCTAAAGGATCCATTGATTTTACGATCTAGCCAACATCCTTCCTTTTTGGTGGTTTCAAGATGGCTATGCATTAGTTGGTCCCCGATACTTTTACCCTTACGGTAGGTAACTTGTGCCTTAGATGTCACTATCCCCCAAAGATCCGTGTCCAACTGGAGAATTCTCCAGTGTTTATCTAATATATTCCTGATCATATGGTTTGCCATATCAAAAGTACCTATTAGTCGTATAGGTTGTTGTGTAATTTCTTTCTTTTTAGGTACAAGTAATTCCTCCCTTCTTAGTGAATGCGCATATTGAAATGATTCTTTCAAAATTCTAGATGGATAGCCTCTCTCCATAAATCTAGCCTTTATGTCTCTGGCCTTCACTTTGAAATCATGTGAATCAGAACAATTTCTTCTGAGACGAAGATATTGGCCCTTAGGTATGCCTTTTTTAAGGGGTAGAGGATGGTAACTCTCCCACCTCAAAGGCTATTGGTGGCTGTAGGTTTCCTATAGATGGAGGTTTTTATTTTGCCATCACTATCTATAGAAATGTGCACATCCAAGAAGGGTAGGGAATTTTCATCAGATTCAAAGGTGAATCTCATTCCAATGTGTTGTGTAATTTCTTTCTTTTTAGGTACAAGTAATTCCTCCCTTCTTAGTGAATGCGCATATTGAAATGATTCTTTCAAAATTCTAGATGGATAGCCTCTCTCCATAAATCTAGCCTTTAGGTCTCTGGCGTTCACTTTGAAATCATGTGAATCAGAACAATTTCTTCTGAGACGAAGATATTGGCCCTTAGGTATGCCTTTTTTAAGGGGTAGAGGATGGTAACTCTCCCACCTCAAAAGGCTATTGGTGGCTGTAGGTTTCCTATAGATGGAGGTTTTTATTTTGCCATCACTATCTATAGAAATGTGCACATCCAAGAAGGGTAGGGAATTTTCATCAGATTCAAAGGTGAATCTGATTCCAATGTGATTCTGGTTTATGGACTGAACAAATTCCCTGAATATGTCAAGGGAGCCAGTCCACAAAACAAAAATATCGTCTATATAACGTGCCCACATTGAAATTGGAAGGTTCTGTAAACAACGTTCATCAGTAAATATAATGGTTTCTTCCCACCAACCCAGGAACAAGTTGGCATATGTAGGAGCACATGAATTGCCCATTGCAGTGCCCCTGAGTTGGTGGTACATACGTCCATTAAATAGAAAATAGTTTTTTGTTAGAACAAACTCCAGTAATTTCAAGGTGAGCGCGTTATGGTCCCTATGATGTATTCCTCTAGTATCCAAAAAATGATGTACAGCCCTGAGTCCCATTTCGTGAGGAATGGATGAATACAGGGCTTCCACATCTATACTACACAGAGCAGTACCAGACTCAATGGGTAAACCGTCAATTTTGGAGAGCAAATCCATTGTATCCCTCGTGTAGGAGGGTAGTGTTTCTACAAATCCTCTTAAAACCTTATCTAGATAGACCCCCACATTCTGTGTCAACCCCAAGATACCAGAGACTATAGGATGCCCCTTCAGGGGACTGGTACCCTTGTGTATCTTGGGAAGAGCATAGAATGTGGGGGTCCTAGGCTTTTCAATCATCATGAATTTAAATTCATGCTCACTGATGAGGTTGTTCTTTATTGCATCGTTTAAAATTTTAAAGAGGTCTCTTTTAAATTTGGGTGTAGGGTCTTCTGTTAGGATCTCATAACTGGTGGGATCATTCAAAATATTGTGGCACATTTCAATATATTTATTTTTTGTCAAGGATAACTACGTTGCCCCCCTTGTCTGATGATTTGATTACTATATTATCATCTCTGGCCAGAGCAATCAATGCATTGTTGTCATTCCTGGTTAAGTTAGTAAACTTTTTTTGTATATTAATCTTCATCAGGTCATTTATGACTAAATCTTGAAATACGTCAATAACTGACGTCTCTCCTATCGGGGGCATTTTTTAACTTTTGAGTTTACAATTTGTAAAGGGGCCTGTCCCTCTTTGTTTATCGTTTGAGGCCAACAAATTTGCTAGGTCTCTTGCATGCGGCTATTCCTCCAGTGTAATTCCTAAATCAAGACATTCTTTTTTATCTTTTAGACTGTATAACTTGTGCCATTTTAATTTTCTCGTGAACAAATTGATGTCCTTCACCCAGTTGAAGATGTCAAATCCGGTTGTTGGTACAAAGGATAAACCTCTAGTAAGAACGGAGGTTTCAATATCAGAGAGTTTCCTTTTAGATAAATTGATGACCGTGAGCTAATTTTTATTTATTTGCGGCTGTTTAATTTGTTGCGTAGCTGATAGGGTGTTCTTGTTTCCTCCCTGTCTAAAAAAGGAGAAATTTCTTTATAGAATCCAGGATTTTGATTGGCTCCTGCAAAGTTGGAAATACCGGAATTTTGTACAGAGTCCCATCGTCTTTGAGGGTTTCTTTCTCTTTGAGAGTATCTGCCCCTTCCAAATCTAGTGGGGGTTCTTCCTCTATTACTTCTATACCAGCTCTGGTAATTTGATTCCTGGTCTGTATGGTCCGTATCAGATGAAGATAGATCAGTTTCAATTTTTGATCTTCCTTTTTTTACTTCAAATGTGTATATTTTGTTATCTTTGAAGTCTTGTAGATCCCGAACGAACTGGTTGTGCTTTCTTTCTGTGAGATTGGATTGAAATTTCTCGAAGGTGTTTTGCAAGGTCAATTCCTTTGTAGCATATTCCTGTTCGGATTTAAATTTAAGGACAATTTCGATTTGTTCTTTCAGATTTTTTGTAGTAATGTCCAGGATACGTTTTTCTTCATCCAACAGGATCTGTATGAGTCTCAGAGAGCTGTTAGTTGCTTCTGTTTCCCATTTGTACATTAATTCCGGAGTCTGGAGTCTGGCTGCAGGTGTAAGCAGGATTCTCAGGCCTCTCGGAACAATATTACTCTTTAAATAATTTTCGAATGACTGTACTTCCCACCAGGAGGTAGCTTGTTCTTTATAGCATTTTAATAATTCGGAAAATGCTGACTTCAAAGATGGTGTGAACTTCCTCTGAGAGAACTCTTTCTCTGAAAATACATCCTTGGACTGGTGGAGCCATGCCTCTGTATTAAGAGCATTAGTGATAAAGTTTGCCATATCCTTATATAAACTCACTGCAAGGTTGCCACTGCAAGGTTGCTTTAACTAAAGGATTCCTTTTGCCACTGCAAACTTGCTCTAACTATTGAGCATTCCCTCGTGCAAGAAATGACAGCTGAGCAGTAAACTGAAATTAACTGCTCCATCGATCCAACATGCTCTGAACTATAGAGCACTCCTCTCCATACGAATTGACAGCTACTCAAGCAGCAAGCCTTGACTTTGGACACCACTGCTACATTGACCTATCTCCCCTGAGGAATTGCCTGGTCAGCAGGAAACGCGTAGGGAGAACTACCTGTCGCTCTTTTACCATCCAGGAGAGGACGCAATACTATTGCTGGACACTTTGGCGTGGAGGACTACTAACCGAAAAATACGGGGTAGGAGGGCAAGTGCCCTATTATTCTTTTCCTCCATATGTGATCCGAAGATTTATGATTATCTAAAATTGGGAAACCTTATAAAGGCGGACTGATTATCTGCTGTCAACAGAATTTCTGACAACAATTTGATATGATGGAAAATTACTTAGTATTTGTATGCAGTATTGGCAAATAGGATCCTCATGTTTTTTACATGTTTGTTCACACCTATTTTATTCATACCAGTAAAAGTTATATTTTAGTACTCCGGATCTATTTTCTTTATTATTCCAATATTACGGAAAAGTGAATTTATCAGTATCCAGGTGGGGGATATACAACACCACGAAAAATTAAGATTTTCCAATTTATTGTAGAAATGAACAACCTTCTATTCTGAGTATAGAATTTGAGTTGTAAAAAAATACAGATCACAAGAAATAAGAAGAACTATTGTCAAGTAATTCTTGAAGGGTAACAAGAAAAGAAAAACTGAGCTTTTCTAGCAAGTGTCAAATTGTTAGAGTAGAATGTGATATATTTGGAATCTGAGTGAAAAGAAATTATGCAATTACATTAAATTTTGTCTAAGAACAAAGCCTATTCTATCAAGGACAGAGAATGTTGGCCTTCTCAATACATATAATATGTTGGTCTATATTTCTGAAGATGTGAAAGTTTTATTGTACATTATTTACAAGGAAACTGTGCTTTTGTTACAAAGTTGGTGCTGGTATTGACAACCTACATGCTAGATCAGAAGACTACAAAAGAAATCAGGGAAAAGGGAAAAGAGTCAGGAGAAATATACAATGTCTGCCACACTAATGGTATTTATGGATACTTGTCTTATCCAGTAGATTACATTGTATACTGTACTATACTATACTATACTATACTATACTATACTATACTTATGTTAATAATTATTTGTATTTCTATTTGATTAAATGTGTGTATGTGTGTGTACCTACCATGTGTCATCAGTTTTTTGTGAGCTATAACTCCCTTATACTAGAATGACAAACTGAATCCCATGAGCCGTCATTACCAAAGCCCTCACCATAAATTTAAAGGCATTTTTTCTAAGTGTCCTGTACTAGATATTTGGACATATAGTATTGTAGTAATTTAGATACATAACACAAAGTTATACACACTAACATTGATAATTCTTTATCATATAGCACTCAGTCAGGAATGTGGCAATACTAATTTAGTAATATTGTCCCATCTAGAGATTACAAATATTATTAGGATGAACCATGATAATATATCTAATTTTTATTTTGGTGGTATACAATAAATAGTTTTATAAATTTATGTCAATTTTTTTATCCTTTATATTTTCTTTTGGGGCCAGACTTCCACATTTTAAGATTTTCTCCACTGTTTGGAGTTGAGATGTAATTTGAAAGCATTCGGCCAAAGCCCCACGTGGCGGAATTGCTCTGGAATTCCGCTGCGGACACTCCACAGCGTTAATCCGCAGCGGACCCGTTTCTCCATTGCCTTCCACTGCTTTTTAGCAGGGTTCGTTTAGACGATGCGGAAAATTCCGCTGCGGAGTATAGGCTGCGGTGTCCGCAGCATACAATGGTTGTTGCGGAGGTGTGGCGGACTGTTTGCGGACTCATTGCGGAATTTCTCCATTGACTTCAATGGAGATTCTAAGTTCCGCAATGAAGTCCGCAGATGTAATGTAGATGTTATGTGTGCTGCGGAGCGTATTGGTTTTTTAACTTTACATTTCTTCATTCTGGCTGGACCTATGTATTTCTAGGTCTACAGCCAGACTGAGGAAATCAATGGGGCTCCCATAATACGGGTGACTACGTGTGTGCACCCATAGATACGGGTGACTACGTGTGTGCACCCGTAATTATGGCAGCGTTGCTAGGCGACGTCAGTAAATAGTCGCTGTCCAGGGTGCTGAAAGAGTTAAGCGATCGGCAGTAACTGTTTCAGCACCCTGGACAGTGACTACCGATCACAATATACATCAACCTGTAAAAAAAACAGAAGTTCATACTTACCGTGAACTCCCTGCTTCTTTCTCCAGTCCGGCTTCCCAGGATAACGTTTCAGTCTAAGTGACGGCTGCAGCCAATCACAGGCTGCAGCGGTCACATGGACTGCCGCGTCATCCAGGGAGGTCGGGCTGGATGCCGAAAGAGGGACGCGTCACCAAGACAACGGCCGGTAAGTATGAAATTATTTTACTTTCACTAGGGAAAGTGCTGTCCCTTCTCTCTATCCTGCACTGATAGAGAGAAGGGAAGTACTTTCACCTCAATATGCAACGGCCAGTCCGCATCAATTTACTGCACATTTTGGGCAGATCCGCAAAAGAATCTGCAACGCAGATTCTGTGCGGCATTGATGCGGACAGTTGCGGAAGAAATACGCCACGTGGGGCCATGCCCTTCAGCACTGATTTAGTTCTGATATTTGATATTTAGTTTAGATGTTTATATATTTAATAATTGATTTCGATTTTCAGCACAATTGATATGTATTTCTTATATCTCTGCTTATATCTGCTACTTAGATTTCTCTTTCCTTTATTGATTTGTGCATCATTTAACCCCTAAGACCATTTTTAGTTTTTTTCATTTTAGTTTTTTCTTCTCCCTGCCTTCCAAGTGCCAACACTTTTTTATCTCTACGTCGGCATAGCTGTACGATGGATTGTTTTTTGCAGGACACATTATATTTTTAATGGAAACATTAAATGCAAACAAATTACAGAAAATGGTATCAGATTTATTTAAAATCACAGACAAAAGACCATATTTCCTGATAGGCAGGTTAAAACACCAATTCCCCACCTAATGGAGAGAAGCCACAATGTTATATGGGGGAGGTAGCACAGGTGAAAAATATTGATGAACATCCACTCTCACACTTTTCATTCATGAGGGGAGGGGGCTGCTTAATATTATAATTGCACACAAATAAGGCATCTTTAAGGGCATGTTCAGACGTGGCAGAATTCTGCAGACACTGTCCGCATCAATGCCGCACATAATCTGCATTGCAGATTCCGTTGCGCCTTTGCCTAAAATGTGAAGTAAATTGCTGCGGATTAGTCATTGCGGATTCAGGCGAAGAGTACATCCTGCTCTCTTTTGAAACATTCCATCTCAGTCAGGCTATAGACCTCAAAACACATAGGTCCAGCCAGAATGATGAAATATCCTGTTCGCGAAAGCAATCCGCAACGCAACACACATAACATCTGCGGATTTCATTGCGTAAGTTTTCAACTCCATTGAAGTCAATGGAGAAGTTACGCCACAAGTACGCATCAAGTTCACAACAGCCAGTGTATGCTGCGGACACCAAATTCCGCACCGCGGCCTATGGTCCGCAGCGGAGTTGTCCGCAACGTCTGCACGAAGATAACTAAAAAGGTGTGGAAACCAATGGACAGACTGTGTGCTGCGGATCTCCAGTGCGGACTGTCCGTAGCGGAATTCCACAGCAATTCCGCCATCTGTGAACATGCCCTAAGTGTGCTAGTCACACGGTTATGTGTAAATCACCATGCTGGCTAGAAGACGATTTAGTTACCTCCTTATTATTCGATCAAGAGTGCTGCCCAGCACCTTCTAAGATTACAAAACAAAGTAGTGACACCCCATTCTCCCCCAACATCACAAGGCCAGACTTCATCATGCAAAAATAATAAACATGATAAACATGAAATATTAGTTGATATTTTGGCCAAAATATGCAACTCACATCAAGGGTTCTCATCGACTTTCGAGTCCCTACACTAACATTACAAGCAAATCACAGAAAACTGGATCAAAATTGACTTAAAATGACAGAAAAAGGCCAAGGTAAAATGTAGAAAAACTGGGAAATAAAACAGCGCTGAAGAGTCATCCAGAAGAATTATATGGAATTGAAGTAAAAGAGTTTAATCATCATATAAAACAGTGGCTACACCAGTCCGGCGACTACATCAGGCCACTACCAAAGTACAACAAAAATGCAGTTAAATAGGAGGCAAACCATTGAAAAAATGCCAAAGCACCTAAAAATGATATCATAGGGGTCAGATGGTCGTTCTGAGTGACAGATCACACAGCCAATGAGAGAGCCAACAGAACTGCACAGTTAAAACACACATGAATAGCAGTGAAACTGAAACATTGTACATTAATAGAGAACTCATATATATAGAAGAAGATACATTGTAGGAACAAAGAAACAACATGTTGCTAAAACAAATAAAACATGAAATAAGCTATAAATGCTAAGTTAGTGTCACGATGCGGGATGTGGTCCCACTGGGCCGTACCGCGAAGCGGGATGGCAGCTGGCCAAACAGGTATAGTACAGAGTGTATAGTCCACAAAGGATACCTGTGGCAATTCGGACAGTAGCAAGGCAGGCTCAGCTGGGACCAGGTAGCAGGTAGACGTCAGGCGTAGAGTAGCAGAACTCGGCAACAGCGCGCGCCCTCTGGAGATAGTCTCGATACCAGGAAGTGAGTGCCAGCGCCACACAGGAGGACGACTCTGCAGGGAACTCACATGTCCATGGCCGCAGCCATCGAGGGGTAAGTCAGAATGACGGAACGCGGCCATAGACGTTACAGTATCCCCCCTCTTATGCCCCCTATTCTTGGGACCAGAGCGGGAGAGAAACTTCCTCACGAGGATAGGGGCATCGTTGTTCTCCTCTGGCTCCCAAGACCTCTTTCCTGGATCAAATCCCTTCCAATCCACCAAATAAAACGTCCTTCCTCATACCTTCTTGGTGGCTAGAATCTCCCTTACTTCGAAAGTCCCAGACGATCCGCCAGGGACCACTGCGGAAATAGGAGTCCTGGAGTAGCGGTTCAGGACCGCGGGCTTCAGCAAGGAGACATGGAAGGAATTAGGGATCTTGAGGGTAGGAGGCAGCCGCAGCTTGTAAGACACCGGGTTAATCTGTAGCAGGATCTCGAAGGGTTCGAGGAACCTAGGAGCAAATTTGCAGGACGGCACCCTCAGCAGGATATTCTTTGAAGACAACCAGACCTTAGTACCTGGAAGAAACTGAGGAGGATCCCGTCTTCTAGTATCTGCCTTTCTCTTCATGCGGTCCACCGCCAGCAGGATAGGAGATCGGGTCTGTTGCCATATCTGCAGAAAGTCCCTGAAGGTAGAGTCAGCAGCAGGCACCTGGGACATAGTAGAGACAGGAAGAGGTATTCGAGGGTGTTGGCCATAGACGATGAAGAACGGACTTGACGTGGTGGACTCACTAGTGTGGTTATTATAGGAGAACTCTGACCACGGGAGCAGCTGCACCCAGTCATCATGCCGTCTGGAAACAAAGTGACGTAGATAGTTCTCTATAATCTGGTTTACCCTCTCGGCTTGCCCATTCGATTGGGGATAATAGGCCGAAGAGAAGTCCAACTTGCACAGAGGAGACCGCAGAGTGCTCTCCAAAACTTTGAGGTGAACTGGACCCCTCGATCCGAGACAATATGCAGAGGCAAGCCGTGCAGACGGAAGATGTGTTGAATGAAGAGGTCGGCCAATCGCGCAAAAAAAGGCAGACCAGTCAAGGGAACAAAATTAGCCATTTTAGAAAATCAATCCACCACCACCCAGATCACACTGCAACCCGCAGAGAGTGGGACATCCGTGACAAAGTCCATTGCGACATGCTGCCAGGGAGCAACGGGCACAGGCAGCGGCTGGAGCAGAACAGCCGGTCTGGAGCGGGCAACTTTATTTGCTGCGCATACCGTACATGAGGAGACAAAGTCCATGACATCTTTGGGCAGCGTGGGCCACCAGAATTAATGGACGATTAGATCTTGGGTCTTACGAGCACCCGCGTGACTTGCCAACTTGGAACTGTGACCCCAGCAGAGGATTCTTCCTCTGTCTGCCAGACGTACAAAAGTCCTTCCCGGAGGAATGTCTCTAACTTGCAGGAAGGATCAATAATATTCTTTGGGGACTCCACAGTGTCCTTTGTTTCAAATGACCTAGACAAGGCATCGGTCCTCACATTCTTGTCGGCAGAACGGTAGTCGAGTTCGAACTGGAACCGAGCAAAGAACAACGACCACATGGCTTGACGAGGATTCAACCGCTGAGCTGTCTGTAGATAGGTCAGGTTCTTGTGGTCCGTGAAGACCAGGATAGGATGGACTGCACCTTCCAGTAGGCGTCTCCACTCCTGCAGAGCCAGCTTGATGGCCAGTAACTCCCGATCCCCAATCCGCTCTACGGAAGAAAACAGCTTAGAATAGTAGCCACATACCACAGTCTTGCCTTTTGAACCTTTCTGGAACAACAATGCACCAGCACAAATAGAGGAAGCGTCCACCTCTAAAGAAAACTGTAGGGACACATCAGGGTGGTGAAAAATAGAGACTGACGTGAAGGCTTTTTTTAAGGATTCAAATGCGGCTTCTGCCTCCATAGTCCACACCTTGGCATTCATGCCCTTTTTAGTGAGCGTAGAAATGGGAGCTGTCAAAGACGAGAAGTTGGGACTGAACAGCCGGTAGAAGTTGGCGAATCCCAGGAAGTGTTGTATGGCCCTTAAGCCTTGGGGACGTCACCATTCCAGGACAGCCTTTAACTTCTCAGGGTCCATCTTGAGACCCTGATAGGAGATGATATAGCCCAGGAAGGGAAGAGATTTTTTTTCAAACACACACTTCTCCAGCTTGGCATAAAGATGATTCTCCCTTAGACGAAGCAACACCTGGCGAACACGATTCTGATGAGTTACTGGATCTTGGGGAAAAAAATCAAAATGTCATCGAGATACAACACAGACCTAGAGGAGATCACGAAAAATGGCATTGACAAATTCCTGAAACACGGGAGCGTTACATAGGCCGAAGGGCATAACTAGGTATTCATAGTGCCCATCTTGTGTATTAAATGCAGTCTTCCACTCGTCACCTTGACGAATCCGGATCAGATTGTAGGCCCCCCGCAGGTCCAGATTAGAGAAAAAATTTCCCCCTGTATGAAATCAAATAGTTTAAAAATCAAAGGCAATGGGTACCTGTTCTTCACCGTGATCTGGTTGAGGCCTGGGTAGTCAATGCAGGGTCGGAGGGATCCATGTTTCTTCTTGACAATGAAAAACCCAGCTACGGCCGGGGATGAGGATTTACGAATGAAGCCCCTCTCCAGATTCTCCTTAATGTAGGCAGACATGGACTGGGTCTCAGGCAAGGAGAGAGGGTACACTCTACCGCGAGGAGGAGACTAATCAGGAACCAAGTCGATAGGACAATCATATGCTCAATGAGGCAGCAAGATTTCTGCTTCCTTCTTATCAAAGACATCAGAGAACATAGAATAACAAAAAGGCAACCCTGCCAATGACTGATGCGGAGAAGACTGTGGTGGATGGATATGACCCAGACAGCGGTTGAGACACTTGGGACCCCACTGGAGAACCTCTCCGGAGTTCCAATCCAGGACTGGGGCGTGCAAACGAAGCCAAGGCAAACCCAGCAGCACAGGGTTGACGGCTTGGGCAGGACAAACAGGGAGATGAGCTCAGAGTGAAGTGCTCCCACTTGAAGTCTCAATGGCTTGGTCACAGACAAAACTGGGCCAGGCAAAGGCAGTCCATCTACCGAGGTAATGATCAATGGCCTTTCCAGCAGGATAGTGGGCAACTGAAGAAGATCCACAAGGTCTTGGCAGATGAAATTGGCTGCAGAGCCAGAGTCCAGGTAGGCAGAGACCGGATGGGGCCTCTCGCCAGCAATGATGGTCACGGGAATTAACAGTTTGGAGGAGAGTTCTCAATTAAATGCAGTAGCACCCGGGGTTGTCTCTCCAACCAAATCTAGGGTTGGGGTTTTCTGGCTTCTGAGGATACAGACGCACGACATTGTCAGCAAGGCCGCAATATAAAGTGCAGAGGTGCACCTGCGCTGTTTCTCTTGAATGGACAATTTTAGCCGATCCACCTGCATCGGAACCTTGGGCAAAGCAGTAGGAGATGGCAAGAGAGATTGCTGGAAGTTGGGTGCCAGTCTAGGAAGCCGTCTTTCTTGTCGAACATCCTGAGATCTTTCTTTGAGCCTTATGTTCACTCGAGTGGCAAGTAGAATCAGGTCGTCCAAGGCAGGTGGTAGATCTCGAGCAGCAAGTTCGTCCTTGATCTCGGGCGATAGGCCATGCCAGAAGGACGCTACCAAGGCCTCATTGTTCCAGGACAGCTCTCCTGCCAGGGTCCGGAACTGGACGGTGTATTCGCCCACGGAGGGCGAAGGTTAAAGATAGCAGTGGCTGCCGACGAGACTCGTCCTAGCTCTTCGAAAACAGTACGGAACAACCGCACGAACCCCTGGAAGTCTTGGGTCCTTGATGTACCCAGATTGGGTTCGCCCATGCCAGGGCCTTGCCGGACAGTAGAGGCATGATGAAGGCGATCTTGGCTCCGTCCGACGGAAATGCTTGGTCGTGCAGGGTAAAATGGATATGGCATTGGTTCAGAAACCCTCTGCACGTACTTGCGTCTCCATGGAACCGAGAAGGTAATGGCAGCAAGAACCGAGGATCTGAACTGGAGCTGCCAGGAGGTGTAGCAGGAGGGTCGAACGAAGGAGCTTACATAGGAGCCGGAAGGGAAGCAGCCAGCATCCCTAGCTGCTGTGCAATAGAGTCCACTGCCACAAGAAGTTGATCCTGTCTTGCTCGGAGATCCTGCAGGTCCGCCTGCATGGCTTGGGAGGGTGACATGCCCTTGAATTGACCAGTGGGGTCTGTGGCCTGAGCGTACTGTCACAATGCAGGATGTAGACCCACTGGGCCGTCCCGCTGGCCAATCTGGTATACTACAGAGTCTATACTCCAGAAAGGGTACCTGTGGCAACTCGGACAGTAGTAAGGCAGGCTCGGCTGGGACCAGGTAGCAGGTAGACGTCAGGCAGAACTCAGCAAAAGCTTCAGCACGGCACTTGACCCGGACAGCACTTGGGAACTGGAAGACACTAGGAGGCCATTTGCAAGACAAACTTTGGGTAACGAACAATGCTCAGGCAAAGAACAAAAGGGCAGAGCCCTTTTTATAGTCCATTGGCATTCTGGGCTTGATTGCAGACTTCCTGTAAATTATGCGCTCACTGGCCCTTTAAGACCGTGCATGCACGGGAGCGCACGCCCTCTGGAGAGAGTCTCGATACCAGGAAGTGAGTGCCGGCGCCACACAGGAGGACGACACTGCAGGGAACTCACATGGCCACGGCCGTCGAGGGGTAAGTCAGAACGACGGGACGCGGCCATAGACGTTACAGTTAGTATGTGTCAGGGAACATTAGATGAGACGTCAGTAAGAGAGCAACAGCTTGAGCAGCCAAATGTCTAATGACAATGACCCGCAATGATAATCCTGCTGCTGCGGAGGGCTCAGACCAACTCAGGGAGAAAGAAGGAATATGAAATGGAATAATCTGAACATAAGGTCTAGTAGCCTGGATAAGTCTTAGGTAAAATAGGTAAAAACTTCATCATAGGGATTTAACATAAAGTAAAGCTAAAAAGGCATAATAGCGGCATCGGATGTAACCAAAAAGGGACACAAATACTGGGGAATTTAGGGAAAGCAGTGTAGCTATATATATATATATATATATATATAAATATATATATATATATATATATATATATATATATATATATATATATATATATATATATATATATATATAGAAGAGAGCATAGAACACAGAGACGGCACCAGGACTTCAAGTCAGATGAAAGCAAAGTGGATTTATTCACCTCAGAAAAAGCAGCAACGTTTCGGTTCAACAGGAACCTTTCTCAAGCCATAACAAACTCAAAATAGTGCCAAGTATATATAGGGAGTGCGTACATCAGTTAGCAATATAATAATTGACTGTACAATTCTCATTCAATGTATAAAACTGTGATTATAATGGTGTATTCCAAACATTATAAATATAGTGCAATAATGAATCTTCAAACAGACATATACAGATATCAAAATATCAAGAGCAAAGTGAACATACATTGTGAAAAATGGATAATCAGTACATAATAGGATTACTCAAGAAACCAGCAGGGGCCAATTATAAATTTATTTAGATCTATAAACTTAATGTTTACGATCTCTCCATGTAACCAGCGTGTAGTGTTCGCGCGTCTCCACTGCGCATGCTCCAAAATGGTGTCAAAACCGGATATTGAGTCCGGTGGAACGCATCGTGCAGCGCAATCGCTACTGCGCATTCGCGGAGACGGAACTTGCGTTCCAGTCCCATTGCGCAGGCGCAAGTAGCGATGGAAGATGAAAGGTATATATACTATGCAGAATTTAAGCCCAAACGCAATCCTAAAAAGACTACATCTGGACTAAAATACCCCAGTTAGAATATTCATATTTATTTGTAAAAAGTGGCATGTTTGAAGAAATAAAGATCTGTATACTATTACACACCCATTAGAAAAATGTGACTGTAGTCACTAATGGGATTAAATAGAGTGAGCCATATTAGAAAAAAATGAATAATTTCAAACGGACATGCTGACACAAACATATGTCATGAACATATATAAATTTATATTTATTATTCAAGGGGTGCTGATCAATGGAGAGATAACCTATACAATATGTAATAGAGCCATATA
The DNA here is from genome assembly GCF_050947455.1 of Rhinoderma darwinii. Classification (NCBI taxonomy): domain Eukaryota; kingdom Metazoa; phylum Chordata; class Amphibia; order Anura; family Rhinodermatidae; genus Rhinoderma; species Rhinoderma darwinii. Next base: position 157,144,050 of record NC_134688.1, on the reverse strand, counting down.
TCAAGCTAAATAAAGTTATATATGGATATGTGGACATTAGATACACTACATTGCTGTAATCAATACTGTATATGCAGATATGAGAATAGAAATTTCCAACTGGGTCTCAAATGGTCCCAATAAATCGGCCTCTGCTGTTTATCAGAATCCTTCATGATGTTTGACAATTCCATGTGTTTCTAGAAAGTGTAAAAAAGAGACAAATTACCATATGATATTCACAATCACAAAATTTTTGACACATTTTTTTTTTAAAAACAATGTATACATGAGAGAGAAATCAAAATACGACTTCAACCTATCCATGTATAGAACACAAACTATACCAGTCGGGAACAAAAACCCATCGTACCCCCCAACATCTGCAGGCAAGCTACCCCCTACTATATTACATATGCGGGCCATAAGAGTATTCTATATTAAGCCCCTTCGGAGACATAGTTTCCAACTTATAGATCCACTCTAGCTCTTTTTTCTTCAGGGCCAAACCTCTGTCACCCCCACGTCTCATTTGAGGTACAGAATCAATGATTCTGAATCTCAACTGTGACAAGCTATGATTTTTCTCACAGAAGTGTCTTGATACTGGTAAATCTTGTATTTTTGTTTTGATGTTAGATTTATGATTTCTCATCCTGAGACGTATTTCTGTTGTGGTCTCACCCACATAATGCAAACCACAGGGGCAACTCAATAAGTAGATGACAAAGGATGAGTGACATGTAAAGAAACCTTTAATTTTAATGACACTATCAGTTTGTGGATGATTAAACAAATCTCCCTTGATCATATAATCACAGATATTACATCCCAAACAGGGGTAACAGCCCAATTTAGGAGGTGCTATAAACCTTTGACTCTTTCGATTAGACCCAATGTCGACTCTCACAAGACTATTCTTAATCGTTTTGCCTCGTCTGTAGGCCATCATAGGTCTCTCCTGAAATTCAATAATCTCTGGAAAGGCTCTACTCAAGACCTGCCAGTCCCTCCTCAGGATCTCTCCTATTTGGGAACTTAATGCGGAGAAAGTGGAAACAAAGGGTAGACGGACCTGCTTTTCTACACTTGGCTTTCCACCTAAAAGAACCTTTCTGTCCAATGCTTCAACTTTCCGTCTATTCGTCTTCAGGATATGATTTGGATATCCTCGATCAGAGAATTTTTTGCACATCTGATCGAGTCGTGAGGATAATATGTCCTCATGACTGACGACCCTCTTGACTCTGATCAGTTGGCTATACGGCAGTGATTTCAACAATGCCCCTGGATGTCCACTAGAAAAATGTAGCATATTGTTTCTGTCCGTTTTTTTAGAAAAAAGATCAGAAATCAACTTGTTTCCAGAACAAAATGCGCGTCGGGACTGACGTTCTCTCCTTGCAGAGGGCTATTATGGGTATGTTATACGTTCTACTTCTTGTGTACTACTTTGCTTACAACCTCTTGTAGTATTACCAACTGCACCTGCATCTACCAGGTCCATTAATTGGCAGTTGTCTGACGTTACATTTCAGTTACTTGCAGTTATTTCTAGCAGAGTGGTTTACTCTTGTCTCTTTACATTGCCATGCAATCTGTTGCACGTTGTTACTTACACAGAAGCTGCAATCATTTTCTCTGGTCAGGCCTATTTCTGCCTTGTAGTACACACATTCATTTATTTATTTCATTGCCATTTTTGCATTACCTGTATGTCCTCTGTAATTGACAGACGTTTTATTTCATGCTCCGCATGATCCATCTTTTAATATTGTTATATTGTAATATCTAATAAAATTTATATATGTTTCTTCAAACGATTATGTGTTAATTGACCCTACAAACTTATAGGTATTCTATTGCTAACTGATGAATGCACTCCCTATATATACTTGGCACTATTTTGAGTTTGTTATGGCTTGAGAAAGGTTCCTGTTGAACCGAAACGTTGCTGTTTTTTCTGAGGTGAATAAATCCACTTTGCTTTCATCTGACTTGAAGTCCTGGTGCCGTCTCTGTGTTCTATGCTCTCTTCTATTTAAAAAAAAAGGGGGAACTGATTCATCCCCTGGTGACGAGCACATTTTCTGCTATTGTGGAGTGCTGTGTTCATCTATTTGCAGGACTGTATATATATATATATATATATATATATATATATATATATATATAGTAAAAAGATATGATGAACAGCACAATGGTAATTAGTAAGCGACGCATTGCTTCTATGGGGTATTCAGACTGGCAGGTACAAAGGGAACTCAGGGAAAGCAGAAATAGGGTCTACAGGGGAACGCAAAAAGATGGGGGTATTCTGTTCCTAAATAAAATGGTGTTTATAAGCTATATTATAAATAATATCATTGAGTCTGTTCGAATGCAGAGTGGACATTTTGTAGATCTAGTAATTTTCCCTCTGCTTAAGTTCCATTAATCTATTTCGAGTAGAGGCCTGTTCGATGGGAGTTATGGACATTCCATCAAAAGCACAATTGTGGACTACAGCACAATAACGCTGAGTTTAAGTTAGCCTAAATTGGTAATGGATCTGTTTTTATTGATTCTCGTACGTAAAAGTCTGCATGGTGCGCCCCATATACTGTAGTTCACATGGGCAGCGGAGTAAATATATTGCATATTCACTATTGAAATTTAAAAAGGATTTAATGGGAAATTCCTCCATGGTGGTCACAGATTTAAAAGTACCCACTCTATGTGAGATGATTTGGCAGCATAGACATCTTTGTTTATCTTCAGGAGCCCAACATGGTCGGAAATATGTTTTGTTCAAGAGGTTTCTTCACACGTAACCTACTTGGTGCAAGTGCGTTTCTCAATTACATGGCCCTCTTATGTCATTTTAGTTTTTTTGTAGAATATCTCTTTTAGATAAGGGTCAATGCTGATGATGTGCAAATTACAGTCAAGGGTATATATAACATCTTTATGTCTGGAGTTGAATGTAGTTATGAAATTATGTTTCATCATAGTATTATGTTTCTTATGATCCCCTCCCTTTGAGACTGGCAGTCACCTTGTGTAAGGGTAGAGGCCTTCGCCAAAGCACCGTTGATGAAGCTATTTGGGAAATGTTTTTCTTTAACCCCTTAAGGACACAGCCTGTTTTCATCTAATGGACCAGGCCATTTTTTTCAAATCTGACATGTGTCACTTTATATGATAATAACTTTGGAATGCTTCTGTTTTTTCAAGCGATTCTGAGATTTTTTTCTCGTGACACATTGTACTTTAAGTTAGTGGTAAAATTTGGTCGATACATTTAGTGCTTATTTGTGAAAAATACCAAAATGTAGAGAAAATTTGCAAAAATTAGCATTTTCCTAAATTTAAATGTATCTACTTGTAAAACAGATAGTAATACCAACACAAAATAGTTACTAGTTAACATTTCCCATATGTCTACTTTATGTTGGCATCATTTTTTGAACATTCTTTTATTTTTCCAGGACGTTACAAGGCTTAAACTTTAGCAGCAATTTCTCACAGTAACGTCCGTGGTCACTGACCACAAACTCCTTCCATCCAGTCGACACCCTTCTCTCCAGAGATGTATGCACATGCAGCCGTCCTGTTCCACAGTGACCTCCAGGATGCGCTTGCGAGCTCAGTCCAGACTTAAGGAGCCAAAGCGCACACAGATAGGAGATTGAGCTGATTGCTCCCACAGCACCCTGGGCTATAAGAAGGGCTGTGCCCCTCCCTGCAATTCCTGAGTGTTGTTGTTGTACCCTAGTGTGTCTAAGCAAATGGTCTCCTAGTGGTTCCCAGTGTTTCCCGTTCCTGCTACCTGTAACCTGTATACCGTGCTATCTTGGTCAAGTACCGTGTTGAGCTGAAGTCATGCTGTGCTGTATACCACGCCTGTCCTGCTACACCACACCTGGCACCTGCCTGCTGTCAAGTCCCAGCCGAGCCTGTCTTGCTACCACAGGTACACCATACGAACTATAGACTGTGACCTGTGTCATGTTGGCCAGCTGCCATACCGTCAAGGCGGTACGGTCCAGTGGGTCCACATACCAAACGTGACAATATAATCAACTTCCTTAGCAGTTTAGATTCTCAATGATAAGCCTTCCTTCAAGATGTTAAACATCACAAAGTCGCTCTTTGAATATACATTAGAAAATATTGAATATCAGATAACATTTTGCGATTCGTTTTTGCGTCATTGAGCATATGCATTACTTCTTGCTCATAGAGGCCAGAGTCCAAAATGACTACCGAACCACCTTTGTCGGAATCCCGTATAACAATGTTGCTCATTTTTTTAAAATTGTTTGAGAGTCAAGTTTTCACCTTTAGGCCTGGTTTACACGAGCGTGTGCGTTTTGCGCAAGCAAAAAACGTGGCGTTTTGCGTGCGCAAAAGGCACTTAACAGCTCCATGTGTCATCACCATATGATGCGCGGCTGCGTGATTTTCGCGCAGCCGCCATCATTATGACACTCCGTTTGGATGTTTGTAAACAGAAAAGCACGTGGTGCTTTTCTGTTTTTATTCATCATTTTCAGTGCTGTTGCACGAATCACGCTTGTCGCACGGAATGACATGCGTGGTTTTCACTTCAATGACTTCAATGGGTGCGTGATGCGCGAACAACGCAGAAATATAGGACATGTCGTGAGTTTTTCGCAGCGGACTCACGCTGCGCAAAACTCACGGACTGTCTGCACTGCCCCATAGACTAACATAGGTCCGTACAACACGCGTGAATAGCATGCGCGTTGCACGGACGTAATACACGTTCGTGTAAACAAGCCCTTAGTAAGATTATATGCCATGGAGATTTTGTTGTTATAAACTTCCTTAACCCCTAGGCGCACCAGGACGCAACTGTACGTCCCTGCTGCCAGTGTCTTAGCGCACAAGGACGTACAGTTACTGAGTTTTTCCCGGTGCACACTGTCGGCGACAGTGTGCACAGGGAACCGGGAGGTCAGCTGTCGCCGACAGCTGATACTCCACTCTTGCCGACCAGCGGTCCTTTGCCGCTGGTTTCGGCGAATTAACCCCTTAAATTCGGCGATCAGGTGCAATCGCCGAATTTTGGGGGTTTCTAACATATCGGCAGACCCCGGTCCAAAATCGCAGGGTTTGCCGATAGTTACTATGGCAAACGGAAGCCAAACAATGGCTTCCGGGTCTGCCATGGACGGAAGCCCATCAGGACCAACCTTCGGCTGGTCCTGATAGGCTTCCTGTCAGAGTGACAGGAAGTCACTGTGTCGTTCCCGATGGCACACTGTCGGCGACAGTGTGCATCGGGAACTTGGAGATCAGCTGTCCCCGACAGCTGACACTCCAGTGTTGCCGATCAGCGGCTCATCGTCGCTGATTTCGGCAATTAACCCGTTACATGCGGGGCTCGATTGTGATCTCCGCATGTAGCGGGTTTGTAGCGCATCAGCAGCCCCCATGCAATCGTGGGGGCTTCTGATGCTTGTGATGGTACCCGGGGGCCAGACAACGGCCACCAAGTCTGCCATGTATGTGAGCCTATGAGGATCAGCCTCTGCTGATCCTCGTAGACCAACTGTCAGAGTTACTGTGAAGTCACACTGACAGTTGGAATACGTTACACTACCTAGGTAGTATAATGTATTCTAGCAGCGATCAAAGCTGCAGGTCAAAAAAATAAAGTGTAAAAAGTAAAAGAAAAGTTAATAAACAAAAATATAAAGTGTAAAAAGTAAAAAAAAGTTAATAAAAATGTTTTATAAAAGTGTAAAAATAAGTTGTTTTTTTCCTATAATAAGTAATTTATTATAGGGAAAAAATTAAAACAATAAAAAAAAAGTATACATATTTGGGATCACCGTGTTCGTAACGACCCAAACTATGATACTATAATGTTAATTTTTCCGCACGGTGAACGCCGCAAACAAAATAAACGAAAAACTATGTCAGCATCGCTATTTCTAGGTCACCACCCCTCCCAAGATATAGAATAAAAAGTGATCAAAAAGTCGCATTTACCCCAAAATCGTACCAATAAAAACTACAACCCGTCCCGCAAAAAACAAGATCTCCCACAGCTTTTTTGACGAAAAAATATAAAAGTTACGGCTGAGAATAGCGTGTCCCAGAAAATAAATTATTTTATAGAAACGTCATTTTATTGTGCAAACGCTGCAAAACGTAAAAAAAAACTATACACATATGGTATCGCCGTAATCGTACCGACCGGCAGAATAAAGTAAAACGTAATTTACTGCGCACGGTGAACGCTGTAAGAAATAAAGAATTGAAAGTGCCAAAATCGTTGTTTTTTGGTCACCTTAGCTCTAAAAAAAGATCCTGTTGTGTCAAAATGCTCACTATACCCCTAGAAAAATTCCTTGAGGGGTGTAGTTTCCAAAATGGGGTCACTTTTGGGGGGTTTCCACTGTTTTGGTCCCTCCGGGGCGTTGCAAACCCGACATGGCAATAAAAACCAATCCAGCAAAATCTGCGCTCCAAAATCCAAAAGGCACTCCCTCCCCTCTGACCCCTGCTGTGGGTCCAAACATCAGTTTACGACCACATATGGGGTATTGCTGTAATCGGGAGAAATTGCTTTACAAATTTTGGGGTGCTTTTTCTCCTTTATTCCTTGTAAAAATGAACAAATTCTATGTTTCCACAGAAAAATAGGTGATTTTCATCTTCACAGACTAATTCCACTAAATTCTGCAAAAAAACTGTGGGGTCAAAATGTTAACTATACCCCTAGAAAAATGCCTTGAGGGGTGTAGTTTCCAAAATGGGGTCACTTTGGGGGGTTTCGACTGTTTAGGTACCTCAAGACCTCCTCAAACCTGACATGGTGCCTAAAATATATTCCTAAAAAAAGGAGGCCCCAAAATCCCCTAGGTGCTCCTTTGCTTCTGTGGCCGGTGCTTCAGTCCATTAGGACACTAGGGCCACATGTGGGGTATTTCTAAAATCTGCAGAATCTGGGCAATGAATATTGAGTTGCGTTTCTCTGGTAAAACCTTCTGTGTTACAGATTTTTTTTTTATTACAAATGAATTGCGGCAAAAAAAATGAAATTTGTAAATTTCACCTCTACTTTGCCTTAATTCCTGTGAAACGCCTAAAGGGTTAAAATACTTTCTGAATGTGGTTTTGAATACTTTGAGGGGTGCAGTTTTCAAAATGGGGTGATTTATTGGGGGATTCTAATATATAAGTCCCTCAAAACCACTTCAGAACTGAACTGGTCCCTGAAAAAATGGCCTATTGACATTTTCTTGAAAATATGAGAAATTGCTGCTAAAGTTCTAAGCCTTGTAACGTCCTATAAAAATAAAAGTACGTGAAAAAAAATGATGCAAACATAAAGTAGACATATGGGGAATGTTAACTAGTAACTATTTTGTGTGGCATTACTATCTGTTTTACAAGCAAACACATTTAAATTTAGAAAAATGGTAATTTTTGCAAATTTTTGCTAAAATTTGAAGTTTTTCACAAATAAATATTGAATTTATCGACCAAATGTTTTCACTAACATAAAGTACAATATGTCACGAAAAAACAATCTCAGAATCGCTTGGATAGGTAAAAGCGTTCCGGAGTTATTACCACATAAAGTGACACATGTCAGATTTGAAAAAATCGGCTGTGCCACAAGGCCAAAACAGGCTTCGTCCTAAAGGGGTTTTGTGCCAATTTTCGTTTTTGGCATTTTAGTTTTTTCCTTCCCGCCTTCCAAAAGCCATTACTTTTTAAATTTTTTTGTTGACTTAGACATAAGAGGGCTTGTTTTTTGTGGGACAAGTTTTAGTTTTTCATGGCATAATTTATTGTACCATTACAATTTACTGTGAAAGTGAAAAATAATTCTTTGTGGAGTCAAATTGGTAAAAAACTGCGATTGCGCCATTTTTTTTCCATCTTTACAGCGTTCATTGTGCAGTACAAATGACATATTCACTTTATTCTATGGGTTGATACAAAAATTATAAATGTTATAAAATAGTTTTGTGTTTTAATGTTTCCATCGATTGAGCAGTGTGAGGGCTTATTTTTTCTAAGGTGACCAAAAAACAGCAACTTGGGCGTTTTTAATAATTTTTTTTACAGCTTTCACGGAGAGGGTTAAATAATGTTATATTTTAATGGGTCGGAATTTTACGAATGCGGTGATACCAGTTATGTTAACTCTTATTTTCTTCTAACATGACTTTAGGGAAAAAATTGGAAAAGTTTTTTTTCTTAACTTTTAATATATTTGTAATTTTTTACACTACTAAAGAATTCATTTAACTTTTTTTACACTGTTTATTAGATCCCCTAGGGGACTTGAACCAGCAATCGCTGGTAAAATACACTGCAATACTAATGTATTGCAGTATATTGTCAGTTTTACAGGCCTCTGTTAGGCCCTGCCAGGGGCAGGGCTTAGCAGAGGCAGACAGAAAGCAGTCCTGGGGGCCTTCTTTAGGCCCCCGGGCTGCCATGAGAACCATTGGCATGCCACAATCGCGTCTTGGGGGGTAATGGCCATCCCCCTTTTTCTAACGGCTTAGATGCTGCCGTCGCTGTTGACCACGGCATTTCAGTCGTTAATTGGCCAGGAACAGTGTGATCGCAATACACAGCTGACACCCGGAACATATGGAGCGGGTCAGCGCGTGAGCCAGCTCCATACATCACCCTCCACGCCATGACGTACCTGGCACATCATTTTCTTTGAAATAGTTAATATCAAGAAGAGTATGGTATAAGTCAAATCTCCTGGCTGGAGCAACAATCATGCCAATCAGATGAACAGCCTCTAATCCACACGTGTATCCCAAAGTTGTAATTTCGTTGCACAACTTGGTCTGGTTAGTGCAGCTCCTTTCGGTTTTTTTATAACTCACTTTCATTGATATATTACACTATAGAGCACTTTCTAGTTTATTTATTATGGCAGACCTGGGGGTCTTCAGTAGGCTCCCTGCTGCCATAACAATGCATTGACACCCCGTGATCGCATCGAGGGGGTCCGATGGGATGCCCCTGCCTCTGTTTAACGGCTTTGATTCTGCAGTTGACAGCAGCATCTAAGTGGTTAAACAGCAGGAATCAAGGTTTTCTCTGAGGTTTTCTGTCACGGGAACCCAATACACAGCTGACACCAGCTGCTTATGGAGCAAGCTTAGTCCCTGAGCCTGCTCCATACTACTCCCCACCCGCCATGACGTACAGGTACGTCATGGTGGCTTAACAGGTGTAGGGGTATTCCAAACTCAGACATATAAGGCATATCCACAGGATATTCCATAAATGTCTGATAGATGCGAGTCCCATCCTGGTGAGGTAGTTGTTTCAGCTGTTTCCGTAACTTCCATGGAAGTGAATGAGGAGAGCCATGCCCATGCATGGCCACCTTTACAGTCATTACCACTTGGATGTGGCGGCCAATGGTGACCCCTGTTCTTTAGATACTTGCAGATCCCAGAGCTGGGACCACATCCAGGGCCGCACCTGCCATGAGGCGAGGTGTTGCTGCCGTCTCAGGCAGCACCACTGAGATAAAAACAGGGGGCGGCATCGTGTGGATACAGGCAGGGCCAGGGGGGATGCGTGGGGAGGGCAGGGGAGAGCACTTTACCTAGCAGACGTGCGGTACGACAGGCGCACATCTGCTAGTACACTCCCCCTCTCTGACGCTGCACGCGCCACCAGAGAGGAGCATGGAGAAGCTGGAGGTCTGCTGGATGATTGATTGAACACTCTCCCCTGAAGAAAAGAAGGGAGCGACTGGTAAGTAATGAGGTGAGGGCAGGAGGCTGAGTCATTGTTAAAGACTAGAGAGGCAGAGCGCCGCTTACTGCGCTTATACTCCAGCCCTCACTAATTTAAAAGTGATGGGCCGACGCTGTGTGTGTGTGTGCCCCCAGCCCCCCTCGTGGGCCTCCCCCTTGCTCCCCCCTCGCGGGCACCCTGCAGACCTGCTGTAACTTCTCCCTCTCCTGGCAGGCTGTCAAGAGAGGGAGAACAGTAATAATAAAACATTTTTATCTATCTATCTATCTATCTATCTATCTATCTATCTATCTATCTATCTATCTATCTATCTATCTATCTATCTATCTATCTATCTATCTATCTCATGTCTGTCTGTCTGTCTCTCTTATATCTATCTCGTGTCTGTCTGTCTGTCTCTCTTATATCTATCTCATGTCTGTCTGTCTGTCTGTGTCATATATATTGATATATAGTTAGTTCTAGGCTGGGGCTACACGACGACTTTGGCCACGACACAGGTCCCATGGCCAAAAATCACTTTGTCCAGTAGCCTACGTCACAAGTTAATGACTGCTACCACATTCACTGTCATAACTTGCCATGTAGGCTACGGAACATAGTGATCTTTGGCTGTGCGGCCTATGTCGCAGCCAAAGTCACCATGTAACCCCAGCCTAAAACTACAGGGTGGGCCATTTATATGGATACACCTAAATAAAATGGGAATGGTTGGTGATATTAACTTCCTGTTTGTGGCACATTAGTATATGGGAGGGGGGAAACTTTTCAAGCTGGGTGTTGACCATGGCGGCCATTTTGAAGTCGGCCATTTTGTATCCAACTTTAGTTTTTTCAATGGGAAGATGGTCATGTGACGCATCAAACTCATCGAGAATTTCACAAGAAAAACAATGATGTGCTTGGTTTTAACGTTACTTTATTCTTTCATTACTTATTTACAAGTTTCTGACCACTTATAAAATGTGTTCAAAGTGCTGCCCATTGTGTTGGATTGTCAACGCAACCCTCTTCTCTCACTCTTCACACACTAATAGCAACACCGCAGAAGAAATGCTAGCACAGGCTTCCAGTATCCATAGTTTCAGTTGCTGCACATCTCGTATCTTCACAGCATAGACAATTGCCTTCAGATGACCCCAAAGATAAAAGTCTAAGGGGGTCAGATCGGGAGACCTAGGGGGCCATTCAACTGGCCCACGACGACCAATCCACTTTCCAGGAAACTGTTCATCTAGGAATGCTCAGACCTGAAACCCATAATGACATAAATAACTCATGAAAGAATAAAGTAATGTTAAAACCAAGCACACCATTGTTTTTCTTGTGAAATTCTCGATAAGTTTTATGTGTCACATGACCCTCTTCCCATTGAAAAAACTAAAGTTGGATATAAAATGGCTGACTTCAAAATGGCCGCCATGGTCAACACCCAGCTTGAAAAGTTTCCCCCCTCCCATATACTAATGTGCCACAAACAGGAAGTTAATATCACCAACCATTCCCATTTTATTTAGGTGTATCCATATAAATGGCCCACCCTGTATACTATATATCAATATATATGAGATAGATAGATAGATAGATAGATAGATAGATAGATAGATAGATAGATAGATAGATAGATAGATAGATAGATAGATAGATAGATATATGATAAATCGGTGGATAGATAGATATTATATAGATACAGTAGATAGATAGATATTCAAAAAATATGCAGCACTCCACAACATAGTAATCAAAAAAAGTGAAAAACGTTTATTCACCAATATTTAAGATTGCTACGTTTCAGTCCTAGTCGGAACCTTTCTCTTGGCTTGAGAAAGGTCCGGACTAGGACTGAAACGTAGCAATCTTACATATGGGTGAATAAACGTTTTTCACTTTTTTGACTACTATGTTGTGGAGTGCTGCCTATTTTTTGAATTCCTAAATTTTGACTATTGATCGTGGTTTGGAGGCTTGCACACACACGAAACCCTTGATAGAGGTGATTTTCCAAAATCTGTGGTGCGGTTCTTCTTTGTGATAGATAGATAGATAGATAGATAGATAGATAGATAGATAGATAGATAGATAGATAGATAGATAGATAGATAGATAGATAGATAGATAGATAGATCGATCGATAGATAGATAGATAGATAGATAGATAGATAGATAGATAGATAGATAGATAGATAGATAGATAGATAGATAGATAGAACAGTAAAACTTTCCAAAAAAAAAGCAAGACCAAGAACATGTAGGTTGGAAGAGTAATAGAGGAACTCTATTACTGACAGCAGAGGGATTTGTAGGGGTAATAATACCTCCATAGAGTCCTCAGTAGCTACCATACTGAAAGGGATGGTCTAAGCATCTGACTGACTGCAGTGGGCATTATGGGAGCACAGGGGGTGCCCCCATAATGCCCACTGCAATCAGTCAGGTATTGCAGTATATTGGCTACTATAGGGAGGATTATTCCCCCCACAGAGCCCTCAGCAGTCAGTCACAGTCAGATGCTCAGCCCCCTGCAGTATAATCCCCACCATAGAGCCTTTAGTAGTTATTATACTGTTAAGGGAGGGGGCCAGAGCATCTGACTGACTGCTGAGAACTCCATGGAGGGATAACTCCCCCCACAGAGCCATCAGAGTCAGACACTCAGACCCCCCTTGCAGCATAATTTCCTCCATAACACCCTCAGTCGTTATTATACTGCAAGTGGGAGGAGTGTCTGACTGCTTGAACTGTAACTAAAGTTTTAAAAAATATTTGACACGTCACACTGACATGTCAGAAGTTTAGATTGGTGGGGGTCCGAGCACAGGAATCCCTACTGATCGCTAAAATGAAGCGTCAGAATTGCTCGGGTTCGCGCTGTGCCACTTCGGCTTTTCTCAGATTGGTTTACAGGCTCAAAGACTCTCAGCGCACTTCTGCCTCTTCATTTTAGCGATCAATGGGGGTCTCAGTGCTTGGACATCCACCGACCAAAACTTCTGACATGTCAAACGTTTTTTAAAAGTTTAGTTACACTTTAAAGGAAAGGTGTTATAATTTTTATTAGAGGAGTTCCTGCGTCAGCTTTTTCTGGCACACAGGACCTCCCCTATGCGCCAGCATTATTAGTATCAATATTTGTGGCGCATCTCTAAAAGAAAAAAAAATGGTCAAAGAGGTTTGTGCGGGGCAGTTTTCATTTGAATTAAAAAAAAAATATTTTGTGTCTGTTTTTTTAAATCTTTATTAGTGCCTTAGTAATGGCAGTTGTCTGATTGTTGGCGTCCATTAATAAGGTGGGGCTTAGTGTTAGCCAGTAAAAAGGCTAGCGCTAACCCCCATTATTACCCCGGTACCCACCGCCACCAGGGGTGCCAGGAATAGCTGGGTGCAATCCAGTACCCAACCCTCCATAATGACGGCCGGGAACTGGGGCAGCCGCAGGGTGGTATTATTGGGCTGGGAAGGGACAAAAACCGTGGCCCTTCACACCCTGGTAATGCTAGCCTGCTTCTGCTGCAGCTATATTGTCATAATACCAGCCTGCGTCCACCCCAGTACACGACCGTCACTACAGATGGTCGTGTACTGGATCGTGCCCGGCTCTTTCCTTTACCCCTGGTGGTGGGTATCGGGTAATAATGGGGGGCTTACTGCTGGTCTTTTTACTGGCTAACGCTAAGCTCTGCTTCAGTAGTGGATGCCGTTGAGCAGACAGCGGTCATTACTAAGGCGGTAGTAATAAAGTTTAAAAAAAGTAAAGACACATAAGAAAACATTTTTATTGAAAAAAAAGCTCCCTCATGCAACCCACTTTCACCATTTTATTAAAAAAAACAAAAATGTAGATTATCGAAGTAGTCCAACGAATCTACGTCTTAGCCTACATGGTCCAGCGGAACCTACCAAAAAAAGTAAAGTTAGCAATATGAAAAACAAATAACGTATACTTTTTTTCTCCCCTGCGCCGCAATAGAAACTAGAGATCAAGGAAAAATAATTTCCCTTAATGTAACTTTGCTTCCTGTCAACTGAAAAGTCACCCGCCAGAGGGAAAAATGTTTCCCGATGGTGTAGTACAAGAAAGTCTAATTCCCAGGTGAGGCTTTCTTGTACTGATCGGGAATTTTTGTTCCTTCTGACAGATAATTTTTCCGTTGACAGGTAGCGGAGTTCTATAGGGGGGGCAAACTCGGCAAATGCCCAGTGCCCCCAGATTGGGCCGCTATTCTTGGGCCAGTGCTGTGTGCCTGTCCCCAAGGCTTAAATTTAATTAAAATGGGGACTGTACATTGTTTGTGTTTTTTCCACCCCTGCCCTAGATTTCAATCCTATATCCGCCCCTGTGTGCAGAATATCACAAGTTCACAACAGAGCTTGCAGCAGAGAAGAGCACGCACCTGCAGAGCATGATACAGAGAGAGTGTCTAACCAGTGTGTATGGGAACTCTGCACCCGCATCTCTCCTTCTCAGCCTCCACATCTTATTAGATGAGAGGAGGAGGGGAAGGGCGGACTGTGGCTACTAGCATTCACTGCTGGTATATATTTATATGTGTGGTATATTCAGTGCTGGTATATATGTATATTTGCGGTATATTCGCTGCTGGTATATATTTATATGTGCGGTATATTCACTGCTAGTATATATTTATATGTGTGGTATATTCACTGCTGGTATATATTTATATGTGTGGTATATTCACTGCTGATATATATTTATATGTGCGATATATTCACTGCTGGTATATATTTATATTTGCGATATATTCACTGCTGGTATATATTTATATGTGCGATATATTCACTGCTGGTATATATTTATATGTGTATTATATTCACTGCTGGTAGATATTTATATGTGTGGTATATTCACTGCTGGTATATATTTATATGTGTATTATATTCACTGCTGGTATATATTTATATGTGTATTATATTCACTGCTGGTATATATTTATATGTGCGATATATTCACTGCTGGTAGATATTTATATGTGTGGTATATTCACTGCTGGTAGATATTTATATGTGTGGTATATTCACTGCTGGTAGATTTTTTTATGTGTGGTAAATTCACTGCTGGTACATATTTATATGTGCAATATATTCACTGCTGGTACATATTTATATGTAGAGATGAGCGAACGGGGACAACCGAACCCGGTTTCGGTCCGAACATCGGGAAAAGTTCGGTTCGCTCCTCCACTCCTGTCCTCAATAACACCTTCACATGATTGGCAAGTCACCACCCCACACAAGATCCGCACGCTCATCTCCTTAAATACTCTGTGGAGGAGAGGTAACAGACTGAGAGCTACGTAATGGTAAGAGCAGAGTTCACAGCAGCACTGAATCTGCACGCTCATCTCCTGAAATACTCTGTGCTGCCTTAAACTCTGTGGACAGCTCAGGATCCTGTTTCTTTTAAATGCTGCACTGTAGCGCAGCCTTATATAGTGGATCGAGCGGGTTCCCCAGCAGCATTTAAAAGAAACAGGATCCTAACCTGTCCACAGAGTTTAAGGCAGCACAGAGTATTTCAGGAGAGGAGCGTGTGATTGGCTGCAGAGGCCGCTGCAGCCTGTGATTGGCTGCAGAGGCCGCTGCAGCCTGTGATTGGCTGCAGAGGCGGTCACGTGGGATGAAGCGTCATCCCTGGAGGCCGGCCTTCTGACGTCATCCTGACGTGCGTGACCGCCACTACAGCCTGTGATTGGCTGCAGCGGTGACATGGATGAAACGTCATCGCTGGAGGCCGGACAGGAGGAATGTAAGTATGAACGTATGTTTTTTTTTTTTTATTACATTAAAATTGTATTTTCCGTGCGCTGAGCATGGTACTGTCAAGGTTGCTGAAAGAGTTAGTGCAGCCCATTAACTCTTTCAGCACCCTGGACAGTACCATGCTCGGCGCACGGAAATTACAGGTTCGGTCAGAACTAGTTCGGTCCGAATCAAACTTTTTCGTGAAATTCGGCGAACTAGCCGAACCGAACTTTTCATAAGTTCACTCTTCTCTATTTATATGTGTGGTATATTCACTGCTGGTATATATTTATATGTGTGATATATTCACTGCTGATATATATGTATCTGTGCAGTATGTTCACTTCTGGTATATATGTATCTGTGCGGTATATTCCCTTCTGGTATATATTTTTATATATGGGATGTGCGCGGTTTATTTTTTGCTTTGCTACTGTTCCATATACCTTTTTTGTTGTAAATATACATTTTTGTGCCTTGCAAGTAATGGGGTTCTTCCAAGATTAAATGTTATCCCCTGCCTATAGGATAGCGCATAACATGCTGATCGTTGAGGTCCGACCACTGGGACCCCCACTAATAACTAGAACGGTGGTCCCTTGTACCCCTGAGTGACTGGTGCGGCAGGGTGTATGCTTGACCTGCAGCATCATTAACTCAGGAGTACAAGGGACCCCCACTGATCAGCATGCTATCTCCTATCCTGTAGAGAGGGGATAACATTTAATCTTGGGACGACCCTTTTAAGGCCTGAACATGCAGTGAATAGTTTTCAGATTATATTACTGGCTTGATGATCACATTCATTCCAAGTCCGGTCTGTGTAGCTTCTGTTTACCAATGTTATGGAGTGGTTGTACAGATCCAGCAGACATGGACAGATCCTTTTATTGTCACTGATCAGTTTTTTTTCCGCTAGAAAGAGCGTGCAGCATGCGTTACTATACTGACTTTAAAGAGCCATTAAAGGGGCCCTGACACAAGTTTGAACACTGACATTGTTGTTTCATTTTTGTTTTTGCATTTTGGATACACTTTGCCCTGGTTATTTTACTAGTACTTCTAGCTGGGGTAACATAGGGATATTCACTTCACAATTGCTCGTAGCATCATGAGACCTTGCAGCTTAAAGGAATGCTCAATAATGATTATTTTTTTTAAAAATTGTTTTAATTTTTAGTTTTAAGTTGTTTCTTACTTATGATTTTGTAAATTTATTTTTTTGCAAATGCAGGGGGGGGGGGGGTGCCATTTAAATTTACGCCTCAGGCAGCAGAAAAGCTAGAATCGGCCCTGCCCGCATCTATTAGACATTTAAGACGTATTCTGTGGAAATTAATTTGTTGTGTGAGTTAGGAATACCCCTTTAAGTTGCTCTGACAGTAAAGGACATTTATGACCCTAACATGGTGAAAATGAAAACTTTATTGAAATATATTGTATGTAGGTGAAAAATATATGTGGTGTTACACTATAACAAAATGTATTACCAGAAATATATAAGTAAATATATGAAAATAATAAAATAAAGGAGCTAAACAATGTACAGAAATGTACACATGCTTTAGGCTTCGTTCACATCTGCGTCGGGACTCCGTTCATGGGTTCCGTCTGAGCTTTCCGTCAGGTGAACCCATGAACGGAATCCAAACTGAAACAAACGGAAACCATATTTGACTCAATCAATACCGCAGTCGACTGCACTATTCATTCCGTCAAAGCAACGGAACCCTTATACAACGATGAGAAATGGAAACCATTAGCATCGGATCCGTCACCATTGAAATTAATGGTGATGCAAACGGAAACCTATGGTTTCTGTCTGTTTCAGTTTGGATTCCGTTCATGGGTTCCCCTGACAGAAAGCGGATGTGAACGAAGCCTTACAGATATATCAGATTTTAATCTACCTAACTTAATTACAAATGTTATAAAATCACAGTAAAATATTTACTGCAACATAGTAAATACTGTAAAATCCTATCCCCCTTCTTCCTCATAAAATAACTAATGTTGGAAGAGTAACAATAAAATGATTCTTTGTGAAACTTTCAGATTATTAAAATAACTAAATAATTGGACTTGCTAGGTAGCAAATTTAATATGTACGTCTGGATAAAACATTGATATTTTTCGCGAAGAAACACCTTTATACAACTGCTTAGTTAAAGAAAAACTCCTGCAGGTGCTAATAAGCATGCTTTTGGTTATAATGGAAGAGATCTGCTATGCTATTAAGAAAGAATTTAAACATATTTCGGATTGCATTTTGTTGAAAAAAGGTGCCAATTATAAATTCTATTGATACCACATGTGTCACTACACATTGTTGTTTTACTTGTTGTAAAAATCTGTAAATAGCGTTTCAGTTGCTATGGATATTTTGTCAAAAGCTGAATTAAAGTATATGTTCACATTTGAAAATCATCATGACATTTACAATTTTAAATACTCTACATAAAAAGTATAAATGACTGATCTTGTACTGATCATGAATTGCAGCATGTATTACAGTTTAGAGACACATTTACAATTTTGAAGTTTCAAGTACTGATCCTTTACTGATCATAAGCTGCATCATATACTATAGTTTAGAACTGCATTCCAGCAAGGACCATTACAAGGGTGAATACAGATAGGGACTTTAATACTGGTTGTGACTCAGGTTCAGTCCAAACATGTAATGCAATATTAGTAATAAATAAGTTAATTAATTTGTGCGGTAATAGTCACGTTTTTATGTAGCTTATGTCTATTTGTTAAGTGTAAATTGGTATTGGATCCCATTAGAGGAAAGCAAAGAAAATCTAGTTTTTTTCCTTGAGTCTAGGACAATCTAGGATACAACATACTACAAAGCAGAATGATTTAAAGGGTTAACATTAAAGGATAAACTCCTCCAAAATAGATACCACCCGTACCTCCTACAAGTGTGAAATACAACTCAAGCTGAACTGAAAAATATATTTATTGGGTATACGTCTGCTGCCTCGGACTCAAGGAAAATAATATTTCAGGTAAGTACATTTTCCTCTTACTAATCATCCTTGGCAGCATCATGGGACTTAATAAGCTAAAACAAGGGATATCTTGTAATGTCTTACTAAACCGTCTTGTGCCAAAAGCTGTACGCCAAGAAGAAAAGATGTCCAGTTTGTAATGAGAAAGGAATATTCGAGCAGAAGCCCTGAAGCTGTTTGACAGATGTAATGTAGAGAAACTTTACTCAGCTCTGTCCAAGAAATGGCTGTGGATTTTGTAGAATATGGACAAATCCCTTTCGGTACCGTAATGTCTTCCAGCGAGTAACATAAGATAGTGTTCTTTATCCACTTAGCAAGTGTGGCTTTGCTAGTCACTGTCCTTTCCTGATGACAAAGAACTGCAGAAATAGCCTTTTAGACTAAACTCTCTATTTCTGTGCAGATAGATAAAGACTGCCCTCTTCACATCTAACAACCACAGAGGCCGCACATCTTGTTCAGAATCAGGAATGGAAACGGCAAGTAGAAGAATCTCTTGGTTTAGATTAGTGTTAGAAGAACTTTAGGCAGGAATGGTGGAATGGTTCATAAACAAACACAATCTGGAAGAATGTTCAAGTAAGTTTCACGGCTGGAGAGAGCTTGCAATGGCAACTAGCAAGAGCACTTTCCGGGAAAGAATTTTGAAGTACACTTCTTCAAGAGGCTCAAAAGTACCAGTAGCCAGGCGCTTAAAAACAAAAGCTAAATCCAAGACAGCACAAGGAAATTTTAGATGAGGAAAATTTGAAATTCAAAAAGGCGTTAATAGCAGAAGAAAAAGGATACAATAGATGTTGGATTTTAACCCTGCTCAAAACACTTCTTGCAAAAATTTAGGCAACTTAGCAGTCTAGATACCTAGGGGAAAGTTCATGGGCTGCACACCAGGTGGACAAAATGCGCCAAACTCTATTACAGACTTTCCGGATAGAAACTCCGTGAGAGGGGAATAGAGTCTTGACAACATCCTGTGAAATACCTTTGATACAGAGATTTATCCTCTCAATATCCATGCCGTCAATTGAATATTGTGCATGCCTGGGTGCCAAAAGAAAGAGATCCTCTCTGGGGGGAAATTTCCAATATATTCGGCTCAAACATTCTAAAAAGGCCTGAAATGAAGCCCTACTGGGCCGGAATGGAATTATTGCTAAGACTTTGGTCCTGTCTTGTCTGATTTTCTCCAGGCACTTGGATATTAGTGGTAGAAGTATAAAGCACATAGAGGAATTTCCCCGTCCAAGATCAGCAGAATGTATCCAGACCTACTGGACTTACAGACCTATGGAATCTTTGAAGCTTTCGGTTGAAAGCAGTATCCACCAAGTTCATTTCTGACTGGCTCCATCTCTCTACCAACACCTGGAACATAAATTGATTCAGTTCCCACTCTCTGATAGAGTTGGTTTGATGATTTTCCCTCTCAGAAGATTTGCAGAGCATATGTCAGTGACTCTGATATGTATAGCTGCAATAGTTGCTAGGTGACATTTGGGCCAGAACATGATCTTGGCACATTTGTTCTCCAACAGGCAACACTTGGCACCTCCCTATCTGTTTTTCGGTAGAACACAGTCACCATGTTGTCTGACTCTGACTGAACTTTTAAATGGGCACCTCTTGAACGTTTTCTTAGAAGTGCAGTAAGGCTAGCCTTTCTGGCTCGGAAGGCCACCCCAACCGTGTCTGGAGGCATCTTCCAATAATATAAACCACTGGTGGGGAGCAAAGGATTTCCCTCTCTGAAGATTACTGTTCCTCAGCCACCATCTGAGATCTAGATATTTCTTGGGAGAGATGTAATCCATTTGACAAGCCCATCCGGTAAACTGTTCCAAGATCTGAGGATCTCTGCTTTGCATGGTCTGAGATGAGCTTTTACTCAGAGAGGAGGTCAATATGCCCAGGACTCTAATTGTGCTTCTGATGGAGATAGTTTGGCAGCGAAGAATTGACAAGACTCCATGACGAATTGTCAGAATCTTCCCTCTTGGAAGAAATACTTTCATGACTCTGGTGTCTTATCTAGAGACTCAGAAACTTTAAGGACATGCTTGGGGAGAGAAAATACTTTTTCCCAATTTATAATGAAGCCATGATCCTGGAGACAGTTTATGACGACCTGAATGTCTTCTAGAAGGATCTCTGACAATGAAGCCTTTATCAATTAGTCGTCTTAATATGGGACTATACATAAAGAAAAGGAAGTTTCTCAATTAGTACCCCAACTGTTTTGGTGAATGTCCTTGGAGCAGATGAGAGGCTGAACAGGAGGGCAGCTAACTGAAGGTGTTGAATCCTGCTTTCTTGAAGATAAGCAACCTTTAGGAATTTTCTGTGTTCCAGGTGAAAAAATATGTGCACATACACATCTTTATGATCAGTTTTTGCCATAACGTATTTTCTGGACAATAAAGCAGTATCAGCCCTGAGCAACACCATCATGAACTTTCTTTTTCAAAAACATCTATTGAGACCTGTCAAGTCTAGGATTAACCTCCACTCGTCGTCAGGCTTTGGCACAGAAAACACAAGGGAATAAACCCCTTTCCTCTTTCTTCTAGAGGAACTGGCTCTAAGACTTGCCTCTCCACAAATTCCTGAAGGAGAGATGACTTGAGCACACCTTCCTGGGGTGACCAAATATATGTGAGGAGGATAAGCAACCTTCAGCTGTAGTTGGAATTGGATAATCTTCTAAAGAGACTGGAGCAAATAAATCAGGGGCCATCTGTGGTTCTATAAGTTCGATGTAGAGTAGAAAGAAAAGAATTAATAACTTATTGATTGTACTTTGAGTGGAAGGATCTGAGTCCTTTAAATTTTACAATTGTAAATAAAAGGACTGAAAAAATATCGCTACATCAGGGTATGCGATCAAAACATGACCTTGGTTGTTTTTATGGCTGTGATATGTGGTTGGTCAAGAGCTTTTTTAATCAGGGAGGACATACATTTGTCTCTTTTAGTGCCATGGAGATATATAATATTTTTGAAATATCAATAATGTTTGGCGGAATAAAATTAAAATTAAAATAATATATTTGGCATTTAAAAAATCCTGAGTTGCTTACCCTAGCTGAAAGAGCCTTGGAAGATGTATGGGTGCATTCCGAAGTCGTTATTTGGGCAAGCAATTTTCTTCTGTGTTTCACACTTTTGCTGCATGCCAAAAGCTATAAATATGCCTCTTATGTAGGACATATGAATTTCATTATGATTGGTTTACTCAAAGAATGTTTACCTCCAAAGAATGTTTTGAGATGTTTTTCCACCTTAGCTCAATGAGCTTCTTTAGCTAAGATAGTTTCCTTTAGGTGCCATCTCAACTCCCTCAGAGTTAACTGTGCGAGTGACAAGGTAAAAGATATGGGTGCATGGTCAAAGACCGTAAGAGCTTCTATTGTGGGCAGTTTAAAGGCGGGAAGTAAGCTAGATGATATGAATATATAGTGAAGTCTCTGGTAAGATGTGCTGATGATGCAGAAAAAAAGAGAGTCTCCAGGGGCGCTGCTGCACTAAAGAACGTAAATAGGCATGGAAAGCAAATGGTATAAAGGATGATTTATTAGGTACAAGAGGCTACGCGTTTCAATGCCGCACCGGCATCTTCATCAGGCCATAACAGAAGCATGACAACTGCACTGTTTAAATACAAAACGAACACTGAAAAAACCCGCCAATGTGACTGGGGTCAGAGTGCTCAGATGACGTCACAAATAGAGGATTGGAATGAATTGCAGCTATACACACAAGGCAGTGAGTAGTTAATGCAATCAGCGGTCAGGACCTTGGACAGCAGTATAATGAAACATACTTAACCAAATCAAAGAAAACACATAACAAAAAAATTAAAATAGATATTAAATGTTAAAATGCTCAATTGTGAAGGAGCAATATAATGATAAAAGCCCATAAAAAGAGAGAGATCAAAATATACAGGAGAAAAAAAGAATACAGCCATAAACAATGTATTTAAAATGGAAACATCCAAAAGGATGCTATAAAATGACAGCGTCCAAAAGGATGCAGAAGAGACATCACACTGAAATTAAAAATTTAAAATTAAAAGCATCCAAACATATGCTGAAACTGCTAGCATCCAAAACTGACATCAATAT
The DNA here is from genome assembly GCF_050947455.1 of Rhinoderma darwinii. Taxonomy (NCBI): domain Eukaryota; kingdom Metazoa; phylum Chordata; class Amphibia; order Anura; family Rhinodermatidae; genus Rhinoderma; species Rhinoderma darwinii. The sequence continues at coordinate 157,121,399 of NC_134688.1, read as the reverse complement.
GGATGCTAAAATGACAGCGCACGTATGACAGTAAAAACGGGCATCAATTGACATGTGTACTCAGAAAAAGGTAGCAAAGTGTAATACAATGAAATGAATTGCCATTATTAAAATATAATATACCTTTGATTTAGTACAATAAAGAGCAGCCAGTATGTATAAACATGAAAGCATTTAAACACGTATAAGGTTAAACAATAAGATCACTAGGTAAGTGTTGAGCATAAAAAATATAAGGATATCAGGAAAGATAAAATAGCAGAGAGAGAGTGACAATAATAATCTTATATAAATGCCGAAAAGACGCAAAATAGGAACAACTGGAATTAAGAACTCAACGAATTCAAGGAAATGCATGGAGCTAGGAACTGCAAAAAAATAGCAACTAAGGGGAAAAAAATATACTCAATCGAACGAGCAAAGAAATTATGTTATAGGGTAGATAAAAAACAGCCCCTAATGAACGTTAACGTGATATCAATAGTCAGTATTACTCTAGGGAAGATTCCGAGAGATCATTCAAGCCATATGGTTGGAGAGTCCTCAATTTAAAAATCCAATAGTTTTCACGTTGCTTGAGCTTGCACAGAGCCACAATGTATATATCCACAGTGACTGAGGAATCGTTTAAAATTAACAGTTTCCTGAATTGTGGGAGTTCTTTTGTCATCTATATGCTTGAATGCCCCTGTCATCTACAGTACATTGGCCGCACTACACAATGCCTACGAACCAGAGTTAATGGTCATAGGTTTAATGTAACCTCTGGCTTCATGAAACATAGTGTTTCCCGTCACTTTGCCTCTACACATAATAACCTGTTTAATCAAATAAGGGTTACACCCATCGAACAGATTCCACTGAATGTAGCCAATAGATTTAGCAAGCTCAAGCAACGTGAAAACTATTGGATTTTTAAATTGAGGACTCTCCAACCATATGGCTTGAATGATCTCTCGGAATCTTCCCTAGAGTAATACTGACTATTGATATCACGTTAACGTTCATTAGGGGCTGTTTTTTATCTACCCTATAACATAATTTCTTTGCTCGTTCGATTGAGTATATTTTTTCCCCTTAGTTGCTATTTTTTTGCAGTTCCTAGCTCCATGCATTTCCTTGAATTCGTTGAGTTCTTAATTCCAGTTGTTCCTATTTTGCGTCTTTTCTGCATTTATATAAGATTATTATTGTCACTCTCTCTCTGCTATTTTATCTTTCCTGATATCCTTATATTTTTTATGCTCAACACTTACCTAGTGATCTTATTGTTTAACCTTATACGTGTTTAAATGCTTTCATGTTTATACATACTGGCTGCTCTTTATTGTACTAAATCAAAGATATATTATATTTTAATAATGGCAATTCATTTCATTGTATTACACTTTGCTACCTTTTTCTGAGTACACATGTCAATTGATGCCCGTTTTTACTGTCATACGTGCGCTGTCATTTTAGCATCCATATTGATGTCAGTTTTGGATGCTAGCAGTTTCAGCATATGTTTGGATGCTTTTAATTTTTAATTTTTAATTTCAGTGTGATGTCTCTTCTGCATCCTTTTGGACGCTGTCATTTTATAGCATCCTTTTGGATGTTTCCATTTTAAATACATTGTTTATGGCTGTATTCTTTTTTTCTCCTGTATATTTTGATCTCTCTTTTTTTATGGGCTTTTATCATTATATTGCTCCTTCACAATTGAGCATTTTAACATTTAATATCTATTTTAATTTTTTTGTTATGTGTTTTCTTTGATTTGGTTACGTATGTTTCATTATACTGCTGTCCAAGGTCCTGACCGCTGATTGCATTAACTACTCACTGCCTTGTGTGTATAGCTGCAATTCATTCCAATCCTCTATTTGTGACGTCATCTGAGCACTCTGACCCCAGTCACATTGGCGGGTTTTTTCAGTGTTCGTTTTGTATTTAAACAGTGCAGTTGTCATGCTTCTGTTATGGCCTGATGTAGATGCCGGTGCGGCATTGAAACGCGTAGCCTCTTGTACCTAATAAATCATCTTTTATACCATTTGCTTTCCATGCCTATTTACATTCTTTAGTGCAGTAGCGCCCCTGGAGACTCTCTTTTTTTCTGCATCATCAGCACACCTTCTGCGGTTTTCCCTGGAACACCGGCGCAGAGTCCTGGCAGCAGCAGCAACCATTCTCTCAACTGTTTGTCGTCCACATACCCTAGGTGAGCACCAATTTGGACATTTGGTATTTGCACCTCTGTTGCCCGGGTAATCTACACTATGTGGCGCTGTGTTTTCTATCTCCTATCTCTCTGGTAAGATCTATGTGTAGAGAAGTAGAACAAATAATCCTTGGTTGTAGGAAGGTGATGTCTCCAGACGTCTATGAAACTCAAATCCTGAAAACTGGTCTGCAAACTGCCAATAGCTGCTTGAGAGGTACGTTTGAGAATTTTGGGAGGATTAATCCATAAGAGGAATCAAGGCAATATTTAAATCTCAGCCTAATATGATGGAACCTTCAGCAAATTATTTCAGATCTTTCAGGATTTTCAATAGCCAGGACACCTATTTCACTTTGGGAGTATAAATGTTTGCTAATATATACAGGGTAGAGGTTATTTTCCCTTTCAGGAAGAGTATCCTGCCATCTGCGTAGTATTACTGTGGCGAGACTTGAAAGGGCAATGAATGTATGCCAATAGTAACTCCTAGAGAGGGGGAGCCATAATGGCAGCTATAATACCATTGACAGAGATGTTTCAGAATTTTACCATGTTTAAAACGTGTCTACTGTGGAAAGGCCAAATTTGCACGAAGTTTAAAAAGCAGCAATATGATATTATTCCGTTTGTTAGGCGAGTTTACATTTTTTATATTAAAGGTAGGCAACCCAATGTCCACCATATCTATGCAGCACTATGCACCCCTTCAGCTGGTACTTAGAACCTTGTATGTAAATAAGGGGTATGGGGAAAGGAAGACAGCAAGGAGAAAGAGTATGGTGGATATTTACAAAAAATTGATGAGCAACTAACAAAATATATGAAACGCAAATAAGTGACTAGAAAACGTGTAGAGCCTGTGGATCACGCATATCGAGTGCTTGTCTATCATGCCCCACTAGAGAATACCTGATAAGAAAGTGCGCAGATCATGCCACCTAAAAATATGGGCTGGCAAGGAAAATTAACCTAGCTCTTGTCAGGCATTATCATGTGAGAGGTAGAAATTACAAAGTGCATAAAATACAGTATGAAAGTAGCTAAGGCTGTGGGGCAAAGTTTAGGAGGGAATTGTTACACACCTCCGCAAAAAGGAAAAACGCAGACCAGTGGAGCAGTTACTCATCATAGGCTTATTAAGGCCATCCTAATATATTATACGTAAAAAAAAACGGTAACAGAGACAGCTCTGTTATGGCAAAGAAACATTTTAGCCAGGGAACATCAGTCCATCAGGTCACCGAATGAGCAGATTTAGACGGGGTCTTCTTGACGTTCAGAGACTTTTGTTTGGACACAATTCTCCAGGGTTCAATCTTGCGGTCAGGGCATCCAAGCTAGTACTTCAATTGGAGCTAAATCCAACAGGCTTTCTCTAGATTCGCTGGAATGTGAATAGTGATCCTCCGACGTTTCTTTAGGACCCTAGCCCAAATGGGAGTAGCCAGGACTATTGTAGGTTGTGTGCACATAGCGCCTCTAGAAGTGGCTTCATTTGGCGACATTTCACCAATGTGGAGGTCGCGATATCCTGAAAGAAGAGAAGATCCACACCGTCATATATTACAGATTGCCTTTCCCTGACTGTGGTTAAAATTGAGGTGTGTCTACATAGAATTATGAGCCACAGATAACATTTCTAGACAGATCGTGCTGTTTTACCCCTTGGCGCAGAATCATGTACGTGCACATTATAGAAAGGCAGCCATTCTCGCATTCCGCCGTGTATGTACAGTACGTCATTGTGATCGTGCGGGCACAGAAGCGGTGCCCGCACGATCACCGTGGGAGCCCATCTGTGAATGACAGCGGGGCTCCCGCTGCAACAGCTAGGATTGGAAAAACCTCTAATCACTGCCATTTAGACAACCTGATTTGTTTTTATGAACAGGTGAGTAGAAACCTAGATAGAGGGGCCGCTGTGGATATAGTGTGTTTGGACTTTGCAAAGGCATTTTACACTGTCCCTCATAGACGTCTAATGTGTAAATTAAGGACTATAGGTTTAGAAAGTATAGTTTGTAATTGGATTGAAAATTGGCACAAGGACCATATCCAGAGAGTTGTGGTCAATGATTCCTACTCCGAATGGTCCCAGGTTATAAGTGGCATACCCCAGGGTTCAGTGCTGGGACCCCTATTATTCAACTTATTTATTAATGATATAGATGATGGGATTAATAGCTCTATGTAGTATAGATCAGGCTATGGAAGATGTTCATAAATTACAAGCCGATTTGGCACGCTGAGTGTTTGGGCATCCACTTAGCAAATTAGGTTTAATGTAGCTAAATGTAAAGTTATACATCTTGGTACCAACAATCTGCATGCATCATATGTTCTAGGGGGAGCTACACTAGGGGAGTCACTTGTTGAGAAGGATCTGGGTGTATTTGTAGATCATAAACGAAATAACAGCATGCAATGTCAATCAGTTGCTTCTAAGACCAGCAAGATATTGTCGTGTATTAAATGAGGCATGGACTCGCGGGACAGGGATGCCCTGCCCTGGAGTTGGAAAAAAATACAAAGAAGGGCAACTAAACTAATAAGGGGCATGGAGAATCTAAGTTATGGGGAAAGATTAAAGGAATTAAACCTATTTAGCCTTGAAAAGGAACGACTAAGGGGGACATGATTAACTTATATAAATATATGCATGGCACATACAAGAAATATAGTGAAAACCTGTTCCATGTAAAACCCCCTCAAAAGACAATCGGGCAGAAAAAAAGGTTCAATCTCCAGAGGCGACATGCCTTTTTTACTGTGAGAACTGTGAATCTGTGGAGTAGCCTACTTCAGAAGCTGCAGGAACAGTAGATGGCTTTAAAAAAGGCATAGATAATATTCTAGAATGAAAAAATATCAGCTCCTTTATCAAAGTGTAGAATTTTTGTTTCAGCCCATCCCTTTCTCCTATCCCTTTGGTGAACTTGATGGACACATGTCTTTTTTCAACCGTACTAACAAGGGAACTATGTAACCCCTTAAATGCCGCGGTCAATTATGACGGCAGCATTTAAGTGGTTTGAAAGAGGGTGGGTGCTCCCTCTGCCACCGATCGGCGGCCCGTGAACACGATCGCCGACCGCCGATGGGTTGCCATGGCAGCCAGGGTGCCTAACAAAGGCCCCCAGACCTGCCCTGGCTTTATGCCTATTAGGTTGTGCCAGATATATAGTCTAATAGATTGTTTTACACTGACAGGCAATAATGCTTTGGTATACTGGCAATACCAAAGCATTATATTTGCGATCAGAAGATCGCATTGTGAAGTTCCTAGTGGGACTAAAAAAAATAAATTAAAACAGTTAAATAAAATGTATAAAAAAATAAATAAAAAGATTACAGTAAAAATTTTAATAAAACCACTTTTTTTCCATAAAAAGTAGTTTTATTTACTAGAAGTGTGAAAAAAAACAAAAAACATACACATATGCAGTATTGCCGCGATCATAACAACCTGAATAATAAAATGAACACATTAATTAAACGACTGGGTGAACGCTGTGAAAAAACACACAAATAATTTTGTTTAAAAAGCATTTTAATTGTGCAAAAGTAGGAAAACATGAAAAACCTATAGATATATGAAATTGCCGTAATAGTACTGATCCATAGAATAAAGTTAACATGTTATTTACACCGCATAATGAACGGCGTCAATTTGAAATGCAAAAAACTATGTTGGAATAGCTGTTATTTTCAAATTCCTTCATAAAAAAAATTCATAAAGTTAAGCGATATAATATATACACCCAAAAATTGTGCAATTGAAAAATACAACTCGTCCCGCAAAAAATCAAGCCCTCATATGGCTATGTCGACATAAAAATAAAAACGTTATGACCCTTGGAAGGAAGGGAAGAAAAAACAAAAAAGAATGATTGGTCATTAAAGAGGCTCTGTCACCAGATTTTTCAACCCCTATCTCCTATTGCAGCAGATCGGCGCTGCAATGTAGATAAGAGTAACGTTTTGTTTTTTTAAAAAACGAGCATTTTTGGCCAAGTTATGACCATTTTTATATTTATGTAAATGAAGCTTTCTAAAGTACAACTGGGCGTGTTTAAAGTTAAAGTACAACTGGGCGTGTATTGTGTTCGTTACATCTGGGCGTTTTTACTTATTTTACTAGCTGGGCGTTGTGTATAGAAGTATCATCCACTTCTCTTCCCCATGCCCAGCTTCTGGCAGTGCAGACACACAGTGTGTTCTCGAGAGATCACGCTGTGACGTCACTCACTTCCTGCTCCAGGTCCTGCATCGTGTCGGACCAGCGAGGACACATCGGCACCAGAGGCTACATTTGATTCTGCAGCAGCATCAGCGTTTGCAGGTAAGTCGATGTAGCTACTTACCTGCAAACGCTGATGCTGCTGCAGAATCAACTGTAGCCTCTGGTGCCGATGTGTCCTCACTCGTCCGACACGATGCAGGACCTGGGGCAGGAAGTGAGTGACGTCACAGCGTGATCTCTCGAGAACACGCTGTGTCTGTGCACTGCCAGAAGCTGGGCGTTGTGAAGAGAAGTGGATGATACTTCTATACACAACGCCCAGCTAGTAAAAGAAGTAAAAACGCCCCGATGTAACGAACACAATACACGCCCAGTTGTACTTTTACTTTAAACACGCCCAGTTGTACTTTAGAAAGCCTCATTTACATAAATATAAAAATGGTCATAACTTGGCCAAAAATGCTCGTTTTTAAAAAAAACAAATGTTACTCTTATCTACATTGCAGCGCTGATCTGCTGCAATAGGAGATAGGGGTTGCAAAATCTGGTGACAGAGCCTCTTTAAGGCCAAAATAGTCCTTAAGGGGTTGAGGCTTGGGACCCAATGCTCTATATATGCACTCTGCTGATAAATAACCGGCCCACTTCAGGCCTAAAAGGACAGTGAAGATTTTTTGGGCTATTAATAATGCATCCATAGGATAACTGACTGAATGGACTAAACATGGCATCAGTCATGTGATCAACCCCCACACATCATGGGACCACTGCCATTCAGGTAACACTGTCCAGTTATTTAACAGGTTAAGGACCTGTTCACATCACCGTTCGCTTTTCGTTCCGTCCGAGGTTTCCGTCGGGTGGACCCCGCAACGAAAAGTGAAAGTGAAACCACAGCTTCCCTTTAAGTCACCATTGATATCAATGGTGACGGAAACATCGCTAATGGTTTCCGCTCGTCACCATTCCAGCAGGTTTCCGGTTTTCCGAACAGAATCAATAGCGAAGCCGACTCCGCTATTGATTCCGTGGGAAAACCGGAAACCTGCCAGAATGGTGACGAACGGAAACCATTAGCGATGTTTCTGTCACCAATGATATCAATGGTGACTGAAACGGAAGCTGTGGTTTCACTTTCACTTTCCGTTGCGGGGTTCACCCGACGGAAACCTCCGACGGAGTCCCGGAACGGAAAGCCAACGGTGATGTGAACAGGCCCTTGTAGTATTTTACTGAGGAGTATAAAGTATTTCTACCTACAGCAGCATCTCACCAGCATGTCTGTCTGTGTCTATGTAGGAGCAACTCTTACATTGTCTTCTCTGTTTGTTATGCGTGTGTGATTTTTTTTTTTACAGTTAACTTTATTAACAACATGACAACATTACCTAGGGACAGGTAGCCATTCTATATAAGTGAGTACACGCACAGTGAAGCAGTTGTTAAACATTATTTCACCATTAGTCCTATTTAGTTAGCCCATTTATGCGTCCTCTATGTTGTCCCAACACATGTATGCCATGTAACCCCGTTGCTGACTTAAAGGAGTTTTCCGAGTTGTTCCAAAATGTGGCAGGGGTAGGAGGGATGCATTAAAAAAAAAAAAAGAGCCATTACTCACCACACAGATTTCTGGCATTCCAGCTCCGCTGCTCCAGTCCTCCCCGCCGCTGTATATTGACATGGCTGCCGCGATGACATGGTTGTACACCCACATGATTGCTGCAGCCAATCAATGGTCTCAGTGGGTATACAGCACAGGATCGCTGAGACCAGTGATTGGCTGCAGGGATCATGTTGGCATACAAGCACGCCATTGCTGCAGCCATGTCAATAAACAGCATCGGGGAGGATCAGAGCGGCGGCGCTGGAACGCCAAGGATCTGTGAGGTGAGTAATGGCTCTTTTTTTTTGTAATGTATCTCTCCTCCCCCTGCTATGTTTTGGAATAACTCAGATAACCCTTTTAATGCTAGAGGTCACATGACTGGCGCCGTGTTTGCCCTATTCAGTTAGCCCATAGATACATTTCACAGAACTAATACACTGCGCAGTAAATTAACAGAGAAAAAAGGAGAGCAACATATGGTGTGACTTAAGTCAATGCAGTTTCCCATTGTTGTTTTATGTATGAAACTTCAAAGCATGTTCAGGCATTCTAAGTTAACATTACCAATGAATATAAAAGAAACATTTTCATCTCACAGTCATTCATTATTAGAAAATAACCCAAGGGATTTTCTGGTAATAAGACTTGACTACCTCTATCCTGACCCAAAGATGTGAAAGGTAGAAACTGCCTTGAAGTAAAAAAAAACAATATTTGCCTTGATTTAACTTGGATCACCAATAAATAACATATTATTCAAGCGTAGTCACTGGCTAGCCAGGTTTTCTAACAGAAAAATTCAAACATTTTAAATGATGTCTGAGCCTTCTTATAGCAAAGGCATTGTCATGCATAATACATTTCCGTTGGTGGTTTATTAATACAGAAAGCTAAAGTCCTGTTATTAAAATTTATATGAGTTATTATGGAATGATATATGATTCCCAAATTTATATGCAGTAAATGTATTTTGCAGCGTTTTGTAGAGGACAAATGACTGGTATATGGGCTTCACCAAGCTGCTTTCAAAGTCTATTTTTCTCCCCCCCCCCCACTTATAATTCCCTATGCCATTGTTAATTGGATAGACGTATAGCATTGGCCAAGGGCATTGTCTTTCTTTGCAATTGTTGCTGCTTAAAATCAAGGCTACACAATGCGATCTGTATGCATTCTGCATTCACCTTGCTTAGGATTCTGCCAGAACATTTTATCAGAAAATTTCACTGAACAGAATGGAACACTTCCCAAGCACAGGCAGAGAATACACTATGTGTAAAATGTGTAGCAATGATGAGGGCCAGCACGAATGTCAAGGACCAAATCTAGAGAGGAATTTGTAGCTGCAATAAATCACTTAATCTGACCACTATGTTGTGGTTATTTTCATTTTCCTATTTCTTTTAAGTGGTTTACCTAGTTCTGAATGCATTTAATGTATTTTAAACTTTAACCTACAGAGTGATTTGCTTCCAGCTCACACAAGCACCCTGTCTCCCCGCGATTAAACAGACCAGCAACATGAACAACAAAAAAATCACTACTGCCATAAATACTTGCTATGGAATTCCACTGCAGCAATTAAACAGCGTATCTGTCAGTCAGCGCAGACATTATCTTTCCATATTTGTTTTATTGCCAATGGAATATATTTTTTGAGGAAAAAGATTACATTTTTTTATATTGCCCACGCATAATCCCACCTGAGGCTTACCATATAGTCTCATCATCAGTTCGCTGTGGATTCTGAAAATGCAAGAAAATAGCAAAAAACACAAACAAACACAGACCTGAATAAGCATTGTTATGGAAATTATTCCTCATTTGGAACCAGATCATTTTTTCTTAGAATAATATATTGTTTCCTAAGCTCAATGCAGCATCCACTGATGGGAATGTTAATTTGATTTTGTTGGTGAATCTCTATTGTATTGTGAATAGTGGAAGCACAGAAAATAATAATAATAATAATATATACATGTAATGCCAATGGGTACTTGCTCATACAGCAGATAAGTATGTGCCCTGTGATATGTAATAAATACACATAAGAATGTTTACTATTTTTTGATAAATAATTGAAACTATGATGACATTGTCAAGCTTATAAATACACATTACTTCTCAAGAAGCAAAATTAAAGTACGCATCTCAGGCCATTGGAACATGGGTATTGCCAAGACATATCACAATGCCTCAGCGCTATCTTAATATACGCTGACATTATTACAGCCATAACAATATATTTACATTTATTGCAAAATGTAGAGTTAAACTCCAGAACGGTCTTGTAGAAATGAGTAAATAATAAGCTCAGTGTAAAGCACAGAGCATGAGAATCGTTCATATGCCCATGAAATATCCTGATAATTCTTCTTGTACAAATTAAATTGCTTTAATCAGATAGAGCACTGAATCTTGTTGCTTGATTTGTAGTATAAGTAAAGGTGACCTTGATATAGAGGCCTTCAGTTCCCGAATCTGATATGGCTTTGAGGATTTAATTAAAATGCCCATAGACATTGTGATTTTTTGAGTCTTCTTGGTACCTTACAGGAAGAAATGGCATCACCAGCTCCTTTTTAAAGAGCAGTTCAACATTACATTCAGTTCAGTTTACTATATTCATTTATCAAAGTATTTTAGAGAGTTATTCACATTTTACCACTAACTGTTTCTATTAAATTAGTATTTTGTGATATATTAATACCAGGATGTCCTCCAGTGACATTCTATTTGGGGTAAGTTACTTGGGTATACAGACGGAAATTCTTCTCATATGTCTTTCTTCTATTGTGCTAAGGAATCAGCTTTTTAAAGGGGTTGTCCAGGAATTTTTTTTTTCTAAAAAGTGTCCCCCAGCCTTGATTTGCCTTCCATAATACCCCCTATTAAACTTCTAACCAGTTTCTGTTTGATTTCCATCGTCACTGTTGCTTTTTCTGTTTGTTTACATCCCTTGCTGTTTGTTTACATCCCTTACTGTCTGTTTCCTGTCTTGTAACCCACCATACCCATGATCCCCGGCTGCATCTGAGGAGACAGTTGCACCCCCCCTTCCTCCAAAGCACCTCAGCTATTTGCATACTGCCACGCCCCTCTATGGTCACAGGTCCTTCCCTGCTCTAATTACAGATTACAGGCAGACAGCTCCCTCCCTGCACACTGTCTGAGGCCGGATTTACATGAACGTGTGCGTTTTGCGTACGCAAAAGGTACATAACCGTTCCGTGTGTCAGCCCCGTATGATGCGTGGCTACGTGATTTTCGCACAGCCGCCATTATTATGACACTCTGTATGTTTGTAAACAGAAAAGCACGTGGTGCTTTTCTGTTTTCATTCATACTTTTTACTGCTGTTGCGCGAATCAAGCGCGTCCCACGGAAGTGCTTCCGTGTGCTGCGCGTGATTTTCACGCACCCATTGACTTCAATGGGTGCGTGATGCGCGAACAGCGCACAAATATAGGACATGTCGTGAGTTTTACGCAGCGGACATACGCTGCGTGAAACTCACGGACAGTCTGCACGGCCCCATAGACTAATATAGGTCCGTGCGAGGCGTGTGAAAATCACGCGCGTTGCACGGACGTATTACACGTTCGTCTAAATAAGCCCTTACACAGTAAGGCTGGATTCACACGAGCACATTACGTCCGTAATGGACGGAACGTATTTCGGCCGCAAGTCCCGGACCGAACACACTGCAGGGAGCCGGGCTCCTAGCATCATAGTTATGTACGATGCTAGGAGTCCCTGCCTCGCTGTGGAACAATATATATATATATATATATATATAGCAAACAAGAAGGCAGCAGCACTCACTAATGAATAATCGACCAGGTGCCCAGCAAAACGTCCCGATCCTAGGACGTAGAGTAATATATAGAAAAAGAAGATTTGCAGCACTCCAACATGAAAAAAAGTGGTGGTTTATTCAATCCAAAACAACAGCAACGTTTCAATCCTACAATAGGATCTTTGTCAAGCTTGACAAAGATCCTATTGTAGGATTGAAACGTTGCTGTTGTTTTGGATTGAATAAACCACCACTTTTTTTCATGTTGGAGTGCTGCAAATCTTCTTTTTCTATATATATATATATATATATATATATACACACACACACAAGTGTGAAGAAGGATGAGAAGGTGTGGACGACGAGATTGTCTGAGGAGGGGGCGTGTTCTGTGATTGATGACACTCCGTGTCTTTACTAAGACAGCACTTCCGACTGTGTAAAGACATGGTGCGTCATCAACTACCTTTAGGCTCTATTCACACAAGAGGGCCTGAGTGTCGGCCGATAAAAACGGCGGTTTTGGTCCGTTTTCTCGGCCGTTTTGCATCTGTTCCGTTCCGGGCCATGCTACCATTTTTAACCCGTTTTGCACCCGTTTTTTTCCTTGTCCGTTTTAAAAACGGATGAATTTCATTTGTCAATTTTCTGCCACACACTGCCCTCTGTAGATAATGCCACACACTACCTTCTATAGATACTGCCACAGCCCCCCTGTAGGTAATGCCACACAGCCCCCCTGTAGGTAATGCCACACAGCCCCCCTGTAGGTAATGCCACACAGCCCCCCTGTAGGTAATGCCACACAGCCCCCTGTAGGTAATGCCACACAGCCCCCCCTGTAGGTAATGCCACACAGCCCCCCTGTAGGTAATGCCACACAGCCCCCCTTGTAGGTAAAGCCACACAGCCCCCCTGTAGGTAATGCCACACATCCCCCTTGTAGGTAGTGCCACACAACCCACCTTTAGGTAGTGCCACACAGCCCCCCTATAGGTAATGCCACACATCCCCCTTGTAGGTAGTGCCACACAACCCACCTTTAGGTAGTGCCACACAGCCCCCCTATAGGTAATGCCACACATCCCCCTTGTAGGTAGTGCCACACAACCCACCTGTAGGTAGTGCCACACAGCCCCCCTGTAGGCAATGCCCCACAGCCCCCCTTGTAGGTAGTGCCACCCCCCCTACTTTCCTGTAGGGGACGGCTCTCGGAGAAATCCCTCACTTCACTGTTCATATATGAACAGTGAAGTGAGGTACTTCTCCTGGAGCGGAATCCCCGGCCAATTCGCCGGTGATTCCGCTTCAGAAGTCTCTGACGTCACTGTGTCCATATATGGACAGTTTAGGCAGAGACTTCTCCTGGAGCGGAATCCCCGGCCAATTCACCGGTGATTCCGCTTCAGAAGTCTCTGACGTCACTGTGTCCATATATGGACAGTTTAGGCAGGGACTTCTCATGGAGCGGAATCCCCAGCCACATCGGCGGGGATTCCGCTTCAGAAGTCCCTGACGTCACTGTGTCCATATATGCACACAGTGAAGTCAGTTACTTCTCCTGGAGTGGAATCACTGGCCACATCGCTGGGGATTCCGCTTCATAAGTTCCTGACGTCATTGTGTCCATATATGGACAGTGAAGGCAGAGACTTTACCTGGAGCGGAATCCCTGGCCAATTCGCTGGTGATTCCGCTTCATAAGTCCCTGACGTCACTGTGTCCATATATGGACACAGTGAAGTCTGTGACTTCTCCTGGAGCGGAATCCCCAATCCCGGGCTTGGGGATTCAGCTCCTACAGTGAGCAAAAAAACACCCTCCTCCTCCTCCTCCTCCTCACATGCGCTTCAGACTGTGAGGAGAAGAAGGAGAGAGTGAGCGACGGCAGACACGGCCGTCACAGTACACACCGACGCCACAGAGTTAAAACTTGCGCATGCGCAATGTAACACACACACGGCTGCTGAAGACGCAGCCATATAATTTAACAGAGCATGCGTGGTAGTGTGTCAACCACACATGCTCTAAGCAGATGGGGGAAAAACGTGGTACAGTTACGTCATTTATGACGTAACCGTACAATGTGAAAACCGGAAACCCGAAACCGGAAGTTAGGCGCGAATGGACGGGTATGCACACGAAGTGCGAATTTTACATTGACAAGCGGCCACGTGACGGAAGAGGGAATACGACGATACATTCAGATAATAAAACGTAAGTACATTACAAAGTTATATGTTTTCTATTGTTTAGTTTAATTAAAAGTAATTTTTTGCTTCCTGAAAACCCCTTTAATTGATTTGAAAAGACACCTTTAAAGAAGTTGTCTTGCATATAAATATTACATTCCTCTGTTAGATAATGCAAAACATAAAAAATTTCAATTGAAATAATAATAATAAAAAAACCTTCCTGTGTCTAGATATTGCTGTTAGATATTTATTATGGTGCCCCCTGGTTTTCTTTTGATTCCCCCTCCAAACGTCAATCTATTGCGTCCACCGCCTGGACCCTCTTTTTCCACTTCTTTTCTGCTTATAAGTGGATTGCTATGTTACTGCACACGCTTGGCTTCTTTTCTGACAAGCAAATAAAAATTGGCTTCTAGTGTGCAGATTCATATTGACTGGCCTGCACAATAGCAGGAATCGCCCTGTTGCACATGTACAAATAAAGTTGGTGGGACTGAGCTACTGGTAATACAGTTTGTATCCGCCGGCACTGGACATTATAAAAGTTTTTTTACAGACTGTACATGAATTTATGGATGGATGCTAGTTCTGCACTAGACATAGTATAACTGTAATTCCTACTGATGTAGAGATTGAGCCCTATTGGTGTTTTACCAGTATATATTGGCAGACAACATCTATATGCTGCCTCCACTGTAAGGTTTTAATATCAGAGGATAAAAATGACGTGAGAACCAATCTCAACCTGGAGAATGTATTATAACAGAGGAGAAGGGTTATTAAATATTTCCAGTAGATGTGATTGATGATTTATATAAGCATGGTGCATCCAATAAATCATCTAAAGGAGAAGTAATAAAGAAGCTAACTGGACTATGGAATGACAAAATAGATGCCGCTCAAGTGATCTTTTGTTACCATTCATCTCTTGTTTCACCTTGTTTTAGTGAATTGCAATACTCAGAAAGTGAGAGGCTAATAATAATACCACAAGCTACATCAGTGTTTACAATGTTCAGGCTTGTTCTGCTAATGGTATGCAGTACACTGTATATTTCAAAATGTTTCCATATCAGTCTTGCATTTCATGTTGGAGCTGTAGAAATCCGTTGCTTAGTACAGAATATAAAAGGAGAAAATGAGGCCCTGAGGATGACAATGGAAAAGAAAAGAACACACATTTCCCATTGCTTAGATAACGCTAACATATTCTACAGCGCTATATAGAGATTGTCATCACTCACGTTAGTCCCTGTCCCCAATGGCACTCACAATCTAATTTCCCCATCTCAGACACACACACACTAGGAACAATTTCATAGGAAGCAAACAGTATGTTTTTGGAGTATGGGAGGAAATCGGAATATATACAAATGAAACCCACACAAACACAGGGAAAAAAATACAAATTTCATGCAGATGTTTTCCTTGGTCAGAATTAAACCACATTGCATGAATGCACAAAATGTTAAGTGAGGTTTCGTTTTTTTTTTACGGCTGCAAATGACGCTCGTCTTGCTGTAAAAAAACAATGGAAAACAAACAAAATGGAGACTACCGATAATGTAAAGAGCCTTTCTTAGGATTTAGCTAGAAGTCCTTCAATATAATAAATTATCAAGAAGTAGCAGCGGCCAGGTAGTTGACAAACACGTGCAAAATTTCTGCGAAATCATGATGGTGACATATATAAGCAAACTCTCATCAATCATTATTGAACAATGGGCATAATTCAGTTAATGCAAATTCGTAATATGATTAAAAAAAACATACATATATAGGTAGTAATGAATAAAGTTAAAGGGGTTTTCTCAGATTATATACCCTTATGTGACAGTATGTGACGCGGCGCAGTGGGAAAACACTTTCAGTGCAATGTACTATAAAGGTGTACCGTACATTTCATAGGCTAGAAGATATGGGAAGACCATGTACAGACTGAGCACTGCTGCAATGTTTACAGGCAGTGACTCTCACTTCTGTGGATGGCACAGAGAAAGATAGGGAGACATTTAAAAAAAAAATGCTTTACATGAAAAGCCCTCTTATTCTTAATGGAAAGACAGGCTAATATATATATATATATATATATATATATATATATATATATATATATATATATATATATATATATATACACACATAAAATAGTCCACAGTCCAGCAGCACCAGTGTATAGCAAAAGCAACACCAGGGACCCAACATCCGACTCTGCTGGTTACAAAATGTAAAAAAAGGCAACACTCTGGAATACGTGCAAAAAAGACAGCTAGTTTATTAGCCCTGGTGCGACATTTCGGCTCCACACATTAGAGCCTTTCTCAAGCAAAGTTCAAGTGCACAAACGCTGGAATATAACACGCAATGTCAATTGATCAACAGAGACAATTATTAAAAAATTCATACTTAACAAATGTTAAGAGTACATATTTCATATAAATGGTAATACAGTATGAAAATACAATGTATAAACAAATAATTTATAAATAAAGTGTCCAAGTGCTATTGTATACAAATAAATGTAGATATTACATAACGAGTTTAAAATGATAAACACCGTACATATGTGAACACAATTAAAAAACAAATTTCCTCAATATATGTGGCCGTATCTATGATGACCACAGCCCCTCCTTTGTCAAAGGAGGTGCTCTGGTCATCATGGATAAGGCCTCATATATTGAGGAAGTTGTAAGATAACTGAATGACACCACTGTATATAAACAAGTTACTTGTGACCCCAAATTACGTATAGTGAAACCGATTAAAACCACTGTGGAACATGCACAAATTGGGGGGCATCATTGATGAGGGTACATCTAAATATCTCATTATTGAATTCCCTAGAACTCCAGTTCTTTATATATTGCCAAAAATTCATAAATCCCTGGTAAATCCACTGGTACGACCGATTGGTTCCGGTACAGAATGTATTTTCAGTAACATAGCTATCTTTTTGGATAAAATCTTATGTGAGTTCTCCGTAGGTGCCTTCTCCTATATTAGGGACACAACTGACTTTTTGTTCAAACTTAGTCAAGTTAATATACCCCCGACACAGCATGTTCTTTTAGCTTTCTTTGCTGTCTGAAGCCTTTACATGTCAATAGGTCATAAAATGGGAATACAGGCAGTGGCCAACTTTCTAAAGGAGTCTCTGTATAACCCTGGTGGGCATAAATTCTTGTTGGAGTCAGAAATAGTATTGACTTAAAATTATTTCTTGTTTCGAGGTGAATTTTTTATACAAACTCAGGGTACAGCCATGGGGTGGTTTACACATATGCAAATATATACATGTGTACCCTTGAAGAAATGTTTGTCTATGTGTCCCACCACTTCAGCAAAGTGATGAGGTGGTGGCGATACATAGACAACGTTTTTTTATTTTATTTAGACAGGTAACGAACAGGGCCTTAGTGAGTTCCATACATTTTTAAATGACATTGACCCGACAGTAAAATTTACGATAGTGAGTTCCGAGAGATCCATACAATTTTTTTGATGTTTTGACTAAATACAATGGTATATGTTTAGAGACTGAGCTATACATTAAATCAACTGATAGAAATAATCTGATAATATCTTAACAGCAACCATCCAAGGAAGATGGTGAGGAGTCTACCAATCAGCCAATTAATTCGGGCAAAGCGAATCGTTTTGAATTATTGCATTTTGTGAAAAAGAATACCCACATAACCTACTTAAAGAGGCTCTGTCACCAGATTCTCAAATCCCTATCTCCTATTGCATGTGATCGGTGCTGCAATGTAGATAACAGTAACGTTTTTTTTTTTTTTTTAAAACGTTCATTTTTGGCCAAGTTATGAGCTATTTTATATATATGCAAATGAGCTTTGAAATGGACAACTGGGCGTGTTTTTTTCCATATGTCCAACTGGGCGTGTATTGTGTTTTTAACTGGGCGTGTTTACGTGTATGACGCTGACCAATCAGTGACCAGTCAGCTTCATACACTCCTCTCCATTCATTTACACAGCACATCGTGTTCTTACTAGAACGATGTGCAGCCACATACACAAATGTC
The DNA here is from genome assembly GCF_050947455.1 of Rhinoderma darwinii. Classification (NCBI taxonomy): domain Eukaryota; kingdom Metazoa; phylum Chordata; class Amphibia; order Anura; family Rhinodermatidae; genus Rhinoderma; species Rhinoderma darwinii. Next base: position 157,103,296 of record NC_134688.1, on the reverse strand, counting down.
CTGATCATGAATACACATGAAATCCAGCTTGGACGTCATGTGTATTCAGAATCCTGACACTTCTTAATCTTTTCTGTGAGATTTCCAGCAAGGGAAACGAAATCTCGTTTACCTCATAATCTCGCGAGATTACGCGTGGCTTGCTGTAATCTCACTGAAAAGATTCAGAAGTGTCAGGATTCTGAATACACATGACGTCCAGGCTGGATTTCATGTGTATTCATTATCAGGACACTTGTGTATGTGGCTGCACATCGTTCTAGTAAGAACACTATGTGCTGTGTAAATGAATGGAGAGGAGTGCATGATGCTGATTGGTCACTGATTCGTCAGCATCATAAACTTCTATTCACAACGCCCAGTTAGTAAAACAAGTAAACACGCCCAGTTAAAAACACAATACACGCCCAGTTGGACATACGAAAAAAAACACGCCCAGTTGTCCATTCCAAAGCTCATTTGCATATATATAAAATAGCTCATAACTTGGCCAAAAATGAACGTTTTAAAAAAAAATTAAACTTTACTGTTATCTATATTGCAGTGCCGATCACATGCAATAGGAGATAGGGATTTGAGAATCTGGTGACAGAGCCTCTTTAACCCTTTCACGACCAAGGACGAAAATGAACGTCATGGTCGGCTGCTAGTTCCCGCACCATGACGTTCATTTTTGTCAGTATTTCAAACTGTCACTCTGTGTAAACACAGAGTGCAGGGGCGTAGCTAAAGGCTCATGGGCCCCGATGCAAAAATTCTTACTGGGCCCCCCCCCCGCAAACTTCTCATGGCCGACGGTCCGCAGCTTTCAGCTGCATCGCTGGGTCTCCTAAGTGACCCAACAATGCAGCACTAGCAGCCGGGGGCGTCACTAAGGCTGGGTTCACACACCCTATTTACGGACGTAATTCGGGCGTTTTAGCATTGAATTACGTCCAAAAATGCGGCTCAAAAGCGTTGGCAAACATCTGCCCATTCATTTGAATGGGTCTTACGATGTTCTGTGCCGACGGTCATTTTTTTTTACGCGCCGCCGTCAAAAGGCGGCGCGTAAAAAAGACGCCCGCGTCAAAAAAGAGCCTGTCACTTCTTCAGACGTAAATGGAGCCGTTTTCCATGGACTCCATAGAAAAACAGCTCCAATTACGTCCGTAATGGACGCAGCTAAAGACGCCTGCACATGCCATTAGGCTGGGTTCACACGACCATGTTACGTCCGTAATGGACGGAACGTATTTCGGCCGAAAAACCCGGACCGAACACACTGCAGGGAGCCGGGCTCCTAGCATCATAGTTATGTACGATGCTAGGAGTCCCTGCCTCGCTGCAGGACAACTGTCCTGTACTTTAATCATGTTTTCAGTACGGGACAGTTGTCCTGCAGCGAGGCAGGGACTCCTGGCATCGTACATAACTATGATGCTAGGAGCCGGTCTCCTAGCATCATAGTTATGTACGATGCTAGGAGATCATGTTTTCAGTATGGGACAGTAGTTACACGGAGAGGCAGGGACTCCTAGCGTCGTACATGACTATGATGCTAGGAGCCCGGCTCCCTGCACTGTGTTCGGTCCGGGATTAGCGGCCGAAATACGTTCCGTCCATTACGAACGTAACATGCTCGTGTGAATCCAGCCTTACAGACGCTGCCGCGTGAACATACCCTCAGGACTTAAAATGTCAGGGAAATAGCCCCAATACAGATGTGTCCGCCCCAAAAAAAGTGTGTATATGAGACAGCATAGCATATCTATAGCACTACGACCCTATCAACTATGGATAGGATTAGATACAGTGGCTCAGCAGACAGTATCACACATGATAGGATTAGATACAGTGGCTCAGAAGGCAGTATCACACATGATAGGATTAGATACAGTGGCCCAGCAGACAGTATCACACATGATAGGATTAGATACAGTGGCTCAGCAGACAGTAACACACATGATAGGATTAGATACAGTGGCTCAGCAGACAGTACCACACATGATAGTATTAGATACAGTGGCTCAGAAGGCAGTATCACACATGATAGGATTAGATACAGTGGCTCAGCAGACAGTATCACACATGATCGGATTAGATATAGGGCCCAGCAGACAGTATCACACAAGATACGATTAGATACAGGGCCCAGCAGACAGTATCACACATGATTGGATTAGATACACAGCTCAGCAGACAGTATCACACATGATTGGATTAGATACAGGGCCCAGCAGACAGTATCACACATGATTGGATTAGATACAGGGCCCAGCTCTCTGACATTGCGGCACCAGCGCTGGACCCAGGAAAGGTAAGAATAATAATTTTGCTTCTTTATGTGTTACTGATTATTTTTGTGTGTTTGTGTTTTTTTTTACAGGTTCGGTTGTTGGACTTCGGATTCGAGGACTTCAATGACGATGTTTTTTTATTCTCAATAAAATGGTTAATGAGGGTTGTTTTTTTATTTCAATAAAATATTTTTTTTATGTGCTTGTATATTTGTAAACTTTATTATCACCGCCTTAGTAATGGCCGCCGGCTGATTGACAGCCTCCATTACTAAGGCGGGGCTTAATGTTAGCCGGTGCAGAGGCCAACACTAACCCCCAATATTACCCTGGTACCCACCGCCACCAGGGGTGCTGGGAAGAGCCGGGTACAAACCAGTACCCGACCATCTGTAGTGACGGGCAGGCACCGGGGTGGCCGCAGGCTGGTAGTATTAGGCTGGGGAAGGCCAAAAACAGTGGCACCTACCACCCTTGTAATGCTGCCTGCTGCTGCTGTGTTGTATCTGGCTGGTTATGAAAATTGGGGGGGACCCCTCATCGTTCTTTCCAATTATTATATATTTTTTTTTAAATGACGTGGGGTCACCCCCATTTTTCATAACCAGCCAGATACAATAAAGCAGCAGCAGCCTAGCATCACCAGGGTAGGAAGGGCCACTGTTTTTGGCCTTTCCCCTCCTGATAATACCAGCCTGCGGCCTCCCCAGTGACCGACCATCACTACAGATGGTCAGGTACTGGATTGTACCCGGCTCTTCCCAGCACCCCTGGTGGCGGTGGGTACCGGGGTAATAAAGGGGGTTAGTGTTAGCCTCTGCATCGGCTAACACTAAGCCCCGCCTTAGCAATGGATGCTGTCAATCAGCCGGCGGCCATTACTAAGGCAGTAGTAATATAGTTTAAAAAAAACCACAAAGACATAGAAAAAAATATTTTATTGAAATAAAAAAAAAAAAACCCACACAACCCTCATTAACCATTTTATTGATAATAAAAAAAAAGCTGTCATCGAAGTAGTCCTGGAATCCGACGTAGTCCAACGACCGAACCTGTAAGAAAACACACAAAAAATGATTAGTAACACGTGTGTTAGGCTTAGATACAGGGCCCATGTGCGATAATGTCTGTGGGACCCTGTATCTAAGCCTACCACAACGTAGGCTTAGATACAGGGTCCAGCAGACAGTAATCTTATACAGTATAAGATTACTGTGTGCTGGGGCCCTGTATCTAAACCTACAGTGTGGTAGGCTTATATACAGGGCCCATCAGACAGGATCACACATGGGCCATATATCTAAGCCTACCATGTGATTGGCTTATATACAGGGCCCATCAGACAGGATCACACATGGGCCATGTATCTAAGCCTACCATGTGATTGGCTTGGATACAGGGCCCAGCAGACAGGATCACGCATGGGCCATGTATCTAAGCCTACCATGTGATTGGCTTAGATACAGGGCCCAGCAGACAGGATCACGCATGGGCCATGTATCTAAACCTACCATGTGATTGGCTTAGATACAGGGCCCAGCAGACAGGATCACACAATCTGTGATCCTGTCTCATGGGCCCCCTAAGCCTGCTACATCGTAGGCTTAGGGGTTGTGCAGTCCCTAAACATTGATGGCCTATCCTCAGGATAGGCCATCAATAGCTGTTGTGTCTCTCGGGACCCGCAAATCAGCTGTTTTGAAGGGGCCGCAGCACTCGTACGAGAGCTGCTTCCCTTCATTTCACTACTCGCTCACACTGTGAATCGCCGACATGGATTCACAGTGTGACCGGAATGAAGTGACCAGAATGAAGGGGAGCAGCTCTCGTACGAGTGCTGCGGCCCCTTCAAAACAGCTGATTGGCGGGTCCCGGGAGTCGGACCCCGCCAGTCAGGGCTAACCTTACCTTCCTCTCCGGCCACGGCAGGAGTTCTGTCGTCTCGATGCTGTGCGTGGCGCATAGCGCTGTGACGTCATGCGCTGCGCACAGCGCTTGACGTCAGGACCTCCGCTGCGATCCGGAACCAGGAAGGTAAGTAAAGTATGTTACTATACTAACAGGGGCCCGCGGCCCGAGTTACTATAGTAACTTTTTATTGATGTGGTGCGGGGGGCCGTGGGCCACCCTGGCTTCGGGGCCAGGTCGCAATTGCGACCGCTGCGACCCCTATAGCTACGCCAGTGACAGAGTGACAGACGCGTGCTGACAGCTGTCCTAGACAGCTGAGACATCAGTCTCGCTGGACAGCGGACCATCGCCGCTGCTTTCGTCAGTTAACCCCTTAAGTGCGGCAACGGATTGCCGTCGCCGCATTTAAGTGATTTGAAGCACATCGGCAGCCCCCACTAAGTGATCGTGGGGGCTACCGATGCTTGTCGTGGCAATCGGAGGTCAGACAATGACCTCCGGGTTGCCATGTACGGAAGCCTCGGAGGAGCAGCCTCCTGCCGGTCCTCCGAGGCTTCCTGTCAGTGTGACTGTCACGTCACAATGACAGTTAGAGTACATTACACTACGTGTGTAGTGTAATGTACTCTAGCAGCGATCAAAGCTGCAAGTCTAAATGTCCCCTAGTGGGACAAGTAAAAAAAGTAAAAATAAGTAATAAAGGTTTTAAAAAAAAAAGTGTAAAAATGAGTTTATAAGTTCTATAAACAAAAAATGCTTTTTTTTCCTATAATAAGACTTTTATTATAGAAAAAAAATGAACACGTTAAAAAAGTACACATATTTGGTATCACCGCGTTCGTAACGACCCCAACTATAAAACTGTAATGTTATTTTTTCCGCACGATGAACACCCTTAAAAAAATCAATAAAAAACTACGACAGAATCTTTTTTTTTGGTCACCACCACTCCTTAAATAAAGAATAAAAAGTGATCAAAAAGTCGCATGTACTCAAAAATAGTACCAATAAAAACTTCAATCCCTTACACCGCTTTTTTGACTAAAAAAATAAAAAAATTATGGCTCTCTGAATATGGCAGACATAGAATGGCAACAGCACACTGCGACACTAATGCCACCTGAACCACTAAATATAAAGAAATATGCACTAAAGCTAAATCTACTTACAAATAGGGAGGTTCTTAGTGCACATTTTGATCAAAAAGTGTTAGCCCACCTGCCACGACATGGCGACCTCTGTAAGGTGGGGACCTACTCTGCACATACACCCAGAACTGGGACTAAGGCTGGGTTCACACGACCTATTTTCAGACGTAAACGAGGCGTATTATGCCTCATTTTACGTCTGAAAATAGGGCTACAATACGTCGGCAAACATCTGCCCATTCATTTGAATGGGTTTGCCGACGTACTGTGCAGACGACCTGTTATTTACGCGTCGTCGTTTGACAGCTGTCAAACGACGACGCGTAAAAATACAGCCTCGTCAAAAGAAGTGCAGGACACTTCTTTGGACGTTTTTGGAGCTGTTTTCTCATAGACTCCAATGAAAACAGCTCCAAAAACGGACGTAAAAAACGCAGCGAAAACGGCACGAAAAACGCAGCGAAAAATGCGAGTTGGTCAAAAAACGTCTGAAAAGCATGGTCTGTTTTCCCTTGAAAACAGCTCTGGATTTTCAGACGTTTTTGGTCACTACGTGTGCACATACCCTTAGCCTACATATATACCTGGCGATGGTACTATCCAGCATTGAACTGATTAAAATCACCCAGGGCAGAGTGGGAGGAGTGCAAGAACAACAAGTGGAGGCAGTCACTAACCCCACATATATGGATCCCATAAACACAACAAAAATTTGAACAGCACATTCCAACTAAATGATACAAAATGTATGCAGGTGCAAGAACACCTGTGACTGCAGATATACAGCAGACATAGAATGGCGACAGCACACTGCGACACTAATGGCACCTAAACCACTAAATATAAATAAATATGCACTAAAGCTAAATCTACTTACAAATAGGGAGGTTCTTAGTGCACATTTTGATCAATAAGTGATTTTATTGTGCAAACGCTAAAAAAAAGGACCAAACCTATATACATATGGTATCGCCGTAATCGTACCAACTCGCATAATAAAGTAAAAATGTAATTTATAGCGTACGATGAACGCCGCCAAAAGAAAACCTAAAAAACAGTGTCAGAATTCTTGTTTTTTGGTCAGGATTGCAAAAAAATTGAATAAAAAGTAATAAAAAAAAAAATCGCATGTACCCCAAAATGGTACCAATGAAAACTACAGATTATCCCGCAACAAATAAGCCCTCACACGGCTCCGGTGGTGAAAAAATAAAAAAGTCCTGGATCTCAGAATATGGTGATGCAAAATGTGCAGAGTATTCCAAAAGCGAATAAGATCGGGCGACATTTATCAGTGCGACACCGGCCACACATCTATGAATTATTATTTATTTACCGCATTATTATGCCCTGATGTTCTCCGCACAGATTACATATGCCCCCACAGTATAAACTGAAATATACTGCGCTCCAAAAGCAAAATGGCGTCCCTCCCTTCTGAGCCCTGCAGCGTGCCCAAGCAGCAGTTTGCGCAAACATATATGGCATCGCCATACCCGAGAGAACCCGCTTAACGTTTTATGAGGTATTTGTCTTCTGTGACACAAACTGGGCGCAACATATTATGCACTAAAATGGCATATCGGTGGAAAATTGCAATTTTCACTTTGAACCATCCGCTATGCATTAACCCCTTTGCGCACTATGACTTAGCAAACCGAGCAATGCCCCAAATTGTGCCAATGGTCACAGTGACTGATATAATAAACTAGAAAGAGAAGAAAAGTCACGACCAAGTATTTGCAAAATTACAAACAATCTTTATTTCAGTCAAAAATACACAGAAAAAACACATTACAACTATACACAGTAAAAAGAATGAACCCTCATAAAGAGATGGAATCCGAACATAAAAGCAGCCTGGTCCCCCAGATGTTAAAATGGTCAAAAGATCCCACAAAAAGCATAAATCAATGTTATTAGGCAGGTGCTAAGCATAGTACATTTGCACAGATAGATACCTAAAAGAATATACATACAAAGTGCAGTCATAGGCAAACTAATGAGCAGTATACCTACACCTACGTAGTAGAAAATGAGCAGGAGATCAGGACCGGGAGGGGAGACCGCTGCCAGACCCGACGCGCGTTTCGCTGGTGCTTCGTCAGGGCTTAATAGCACGTCATGGTGCGGGGGTGATGTATGGAGCCGTCTCACGTGCCGAGGCCGCTCCATACGCTGCGGGTGTCGGCTGTGTATTACAGCTGACACCTGGGACTAACGGACAGGTACAGCGATCGCTCTGTTACAGAAGCCTGTAAGAATAACAATATACTGCAATACAGTAGTATTGCAGTGTATTGTACCAGCGATCCAATGATCGCTGGATCAAGTCCCCTAAGGGGATTAATAAAATGTGTAGAAGAATTATAGTTATTAGTAGTGAGATTTTTTTTTTTTAAAGTTAAAAAAAACCACCTTTTCCCATTTTTCTTCTAAAGTAATGTCAAAAAAATGAACAAAATTGGTATCGCTACGTCCGTAAAAGTCCGAACTATTACAATATACCATTATTTAAATTGCACAGTGAACACCTTAAAAAAAATAATAATTGAAACCGCCAAAATCGCTGTTTTTTTTTCTTTGTCACCTTAGCTCTAAAAAAAAATGGAATACAACTTTTTAATCACTTTTTATGTACCAAAAAATGGTACCAATAAAAACTGCAGCTCCTCCCACAAGAAATAATCCCTCACACCGCTCTATTGATCCAAAAATAAAAAAGTTATGGCTCTTGGAAAGCGGGGAGTGAAAATCTAAAATAAGAAAGCAAAAAATGGATCAGTCCTTAAAGGGTTAATTAATTTCTAATGAAAAAATGTATGACCACATGTGGGGTATTTCCGTACTCGGCAGAAATTGATTTATAAAAAATGTTCGTTTTTTTTTCCTCCTTTATCCCTTGTGAAAATGCGAAAATTCAACATTTTAGTGGAAAAAATTTTGATATTCATTTTCGCGCCCTAATTCTAATAAACTCTGCAAAAGACCTGTGGGGTCTAAATGCTCACTATACCCCTAGAAAAATTCCTTGAAGGTTTTTCCAAAATGGGGTCACTTTTGGGGGGTTTCCACTGTTTTGGTCCTTCCAGTGCATTGCAAATGCGACATGGCACTGAAAACCATTCCAGCAAAATCAGAAATCCAAATGGCGCTTCTTCCCTTCTGAGCCCTGCTGTGGGTCCAAACATGTTGTTTCAGAAAAAAAGCGCATTTTAATTTTTACAGACTAATTCCAATATATTTAGCGAAAACCCTGTGTGGTCAAAATGCTAACTATAACCCTAGATAAATACCTTAAGGGGTGTAGTTTTCGAAATGGGGTCGTTTATGGGGAGTTTCTATCGTTCTGGCAGCTCAAAGCCTCTCCAAATGTACAGTGGGGCCTAAAACATTTTCAAGCAAAATATGAGTCCTGAAAGCCTCCGGGTGCTCCCTTCCTTTGGGGCCCTGCCGTGTGTCCAGGCAGCGCATTAGGGCCACAATGTGGGTATTTTTGAAAACAGGAGAAACAGGGTGATAGATTTTGTGGTGTGTTTCTTCATCTTCATGTTCGCTTTACAAAGAAATTGGTCTTCAAACTGATACTTTTATGAAAAAAAGTGAAATTATTTTTTTTTCCACCTGCTATGTATTAAATTTAGCAAAAAACTGTGGGGTCAAAATACTTACTATACCCCTAGATAAATACCTTAAGGGGTCTAGTTTTCTAAATGGGGTCATTTGTGGGGGTTTCCATCACTCTGAGACCTATGAGCCTCTGAAAACCTGGCTTGGTGCAGGAAAACAAAATGTACTTCAAAATTTATAAAATTATTATTCAATTTGTAAGTCCTCTAAATTGCTGAAAATGTATTTTTTTATTCAAAAGTGCTGCCAAAATAGAGTAAAGAGATGGAAATATATATTTAATTAAAAAAATTGTACAGTATGTATGTACATATGTGACATATTGCAGTTAAAAATAGGGAAAAATTGTAATTTTTACAAAATTTCTTCAATTTTTTTATTTTTTAATTAATTTCCGCAAATTGTATCAGTCTACTTTTAGCACTAAAATAAAGTACAACATGTGACGAAAAAACAATGTCAGAATTACTTGGATATTCAAAACTTTCACAGAGTTATTCTCTGATAAAGTCAGACATACCAGATTTGACAAATCTGGCTTGGTCATTAAGGTACAAACAGGCCCGGTCATTAAGGGGTTAAACAACATAGATAGACAGTTGATATCCTTGATAGGGAAGGTTTATTTAAATCCAAACCAATGAACAAGACTACAACACCCATACAATTTATTTTGATATATACAGAGACCAGTCAAAAAATTGGTAATGTAATACGTAGACATTGGCCTATGTTTACCAAATGCCCGACAAATACTCCAGAGGTGCAGAATACACCACTATTCTCTTATCATAGATCACCCAACCTGAGAGATAGACTACTAAAGTCCGATATAGATACTGTATGAACCAAACTGATAGAAAAATGTATTTGAGCAAATGCAGGATGGGCTGTTTTCCATGTTTGAACTGTATTAACAATACACCCCTTATGTCATATAGATGCCCTCGTAATTTACGCGATAATCTTGTGAATAATCAGGTTGATGATACACGTAAAATAGGTCAGCAAACATTTTTGAGACTCAGAAAAATGGGTAATTTCCCTTGTCTCCATTGTGTAAATTGTTGGTTTATGTGTAAGGGCAGCGCCTTTACACATCCTCTCAATTATAGGGTACACAAAATTAAACAATATCTTACTTGTGACTCGGACTGGGTAATATATGTATTGCGGTGTCCTTGCTTGCTCTTATATGTAGGTAAGACCACCTGTGATTTCAAGACACGTCTGAATAATCACAGACACTCTATTCGAAATAAAAAATTTGATTTGCCAGTAGCAAAACATTTTTCCGGGTTGGGATATACTGAGAGAAATCTCAATTCATGATTCTGGAACATATCCCTACTCCCTGTAAGAGCGGGATAGACATATGTTACTGCATAAGTGTGAACTTAAGTGGATTTTTTTATTACGCTCTTTAAGACCGAAGGGTCTCTTGATGTTGAATTCAATGTGGCGAAACTCGTGATCTGACAATTTTGACCTGTTGATTCCTCTCTGTTCTTGCAATGTACTCTTCGTTAAACATATATACACACATGTTTTTATGCATGTGTATGTAATACATGACTTACATAATTTTTGTGTTTTTCTCATTGCAGATAACAACTGAATACTTGGACTACTCACCATGTTTGTGATCTATTATATACACAGGAACTGTTGAATAAGGATGTTGTGTAGTGTCTGTTTGAATATACTCACTGTAATTTTTATTATTATGTTCTATTTTCTATACCCCACCTTTATGGGTTGACATGCAACTAATATTATAATTGCCCTATCATTATTTTCTATATATGATAGAGGCTGTATTGCCTTTAGGGTTATGTTCCTCTCTTATTTTGGTCTGATACACTTTTTTGATGGTTTTCCGTTGAGCAGTCCCTGTTCACGAAGGTGTAACAGAGGGGCACACGAACCTCGACTCGGGACACCAGTGTTCACGGAAGAGTGAATGTGGGTCCTTCAGCCTATGTGTGGAGCAATTAAAAACCTTATGCTAATATACATTGATAATAGTTACGTAACTTTGCTCTTTTGCATGTCTTCTCCTTTTTGATGTGGGAACATATTATTACATTGGAAATTTTGTCCTTTTAGTTGTGGTGTGTTATCAGACAGACATTACTTACCTTGTGTATATGACGTTGTATAGATCTTCTGTGTGTTGTCCTCCTGTATTGGTCCTCACATTATAGTGTATTATGAGGTTTGATAAATCCTCCGTACGTGTGAGTGTTATTTCTTCCTCGCTTTGTTGCTACGCAATGGTAAACTTCAGGTTGGAGCGCGCGAGCATGCGCAGTTTGACATAGAGGACACCAGGTTACTCGACATCCCATGGACACTCGGCGGATGATTATTTTCATTGATTTACATTCTTGTCTCCGGATTGGTGAGTGGTCCAGTATTCCCTACACTTGTACATATTGTTGCATTTTTTATTAAACGCTAATCAAGCTTATATGTGCCAGTTTTAACATGTATTTGTATTGTTAATATTGTTAATCACCGGCACGTAAATATATTATTGTACTGAATGTTTTTTTGTATCATTATGTATTAAGTGTACAATATCCGAGTGCATATTTTTTAATTATCACTCATTATGATAATGATACACACACTTTATATTCCACAGATGTTGTATCTAAATGCTTGAAAAAGGTCCCATAGTAGGACGGAAACATTGCGGCTGTGTGTTGACTGAATAAACCACTTTTGTTTACTACATCGGGATGCTGTGGGATTTCTTTGTAAGTTTGCCCACTGTCAAATATATGAACAGTCTAGAATTTTTAGGCTAGGTTAATTTTACCAGTGAGAAATAGATTATATAAAAAAAAAAAAAAAGAAAATCACATTGTCAAAATTATATATATTTATTTGCATTGTGCACAGAGAAATAAGTATTTGATCCCTTTGGCAAACAAGACTTAATACTTGGTGGCAAAACCCTTGTTGGCAAGCACAGCAGTCAGACGTTTTGTGTAGTTGATGATGAGGTTTGCACACATGTTAGATGGAATTTTGGCCCACTCCTCTTTGCAGATCATCTGTAAATCATTAAGATTTCAAGGCTGTCGCTTAGCAACTCGGATCTTCAACTCCCTCCATAAGTTTTCGATGGGATTAAGGTCTGGAGACTGGCTAGGCCACTCCATGACCTTAATGTGCTTCTTTTTGAGCCACTCCTTTGCCTTTGTTGCCTTGGCTGTATTTTTCGGGTCATTGTCGTGCTGGAAGACCCAGCCACGAGCCATTTTTAATGTCCTGGTGGAGGGAAGGAGGTTGTCACTCAGGATTTGACGGTACATGGCTCCATCCATTCTCCCATTGATGCGGTGAAGTAGTCCTGTGCCCTTAGCAGAGAAACACCCCTAAAACATAATGTTTCCACCTCCATGCTTGACAGTGGGGACGGTGTTCTTTCAGTCATAGGCAGCATTTCTCTTCCTCCAAACACGGCGAGTAGAGTTAATGCCAAAGAGCTCAATTTTAGTCTCATCTGACCACAGCACCTTCTCCCAATCACTCTCAGAATCATCCAGATGTTCATTTGCAAACTTCAGATGGGCCTGTACATGTGCCTTCTTGAGCAGGGAGACCTTGCGTGCACTGCAGGATTTTAATCCATTACTGCGTAATGTGTTACCAATGGTTTTCTTGGTGACTGTGGTCCCAGCTGCCTTGAGATCATTAACAAGTTCCCCCCGTGTAGTTTTCGGCTGAGCTCTCACCTTCCTCAGGATCAAGGATACCCCACGAGGTGAGATTTTGCATGGAGCCCCAGATTGATGTCAAATGACAGTCATTTTGTATGTCTTCCATTTTCTTACTATTGCACCAACAGTTTTCTCCTTCTCACCCAGCGTCTTACTTATGGTTTTGTAGCCCATTCCAGCATTGTGCAGGTCTATGTTCTTGTCCCTGACATCCTTAGAAAGCTCTTTGGTCTTGCCCATGTTGTAGAGGTTAGAGTCAGGCTGATTAATGGAGTCTGTGGACATGAGTCTTTTATACAGGTGACCATATAAGACAGCTGTCTTTAATGCAGGCACCAAGTTGATTTGGAGCGTGTAACTGGTCTGGAGGAGGCTGAACTCTTAATGGTTTGTAGGGGATCAAATACTTATTTCTCTGTGCATAATGCAAATAAATATATATAATTTTGACTAAGTGATTTTCTTTTTTTTTTTAATATAATCTATCTCTCACTAGTAAAATTAACCTAGCCTAAAAATTCTAGACTGTTCATGTCTTTGACAGTGGGCAAACTTACAAAATCAGCAAGGGATCAAGTACTTATTTCCTTCACTGTATATAGCACACAAGAAAATAGTGACAGCACTCTGCGAACACTAATGTACTTGTCACGAAGGGTCTGTGGACCCACTGGGCCGTACCGCTTTGGCAGTAAGGCAGCTGGCCAACAGGGAGCAGGTGATTGTCTATAGTTCTATAGGTACCTGTGGCTGCTCAGACAGCAGCAGGGCAGGCTTGGCTGGGACTTAGGTACGGGCGGATGTCAGGCGAGGAGAAGCAGGTCAGACGTGGATGTAGCGCAGCACGACTTTGGCACAGCTCCGTGCTAGACCAGGAAGGTATGGATTGCTAGGAACAGGAACTGGAAACAAGTATAGGTACAGGGACAGGGACTGGAACAGGAAACACACTAGGAGACCATTACATAGACAAAGTATAGGGAACACAACATTGCTCAGGCATAGAACTAGGGGGCTGGACCCCTCTTATAGTCCAGGGTACTCACTGGTCAAAGTTCGTCCATGAGGTCCAGTGCGCGCGCTGCCCTTTTAAGATCGGGCCGGCAGAGGTGAGTGGACGCGAGCGCTGGTGTCTCCTGAGGAGGAGGCTGGGGCCAGCGCTTGCCGACTCGTGGCTGCGGCTGTCAGGGGGAGGTTGGAGCTGACAGCCCGCAGCCACGGACATTACAGTATCCCCCCTCTTACGCCCCCTCATCTTGGGACCAGAGTAAGAGAGAAACTTCTTCAGAAGAGTAGGGGCATTGAGGTTCACCTCTGACTCCCAGGACCTCTCTTCAGGACCAAACTCCCTCCAATCCACAAAATAAAAAGTATTTCCTCTCACTCTCTTGGTGTCCAAGATCTCCTTGACCTCAATATGTCCGAGGGGCCGCTGGAGGCAACCGCAGGGCTGGGAGTCTTGGAATAGCGGTTCAGGATCACAGGTTTCAGGAGGGAGATATGGAAGGAGTTGGGAATCCTGAGGGTAGGGGGCAGCTGAAGCTTGTAGGCGACAGGATTGATCTGCTGCAGAACCTTGAATGGTCCAAGGAACCTGTGGGCAAATTTACATGACGACACCCTCAGTCGGATATTCCTGGACGACAGCCAGACCTTAGTGCTAGGAAGAAACCGAGGAGGCTCTCTTCTCTTTGTGTCAGCCTTCCATTTCATGCGGTCCACTGCCATTAGGATGGAGGATCGAGTCTGCTGCCAGAACTTCAAAAAGTCTCTAAACGTGTAGTCAGCTGCAGGTACCTCGGAAGTATCAGGCACCGGGAAAGGAATTCGTGGGTGCTGGCCGTAGAAAATGCAGAACTGTGTATTCCTAGTAGACTCGCTGGTGTGATTATTGTAGGAGAACTCCGCCCACGGGAGCAGCTGCACCCAGTCATTATGCTGCTTGGAGATGAAGTGGCGAAGGTAGTTCTCCAAAATCTGGTTGAGCCTCTCGACCTGACCATTAGACTGAGGATGGTAGGCAGAAGGAAAGTCCAATTTCATGCCAAGAAGTCCGCAGAGGGCTCTCCAGAATCTTGAGGTGAACTGAACCCCCCGATCAGACACAATATGCTGCGGCAAGCCGTGCAGGTGGAAGATGTGTTGGATAAATAACTTGGCCAACTGAGGAGCAGAAGGAAGACCGGTCAGAGGAACGAAGTGGGCCATCTTCGAAAATCGGTCCACCACCACCCAGACAGCACTGCATCCAGCAGAGAGAGGCAGGTCCGTGATAAAGTCCATCGCTATATGCTGCCAGGGAGCATTGGGCACAGGCAATGGCTGGAGCAGACCAGCAGGTCTGGAGTGGGTGGCCTTGTTGGCTGCACATACAGCACAGAAAGAAACAAAGTCCACAATATCCTTGGGCAGAGTGGGCCACCAGAAATGACGAGCAATCAAATCCCGGGTCTTACGTAACCCCGCGTGACCTGCCCGTCTAGAGGAGTGACCCCAGCAGAGAATTCTTCCACGATCAGCCAGGCGCACAAAAGTCCTTCCTGGAGGAAAGTCCCCAATTTGCAGGGGATTGACCGAGTCAATGCAAGATGGATCGATAATGTTCTGTGGACTCTCAATGGTGTCTTCTGTCTCGAAAGACCTGGACAAGGCATCGGCCCTCACATTCTTGTCGGCAGGGCAATAATGAAGCTCAAACTGGAACCTTGCAAAGAACAGTGACCACCTGGCCTGACGGGGGTTCAGCCATTGGGCCGTCTGGAGGTAGGCCAGATTCTTGTGCTCTGTAAAAATTAAGATCGGATGAGCTGCGCCCTCTAGTAGATGTCTCCACTCCTCCAGAGCCAATTTGATGGCCAGTAACTCCCGATCCCCAATCGTGTAGTTGCGTTCTGCGGAAGAGAAGAGCTTGGAAAAGTATCCACATACCCTTGACTTGCCCTTGGGACCTCTCTGGAACAGGAGTGCACCAGCATCGACAGAGGATGCGTCCACCTCTAACGAGAACTGCAGAGAGACATCCGGATGATGGCTGACGGGAAGGCACTCTTCAGGCTATTGAATGCGGACTCTGCCTCGGGAGTCCACACCTTGGCATCCATACCCTTCTTAGTACGGTTAGAGAGGCCATCACATAGACAAACTGTAGGGAACACAACAACGCTCAGGCATAGAACTAGGGGGCTGGACCACTCTTATAGTTCACGGTACTCACGGGTCAAAGTTCGTCCATGAGGTCTGGTGCGCACGCTGCCCCCTTAAGAGCCGGCACAAGCGTGCGCGCACACCCTACAGGATCCGGTAGAGGTGAGTGGAAGCAAGCGTCTCCAGAGGAGGAGGCTGGGGCCAGCGCTTGCCGACTCGTGGCTGCAGCTGTCAGTGGGAGGTTGGTGCTGACAGCCCGCAACCACGGACATTACAGTACTACAGATAAATAAATATGCATTACTGCTGAATCTACTTACAAATAGTGAGGTTCTTAGCGCACATTTTGGTCAAATTGTGTGAGCCCACCTGCCACGACAAGGCGTCCTTTTTAAGGTGGGATCCTACGCTGCACATACATCCAGAACTGGGACTAAGCCTACATATATCTGGGGATGGTAGGAACCAGCATTAAATGAACTAAAATCACCCGGGGCAGAATGGAAGGAGTGCAAGATTATAAAATGGAGACAGTCACTAACCCCACATATATGAATCACCTAAACAGCACAAAAGTTTGAACAACACATTCCAGCAAAATGAAACAAAACATGTATAAATGTGCAAGAACGCCTTGTCATGGCAGATGGGCTCACACAATTTGATCAAAAATGTGCACTAAGAAACTCACTATTTGTAAGTAGATTCAGCAGTAATGCATATTTACTTATCAGTAGTGCTGAGGTGGCATTAGTGTTCGCAGAGTGCTGTCACCATTTTGTAGTGTGCTGTATAAATTTGAAGTCACAGGTGATCTTGCACACGTTGTATACACGTTTTGTTTCATTTTCTTGGAAAGTGCTGTTCAAACTTTTGTGCTGTTTATATGATTTATATATATATATATATATATATATATATATATATATATATATATATATATATATATATATATATGTATATATATATATATATATATGTATGTATATATAGTATATGAGAATAGATATCGGGACACACCTCCTAATTATTGAATTCAGGTGTTTCATTCAGTCCCACTGCCACAGGTGTATAAAATAAAGCACCTAGCCATGCAGTATGTTCCTACAAGCATATGTGAAAGAGTGGCTCATTCTAAAGTGCTCACTAAATTCGAGTGTAGTACTGTAATGGGATGCCACCATTGCAACAAGTCAGTTCGTGAAATTTCTTCTCTCCTAGATATTCCACTTTCAACTG
Organism: Rhinoderma darwinii; assembly: GCF_050947455.1. Lineage (NCBI taxonomy): Eukaryota > Metazoa > Chordata > Amphibia > Anura > Rhinodermatidae > Rhinoderma > Rhinoderma darwinii. The sequence goes on along the minus strand of NC_134688.1, from coordinate 157,086,211 downwards.
TAAGAGGTATTATTGAAAAGTAAAGGCATTGAAGAACCACAGCAGCAAGATCACGTAAAGTTGCAGAGCCGAGTGCTGAGGCGCATAGGGCATAAGAGTTTCAAACCCCCTCTGACATTAACATCCGCACAAAAACGGTGAGCTGGAAGTTTCATGGCATTCGTTTGGTGGATGGTGTGATGTATAGCACGCCGCTACTGGACTCTGGAGCAATAGACACATGTTCTGTGGAGTGATAAATCAGTGTTCCCTATCTGCCAGTCTGATGGATTAGTCTGGGTTTGGCTAATGCCAGGAGAATGTTACCTGACTGACTGCATTGTGGCTACTGTAAAGGTTGGTGGAGGAGGGATAATGCTATGGGTTGTTTTTCAGAGGTTGGCCTAGGCCCCTTAGTTACAGTAAAGGGAAATTTTAATTCTTCAGCATACCTGTAATGGCAGGAAGGAGGTGAAGGGAAAGTGAGCCCTAATCTACCCACCGCCCTGTCCCTGCCTACTTGCAACGACCCACCCTAGGCGACGGGGTACAACTGGGCGGCGGTCCCTACGCTGTCTAAGTGCACGGGAGAACAAACAGGGAACACGCAAGGGAAGGGGCAGTAGCCCACGGACCGCCGCGAGGAAACGGAGCGGTGAATGAATAGTCAGGACCAGGATGAAGTGGAGTATACCAACGTGAGCACGGAGAAGGAAGCAAGCCAGGGGCAAAGCGAAGCAGGTTAAGCGGAACTGCAGCAAGGCAGAAGCACGGCAGAAGCAGGCTGGAGCAAGCAGCAGTGGGGCCAGGAATCCAGAAGAATTACAAGCACTGAAGAAGAGAACACGGCAGGTAATAAAGGACAGGGGGCGGAGCTAACTCCGACTGACCAGGCCGCGATAGGCTCTCCCACTCCTGAGCCTGCCACCCTGGTTGGTGGGAGACGGTGTCAGTCTAACAGGTCTGGCCTCAGGTGTGGATTGATTAATCCCAGGAGTATACCTAGACGTAGTACCTGGCAGATCCCTAACAATACCAGGACATAATGAATAGAGATGAGCGAACTTATGAAAAGTTCGGTTCGGCTAGTTCGCCGAATTTCACGAAAAAGTTTGATTCGGACCGAACTAGTTCTGACCGAACCTGTAATTTCCGTGCGCCGAGCATTGTACTGTCCAGGGTGCTGAAAGAGTTAATGGGCTGCACTAACTCTTTCAGCAACCTTGACAGTACCATGCTCGGTGCACGGAAAATACAATTTTAATGTAATAAAAAAATATAAAAAATAAGTTCAAACTTACATTCCCCCTGTCCGGCCTCCAGCGATGACGTTTCATCCATGTCGCCGCTGCAGCCAATCACAGGCTGTAGTGGCGGTCACGCACGTCAGGATGACGTCAGAAGGCCGGCCTCCAGGGATGACGCTTCATCCCACATGACCGCCTCTGCAGCCAATCACAGGCTGCAGCGGCCTCTGCAGCCAATCACACGCTCCTCTCCTGAAATACTCTGTGCTGCCTTAAACTCTGTGGACAGGTCAGGATCCTGTTTCTTTTAAATGCTGCTGGGGAACCCGCTCGATCCACTATATATGGCTGCGCTACAGTGCAGCATTTAAAAGAAACAGGATCCTGAGCTGTCCACAGAGTTTAAAGGAACAGTGTCATCACCCAAAAATTTTTTCATATGTTCAAGATGTTAGTGCTTTATTAAAAACGTTTATATTTATTTGTGTGTTTGTGTTTTACTTTTTCTTATTTTTACACTTTTTCTTCCCTATGGGGGCTGCCATTTTTTGTTCCATTTCTGTCTGTGTCGATTAACGACACATACAGACATGGAATACGGCAGCCACAGTCCCATAGGGACTGCGAACGGCTCCCGTCCCATTGACTTCAGTGTACGGCGTCTGTGTGGGAACTGCGCATGCGCCGCTCCCACACAGTCCAATTCGAAATTGGCGCCGTCCGGCGCCATTTTCCTGTGGACCGGAAGTCGCGGCCGGACAGTAATATTACTACTTCCGGTCGCGGCTTCCGGATTTGTGCACTTGGACCAGCGGCAGCAAACGGAGCGGACGGGCCGGAGGGAGCCGCGGCGGCAGGAGCAGGTAAGAGATTTCAATGTATGTTCGTGTTTGTGTGTGTTTACTACTGTATGTAAACCTACTACACTGTGTGTTAGCTCAAAAAATGGCGACACAGTGTAGGAGGTTACACCGTTCAAACCCCTCGTTTATCCCGGCACTAGCCAGGATAAAGGAGGGGGGGGATGCTGAGAGCTCACTAGAGCGAGGGCTTTTAACCCAATGTTGCAATGCTGCAATTTTGGGAATAGCTCCATCTAGTGACCAAAAATGGGTAGTATTATAAATTAGAATTAATTTATAATATTTCCTGACTATTTCCTTACTCGTGAAAAAAATAAAAAAAATTTGAACAATGTTTAATCACCCACACACTAAATGTTTAATTTTTAAAAAAAAAAACATGTTTTTCTGGCAACACATTCCCTTTAAGGCAGCACAGACTATTTCAGGAGATGAGCGTGCAGATTCAGTGCTGCTGTGAACTCTGCTCTTACCATTACGTAGCTCTCAGTCTGTTACCTCTCCTCCACTCCTGTCCTCAATAACACCTTCACATGATTGGCAAGTCACCACGTAATGGTAAGAGCAGAGTTCACAGCAGCACAGAATGTTTCAGGAGAGGAGCGTGCAGATTCTGTGCTGCTGTGAACTCTGCTCTTACCATTACGTAGCTCAGTCTGTTACCTCTCCTCCACTCCTGTCCTCAATAACACCTTCACATGATTGGCAAGTCACGACATAATGGTAAGAGCAGAGTTCACAGCAGCACAGGAGATGTGAACTCTGCTCTTACCATTACATAGCTCAGTCTGTTACCTCTCCTCCACTCCTGTCCTCAATAACACCTTCACATGATTAGCAAGTCACCACGTAATGGTAAGAGCAGAGTTCACAGCAGCACAGAGTATTTAAGGAGATGAGCGTGCAGATATTGTGCGGGGTGGTGACTTGCCAATCATGTGAAGGTGTTATTGAGGACAGGAGTGTGGGAGAGGTAACAGACTGAGAGCTACGTAATGGTAAGAGCAGAGTTCACAGCAGCACAGAATCTGCACGCTCCTCTCCTGAAATACTCTGTGCTGCTGTGAACTCTGCTCTTACAATTACGTAGCTCAGTCTGTTACCTCTCCTCCACTCCTGTCCTCAATAACACCTTCACATGATTAGCAAGTCACCACGTAATGGTAAGAGCAGAGTTCACAGCAGCACAGAGTATTTAAGGAGATGAGAGTGTGGATCTTGTGCGGGGTGGTGACTTGCCAATCATGTGAAGGTGTTATTGAGGACAGGAGTGGAGGAGAGGTAACAGACTGAGAGCTACGTAATGGTAAGAGCAGAGTTCACAGCAGCACAGAATCCGCACGCTCATCTCCTGAAATACTCTGTGCTGCTGTGAACTCTGCTCTTACCAATACGTGGTGACTTGCCAATCATGTGAAGGTGTTATTGAGGACAGGAGTGGAGGAGAGGTAACAGACTGAGAGCTACGTAATGGTAAGAGCAGAGTTCACAGAAGCACAGAATCTGCACGCTCATCTCCTGAAATACTCTGTGCTGCCTTAAACTCTGGACAGGTCAGGATCCTGTTTCTTTTAAATGCTGCACTGTAGCGCAGCCTTATATAGTGGATCGAGCGGATTCCCCAGCAGCATTTAAAAGAAACAGGATCCTGACCTGTCCACAGAGTTTAAGGCAGCACAGAGTATTTCAGGAGATGAGCACGGCCGGCCACGAGCCGTACTCCCATTATAAAGTATAGGAGCACGGCCCGTAAAATAAAAAAATAGAACATGTTCTATCTTGTAACGGCACGGGCACTTTCCCGTGAGAAAACGGGAAGGTACCCGTGGCTAACAGAAGTCTATGGGCCCGCTATTTCGGGTCGTAATTACGACCCGTAATAACAATGTGTTTTTACGATCGTGTGCATGAGGCCCCGTAATGAAGGGTGGCTACATGTGTGCACCCGTCATTACGGCAGCGTTGCTAGGCGACATCAGTAAATAGTCACTGTCCAGGGTGCTGAAAGAGTTAACTGATCGGCAGTAACTGTTTCAGCACCCTGGACAGTGAATTCCGATCACAATATAGAGTTACCTGTAAAAAAAGACGTTCATACTTACCGAGGACTTTCTGCTTCCTCCAGTCCGGTCTCCCGGCCGTTGCCTTGGTGACGCTTCCCTCTCGACATCCGGCCCGACATTCCTGGATGACGTTACAGCCCATGTGACCGCTGCAGCCAATCACAGGCTGCCGCGGCCTCTGCAGCCAATCACAGGCTGCCGCGGCCTCTGCAGCCAATCACAGGCTGCCGCGTCAGAAAAGAAGGTCAGACTGGAGGAAGAAGAGGGACTCGTCACCAAGACAACGACCGGGTACGTATGAAATGCTTTTTATTTTATTTTTAATCAATAGCCTCTTTTCTCTATCAGTGATTGATAGAGACAAGTGGCTACCGATTTGTATAATATTTTTGACCGGGTTCAGTCAAAACGGGTTCGGCCGAACCCGGTGAAGTTCGGATTCGCTGCGAACCGAACTTTTCCCGATGTTCGGACCGAAACCAGGTTCGGTTGTCCCGGTTCGCTCATTTCTAATAATGAACTGCTGTTTTCTTCCAACTTTGTGGGAATGGTTTGGCGTAGGCCCTCTTATGTTCCAGCGTGACCAGTGCACAAAGCAAGGTCCATAAAGGCATGGTTGGGTGAGTTTGACGGGCCTGCACTGAGCCCTGACCTCAATTCCATCAAACACCTTTGGGATGATCTAAAAAGGAGATTGCAAGCCAGAGTGACAAAGTGTGTTTTACTACGTACCCTTTTTTTTAGGTGGTGTTTTTCACATTGCAAATCCTATGATTCAAAGATCATATGATGCAAAGATCCTTTTTGCAACATATAAGCAATGCCCACACATTGATACAGTTGTTTTTAGGAAAAAAAAAACAACTATGGTGGTCCATGGGAGAAAGATGCCCCTAAATGATTGAAAAAACGCCAAAGCCAGCCTTGCTGTAATTTTTGAAAAAACACCACTAACGCAAACATTTTAAAAATAACATCTAAAAAAATGTTATGTTTCTAGTGTTGTTTGTTTAAAAGTGTATGGTCTCTATGGCATTCGGAAGTCCCTGGAATTTATCTCTCGGGTATACTGGTTGCCCATGTTGTCTACAGATGTGAAAGACTATGTCACAGTCTGCCTTGTCTGTGCACAAAATAAACCCTCCCAGCATAGATCTGGATGTCTTCTTCTTCCAGTTCCAGTGCCTGATCATCCTTGGGTCCATGTTTCCATAGATTTTATTATAGACTTGCCTGAATTATCTAAGTTACTTGTCATCTGGGTGGCTGTGGACAGATTTTACAAGATGGCAAATTTCATATGATACCTTCTGCTATCAAATTGGCCTCACTCTTTGTACAACATATTGTGTCTAATAGAGGTGTACAGTTTATTTCTAGATTCTGATGGGCTGTTTGTAAACTGCTAGACACCCAGCTGAATGCAAAAGAATGGCTAGAACATATCAACTAGGTACTTGAATGTATTTTCAGGAACCTTGAGTCTTCTCTTCAGGACAACTATGTGTCCTACAACAGATAAATGATGTGACTTATAAACTGTTGATTCCTGCCAATCTGTGTATCCCTAACTCATTACATCGGTCTCTGCTAAAACTTCTGGTGCTGATCTGGTATTTCCGCAACATAAGTACTAAAATGAAGAATTCAGACGCTTCGTGTTCCTATGCGGACTATGTCCCCCTCTTTGTCTTACCACCGCCATTTTCTCCATTGCAGTGGAAGTGCACTGTGCAACATCGTAAAGGAACAGGCTGTAGTGCAACAACAGTAGAGTGGAGTGCAACAAGTCACAACCGCCCTCTAGCTGGTGATTAAGAAAGCACTGATGCTGATCCTACATGATCATCCTGACATACATGTATGATTTTTCGTGGGAACTATCTCCCTCTGATAAGCTGGATATGTGGATTTTAAAAAATGATGTCCCACTGATATACAATAATTGTCCTAATAATGTCTGAAATGTTGTATACACAGACATTACTGTCTCTTCCTATGTGGTGAGTCATGTGTCAGCCTCATGCATTCATATGTCAGGCTCACAGCACTAACCAATGAAAGACAAAACTTCCTGATGGAGAAGCCAGTGAGGGCAAACATGGCTGCAGGGCTCAGAAAGTGAAAAAAAAATTATATTCCAGAACGTAAGCAAATTATACTATAAATAAGAACAGGGATTGTAGATCAGCATGTAATTTTAATTATATAGGGAAAACGGGTGTGTAATATATATGTAATGTATATGTAAGGAATATATTATTTAAGTGGCTATAACAATGACAGTAGCATTAAGAAATTGGCTTAGTGACAGAATCTAGGATTTGCTTTCTGTGTAATGAGTATATTTAAGTTTTGTAGTATTTTAAAGAGATCCTGTAATATGTGAGATATTTCTTGAATCTCTGTTTACAGTTATTGTTGTTTGATAATGTTGGTTCTCAAGCAGATAGAAAATATCCTCAGGCTTAGAATTAAATACAAGCTTTTCAAAGGACCTGGATTGAATCAACATATCAGAGACAAGAACTCCAGTTGGCCTCAGTAGTGTATTAAATATATAATGGTTTCATGATTTGTCTGATTTTCTTCAGTTTGTATGTTTCTCTAAACTCTACATCTAGAAACCACATGCACACAGCTCATTAATGTTTATAGATTTCATTGCTGTAAAATCTATGACCAATGTGTGAAAAAGATATACCTTATTGTTGTATTGCTGCTATTAAACTGTCATTTCTATACAGGTTGGTTAATGGGGCATACAGTCAGGGCCACCATCAGAAATTTCTGGGCCCCATACAGTCAAAGTGTTGAGCCCCCCGCCATTACTGGTGGATGGCAACGGAAAGTGGACTGGGTGAGACGCAATTGCACTAAAGCTGCTGCTTTTACACAGCAGAGTCATTTACCAAGATGCAGTTCTGGCCGCTGCTTCTGACTTCTGAAGACTCTTTGGTCTTCCATTGCCGTAGCACGTGTGGACAAAGTATCCACCTCCTCCTCACACATCACACCCATGTCATCTGTGTAGACACCAGGCCAGATGGCAAAATTAATCCAGACCTTTGACCAAACCATTAGATTAATTCAGAATCCCAGACAGATTTCTAAACTGATTCAGACTCCTAAATTAATTTACACCCCCCAATCAGAACCTTAAATTAATTCAGTCTCCCAACCAGACCACTAAATTATTTCAGCCCCCGTCCAGACCCCTAAATTAATTCAGATTCCCGATCAGACCCCTAAAATAATTTACACCACCAATGAGGTCACCAATTCAATTCATTCTCCTGACCAGACCCCTAATATATTTCAGACCCCACACCAGACCCTCATAATTAATTCCGACACCAGACCAGACCCTTAAATTAATTCACACCCTTAATCAGACGCCTACATTAATTCAGACCCTAGACAAGACCCCTACATTAATTCAGACCCCAAACCCAAAATTAATTCATAATCCCAACCTGACCCTTACATTCAGACCCCAGACCTCTAATTTAATTACCACCCCTAATCAGACTCCTAAATTAATTTACACCCCCCAATCAGAACCTTAAATTAATTCAGTCTCCCAACCAGACCACTAAATTATTTCAGCCCCGGTCCAGACCCCTAAATTAATTCAGACTCCCGATCAGACCCCTAAAATAATTTACACCACCAATGAGGTCACCAATTCAATTCATTCTCCTGACCAGACCCCTAATATAATTCAGACCCCACACCAGACCCTCATAATTAATTCCGACACCAGACCAGACCCTTAAATTAATTCACACCCTTAATCAGACGCCTACATTAATTCAGACCCTAGACAAGACCCCTACATTAATTCAGACCCCAAACCCAAAATTAATTCATAATCCCAACCTGACCCTTACATTCAGACCCCAGACCTCTAATTTAATTACCACCCCTAATCAGACCCCTAAATTAATTTACACTCCAGGTGTGTATTTTAGCAGCGGAACCAGATGCAATCTTGAACCGGAGCTCTGCTGAGACCTCACCAGAGCGGGCTAATTCATAGCTACCTGAGTGCAATAAAATGGTCAGATCCCAAAAGGACCTGGAGGCCCTGGAGATACTTTTGAACAGGGAGAAATTGAGAAATTTATCAAATGAATCCGGCAGGACGAAGGCCTAGAGAGAATCCAAAGAGCTGCCGGCATCCACCCTGCTTGAGACTGAGTTTAAGGAGACGAATACAATGGAGAGATCGATACCCGAGGACTTTCTGGTCTATTGGACATTTATGCAGAAAATCCTCTCTGGTGCACCGGAGCCACTGGTCCAGGACCTGCGAGTCATAAAATCAGACCTACAACAGGTAAGCGTGATAGTGGAGGTGCTAGAAGTACACCAGGCCTCGATAGTGGATCATAGCTCAGCAGTAGCCCATAATCTGGGCCAAGCACATCTTAACCTACTCTACTTGAGAATCAGGTTTACTGGGGTTGGAGTAATAATTTAAGTTTTAAGTTACTATTGGAAACGGTGGCACCAGAGGCATTAATGGTGACGGCCCTCCTAAACCCCAGGAACCCCCTCGAGATGTGTTATGCCGTTGATGAATTTTCAAAGAAAACAAAAATTGCTCAAGATTGCGAGAGAATCTGAGACCCTCACTTCAATCTATCAGGACCTATATACCTATGAAACTACTGAGACACAGATTCTTAAACCTGCTTTTAGACGTGCTTATGGGAAAACACATAAGCTATCATTGGCTCCACCCCTTTGGGTTGCTGGTAAATTTTTCTGGCAAACGTATCACAGTCATGTCCTATGTTGAACTGGGTAAAGCCTACATAGAATTAGGAACAGAACGAATAGATATTCCTGACTGGAATGAAGCGCAAGATGGATCTTTTTTGCTGATCCTGCCAGACATCCTGAAATGGGAACCAGCAAACTCCTCCAAATCTCAACTGCAACGCAAGAAAGTTGTCAAATTGACCCCTCAAAAGATCCAAATCGATCCAAACTGACCTTGGACTTCTGATGTTTGTCTGGGACGCTTTTTAAATTTCTTCTTCCCACAAGACCAGTCTTATGAGATGTTGCTCTTTGTTTCTATTTGGCAAATTGCTGGGACTGCTTCCTTAATGTAGGTCACTGAAATAGTGTTACAGGTTTAATACCTATATTATGTCACTACTTATATTACCATTCTAATACGATTACATACTTCTTGTAATGCCTATTTTTTTCCTTCCGCTCTAGAGTTGGGTACAAAAATTGGTTACCACTATAGTTCCCAATGTAGAATCTTAGCTGACAAATCAGCCTTCCACAAGCCCTGCATTCTGGGAACGTGACAGGCCTAGACCCTGGTACTCCTTAAGATTCATATTATATGATGCTTTTTCATGGTATACTGTTCTCGGTTGTATTTTTATGTTTCAAATCCCCTCTCCTCTCCCACATGTCTCCCTCTCCTCAGACGGATGTATTAAGGAAACTTTCTGGATGATGGAACTGGACATGTATGTGGATTTTTATGCTCTTTTAATGTACGAGGCTTAAAGGGGTTTTCCAGTCCTAAGAAATTGATGGCTTATCATCAGGATAGACCATCAATATCTGATCAGTGGGGATACAACTCCCGCCATACCCTCCAATCAGCTGTTTTTAACCTGCTCATACTGTGAATTGCCGACATACTTCAAGTGAATGGGAGAAGGCTATAATAATGTGAACCGCCACTACAAGTGCGTTGTCGATTCACAGTACAAGCAGGTAAGGAATGAAGGTGAATCAGTGCTCCTACAGGTTCCGGCCAAATGGAGTCAAATTTGCCATCCCCTCAAAACACACCATGGAGATGTTGCGCTCATACAGGAAACCTATTTCCAAGTTATACATATATCAACCCTCTCTAATATGTTTTACAACAAATGATTTCATAGCACCTCCCAGAACTCTGCTTCCAGGGGTTTTAGCATAGCTGTACATAAAAATATTCCCTTTGTACAAACCTTGATAAGTACGGATTTGGACTTGAGATATATATTTCCCAAAGGCCTGATCGGCACTCAACTGGTTACTTTCGAACATATATATGCCCCGAACTCTGGAAAAATGGTTCGGTTAAAAATGGTATTGGGCAAGTTCGAAGAAGGTTGATGCATCCTACATTCAAGAACTACTCCCACAATTCTGTAGCCCATCAGTCTTACTAACAGCTGGACTACCTCTTTCTTCTGACTCTTATCCCACTGCGTTAGCTTAAACTGGCACTTCATGACCTTAGCATTGAGGTGCTTTGGGATACCCCAGGGCTTCCTGGATGCTGTAATGTCTATAAAATCTGCTCCCACAGTGCGAATTCTAGTTAACAACACACTCTCACGCTCATTTTTTTATAGGTAACAGCACACGCCAGAGGTGTCGCTTATCCCCACTATTATTCATTCTTTCAATCAAAACGCCGCTACAAGCTTATCAGACAGGCAGACAGAATAGATGGCCTACATACTAGATTACAACATCACCAATTGGCAGGAACTGTTGACGACATATTGCTCTTTACAACTAACTCAACCACTGCTTTCCCTGCTATTGGGGATCTAATAGAACAATTTGGCTGTATGTCAAACTTCAAAATCAAATTAGCTAAATCCCAAGTGCTTAATATCCCCCTAGTTCCGGAACACACCTCTTAAAAATCTCAACAATATATGCTCTTTTGTTAGATACACAAATGTTGACACCCCCACCTAACTTGTCTCCATGGAAAACCAACTTTCAGGTTCAATTCACAAAAACAGAGACTAAATTCCTTCTGTCCCTTTGTCATAAGATATCAAAATGTGTCACTATATAGAAGAATCACTATAAAGTCCCCACGAGGTAGTATTTTACACTGTCATGTTTAGTTAAAATGTTTCCTTCTGTTAGTCCTATTTGTTGCAGATGTTCATAAAGAACCTGGATATTTCTACCGTATATGGTGGCAATGTCCAGGTATTGTTGCATAGTGGTTGCAAATTTGCCAGAATATATTGAAGATTTGTTCAGTTACCTTCCCTCTAACCCCTAAGACCTGTCTTCCAGGTTTACTACCGAGACTACATTGTTATAAACCTGACAAGACACGAATCTGAATTTTATTGGCGGCAGCAAAAGCCTTGCTCCCATTATACTGGAAATAGCCCCCCAAGCCCCAATAGTTTAATAAATATGATCACTTATATAGACTCAAAGAACTAGTTTATTGGGATAACCGCTCACATGATTTATCTTCGATCCGTACGCCTACTTACTCCCCCACTCTTCTCCCCTCCACCCTCTTGAACCCATGTTATTGTTCTTCTTTTCAAGTTTTTTGAAAATTTGTCATTTATAGATGCTTTTGTCAAATGTAATGTTGTGTGTTATACATTTTTAACGATAAGCTGATTTATGTTGGTCTTAGGCCTCCATTACAATCCATTTATATGTTTTTATATTATGGCTAGCTCAAGCTGCTTTTGATATTTCATGTAACAATGTTATTCTTTTTTTGTATTGACTTTCACTTGATTGAAACAATAAAACATTTTTTTTTAATAAATAATTTACACACCGATGGCCTTACCGCTCCGGGGTCCTCTTGCCTCCACATCCAGCCAGACACCCCTTCTCCTCTGGGTGCCTCATCTCTTTGCTGGCGCCTGAACATCCTGACACTGGGGTCCTGCTACACTAGATTCAGGATGTTGTATGCGTCAGGACATTGTATGGCATGTTGCACATAACATTGTGATGCTAGCCAGTGTCAGTCTTGTGAAGAAAGGCCCCAGCATTAGTAACTTTGGAGTAGGGAATTTGTCCTGCCATATAATGGGGCCTGTTCCTTCCTCTAAATTACCTATGGGCAGCTGCGCTGGCAGTGGACAGTGGTGGCAGGCCCCTTTTTTTAAATTTTCGGGCCGGGCCCCTATTAGAAGTACCAGCGGCACTGCTTTAATGGCCGCATTGTATACAAAATAAGGAATGGCTTACCACAGTTCATAAGAATAATGCTAGGTTCTGGAGCTAATTCAATAATAATACCAGGGAATTTCATAACTCGGGTTTCCCTAATTCAACATCATCATTGGAATTGTTCCCATCTCAAGAAGGGCTGCCACCAGGTCTGTAGACAACCAACCCAGCCAGTATTTACACTAGGAGGTGGGTAAAAGTAAAATATTTTTACCGGCAATAGCAAGCGCCAGTGTTTTTGCATAAAAAAACAGTGCGTGTACAGTTAGGCTATTTCCTACTTGAATTGAATACTATTCCTTTGCCAGGCTGCCCATCCCTTAGGAATGTCAGCACCATTAAGTCTAAGACAAGCGTGAGATTGGCGCCAGCCGGAGATGGCAGTGGGCATGGGAGCAGAGTGCAGTAGACACTCACAGTTAGCAGGTAGACATGCACACACTCACGGCCTGCCCAGCCCTGAGAGGTAAGAGGGGAGGAGGAGAAGGAGAGGTGTTTTTAAACATTCCAGTTTTGTTGTGTTTTTTTTGTTGTGATTTGCACCCTGAACCTGGTGGGTATTTTTGGATGGAAAATGTGTCAATACTAATCACAAGAGAGACCAAATAATAACTGGGCAAGGCTGTATGAAATTTAGTGAACCCTATCACAGGCCTTTAAAATTAGGGCATCAGTATGATATCCTAATAGAGTTATTCTGGTGCATATACTACAATTACACCCACTACACAGCTGGCAAAGTGCTAAACGGGGTGCTGAAAGGAAAGACCTTTCTGAGTTGGTCACATGGTATATTACATGATCCCTCTCAGCCAGCCAGCACGTGATGCAGTATGTGACTCCCCTTTCTGTGAAATCTAGGAGTGTACCTTTGATCCTTTGTAATATTGGTGCATGACTAATAAATATCACTGTAAATAAATGTTTTCCCTGTTTACTTAATTTGCTATTTTCTTTAATAACATGGGATCACACTTGCTTATAATTAATTAATACCTAAGCTAATGTTTATACCTGGTGACACATGTGCTAACATTATTAATCAGTATTTGTGGTCAATTTGTTTGAAGCCTTTATGTATCTCAGAGAGAAAAACATTAAAACATGAACTATAAACCTATACTGAATGGTATAGAAGGAGAATGAAAATATAAGTAAAAGAAAATTGAAAAGTAAAAGATCATTGAAAGCTCAGAAAATAACTCATGGTACGGTTAAAAAAAAGACATATGTCCGTCAAGTTCAACCAAGGAATGGGAGGGGATGTGAATGAAAGGGGTATGGGCAAACTTTAGAACTTTGTTTTACCCCTATTGATCTTGAGGAAGGTAAGAAATTCACATGGCATTAATTAATCTGCCCTAAAAAGGAAACTTTTCCCTCCTGATATCAAAGGGTTTATCAGGCTAAATCAACATTCAAAACAAGAATTCTACATATACATTGACATAAGTGCTGATAATATTTTGTTCTAAGAAATTATCTAAGGGCCTGTTCACATCACCGTTCGCTTTCTGTTCCTGGGTTCCGACGGAGGTTTCCGTCGGGTGAACCCCGCAACGGAAAGTGAAAGTGAAACAACAGCTTCCTTTTCAGTCACCATTAATATCAATGGTGACGGAAACATCGCTAATGGTTTCCGTTTGTCACTATTCTGGAAGATTTCTCTTTTTCCGACGGAATTAATAGTGCAGTCGACTCTGCTATTGATTCCGTCGTTAAAACGGAAACCTGCCGGAATGGTGACGAACGGAAACCATTAGCGATGTTTCCGTCACCATTAATATCAATGGTGACTGAAACGGAAGCTGTGGATTCACTTTCACTTTCCGTTGCGGGGTTCTCCCGACGGAAACCTCTGACGGAACCCCGGAACGGAAAGCGAACGATGATGTGAACAGGCCCTTACTCTTTTTTTGAAACCATCTACTGTTCCTGCTGTGACCAGCTTCTATGGTAAGTTACTCCACAGATTCACAGTTATTAAGGTAAAGAAGGCTTGTCACCTCTGGAGATTTAGCCTTTATTTCTCTGGATGGAGGAAGTCCTCCCTTGTCTTTTGAGGGCATTTTACATGCTACAGCTTTTCACCATATTTTTTTTGTAAGAGCGATATATATACTTAGATAAGTTAATCATGTCCCCTAAGATGTCTCTTTTCAAGACTAAATAAATGTAATTACTGTAATCTTTCCTCGTAGCTAAGATCCTCCATGCCCCTTATTAGTTTATTTGCTCTCCGTTGTAATTTTCCAACTCCATGACATGCTTTCGATGAACTGGTGCCCAGAACTGAACTGAATTTTGCCATCAATTTTTTTGGACTGGAAAACCCCTTTGATGATGTTTTGGCTCTTCACAACATCTATAATGGTCGTATGGTATCAGAAAACCAGCTTTGGAAAATTGCTCTCTAAAAGCCAGTTTGCGCACCATTAATTGCGCCCAACTGTAAGAAATGCACACATATTTTGTATCGGTGAAGTCATCATAAGTTTACAAATATGTATTCAGGTGTGTTTACCCAATGGCATGCACCATTTGTAAAATAAAAAACATCACCTAAGATCACATATTCACATTTTTTTAAAAACATTTTTGTACATTTATCCTTCCATATTTTAAAAATAATTGAATACAAAGATTATTTTTCTTTACACATTATGGAAGCCCAATATGTTCTGAGAAAAACAAGACCAAATACATGTAGGTTGGAAGAGTAATAAAACAACAATTTGCTTTTAAATTGGCACATGGCTAATACTTGAAAATGGACCTGGTTAGGTAGTGGGGTAAAGCTTCTGGTCAGGAAATAGTTAGGAACTCTTGGGTTTAACCCATCTGGTTCCAAAGCCTTGTTCACATTTACTGTATATAACTTTTCTTGGCCCTTTTCTACAATAAGCCAATTAAGTATATTAATTGATGTATTATCAGCACTGGCACCGCCTACATTAGATACTCTTTCTTCTGTTGTATACGCAGCGCTAAATAACTCATTTAAAAGCTCTGCCTTCTCTTGGTTCTCAGTTACCAACTCCCCATTACCACTATTTATCATTATCTACATGTTCTGCCCTGCATTTTTATACTTTCAATAATTGTTGGGGATTTGTTTTACTTTCTTTGGCCTATGACTTGTATTTTAGCTAATTTTATTACATGTTTACAGATTTTATTAATCCCTTTGTAACTTTCAAAAAATAGTGCTGACTTGTCAGATTTGTATTTTTTTATTGCCCTTTTATTTTGTAATTTATTGCCATTTATTGCAGGGTTTAATTTTAGATATTTATACTTATTTAGTCACCTACAGAAATGCATTTTGCATGATAATTACTCAAAGTAGATGTAAAGCACTCCTATTTAATGTCTGTCCTTTTATTTGCCATTATTCGCTCCCAGTGTATGACCTGAAGTGAACCCCTCAACATGGGGCATTAGCCTTTTTTAAATTTAGTGTATTTTTGTTTTTTTTCAATTGAGGCAAAATTAAACTACATTGTGGTCATTGTAACCAAGGTTTTCCCAAACATTGACATTCCCAACAAGCTCTGAATTGATAGATATTACCAGATCCAACAGGGCTTCACTTCTTGTCGGGTCTTCCACAATAAGGCCTATAAAATTATCCTTCAACAAGTTGAGGAATGTTCTCCTTTTTGCATTTGAACTGAGCCTTAACACCAATCAATTTTTGGGTTATTAAAAATTTCCCATTATCACTATAGTATCAGCCTGTGCAGCCTGCTCCATTTGTTTATATAGCTGACCTTCCATCTCCTTGGGGGGTATTTTGGGTATAGGGGGGTCGATAGCTTACACCTAAAATTATTTTTTCCAGTACTTACCTCCTTTGTTATTCCAGCAACAAGGTTTTAACCTCATCACAATGTTTTGTTGTTTTTAAATTCTGTTTTTCTTCATGGATTTTCTAAGCATACAACCAGGAAATAACGGAACAGCAGTATACAGATAGTAAATGCCAAATTTCTATGAGTACAAAAAAAGATCAAGTTTTTATCGAGATCTCGCAGGATCTCTAAGAATAAAAGAAATGTATATAAGTATGATCTTGGTACACCGCTGGGGATACATAAATGATACAAAAGATACAAATATGATTAACAAGCAAAAGAACAATATATGCAAAAGGTTATGTGCTCATAGAGAGAATTGCAGATCGACTAACATCTGAATGGTTGAAGAGGAAGATCGTGTCACATCACCACATATTACCATTGTAAGAGGAGGGGTTGAAAACAGGGAATTGTAAAGTTCCCCGTAGGTGAATCATGGGGGTGGAGGGTATGTAAAGAACCAAGTGGTGGAATTTATCACCTTGCATAGCAGTATTACTTAGATTGTAAAAGTTGTGTCTATGTTTTCAGGGAGGAAAAGCGTCACAAATTTTGAGTGTGATCTCTGTTCCCAGCTAGCCAATTCGTCCATCCTGCACATATGGTCTAATTTATCCACTGGTTGGTTCATGGTTGGGGGAAGTCTAGACCTCCAATTGAGAGGTATCAGCAATTTAACAGCTGTAAGTATATGTGTGATAAGGTCGTTTCTGGTAGGGGAGAAGGAAGAGACGGGTAACCAGACCAGGATCAAGGATGTTTGTAAGGGTATGCATTTACCAGTTATACAATGAATTAAATCGGAAACCTCAGACCCAAATGTTTTTATTAGTGTACAATCCCACCATAAATATGAGACAGTGAGCCAGTACTCCCACCACAACGCCAACACACCCTATCCGGAGATAGGCCTATATTAAACATTTGAGCCTGGAGAGCCCTGGATCACTTCCCCAGGGTTTTCAAAGTATAAATTTGAGCAAGTAGTGAGTTTAGTTCTACTGACTTTTGTTTTTTAAGTCTAGAACCTAGAGCTATTTACTCACCACGTATGAAAGCTTTGTGTGTTCTCCACACCACACGGGAAGAAACATCAGGTGTTTCGTTCAATTCAAAGAATTTAGTGATGGACCTCCTAACATCCGCATCACCATCTAGGTCTAATAAGGTTAGGTCTCCAAGGCCACGATTTGGCGGGTATGTTTAAAAGCGTCAGGATTAGGTGCACTGGGACGTGGACTTGGAGGGTCACCACATCGATTTCTGCTCTAGTCACTAAGGAAAGGTGATGTTTGGAAATAAACAAATAGTCCAATCTATGATGTGAGTTGTGTAATTTAGAGAAAAAGGTGTAGTACCTATCGTTGGTATACAGGATATATCCATTAGACCTAGTGTATTGAGATGTTTATGAACTCTGCTTAGGGAAGAGAAAGAATGAGAGGAGTGTTATATTGATGTGCCTAGAAGTGGATCCAAAGCTAAGTTTAGGTCACCACCCACTAAAAGCGAACCTTCTGCAAAAATGTTACAATTTTCTAGGGTTTGATAAGCCAGGGGACTTGCCCATTACTAGGGGCATATAAATTAGCAATTGAAAGAGTCACATTTGCTAAGGTCCATTTAACCCCTTAAGGACGCAGCCAAGTTTTGGCCTTAAGGCTAAGATCCCATTTTTCAAATCTGACGTATTTCACTTTATGTGGTAATAACTTCAGAATGCATATACCTATCCAAGCGATTCAGAGACTGTTTTCTGGTGAGACATTGGGCTTTATGTTAGTGGTAAAACTTGGTCGCTATAATCAGTGTTTATGTAACGTCCGCAGCCGAAGACCGCAGACTCCTTTCATCCTGCCGACGACTTCCTTCCCAGAAATGCCAGCATATGCGGCCGTCCTGGCTTGCAGTGACCATTAGGATGTGCGTGAGAGCTCAGTCCCACACACACACATGTTTAGAATTGTCTAATCACCCTGGACTATAAGAAGGGCCCTGCCCCTTCACTGATTGCCTGAGCGTTGTTGTGTTTTCCCGTTTCAGTCTAGAAAATGGTCCCTTAGTGTTTTCCTGTTCCCAGTGTTCCCGTTCCTGCTACCTGTATCCTCTATCCGTGCTACCTTGTTCCTGTGCCTCTAAAAAGTTGGAGTCGTGTTGTGTTACACCACACCTGGTGTCTACTGCCAAGGTCCCATCTGAGCCTAGCCTAGTCTGTACTACCACAGGTACCCTTGCTCGGACTATAGACTTTACTTGATACATTGTTTGGCCAGCTGCTATCTTGCTATGGCGGTACGGTCCAGTGGGTCCGTATGACAGTTTATTTGTGAAAAACAGCAAAATTTTCATAAAATGTGGAAAAAATTGCATTTTTTTTTATTTAAATGTATCTGCTTATAAGACAGATGGTTATACCACCCAAAACAGTTACTAGTCCACATTTCCCATATGTCTACTATTTGTTGGGATAATTTTTTGAACATTCTTTTATTTTTCTAGGACGTTACAAGGCTTAGAACCTAAGCAGCAATTTCTCCTATTTTGAATAAAATTTCAAAAGCCTCTTTTTTTTAGGTACCAGTTCAGTTCTGAAGTTACTTTGAGGGGCCTATATATTATAAACCCCCATAAAACACCCCATTTTAGAAACTAGACCCCTCAATGTATTCAAAACAGTATTTGGAAAGTTTATTAACTCTTTAGGTGTTTCACAGGTATTTAAAGCAAAGTAGGGGTGAAATTTACAAATTTCATTTTTTTGTCAGAAAATCCTTTTTATTAAATTTTTTCCTGTTAACAGAAGGTTTTACCAGTGAAACGCAAGTCAATACTTATTGCCCAGATTCTGCAGTTTTTAGAACTATCCCACATGTGGCTCTAGTGTGGTAATGGACTGAAGCACAGGCCTCCAAAGCAAAGGAGCACCAAATGGATTTTGGGGCCTCCTCTTTATTAGGCACCATGTCCGGTTTGAAGAGGTCTTGTGGTGCTAAAACTGTGGAAACTCCCCAAAAGTGACCTATTTGGCAAACAACACCCCTCAAGGAACTTATCAAGGGGCATAGTGGGCATTTAGACCCCACAGGTTTTTTTGCTGCATTTTGTGGAATTTTGCTGTGCAATTGAAAATCAAATTTTTGCGATAAAAGGTACAAATTTTTAATTTTGACAAGGAATAAAGGAGAAAAAGCACTCCAACATTTGTAAAGCAATTTCTCCCGATTATGGCAATATCCCATATGTGGTCATAAACTGCTGGTTGGACACACGGCAGGGCTCAGAAAGGCAGGAGCGCTATTTGGCATGTAGATTTTGCTGCATTGGTTTCTGTGCGCCATGTCGCATTTGACGAGCTTCTGAGGTACCAGTACAGGGGAAACGCCTTAAAAGTGACCCCATTTTGCAAACTAGACCCCTTGAGGAATTCATTGTAGTTTTCATGGGGTGTATGCAACTTTTTGATCAGTTTTTATTCTATTTTTTTAAGAGGCGTGGTGACTAAAAAACAGCAACATTACAAGTTTTTTACAGCGTTCACCGTGCGCTATAAATGACAAATTAACTTCATTCTGTGTGGCGATACTATTACGGCGATACCATATGTTTATAGTTTTTGTTATGACTTATGGCGTTTGCAGAATAAAATATTTTTATAAAAAATAATTTACTTTTTGTATTGCCATATTCTAAGAGCCATAACTTTTTTATTTTTCCATCAAGCAAGCCGTGTGAGGGCTTATTGTTTGCGTAACAAACTGTATTTTCAATCAGTACCATTTTTAGGTACATGCAACTTTTTGATCTCTTTTTATTCCATTTTTTGTGAGGTAACGTGACCAAAAAAATTGTGATTCTAGTATGGTTTATTATTATTTTCTTTTATGGCGTTCACCGCGCGGGAAAAATAACATGTGCTTTTGCCCATATTAATCTTTTCCTTTTATTAGCCAGTCTCAGATATGGCTTTTTCTTTGCCACTCTGCCCTGAAGGCCAGCATCCCGGAGTCGCCTCTTCACTGTAGACGTTGACACTGGCGTTTTGCGGGTACTATTTAATGAAGCTGCCAGTTGAGGACCTGTGAGGCGTCTATTTCTCAAACTAGAGACTCTAATGTACTTGTCTTGTTGCTCAGTTGTGCAGCGGGGCCTCCCACTTCTCTTTCTACTCTGGTTAGAGCCTGTTTGTGCTGTCCTCTGAAGGGAGTAGTACATACCGTTGTAGGAAATCTTCAGTTTCTTGGCAATTTCTCACATGGAATAGTCTTAATTTCTAAGAACAAGAATAGACTGTTGAGTTTCACATGAAAGCTCTCTTTTTCTAGCCATTTTGAGAGTTTAATCGAACCCACAAATGTAATGCTCCAGATTCTCAACTAGCTCAAAGGAAGGTCAGTTTTATAGCTCTTCTAAACAGCAAAACTGTTTACAGCGGTGCTAACATAATTGCACAAGGGTTTTCAAGTGTTTTCTAATCATCCCTTAGCCTTCTAACACCAGTTAGCAAACACAATATACCATTAGAACACTGGAGTGATGGTTGCTAGAAATGGGCCTCCATAAACCTATGTAGATATTGCATTAAAAACCAGACGTTTGCAGTTAGAATAGTCATTTAGCACATTAACAATTTATAGAGTGTATTTCTGATTAATTTAATGTTATCTTCATTGAAAAAAACTGTGCTTTTCTTTCAAAAATAAGGAAATTTCGAAGTGACCCTAAACTTTTGAACGGTAGTGTATATGTGAGGTTTTAAACTGGGTTTCTTGTAGTAAAAGTATGTCTGAGGTAGATTTTTGAGAAGTGAGAGTGTCTGGCTTCTTTTACGTTGCTCGTTTAGGCCCCTAACGTTATAGGAGGTCAAGCAATCATTATTATGAGTCATACAGGAATAGATAGAGGGGAGGAGAAATGTTTCATAAGTACCTTAACCATTTGAGACTGTAGAGGTGATCTGGCAATAGGAGGTGACCATGTGATGCAAAGCTTCTCCCTGAGCGCTGGGAAGATTTCCACTAAAATAGTGGGTAACAAGGGGTAAAACAAACATGAGTTAAGGAAATGAAGCACGACATAAACCTAAAAACAGTAGGGGTCATGTTTCTAACATAGTAGGTAATGACAAGATTCGTCATTAGTAAAGGGAATATGGGCAGCCAAGCCCATATTTGAATAAGAAAGAAAACAGGTTACTGTTGTACAAACTTTCCACAACATAAATCTACACATCCGCGTTAAAAATAAAATGACAGTACAGCCATACATTGGAGATTGAGATCTCAGTGTGAGAGGACCCAAGAGGAGAGTTACACTCCTGTAACTGTAATACGATCAAAATAGAAATAGAAAGAATGAGGCAATAACATTAATAACTAAAGTGAATCTTAATCAGCTGCCTATTGGAACCTTTGAAAAGTAGTTCCGACGTCTCACAGTTGTGGTTTAGGTATGAGTTTGTGAAATAACACATCAGAGAATGAAGAATAATCCCGCGACCCTCCGACCCCAAAAAGTAATAGGGATTAGCGCTGGCAGAAATAGGAATCCAGAGTTCTAGGTTCATCTATAGAGTATTACAGTAATATTGAGTCGAGGATGTATGCCACACCCTAAGCCCCAAACCCACATATACTACACAATGAAGCATTAGCGATTGTCAGGGATATTTAGTAATCGGATTGCATACCAATGAGATTAATGAAGTGTAAAAATGGAGATTCAGGGTCCAGGACTACTTCTAGCAACCAAGTTGTGATTAACCCAGTTAATTGGTCAACAGCTAGTGTACTGAGATGTGAACTTCCATATGACATGTAACAAGCCTAAACTATTACTAAGTATGATTTGTACTCCTAACGGATGTAGGAGATCCTCAGGTATATCAGCTCGGTGCTAGGTGTAGGGGAGTAGATCTCATGTCCCAGATCACTAGGTACACTCCATATCGATTATTTTAGGAGTGAGCTTTCCATGTTTTTTGCTAGGATCCAGCAACTTCCCAAGGAGTAGGGGCAATGGATGGAAGAGAGGTGATGATCCTGTACCTGCGCCCAGTCTGGTATGGTTAGATCAGTTAGAGCCATAAGTGAGAGCATATCCTGGAGATCCTCAAATTGGTGTATATGGGAAGCCCTTTATCCTGATGTTGTTGCATCTGCCTCTATTGTCTTGATCCTCCAGCCAGTCTGCCAAGTTGTTTAGAGGAGATTGGCATGCAGAAAAGGCGGTTGTGGCAGCTTCTGTATAAGTAACAATTTGTGCCTGAGTGGTTTCCAAGTTCTCAACTGGAGACCCAATCTGTTTCACATCTTGTTTAATATCATGTAAGCCCCAAATAATGGGGTCAAGCCTTTGTCAGGGCACGGTTAATAAATGATCTGGATATCGGTAGATCTTTTGTAATTAAGATGTCCTCTTCCAGAGAGGGTTCTTTGGAGTTCCTAGAGGCCATCTTTTCAGGCATATTTGGAGGTTGTTTTGCCGCTTGAGTAGTAAGGAAGCAGGTTTACATATGAAGGTGTCTAGATTGCCAGATCTAATGTTACCAGATGTGTCTCTGGACTTGCTCGGTCCGATCTTGACCATGTTATTGGGTTGCTGCTAAGTATGGGTGGATGCTCCAAATAAGTACAAAGATCTCACATAATTAGGTCATAGCAGCTCAAGCACTTAACTTGTGTAGAATATAACATTTAGAAAGCGATAGTTTTTCCATAAAAATGGGGGCATGGCCCCTTAAATGGTTTAACCCCTTAATGACCAGCCTATTTTAAACCTTAATGACCAAGCTATTTTTTAAGTTTTTCCATCGTCGCATTCCAAGAGCTATAACTTTTTTATTTTTGCGTCGACAAAGCCGTATAAGGACTTGTTTTTTGTGGGACAAGTTGTATTTTTTAATAGCACCATTTTGGGGTACATATAATTTATTGATTAACTTTTATTAACTTTTTCTTGGGGGGGGAATAGAAAAAAAAACTTACATTTTGCCACTTTTTTTGCGTCCTAAATATACGCCGTTTACCATGTGGTATGAATAACACTAACTTTATTAAGCGGGTTGTTACGATTGCAACAATATCAAATTTGTATAGATTTTGTATGTTTTTCTACTTTTACACAGTAAAAACAATTTTTTTTCACAATTATTTGTTTTTTGTGTCTCCATATTTGAAGAGCCATAACTTTTTTATTTTTCCGCCGATGCAGTTGTATGAGGGCTATTTTTTTGCGGGACGACTTGCAGTTTTTATTGGTACTATTTTAGAGCAGATGCGACTTTTTTATCACTTTTTATCAAAAATTTTTTAAGGCAGGATTCACATTGTTTTTTATTTTATTTTTTACGGCATTCACCGTGCAGGTTAAATAATCTAATAGCTTTATAGTCGGGGTCGTTATGGACGTGGCGATACCAAATATGTGTAACTTTTTTTACTTTATTTTGTTTTTTTTAATAGTAAAGCATTTTGTAAGAGGAAAAAGTGGGTTTTTCATTTTTTTTCACATTGTTTTTTATTAACTTTATTAAACTTTTTTTTTTTTAACTATCTTGCTAGTCCCACTAGGGGACTTTAATATGCGATCATCCGATCGCTTTTATAATACACTGCAATACTTTTGGATTGCAGTGTATTAATGCCTGTCCGTTTAAAACGGACAGGCATTTGCTAGGCCATGCCTCTGGCATGACCTAGCAGGCATTTACTACAGGCTGCCATCGGAGACACAGACACTCGGCGAGCTCATCGCCGGGCGCTGGTGGGACGAGAGGGAGCTCCCTCTCTCCAAAACAACTCATATGCGGCGCTCGTTATTGAGCTTTGTAATTAACTTACTGGTAAAATTTAGTTGTTTTATTCATGCAAATTCTGTGTGAAGTTACTGCCACTAGGTGTCACCCTTTCTGTAATCTGCTGTCTACCCCCATTGTCTAGCAAAATCTGTCCCTATTTATAGAGCAGAATTCATGCACTGCAAAATGTGGGGGTGTGTCTCTTCACTGCCTGCCTATACGAGTCTATGAAGGGAGGAGGAGCAGAAGGAGGAAGCAGGAGCAGATAGAGGCAGACATGCTGCCTATGCAATTCTATAAAGAGGGAGGAGGAGGCAGGGAGAGAAAGAGACAGAGACATGCTGCCAATACAGGTCTATGAAGAGGGGAAGGGGAGCAGGGTGAAAAATACATAGACTGATGTGTTGCAGCAGCTTCCTGGAAAGTTATATCTCACAGTAGTGCTGTATAATCAACTGCAGTGCTCATTACTGCTGTATAATCTCCTCCATGCTACAGCTTCTAAATATATATGTGATAGATATAGATAGAAGAGCAGGATTCTCCTCTTCTAAGTGTGCTGTGTATAGAAGACATGATAGTCGTTAGGCCTCGCCCACTAGCTCACAGATGAATAAGAATTAGAGATAGAGCCTGCAAAGGGAAAAACTGCTAAACAATGTAGAATAAGGCCTCATTTACACGAGCGTATTATACGCGCGTGCGACGCGCGTGCTTTTCACGCGTGTCGTACGCACCTATAATAGTCTATGGGGCTGTTTAGACGATGCGTGAATTTTGCGCAGCGTGAGTGCGTTGCGTAAAACTCACGACATGTTCTATATTCTTGCGTTTTTCACGCAACACGCACCCATTGACTTCAATGGGTGCGTGAAAACAACGCATGCCACACTGACGGTCCTGCGTTGCATGCGCGAAAATCACGCAAGAGCTGTCAAACTCCTGAATGTAAACAGAAAAGCACCACGTGCTTTTCTGGTTACAAACATCCAAACGGAGTGTCAAATTAGAGATGAGCGCACCGAACTTCACCGGGTTCGGCAAAACACGTTTTCACCGAAACCGGTAAAAAATGTTCGGGTACGCGACGTCAGGAGACAGTCTCTGTCCACGGTGCTGAAAGCGTTAAACTGGTTCAGCACCATGGACAGTGACTTCCGCTCCGAAAATCCATGAACCTGTAAAAAAAAAAGACGTTCTGACTTACCGATAACTCCGGTCCGACCTCCCGGGATGACAGTTAAGTCCAAGTGACAGCTGCAGCCAATCACAGGCCAAGCACAGGCTGCAGCCAATCACAGGCTGCAGCGGTCTCATGGACTGCGGCGTCATCCTGGGAGGTGGGGCCGGATGACGAGAGAGGGACGCGTCACCAAGGCAACGGCCGGGAGACCGGACTGGAGGAAGCAGGCAGTTCATGGTAAGTTTGAACATCTTTTTTTATTCACAGGTTGGTGTATATTGTGATCGGCATTCACTGTCGAGGGTGCTGAAAGAGTTACTGCCGATCAGTTAGCTCTTTCAGCACCTTGGACAGTGACGGGCGTCGACTAGCCTCATCTCTATGATGGCGGCTGCGCGAAAATCACGCAGCCGCGCATCATACACGGATGACACACGGAGCTGCCAAGTGCCTTTTGCGCGCGCAAAACGCAGCGTTTTTTGCGCGCGCAAAACGCACACGCTCGTGTAAATGAGGCCTAAGTCATATAATAACCAGAAATCGTATTATTCCTCATGTACACACACATTACAGCTTATTCTGAAAAGTCACCTCAAAAGTCAAGTACGCTTTAAACAGCACCTACTGTAACTGTACCCTCTGTGGTGCCTTTTTTCATCAATTATTTTTAAACAGCAAATTATTTGTTACTTACTGTATCTAATACTTAGGCCTCATGCACACGACCGTGTTTTTGCGGCCGCAATTCCCCCGAAAATCCACGGGAGAATTGCGGCCCCATTCTGTTCTATGGGGCCGTGCACACGACCGTAGTTTTTGCGGTCCGTGCACGGCCCGTGAGCCCGGACCGCAGAAAGAACGGGCATGTCTTATTACGGCCCGGTTCTGCGGTCCGGGCTCATTGAAAACAATGGGCATGTGCATGTCCCGCTGACAGTCCGCAGCCGGCCGACCCGGAAATTACGGCCGTGCACACGGCTACGGTCGTGTGCATGAGGCCTAAATAATCCCTTCAGGATGCAGCTTTTTGGGGCTTTGCGAATGCAGAGACTTTTTACCAAGGGCTATAACTTCTTATTTTTTCTAATAACGTAGCCATCTAAGTACTTGTTCTTATTGTGGAATGATTTTAATTTTTAATGGCACCATTGTGGGATACTAATAATGTATAAAAAAAAAACTTTTATTATATTTTTTGGGGAGGGAATGGAAAAAACATGACAAAAATGGAAAAAATGACATGTTAACTCTATTCTGCAGGCTGTACGATTACAGCAATAATTTTTTTATGTTTTGCTACTTTTGCACACTTTTTTTTAAAAAAACATTATGAAAGCCATAACTTTTTTTTTATCAGCAATGGAGCTGTTTAAAGGGGTTTTCCGGAAGTAAAAAATTACATTCATTTAAATTAAACAATGAAAAATATACAACTTTACAATGTACTTACGTTTCATCAGATGGCTGTAGCGTCGTATATCCTCTTCCGTCACCGCCCCCTTAGTAAAGCAAAATCTGCACTTCCTGTGCAGACCCGTCCATTTGGTTTGCTACCTTACTTCCGGTTTCCGGCTTTCACACTGTACGGTTACGTCACAAATGACGTAACCGTACTACGTGCTGCTTTATCTGATTAGAGCATACGTGGTTAACACACGCCACCGCGCATGCTCTGTGAAATTAGCAATGGAATATGAAGTTGCGGGAATAACGGCCGTTTCGGCCGTCTTCCCGACAGATGCAGGAGCTGTGACAGCTGCTGTCTCGTACAGCAGCTGCCGCAGCTCCTGCAGCGGGGACCGATCGCTGTGTCCCCGCTGTTTAACCCCTTAAAAGCCGCGTTCAATAGAGATTGCGGCTTTTTAGGGGTTAAGTTACCATCGCCGGCCTGCTACACGATAGCGGCCAGCGATGGTTACTATGGCAACCAGACACCAAAAAATGGCGTCCGGCTATGCCATAGACGGAAGCCTAGTGGGTCCTGACAACTTCAGGACCCACTATGCTTGCTGTCAGTGAGTAGCTGATAGTTCTAATACTCTGCACTACGCATGTAGTGCAGTGTATTAGAATAGCGATCAGGGCCTCCTGCCCTCAAGTCCCCTAGTGGGACAAAGTAATAAAGTAAAAAAAAAGGTGTAAAAATAAGAAAATAAGTTTTAAAAGTGAAAAAATCCCCTTTTTTTTCCCTTATCAGTCATTTATTATTAATAAAAATATATAAATAAATAAACTATACATAATTGGTATCGCCGCGTCCGTAACGGCCTGAACTACAAAATTGTTTAGTTATTTATCCCGCGCGGTGAACGCCGTAAAAGAAAATAATAATAAACCGTACCACAATCACAATTGTTTGGTCACTTCACCACCCCAAAAATTTATTAAAAATAGATCAAAAAGTCGCATCTACCTAAAAATGGTAATGATGGAAACTACAGTTCGTTACGCAAAAATTAAGTCCTCCCACGGCTTTATTGATGTAAAAATAATAAAGTTCTGGCTCTTAGAATAAGGTAAAACAAAAAGTAAATTATTTTTTACAAAACTTATTTTATTGCGCAAAAGGCACTTAACAGCTCCGTGTGTCAGCCCTTTATGATGCGCGGCTGCGTGGTTTTCGCGCAGCCGCCATCATTATGGCACTCCGTTTGGATGTTTGTAAACAGAAAAGAACGTGGTGCTTTTCTGTTTTCATTCATCCTTTACAGTGCTGTTGCGCGAACCACGCTTGTCCCACGGAATTGCTTCTGTGCGATATGCGTGGTTTTCACACACCCATTGACTTCAATGTGTGCGTGATGCGCGAACAGCGCACAAATATAGGACGTCGTGCGTTTCACAGAGCGGACATACGCTGCGTGAAAATCACGCACCTGTCTGCACGGCCCCATAGACTAACATAGGTCCCTGCGACACGCGTTGCACGGACGTATAACACGCTCGTGTAAATGAGCCCTAATCGTATCGCCCCATAGAATAAAGTGAATATGTGAACGCTGTAACAAAAATAGAATAAAAAAACAATACTAGAATTGCTGTTTTTTAGTCACCACGCCACCTAAAAATAGAATAAAAACTGATCAAAAAGAAAACTACAATGAATTCCTCAAGGGGTCTAGTTTCCAAAATGGGGTCACCTTTTGGGGGTTTCCACTGTTTTGGTACCACAAGACCTCTTCAAACCGTTTAACCCCTTAATGACCAGGCCATTTTGCGCGTTAATGACCTTTGGATTATTTTTTGTTTCTTCACGGTCGCATTCCAAGAGTCGTAACTTTTTTTTATTCCGTCGACATAGCCGTATAAGGGCTTGTTTTTTGCGGGACGAGTTGTATTTTGTAATTGTACCATTTTTAGATGCTTATAATATATTGATTAACTTTTATTAACTTTATTTTCGGAGAGTATTGAAAATAAGCAGCTATTCCAGCATTGATTTTCACGTTATAAGTTTACGCCGTTTACTATGCAGCGTAAATAACATGTTAACTTTATTCTATGGGTCGGCACGATTACGGGGATACCAAATATGTAAAGGTTTTATGTTTTCCTACATTTGCACAATAAAAAGCCTTTTAGAAAAAAAATACTTGTTTTTGCATCGCCGCATTCCAAGAGCCGTAACGTTTTTATTTTTCCGTCGATGTGGCCGTATGTGGGCTTGATTTTTGCGGGACAATGTGTAGTTTTCATTCTTCATATTTTGGGGTACATAGGACTTATAGATTAATTTTTTATGGGGGGAATGGGAGAAAAGAGCGAATTTTGCCGTTGTTTTTTTGCGGTTTTTTTGGACGCCGATCATTCGGCGGTTTAATTAATGTGTTAATTTTATTGTTCAAGTGGTTACGATCGCGGGGATACCATATATGTGTATGTGTGATTTGTTTTGACACTTTTACTAAATAAAACCACTTTTTGGGCAAAGTTTTATTTGATTTTCACTGTAATTTTGTATTTTTTTTTCACCAACTTTATTTAACGGATTGACATTTTTTTTTTTAGTCCCACCAGTGGACTTCACTATGCGATGTGCTGATCGCATATATAATGCTTTGGTATACTTAGTATACCAAAGCATTATTGCCTGTCAGTGTAAAACTGACAGGCAATCTGTTAGGTCATGCCTCCGGCATCGCCTAACAGGCAGATGCTGAAGACACACCTGGGGGTCTTTGTTAGACCCCCGCTGCCATGGAAACCTGACGGCAACCCGCGATTTCTTTGCGGGGGCGCCGATGGGGTGACAGAGGGAGCTCCCTCCCTCTGTCAAACACTTTAGATGCCGCTGTCACTATTGACAGCGGCATTTAATGGGTTAAACTGCCGGAATCGGAGCGCGCTTCGATTCCGGCAGTTGCAGCAGGAGCCAGGCTGTGTATAACAGCCGTGCTCCTGCCGCTGATCGCGTGGGTACAGTGGCAGTACCCGCACGATTACAGGACGGATATATCCGTCCTCCTGCGCGAACTAGCAGCTGCTGAGGACGGATATATCCGCCCTTCGGCGTTAAGAGGTTAAAAACGCAGATATCCAGTGATTTCAGCTTGTGCTATCAGTAATAGAATGAGAGCACCAAAATGAAGACTGAAATTGCAGAAGTTAGTAGAGCTGGGTGTAGTAGGTGGAGCAAGTGCACTGCTGCATGCACATTGCATGCTGGGACTAGAGCAGTGCATGCAGGGAGGAGAAACACAGGAAGAGAAGAGGAATGAACTTACTGAGCAAAACAAACCTCTCAAGGTAAACAATAGGGAGCAGTGTTACTAAAACCATTTATTATCAAGAAAAAGACAGTCAGAGTGCACTAATATATTAATAGAGGAACATTGCATTGATTTAAAAAAAAAAAAAAAAAGGATTGGAAAACCCATTTAAGGCCTTGTTTTTTTACACCATTTTAGTGCACATATAATCTATAGATTAACTTTTATTAACTTTTTTTGGGGTGGGGGATTGAGAAAAATAGCAATTCCACCATACTTTTTGTGCATTTAACCTGTTAGTGACCGCCAATACGCCTTTTAACGGCGGCCACTAACAGGCTTTATTCTGATGCCATTTTACGGCACTGCATCAGGATAAAGTAAACAGAGCAGGGAGCGTCAAATCTCCCTGCTCTCAGCTGCTAGAGGCAGCTGAGGGCTGGGGGTGTCCCTACCGTGTGAGATCGATATTAGTATCGATCTCACCCGTTTAACCACTCCGATGCGTTGCACAATAGCGTGCACCGCATCTGAGTGGTTTTGGAGAGAGGGAGGGAGCTCCCTCTCTCTCCCACCGACACCCGGCGATACGATCGCCGAGTGTCTGTGTCTCTAATGGCAGCCGGGGGCCTAATAAAGGCCCCCAGGTCTGCCTGGAGCAAATGCCTGCTAGATCATGCCGGAGTCATGACCTAGCAGATGCCTGTCCGTTTTAAACGGACAGGCAGTAATACACTGCAATACAAAAGAATTGCAGTGTATTACAATAGCGATCGGAGAATCGCATATTAAAGTCCCCTAGTGGGACTAGTAAAAAGGTAAAAAAAAAGTTTAATAAAGTTAATTTTAAAAAAAACTTGAGAAAAAATGAAAAACCCAGCTTTTCCCCTTACAAAATGCTTTACTATTAAATAAAAACAAAATAAAGTAAAAAAGTTAGACATATTTGGTATTGCCGCGTCCGTAAGACCCCGACTATAAATCTATTACATTATTTAACCCGCACGGTGAACGCCGTAAAAAATGTAATAAAAAAACTATGGAAAAATTGCTGTTTTCTGTGAATCCTGACTTTAAAAAAATGTGATAAAAAGTGATCAAAAAGTCGCATCTACTCCAAAATGGTACCAATAAAAACTACAAGTCGTCCCGCAAAAAAAAGCCCTCACACAACCACATCGGCGAAAAAATAAAAACGTTACGGCTCTTCAAATATGGAGACACAAAAACAAATAATTTTGAAAAAAAAACGTTTTTACTGTGTAAAAGTAGTAAAACATACAAAAACGATACAAATTTGGTATCGTTGCAATCGTAACAACCCGCTGAATAAAGTTATTGTGTTATTTATATCACACGGTAAACGGCGTAGATTTAAGACGCAAAGAGTGGCGAAATTTCAGGTTTTTTTCTATTCCCCCCCATAATATGTCCCCCAAAATGGTGCTATTAAAAATTACAACTTGTCCCGCAAAAAACAAGACCTTATACAGCTATGTCGACGCAAAAATAAAAAGGTTATAGCTCTTGGAATGCGACGATGGAAAAAAGTAAAAAATGGCTTGTCATTAAGGTTTAAAATAGGCTGGTCATTAAGGGGTTAAATTGAGCACTCCCCATGCTGCATAAATAACATGTTACCTTTATTCTATGGGTCAGTAAGATTGTGGCGATAGAAAATGTGTATATATATTTTTTTTTATATATATATTTTACTACTTATGCACAATAATAGAACATTTCATTGAATAAAAATTATTTTTATGTCATTGCATTCTAATACTCTGAATTTTTTTATGTTTTAATTGAACCATATCAGGGTAGATATACTGATTAAGATTTTAAAATTATTGATTAACTTTATGAATTTTTGGGGGCTAATGGAAAAGCAACTTTTTTGTGGGGTGTTCTTATGTCATTATGCCGTGAGGTTCAAATAACTTGTTAACTCTATTATACAATCGCAGCGACACTATATATATGTGTATTTTTTTTTAAACACTTTTGCAAAATAAAACCACTTTTTAATAGAAACATATTAGGCCTAATAGGCATACAGCCATGACAGGCCTAGGGCAGGCCTTTGTAAAGCCCCCAGTTGTCGTGGCAACCCATCACGCCCCCCCCCCCTCCACAATCGCGTCAAAGTTAAATGCCTGGAATCAAAGTCATCTAATTTGAAAAAAAACTATCCAAGCCATTGCAGTGGGATGTCAGCTGTATATTACAGCCAGCATCTGATGTGGACATCCCCTGAGTGTACCATAACATCCCATTTCTGTCAAAAGATCGCAATTAGGACGTAATGCTATGCTCATTTGCGTGGATGGGTTAAATTAAACTATCTGAAGCAATATATTCTAGAGAAAAGTATCAAAATATGGAAGAGGTGCAAATCATATCTATATAGGCTCCACTCCTGGTTTTGGATTGCAAATCCTGATAAAAAATATTTACCAAAATACTGCTGCGTAAAAGTGGCCTAATACTCACAGAGACACAGGAATAAAGTGTTCTATGTGTCTAAGACATTTTATAGACCAAAGGATATTTTTTCTGCTCCTTCTACCACCACCACTTCACACTAAAACTAAGCACAGAGAAGTTGGTCACCTTGCTGTCACATTGGCTACTATGCAGTTTTCTAGAGTCATTGTGAGTGAATATTCTTCTAAATACAAAAAATAATAATCCAAAAATACAAGTAAGCAACCCTTCTGGGGTACAGCAGACGGGGTGTATATATTTGCGACAATTACGCACAGAAGCTGAAGCAACATTTGCATATTTGACAGGTAATTCAGACGTTGCGGATATCACAGCGGACTTGCCGCAGATTTCAGTAATTGCTTTGCAAAGGCTGAAATCTGAAGTGAAATTCTACTGCTTCTCCGCAACAGAATGTGCATGCTGCAGAGTGAAAATTCTGCACCGCAGTATAAGTTCTGCAATGTTATTTTCCGCAGTGTCTGAACTATGTTACATAAAAAGGTATAGAAACCAATGAAAAAAACGTCTTCTGCAGATTTCCATTGCGGACTGTCCGAAGCAGAATTCCACAGCAATTCCGTCACGTCTGAACATGCCCTTATAAAGAAGAAAAATAAGTAGTGGCAAAATTTCTCCTTTAAGAAATATTAAAGAAAAATCTAATAATGAACTAGAACATGAAAACCCAAACCATTAAGTACTGTATTTGCCTCTCTGGCAATTTAAATATTAGTCTCTTTGGGAATTTAAATATTTTATTCAACTCTTTAAAACGAATAACATCACAGACTTTATATTCATTAATCCCAAAGAAATGTTAGTTTAATAGTATCACTTATACCCTTTGGTAATCTGGTTCTTTTCTAAATTTGTTCTGCAATATATTCATAATATTACTCTAAGGCTTTTCCGTTTTCTATTTCACCTGGGAACATTTTAACGTGAGTAAATGTATTAGAAGCCCTGTGTGGAGGTGTGTGAAGCTATTCTTATTATTAGATGTAACTTTATAACTTTCCCCTAAAATAATTACCTTTATATTCAAGTCCTTATGTTGTTCTCTATACAAGTTGTAAAAACCAAGTTTCCCTATTTCTTAGTTATACTTGTTTCTTCCCACTAGTTATTCCCATCCCAGAAATCCACAGAATATGCCATGAATGTGTCATAGATTCGGGTCTCATGCAGGGACCATGTGGAGTCATGGTCTGGTGACCCCCATTCTTTATGTATGTCCGGGTTTCAGAGCTAGGACCGCATCTATCAAAATTTATGGCAGATGTGCATTGTAAAAGGATCTGCCTTTTTTTCTTCCTAGAAACAGCACCACATCTGTCAGCGGGCTCTGTCTGATATTGCAGCTTACTCCCGTTCACTTGAATAGGGATGAGCCGCAATACAAGGCACGGCCCATACACCAATGGAGGGGGATTGTCACTGTTTTTGGAAAAAAAGCAGATCCTCTTTTTTTATATGTTGCAGAAAAAATCCATACAGATTTTAGTTGTTGCTGTGGTTTTTAAAATCCACAGGGGACTCCATTCTGTTGTGAATTTTGCCATAGATTTCACCTTTGGCATTGAAAAGTGTGAAATACACAGTCATAAATCCACATCAAGATTCATTGCAAATTTTTACTTAAAATTGAATGCTGATTTTTCCCCAGCAAATCTGTCCCTTGTGAATATCGCTTTATCTCTTTTCTGAAAATGCCATTAATGTTTCTGCTGCTTAAGACAGGTTTAGATTTCATTCCAGAAAAGCAAAAGTCTTAATTTTAGAAACGATATGTATATTGTAAATGTGAGACTGAGATTAGTTAACATAGTTTTGCATTCCATAGAAATAACACACCTTTTGTAAATTTAGCATTTGTTACATTTAATTTTTCATAAACGAATGACTTCTAAAATATTTTTATATTTCAAAATTAATATTTTAATGGCATCTAATTTTTTTGGTTATGGAAGCAAATTGACATGTTATATAAAAAATACATATTCCCTCTGAAAATACTATTTCATACTATAACCTATAGATGTACAGCTCTTCACGTTGCTATCATTAAAAATGCATTAATTACTTTAAATCATGTATGTTATATTATCTCAATATTTCCATTAGAACTCAAATCTAATCTTTGTAATCTTTGAATCTTATTACATTTACTGCTACATAACCTTAGTGTATCAGGAGTGAATTTGTTTGATATATAATGGTATGCATTTATGTCAATTAGGTGACCATGAAGAATTTAATTTTATACTTGTATTCTTGTATTTACCCTTTTCTTTCAGGGAGTTACCACACTTAGAAAGTCACTAAATATAAAATATACAGTATGTAGAAGAATATATTTTCAGGATATGTAACATTTGCCAATGTGACTTTTTGCATCTGTTGTTATACAGGACATAATTTTAGAGGGCTTCTTTTCTGTTCCTGTCTTATGTTGAATTGCTGGTTATTACTCCTCTACAGTATATTACAGCTTAGACTTCAGAGAATGTTGTAATTCATTTCTTTTCTACCATATTGCTTTTTGACAATGTCTGAACTCTGCCTCCTATTGACCTTCTGCTATTCTTGACAGTTCTTCTGGTTTTCCATCTGATCTGCTTGGCTGATTCTTGTCAGGATTACATAAAATGTCTTTATGTATGTGTGTATTCACATCAGTCCCTACCACTGTGTTGCTAACAATCTACTTGGCTTTCCACAGTAAGGCCTCATTTACACGAGCGTATTATACGCGCGTGCGACGCGCGTGCTTTTCACGCGTGTCGTACGCACCTATAATAGTCTATGGGGCTGTTTAGACGATGCGTGAATTTTGCGCAGCGTGAGTGCGTTGCGTAAAACTCACGACATGTTCTATATTCTTGCGTTTTTCACGCAACACGCACCCATTGACTTCAATGGGTGCGTGAAAACAACGCATGCCACACTGACGGTCCTGCGTTGCATGCGCGAAAATCACGCAAGAGCTGTCAAACTCCTGAATGTAAACAGAAAAGCACCACGTGCTTTTCTGGTTACAAACATCCAAACGGAGTGTCAAATTAGAGATGAGCGCACCGAACTTCACCGGGTTCGGCAAAACTCGTTTTGACCGAAACCGGTAAAAAATGTTCGGGTACGCGACGTCAGGAGACAGTCTCTGTCCACGGTGCTGAAAGCGTTAAACTGGTTCAGCACCATGGACAGTGACTTCCGCTCCGAAAATCCATGAACCTGTAAAAAAAAAAAGACGTTCTGACTTACCGATAACTCCGGTCCGACCTCCCGGGATGACAGTTAAGTCCAAGTGACAGCTGCAGCCAATCACAGGCCAAGCACAGGCTGCAGCCAATCACAGGCTGCAGCGGTCTCATGGACTGCGGCGTCATCCTGGGAGGTGGGGCCGGATGACGAGAGAGGGACGCGTCACCAAGGCAACGGCCGGGAGACCGGACTGGAGGAAGCAGGAAGTTCTTGGTAAGTTTGAACATCTTTTTTTATTCACAGGTTGGTGTATATTGTGTTCGGCATTCACTGTCGAGGGTGCTGAAAGAGTTACTGCCGATCAGTTAGCTCTTTCAGCACCTTGGACAGTGACGGGCGTCGACTAGTCTCATCTCTATGATGGCGGCTGCGCGAAAATCACGCAGCCGCGCATCATACACGGATGACACACGGAGCTGCCAAGTGCCTTTTGCGCGCGCAAAACGCAGCGTTTTTTGCGCGCGCAAAACGCACACGCTCGTGTAAATGAGGCCTAACACACACTAGTGACATGGTCATGGGTCACAAATGAATATGCAAATATGTTCTTTTGGTATGTGGGAGCAACTTGGAATAAACATAAGTTAAAGTCACAAATATGTGAAGAGCATACAAATTGTCGCTGCTGTAAAACGAGGCAGCGAGACAGGGCAAGAGACAGGTATGATTACGTGTACTATTCAAATAAACTTGTCTACTGCTCAACTACTATGGTTAATTGTTTTTATATCTGCCCTCACCCAATAATATTCACCATGTTCACTGCTTCTGCAGAGCCGTAGCTAGACTTACCTTCACCCGAGAGAAAGGTTCAAAGTAGCGCTCTTTCATCCCCTGAAGCTTGCACCACCCCACCTAATAAATGTAACTTTTTTTAATTATTATTATTATTATATTTAGTAGGAGTACAACATTACACTAAAATAAAGTGTTTCAGTAATTTTAATTTGGAGTACAAATTGTTTTAGTTTATTTCCGTTATAGTGACTTTCAACACAGTCATGGCTGTGCTGGGCCATGTGAAAACAGTTTGGGGATGGTTCTTTCTGTTTCAGCATGACTGTTCCTCAGTGTACAAAGCAAGGTCCATAAATTCATGGTTGGGTGAGCTTGGTGTGGAAACTTGACTGTCCCACCCTAACCTCAACCCCATCTAATACCTTTGGGATGAACTAGACCAGAGATTGCAAGCCAGGCCCTCTCGTCGAACATCAGTATCTGACCTCACAAATGCACTTCTGGATGAATGGCCAAAAATTCCCACATGCACGCTCCAAAATTGCAGGGTGTAAGCTTTCTTAACCCCAAGGCGCACCAGGACGCAATTATACGTCATGGAGGGAGGTTACTTTGCGCACCACGATGTGAAGTTACTGCGCGGTTACCAGTGCACACTGTCGGTGACAGTGTGCAT
This sequence comes from Rhinoderma darwinii, assembly GCF_050947455.1. Lineage (NCBI taxonomy): Eukaryota > Metazoa > Chordata > Amphibia > Anura > Rhinodermatidae > Rhinoderma > Rhinoderma darwinii. The sequence continues at coordinate 157,049,361 of NC_134688.1, read as the reverse complement.
CGGGAACAGGGAGGTCAGCTGTCTACGACAGCTGACACTCCACTATGGCCGGTCAGTGGTCCTTTGCCGCTGATTTTAGCAATTAACTTCTTAGATGCTACGATCGATTGTGATCGCCACATTTTAGGGATTTCTAGCACATTTGGCAGACTCCACAATGAAATCGCAGGGTTTGCCAATGGTTGGCATAGCAACCGGAGGCCAAACAATGGCCTCCATGTCTGCCATTGACAGAAGCCTATTAGGAGCAGCCTCGGGCTGGTCCTGATAGGCTTCCTGTCATGGTGACAGGAAGTCACTGAGTCATTCCCGATGCACATTGATGGCCTCCGGGTCTGCCATGTACAGAAGCCTATGAGAACCAGAGGCTGGTCCTCATAGAATTACTGTCAGAGTGACTGTGACGTCACACTGACAGTTGGAATACATTACACTGCGTATGTAGTGTAATACATTCTAGCAGCGATCAGTGCTGCAGGTAAAAAAATAAGTGTAACAAGTAAAAAAAAGTCAATAAAAATGTTTTATAAAAGTGTAAAAAATCAAAGCTTTGTTTTCCTATAATAAGACTTTTATTATAGGAAAAAAATGAAACCGTTCTAAAAAGTACAAATATATGGTATCACCGCGTTCGTAAAGACCCAAACTATAAAACTATTATGTTATTTTTCCGGATGGTTAACACCGCAAAAAAAATTGTCGAAAAACAATTCTTTTTTTGCTCACCTCCACTCCCAAAATATAGAATAAAAAATGATCAAAAAGTCATATGTACCCCAAAATAGTACTAATAAAAACTACAACCCGTCCCGCAAAAAAAAAAGGCCTTGCACGGCTTTTTTGAATGAATAAAAAAAGTTATGGCACTCAAAAAATGAGACAAAGTGATTTTATTGTGCAAACGCTGCAAAACATAAAAAAAACTATATACCTAGGGAATCGCCGTAATCGTACCAACCCACAGAATAAAGTAAAATGTCATTTATAGCGCACAGTGAATGCCATAAGAAATAATTGAAACCAATCTTTGGTCACCTTAGCTCTAAAGGAAATGTAATAAAAAGTGATAAAAGAAACTGGTATGTTCACAAAAAATTGTACTAATAAAAACGACAGCTCGTCCCACCAAAAATAAGCTCTCACACAGCCCAATGGAATAAAAAATAAAAAAGTTATGGCTCTCAGAATGTGTTGATACAAAACAATGTTTTTTTTTTAACAAATAGTTTTTTTGTAAAAGTAGTAAAATATAAAAAAACTTATATAAATTTTTTATCACAGTAATCACATTGAGACGCGGAATAAAGTTAAGTTGTCATTTTTACTGCAAGGTGAAAGCAGTAAAAATTAAACCCAAAAAACATTGGAGGAATAACAGTCTTTTTCCAATTTCAGCCCACAAAGAATTTTATTTTCAGTTCCCCAGTAGAACTCCTCCAGCAAAAAATAAGCCCTCACACCACTCTATTGACGGAAAAATAAAAAGTTATAGCTCTTAGAAGGCGGGGAGTGAAAAACTAAAATGAAAAAGCAAAGAAAGGATCAGTCTTGAAAGGGTTAATTAATTTCTCATTTAAAAAAAAAATGTATCACCATATGTGGAGTATTGCTGTACTCAGGAGATATTGCTTTACAATTGTTGGGCGACTTTTGCTCCTTTATACCTTGTGAAAATTAAAAAATGTAAAATTTTAGTGGTCGAAAATGTTGCTACTCATTTTCACGGCCTAATTAGAATAAATTCTGCAAAAAACCTTTGGGGTCAAAATGCTAACTAAATGCCTATAAAAATTCCATGAGGGTGTCGTTTTCAAAATGGCGTCACTTTTGGTGGGTTTCCACTGTTTTGGCACCACAAGACCTCTTCAAACCTGACATGGTGCCAAAAATACATTCTAAAAAAATGGAGGCCCCAAGATCCACTAGGTGCTCCTTTCCCTTATAAGGCCTGTGCTTCAGTCCAGTAGCACACTAGGGCCACATGTGGGATATTTCTAAAAACTGCAGAATCTGGGCAATAAATATTATGTTTCTCTGGTTAAACCTTCTGTGTTACAGAATTTTTTTTTTATTACAAATTAATTTCGCCAAAAAACTAATGAAATTTGTAAATTTCACCTCTACTTTGCTTTATTTCCTGTGAAACGCCTAAAGGGTTAAGAAACTTTCTGAATGTTGTTTTGAATACTTTGAGGGGTGCAGTTTTTAAAATGGGGTGATCTATTGGGACTTTAGAATATATAAGGCCCTCAAAGACACTTTAGAACTGAACTGGTCCCTAAAAAAATAGCCTTTTGAAATTTTCTTGAAAATGTGAGAAATTGTTGTTAACGTTCTAAACCTTGTAATATCTCAAGTTACTACCACATAAAGTAACACATGTCATATATGAAAAAAATCGGCTGTGCTACAAGGCCAAAACAGGCTGCGTCTCCAAGGGGTTAAGAGGCAGGTTTTCTTAAGTTGCAATTAGAGGTTTGGATGGAGGGTGAGAGTCTGATGTGCTGGGGTAGAGAGTTCTTGAATTTGGGAATGCATGGAGAAAAAGTCTTGGAGATCATAATTTGAGGAGCAGATGAGAGGACCGGAGATTATGTTTGGAGAGGCATCGGGAGATTAGGGCAGAGATGTATGGAGGGGACAGGTTGTGGACAGACTTTATGCCATTGTTAATATTTTGAACTGAATTTGCTGGACAATAGGTAGCCAGTGAACGGATTGGCAGAGGTGAAACAAGGCGAGCGGTAGATTAACCTAGAAGTAGAGTTGAGGGTGTATTGGAGGGGTGCAAGAGTTTTAGATTTGAGGCCACAGTGAAGGATGTTCCAGTAGTCTTAGTGGGAGATGCTGAGGGCATGTACTAGCATTTGTTAGGAAAACGCCTATTCCCTTAAGATCACCATGACTACTGTTCTAGCTACTGGGCGGTTCTGGTTTTGCTTTGAGTATCTCTTTTCTCTGTCCTTCTGCCTATCAGGTGTAGGGTTAGTATTTATACCTAACTCCTCCACTTTTTCTTTGCTTGTGAATTTCCGGTCTGCATGTGTTTTGATCTAGCTACTTACCTACACCCTTTACCTCTGACTGCTGGACTTCTTGAAAATTAACCTCGGCGAGTTTTTGGATAACCCTTTGTTTATAGATTTTTATTATCTGCTCCTGGCTGGTTCTGACCTCTGCATTATGGGATATCCACTTGCATACTGTTTTGGATGTTCTGTTTACCCTCTGGCTGTCAGGTTCCTGTTCAGGTTTGCCTGCATTGCACCACTTATCAAACACTGAAGTCGGCTAAGACAACCTGGGTTCTATGCAGCAAAAATCATCCTGCCTTGCGGTCGGCTCTGGCGAAGAGCTTAGCGTAGCCTTAAACTCTGTCGATCAGAGTTGTGATGGATTTGAGGTTGCTTATTTATTTGCACCCTTTCTCACAGAAGTCTCCAACAGTATTTTTGTTGAGGTTAAGGAAAGAGCAGATTCAATAATTTTTTTTAAGCTGGAGGCGGCGACTGTGCTACAGGCTTCGATGTAAGGTTTTAAAGGCAGGGGATATTTGAAGCTTATCCTGTGTGTCGTCAGGACAGAAGTGGAACTGATAGCCATGGGATTTTATGAGCTGTTCTAGGCCAAAGGTGTAGATAGAGAAGGGTCCCAGGACAGAGCCTTGGAAAACACCAACTGGGAGAGGGCAAAACAAGGAGATGGTGTGTGAACAGCATACAATAAATGCTCAGTTGGTAAGGTATGAGAAGATCCCAGGTGAGGGCCAGGTCTGTGATACAAAGAGGTGAGAGAATTTGTAACAGGAGGGAGCGGTCGACTGTGTGGTAGACAGAGGACAGTTCTAGAAGGAGGAGCACAGAGTAATGTTCCGAGGCTTTGACAGTTAAAAGATCATCAGGGGCTGGCTGACCAATTTAGCCTGGGGGGCAGGCACACAGCACTGGTCCATGAGTAGCAGCCTATCCCAAATCTGTTTACCCCCGCCTGCCATATAAAGGCAGCAGAGGTAACTGTGCTTTAAATCCAGGCGTTGTTAAAAGATTGCCACTGGTTGTGATGTTTTCATGTTGGGATTGCACACGCATTACATGTGCAGTCCCAAGTACAGTGCTAGAATAATTAAGAGAACGGTGTTCCCAAGTCCCCTATATGAACGTGGAGGCAAGTCATGCATGTGTGCTGCTGCTTAATTTATTCTCTGTGGGACTACCAAAAATAGCCAAGCTCGGCTATCTCTGGTAATCCCATAGAGAATAAATGTTTCGGCAGTGGGCATGCGTGACCTGCTGCTCCGTTCATATAGAAGACTTGGGAACCCCGTTCTCTTGATCAGTTGGAGTCCCAGCAATCAAACATTTATTATTCTGTGGATATGTGATAAGTTGATGTAGTGGGATAACCCACTTTAAAGTCTGTAGTAAAATATAGAAGCACTATATACACTGCGTTTTCCTTTGTGGCATTTTTTTTTGGCCTTTTATGGTTAGTGAGGTTTATTTCCCAAATGCAACATGGTCTGTGTATGGTATTTTTTCAGGAATTTAAGCACATCAAAAAAGCCAGGAAAAAAAGCATGTACAAAGTGGTCATCAAATGAAAACCGCTACAAAGAATACCACTACAAATGTTATGAAAAAAAACGCTGTAATATTTTAACAAACACTGGCATTTTAAAATGCATTTTTTTCATGCAGTTTAAAGCACCAAAAAATCTGCGTGTGAAAAAAGCCTTAGGGTATATTCACAAGTATCGTTAAAAACCGCATGCGGCTTTACCGCAATTTTGCAATGCAGTAAATGGAGGCGCAGCAAAGGTCAAACAGTCGGTGGTGGTAGGGAATTATTTTATTAGATAGACAGACAGGGTCATCTTCCGCCAAGAGTGTGAATGCCTAACAGTGTGCTATCTTCCAGGTGCTCAGGTTCGAAATAATGCAGACAGGATAGACAGATTGCTGGGTGGGGCTGAAACTGATCCGGCGGTCATGGTACATGTTGATACCAATGACAAAGTCAGTGGGAGATTGAAGGTCCTATATTTTAGAGAACTAGGAGCGAACCTCAAGTGCAGGACCTCCAAGGTAGTGTTTTCAGAAATAATACCAGTGCCACGCACATCATTAGAATAATAGTAGTAGATTAGAGAGTTTATTAAGTGGCCTAGAAATTGGTACAGCACAGAAGGGTTTTGGTTCCTGGAGAACTGGGATGAGTTTTCTGTTGGCTACAGGCTCTATTATGGGGGTCCTTTTTATGGGGATTTTAAAGAGGCTCTGTCACCACATTATAAGTGCCCTATCTCCTACATAAGGAGATGGGCGCTATAATGTAGGTGACAGCAGTGCTTTTTATTAAAAAAAAAACGATCTATTTTTACCGCTTTATTAGCGATTTTAGATTTATGCTAATGAGTTTCTTAATGCCCAAGTGGGCGTATTTTTACTTTAGACCAAGTGGGCGTTGTACAAAGGAGTGTATGATGCTGACCGATCAGCCTCATGCACTCCACTCCATTCATTTAGGCAGTGCATAGGGATCCTGCTAGATCCTTATGTGCTGTCTTATACTAACACATTAACAATACTGAAGTGTTTAGACAGTGAATAGACATTCCACGGGATGTCTATTCACAATCTCCTCTCTTCGTTACTGTTTCTATGGTAGTTAAAGCAGAGGAAGCGTGATCTCGTTGTAACCTGTCATTTACAGCGAGATCTCGCAAGATCACGCTTCCTCTGCTGTAACTACCACAGACAGAGTAACGAAGTGCAGAGATTGTAAATAGACATCCCGTGGGATGTCTATTCACTGTCTAAACACTTCAGTATTGTTAATGTGTTAGTATAAGACAGCACAAAAGGATCTAGCAGGATCCCTATGCGCTGAGTAAATGAATGGAGAGGAGTACATGAGGCTGATTGGTCTAAACGCCCACTTGGTCTAAAGTAAAAATACGATTTCCGCATGGCGCTGTGTCTGGTTTTGGGGTCTCTGTACTGGTACCTCGTAGTGGTACATGGGTACTGGTGTGGCCATGTATTGTTGTCAATACAAGGACATCTCTCTTGTCCTTGTCACACAATATGTTGTTGCTAGAATGTGCCCTGCTCTCACCCCTTCTGAGTGTTTGCCCAAGCAGTGTCATAGGGAGGCCTCTCAGATTTTTTCTAGCAGTGCCGCATGCCACAGTACTTCTGGAAGCAAGGCAGTTGAAGAGTGGGATGCTGGTATAAAAATTATCCAGGTAGAGGTGGTAACCCTGGTCCAGCAGTGAGTGCACCAAATCCCACACAATTCTTGCATTAACTCCCAGTAAGGGGGGCATTCTGGGGGCTGAATACTGCTGTCCTTCCCTTCATATATCCTACATTTATAAGTATATCCTGATGCACTCTCGCAAAGCTTATACATATTTACGCCATACCTTGCCCTCATACGGCAGGTACTGGCAGATTTGAAGACTCTCTTTAAAATGTACCAGGGATTCATCAATAGAAATAAATTTCTCGGGGGTGTATGCTTGGGCAAACCGGGCACTGAAATGGTCTTATAGGGGTCTCAGTTTATACAATTGGTCAAAACTGGGGTCATCTTGGGGTGGGCACTGTTCTTTATAAGTATAATGTAAGAAGCGAAGTATTGCCTGATAACGCATCCTGGATATAGCCATGCGGTATATCGGGGTGGGGTATAACATGTCTGTGCTCCAGTAGGCCCTAATGGATGCCTTTTTCAGGAGCCTCATGTTCAAGAGCAGTCCGCAGAACTTGCCCAACTCTGCTGCGTCTACAGGGGTCCACCTGTGGGATTGGGCATAAAGTGATGTGGGGTTCTTGGTGATATACTGTTGTGAATATAAATTTGTTTGGGACACCATAAGCTATATAAACTCATCAGTGAAAAACAACTTGAAAAAGTCCATCTCACTGAGTTCTGCCGTGTTAAATTTGATCTCAGGGATTTGGGGCTCATAGTTGGTGTGGGGGTCCAAATGGGGTTACTTCGCTTGCGGGTTTCAACTGTGGTGGGGTCACTTCTCTTTGGTGTTTCAACTGTGGTGGTTGTCCTGGGACGTCTCCTAGGGGATCCCTCCTCTTTATCACTGGATGAGGATGTTGACAAATAAAACAGTCTCACCATCCTATGAGTCTGTATCGGAGGCAAGAAATTAATATGCCTCTTCGGATGTACATTTTTGTTGAGACATGTTCGTTGTGCTTAGACACAAAACGTAATTGGTATACGACAAAAAAAAAAAAAAAAAAATCCTAACTGGGAGCAATAGGCTGCTAGCAAAAAAAATGTTTTTTGTTTTTATAGAACAAGTGGACTTCGCTGAAACTATACCAGATGACGGCGACGATTTCCTGACACTAAACCTAACTAGATTATTTCGAGCTTCCCTAACACTATATCTAACTATGGTGACGTATTCCTGACACTAAATTCCCTGACGTTATACCTAACTATGCTTTTTGATGGTTCCTTGAAACTAACTAACCGTAATACTAAACTAACTCATTGATAACTGTCTAAACTAACTTTTTTTTTTCAATTTTAATATATATATATTTTTTATATTTTATAAAGAAAAAAAATAAAATAAAATACCCAGTGACCAAGAAATGTGGTCCTGAAGACTGGGAAGTGGTCAGTGATAGATCACTGACCAAAAACGTGGTGGTGACGAGGGGAACACAAGGAGAAGGAGGACTGGCGTGAGAGTGGATGGAGGAGGTAGGAAGCAAAAAAGCTCCTATATTAGAATTTTTTAACTTTTTGAACAGCAACTCTCTCCAAACAACCTCTCTGAACGACTCTCTAATGCCAACGACGTTCAGGGCGGGCGTGGCAGGAACTGTTGTCAGGAGCAGCAAATGAAGACAGCGATCGCAACTATTGGTCAGTAGTTACTGACTAACCAATAGCGGGACCATCGCGATTGGTTCCTGGACATTGAGCCCGGAAACAGCAGTTATCATAGCTCATGAATGTATACTATTAGGTCACGGAGTACGAACGATGCGCTCAGCGTGACCTAATAGTACAACCTGGAGCGGGAACGGGTTAATGACGAATGGCATAGAGGGATTTAATTAATCTAGCAATGAATGGCGTAAAATTGATTAAGAAACTTGATGAACTTGTTTCTTTTTTCAATTTATGTAACTATGTAAACCTTCCGGTGCTCTACCTTGATATGCTGTACCTCTCAATTTAATTTTCACGACTTTTCTCGTGCTGCACCAGTTCTCGGGAATGTGCTACCCAGGACTAGAGATGAGCGAACTTATGAAAAGTTTGGTTCGGCTGTTTCGCAGAATTTCATGAAAAAGTTTGATTCGGACCAAACTAGTTCTGACCGAACCTGTAAAACAAGAAAGCCCCTAAAAATCGTGTATAACACTGTTTAAAAGCCCTAGAAGCTCTGTATAACACTCTTAGGTCACCCATGAGTGTATCCAAGTACTTTTGAGCTGTCTTTAAGGAAAAGTTAGTGTCAAAGTTACGCCAACATGTATGGCTATAGGAAAACGGATGGGACATGGTGATAACTAACAGAAACCACTGCACTTGTGCATGTTGTATGCTTAATGCATTGTTAAAAAAGGTACAAAAATAAACAATTTTTGGCGGCAGATGCCTGCCAGGGTTCATACATATAAGGTGGTAAAAGAAGAAGCAATGGCTCTTGACAAGCCCTCAAAAAATTTACCCTTTATGGTGGCAGATGCCTGCCGTGGTTCATCCATACATGGATGTAAAAGCAACAAGCAATGGCTTTTCAATAGCCCTCCAAAAATTTACCCTTTTTATTGGCAGATGCCTGCCGGGGTTCATCCATACATGGATGTAATGCAAAAGCAACAAGCAATAGCTTTTCACAAGCCCTCCAAAAATGTACCCTTTTTATTGGCAGATGCCTGCCGGGGTTTATCCATACATGGATGTAAAAGCAACAAGCAATGGCTTTTGACAAGCCCTCCAAAAATTTACCCTTTTTATTGGCAGATGCCTGCCGGGGTTCATCCATACATGGATGTAAAAGCAACAAGCAATGGCTTTTGACAAGCCCTCCAAAAGTTTACCCTTTTTATTGGCAGATGCCTGCCGGGGTTCATCCATACATGGATCTAATGTAAAAGCAACAAGCAATGGCTTTTCACAAGCCCTCCAAAAATGTACCCTTTTTATTGGCAGATGCCTGCCAGGGTTCATCCATACATGGATGTAAAAGTAACAAGTAATGGCTTTTCACAAGCCCTCCAAAAATTTACCCTTTTTATTGGCAGATGCCTGTCGGGGTTCATCCATACATGGATGTAATGTAAAAGCAACAAGCAATGGCTTTTGACAAGCCCTCCAAAAATTTACCCTTTTTATTGGCAGATGCCTGCCCGGGTTCATCCATACATGGATGTAAAAGCATCAAGCAATGGCTTTTCACAAGCCCTCCAAAAATTTACCCTTTTTATTGGCAGATGCCTGCCGGGGTTCATCCATACATGGATGTAATGTAAAAGCAACAAACAATGGCTTTTGACAAGCCCTCCAAAAATGTACCCTTTTTATTGGCAGATGCCTGCCCGGGTTCATCCATACATGGATGTAAAAGCAACAAGCAATGGCTTTTCACAAGCCCTCCAAAAATTTACCCTTTTTATTGGCAGATGCCTGCCGGGGTTCATCCATACATGGATGTAATGTAAAAGCAACAAACAATGGCTTTTCACAAGCCCTCCAAAAATGTACCCTTTTTATTGGCAGATGCCTGCCGGGGTTCATCCATACATGGATGTAAAAGCAACAAGCAATGGCTTTTCACAAGCCCTCCAGACCTGCTTGTAGCAGACGGCAGTGGAGGTGTATTGGTGGTAGTAGAGGTAGCCAACGGACAGCAAGGGTGGTAGTAGTAGTAGCAGCACATTAAAAGAGACTGGACAGTCACAGGACAAAGCCCTGTAGTGGGGCAGGCCTCAGGCCTGCTTGTAGCAGACGGCAGTGGAGGTGTATTGGTGGTAGTAGAGGTAGCCAACGGACAGCAAGGGTGGTAAGAGTATGTAGTAGCAGCACATTAAAAGAGACTGGACAGTCACAGGACAAAGCCCTGTGGTGGGGCAGGCCTCAGGCCTGCTTGTAGCAGACGGCAGTGGAGGTGTATTGGTGGTAGTAGAGGTAGCCAAAGGACAGCAAGGGTGGTAGTAGTAGTAGCAGCACATTAAAAGACACTGGATAGTCACAGGATAAAGCCCTGTGGTGGGGCAGGCCTGCTTGTAGCAGACGGCACTGGGGGTGGATTGGTGGTAGAAGTAGTAGCAGCACCAACAGCGGCACATTAAAAAAAGAGTGGACAGGACAGAATCCCGTAGTAGCAGGCGGCAGTAGCAGGCGGTAGCGGCAGCAGCAGCAGCAGCAATGTCAGATCTAATCAGTGGCATCAGGCACAGGGGTTTTAAAATCCTCACCGATCCAGGCTTGATTCATTTTCGCTTGAGATTTTCCAAGCTGTTGGCGGACAATCTTGTTCGCTTAGGGGTGACGAAGCCCCCTGCCGCGCTGAATACCCTCTCTGACTCTACACTGGAGGGTGGACAAGACAGTACACCCATTGCAAACTGGGCCAGTTCTTGCCAATAATCCAATCTGCTGACCCAGAAGTCCATGGGGTCTGGGATCAGCATTTCTGACGGAGAAAAGGCACAGTCCAGGTACGAGTGAACCTGGTTGTTTAGGTGTTGCACCTGGTGATGGTGAACATCCCTTTGGTGACTACGATGTGTGTCAGGTCGGGGTATTGGATGTAAAAATGTTGTCATCATATTTTCCAAACTGAATTGGCTGCTGCTGCTGCCGCTGCTGCCGCCTATTGCAGAGGTAGCTCTGCCAGAGGCGGTGGAACGATGAGACAGTGGGGAGCAGAGAGTGGCCCCCCGGTCAGACATGCAGGTGTTTGCCGTTTGAAAGCCGTGACAAGCTGGCTGCATAGCTTCTCTCGATAATAAGCCAATTTTGCCTCCCTCTTGGAAGGCGCAAAAAACTCCCCCATTCTGGCTTTATACCGAGGGTCTAAAAGTGTGCCTATCCAGTACTCATCTCTTTGCTTCATGCTAACAATACGACAGTCAGCGCGCAAGTAACGAAGCATACAGCTCACCATCCTGGCCAGCGTTTCAGAGGGCCCGGTTGGTTTCATCTCCGCCCCATACTGCCATGGTTGTCCATCATCAAGGTCGTCGTCAGACTCGTCATCACCACCATCACTGTCATGTTGTGCGGCTGCCTCGTCCCCTATCCCTTCCTGTGATTCCATCTCCAAATCCAGCTCCTCTTCAGGTCCTGTTTCCTCATCCTCCTCCTCCTCCTCAACATCCATAGCCAGATGTGATCCTTCCTCCATCCTTTGCTGAATCATCGCTGTGAGCGTTTGCTCCATAATGAATATCAGCGGCATAACATCGTTCATTCCACTAGCGTCACGGCTCACAAATCGTGTGGCCTCTTCAAAGGGCCTCAAAACGCGACATGCGTCTCTAACCAGCTGCCAGTGCCTGAGCTCGAAATTACACTGGCTCCAAACGCTGCCCGTCTGCTGCATCAGGAAATCATTCACGCTTTCCGCTGTTCGTACAGACAGTCCAACATGTGCAGGGTGGAATTCCAGCGTGTTGGAACTTCGCAAATGAGGCTGTGTTCTGGGAGATTGTTTTAACGCTGCAAGTCCAGGAGGGCGTGCTTAAATGCATACGAACGTCTAAAGCGAACACAAACCCTCCTGGACATGGCCAGCACACCCTTCAAACCAACATATGACTTTAAAGGGAATGTGTTGCCAGAAAAACATGTTTTTTTTTTAAAAATTAAACATTTAGTGTGTGGGTGATTAAACATTGTTCAAATTTTTTTTTTTTTTTTCACGAGTCAGGAAATAGTCAGGAAATATTATAAATTAATTCTAATTTATAATACTACCCATTTTTGGTCACTAGATGGAGCTATTCCCAAAATTGCAGCATTGCAACATTGGGTTAAAAGCCCTCGCTCTAGTGAGCTCTCAGCATCCCCCCCTCCTTTATCCTGTCTAGTGCCGGGATAAACGAGGGGTTTGAACGGTGTAACCTCCTACACTGTGTGTCGCCATTTTTTGAGCTAACACACAGTGTAGTAGGTTTACATACAGTAGTAAACACACACAAACACGAACATACATTGAAATCTCTTACCTGCTCCTGCCGCCGCGGCTCCCTCCGGCCCGTCCGCTCCGTTTGCTGACGCTGGTCCAAGTGCACAAATCCGGAAAGCCGCGACCGGAAGTAGTAATATTACTGTCCGGCCGCGACTTCCGGTCCACAGGAAAATGGCGCCGGACGGCGCCAATTTCGAATTGGACTGTGTGGGAGCGGCGCATGCGCAGTTCCCACACAGACGCCGTACACTGAAGTCAATGGGACGGGAGCCGTTCGCAGTCCCTATGGGACTGTGGCTGCCGTATTCCATGTCTGTATGTGTCGTTAATCGACACAGACAGAAATGGAACAAAAAATGGCAGCCCCCATAGGGAAGAAAAAGTGTAAAAATAAGAAAAAGTAAAACACAAACACACAAATAAATATAAACGTTTTTAATAAAGCACTAACATCTTGAACATATGAAAATTTTTTTGGGTGATGACACTGTTCCTTTAAGAAGCTTGTTATGACCAGATTGATCACATGTGCCATGCATGGAGCGTGTGTCAAGTGACCTAGACGCAGTGCAGCCACAACGTTCTTCCCGTTATCAGAGACAACATTGCCCAGTGTGAGTTTCAGAGGAGACATCCAGCGGGCGATTTCCTCCTTGATGTACAGCAGCAGCTCCTGCCCTGTGTGGCTTTTCTCGCCCAGGCTCAGCAGGTGTAAGACAGCGTTGTGGCGCTTCACCTTGCACCTATGAAAAGAGGAGGGAGGAGGAGTGGAAGATACGCTGTGTCCTGTCGGGGACGGGAAGACCTCCATTGAGGAAGGCAAGGAGGAGGAGGAGGAGTAGGAGGAGGAGGATGGTAGGCACCTGGTGTCCGGAGTTGAACCAGAAAGATACAAGCGTGGAGGTGGTAATGCCTGGCATTGCTGCGGTGGTGCATCAGACTGAAAAATATTGACCCAGTGGGCCGTGAAAGACATGTACTGTCCCTGCCCATAGTTGCTGCTCCACGTGTCGACGGTGGCATGTACCCTGCTGCACACGGATAATTGCAAGGACTGGCACACCTTTTCCTTCACGTGCTTGTGCAAGGCAGGGACAGCTGTTTTGGAGAAGTAATGTCGGCTAGGTATTCGCCACCTAGGCTATGCGCACGCCATCAATTGCTTGAAGCCGGCGGAGTCGACCAGGTGGTACGGCAGCGACTGCACCACCAACAACTTAGCCAGGTGTGAATTAAGCCGCACGACAAGTGGATGACTGGGTATATATTGTTGCTTATTGGACAACAATACCGTAATGGATAACTGACGGGACGTAGGAGGAGCACTAGATGACAGTGATGATGATAATGATGATGACAACGACATGGTGGATAAGGCCTGGCTACTACTTAGATGACAGGGACTCAGAGCAGCTGCAGCAGCAGCGGCAGCAGCAGCGGCAGAGGGGTCTTCATTAGATGTACATGATGATGGTGGGGCATGTCGATTGTCCCACATGGCCTTGTGATGCCGCTCCATGTGTTTACGTAGAGCGGTAGTTCCTACATTGCTGCCCTGCCCACGCCTTACTTTCTGCTTGCAGATACGGCACTGTGCCATGTTTTCGTCCTCCGGGAAGGTACAGAAAAATTGCCACACGGCAGAGTATCGTAAAGAGGTAGTACCACGTCCACCACCACCACCACCACCACCCGAGCTTGCCCCTTGTCTGGCAGGCTTTTTTCGGGAGCCTACACCAGCATCAGTGTCGCCGTCATCGGCTCCTGAGCTGACCCTACTGCTGCAACGTTTTGCAGATTGACTTCTGCCCCTACCTCGGCTTGGCTGTTTATCACTGCCAGTGCCGCCACTACTACCCTCCTCCTCTGACGCCGTCATCACCTCGTCACCTGGTTCCCACGTCCTGTCTAAAACAACATCATCATCATAGCCCTCCTCATCATCCCCGCCTCTTCTGTCACTGTGTTGTGAATGTGATGTGACATCATGGCGGGCTCCATGCCCCTCCTCATTACTGCATCTGCCACCACGGCTACCACCACCAACACCCCCACTACCACAGCTATGCGTCTCGGACACCGCTTCCACCTCCATCACCGCCGCAACACACTCCGTTGGCTCACTCGCGGAAAACAAATCATCATCACTATGTTGTTCAGTATCTTCCTTCGCACCCGAGGAGAAGTCTCTTAGGACTCTCAGGAAAGATGGCTTCCCGCTAGGAAGGGGGAGTGAAGACATAGATGATGGAATGGAAACGCTAGAAATAACAGAGAGTATGTTATCTACTTTCGTACCCTGGCAGCAGAGTTGGCATGGAACAATGAGGCGTTGGTGGCGACCTTTTGGTAGGGACTGTCCTCGCAGCATATCAAAGATGAGCAATCAGCCTCTGATCCTGTTGGCTACCCGGGACCACATGAGGATCCAGGAACGTGCTCTGGAGGTTCAGTGGGAGAGACATTTTCATAGATTGGCACCCTCGTTCCAGAGACCACTATTGCCTCCTCCTGATGCTCTACCTGAAGAACCTATGCAGGTAGACAGAATCAAACTGTCTGAGCAGGAAAAACAGCGCAGACGCTCTTCAGGTCTGTGTCTGTATTGTGGCCTTAACCCCTTCCCGCTCCTTGACGTACTATTACGTCATGGCAGCTGTATCGTTCGCGCTCCATGCCGTAATAGTACGTCTCGGGAGTAACGGCCGTTTCGGCCGTCCTCCCGACACATACAGGAGCTGTGACGCTGCTGTCTTGTTCAGCAGCTGTCACAGCTCCTACAGCGGGGACCGATCGCTGTGTCCCCGCTGATTAACCCCTTAAAAGCCGCGTTCTATAGAGATCGCGGCTTTTTAGGGGTTAAGCTGCCATCGCCGGCCTGCTACGCGATAGCGGCCGGCGATGGTGACTATGGCAACCGGACACCAAACAATGGCGTCCGGCTATGCCATAGACGGAAGCCTAGTGGGTCCTGACAACGTCAGGACCCACTATGCTTGCTGTCAGTGAGTAGCTGACAGTTCTAATACACTGCACTACGCATGTAGTGCAGTGTATTAGAATAGCGATCAGAGCCTCCTGCTCTCATGTCCCCTAGTGGGACAAAGTAATAAAGTAAAAAAAAAGTTAAAAAAAGATGTGTAAAAATAAGAAAATAAAAGTTTTAAAAGTAATAAAAGTAAAAATCCCCCTTTTTCCCTTATCAGTCATTTATTATTAATAAAAATATATAAACAAACAAATAAACTATACATAATTGGTATCGCCGCGTCCGTAACGGCCTGAACTACAAAATTATTTTGTTATTTATCCCGCACGGTGAACACCGTAAAAAAAAATATTAATAAACCGTACCACAATCACAATTGTTTGGTCACTTCACCTCCCAAAAAATGGAACAAAAAGAGATCAAAAAGTCGCATGTACCTAAAAATGGTACTGATGGAAAATACAGTTCGTTACGCAAAAAATAAGTCCTCGCACGGCTTTATTGATTGAAAAATAAAAACGTTATGGCTCTTAGAATAAGGTAACACAAAAAGTGAATGATTGTTTACAAAACGTATTTTATTGTGCAAACGCCATAAGACATAAAAAAAAACTATAAACATCTGGTATCGCCGTGATCGTATCGCCCCGCAGAATAAAGTTAATATATCATTTATAGCGCACGGTGAACGCTGTAAAAAAAAAAGTATACAAAAACAATAGTAGAATTGCTGTTTATTAGTCACCACGCCACCTAAAAATGGAATAAAAACTGATCAAAAAGCCGCATGCACCCCATGAAAACTACAATGGATTCCTCAAGGGGTCTAGTTTCCAAATTGGGGTCACTTTTGGGGGGTTTCCAATGTTTTGGCACCACAAGACCTCTTCAAACCGGACATGGTGCCTAATAAAAAAGAGGGCTCAAAATCCGCTAGGTGCTCCTTTGCTTCGGAGGCCGGTGCTTCAGTCCATTACCGCCCGAGGGCAACATGTGGGATATTTCTCTAAACTGCAGAATCTGGGCAATAAGTATTGAGTTGCGTTTCTCTGATAAATCCTTTTGTGTTATAAAAAAAATGGTATAAAAAGAGTAAATTTCACCTCTACTTTGCTCTAAATTTCTGTGAAACACCTAAAGGGTTCATAAACTTTCTAAATGCTGTTGTGAATACTTTGAGGGGTCTAGTTTCTAAAATGGGGTGTTTGATAGGGGTTTCTAATATATGGGCCCCTCAAAGCAACTTCAGAAATGAACTGGAACCTAAAAAAATAAATAAATGAGGCAATACTTCGCTTCTTACATTATACTGATAATGAGCCGTGCCCACTCCGAGATGACCCCAGTTTTGACCGTTTGTATAAACGGAGACCCCTATTAGACCGTTCCAGTGCCCGGTTTTCCCAAGCATACACCCCCGAGAAGTGTTTTTCTATTGATGAGTCCCTGGTACATTTTAAAGGGAGGGTTCAATTCCGCCAGTACCTGCCAGGTAAGAGGGCAAGGTATGGCGTGAAGATGTATAAGCTGTGCGAGAGTGCATCAGGGTATACCTACAGGTTTAGGATATATGAAGGAAAGGCCACCCCCAAACCAGACTGCATCCTGGACTACAATAGGTACATGGGAGGGATGGACTTGTCAAATCAAGTCCTGAAGCCCTACAGCGCCATGCGGTGTAGTATAAGAAGCTGGCCGGGCACATCATACAGATGGCTTTGTACAATGCGTATGTGCTACGTCGATGTGCAGGCCAGAGGGGAACTTTCCTGGAATTTCAAGATCTAATCTTTAGGGACCAGGAAGGGGGGGCGCATCGTACCAGGGCAACACTTTCCAGGAGAAGGTCCCCAAACCGGTGGAAAGGGAAAGAGTCAAAAGAGGTGCAGAGTCTGCTATAAGAGGGGGATAAGGAAGAACACAATATACCAATGTGACACGTGTCCCGAAAAACCAGGGCTCTGTATAAAAGATTGTTTTAAAATGTATCATACATCCCTTGATTTTCAATTTACCCTGATGCACTCCGCACAGCTTACCCCCCTCATCTTTCCCTTCTGAGCCCTGCCGTATGCCCAGGCAGCTGATAACAGCCACATGTAGGGTATTGTCGTACCCAGGAGAACCCACATTACAATTTAAGGGGTGTATATCTCCGGTGGCGCATGCTGGGCACACTATATTGGACACTGAAATGGCATATACATATATAAAATTGCAAATCTCACACTGCACCATCTGCTGCGCATTATCTTTTACACAGTACCTGTGGGGTCAAAATGCTCACTACACCTCTAGATGAATGTCTTAAGGGGTGTAGTTTTTAAAATGGGGTCACTTCTCGGGGGTTTCAACTGTACTGGTACCTCAGGGGCTTCTGCACACATGACTTAGCACCAGAAAAGCTCCAGTAGGCCAAATGGTGGTCCTTTCCTTCTGAGCCCTCCCATGGGCCCAAAGGGCAGTTTATCACCACAAATGGGGTATTGCCGCACTAAGGACAAATTGGGCAACAAAATGGGGTATGTTGTTCCTTGTGAAAATAAGAAATTTTTATCAAAAATGACATCTTATTGGAAAAAATATCATTTTTTTCATTTCACAGCCCAATTCAAATAGGTGCTGTGAAAAAACTGTGCGGTCAAAATGATAACAAAAACCATAAATTAATTCCTTGAGGGGTGTAGTTTCCAAAATGGGGTCACTTTTGGTGGGTTTCCATTGCTTTGATACCTCTGGGGCTCTGCAAATGCAACATGGCACCCGAAAACCAATCCAGCAAAATCTGGACTCCAACAAACACATAGCGCTCCTTTCCGTCTGAGCCCTCCCATGGGCCCAAACGGCAGTTTATCACCACAAATGGGGTATTGCCGCACTAAGGACAAATTGGGCAACAAAATGGGGTATGTTGTTCCCTGTGAAAATAAGAAATTTTGATCAAAAATGACATCTTCTTGGAAAAAATATAATTTTTTTCATTTCACAGCCCAATTCAAATAGGTGCTGTGAAAAACCTGTGCGGTCAAAATGATAACAAAAACCATAAATGAATTCCTTGAGGGGTGTAGTTTCCAAAATGGGGTCACTTCTGGTGGGTTTCCATTGTTTTGATACCTCAACGCCTCTTCAAACCTGGCATGCTGCCTAAAATATATTCTAATAAAAAAGAGGCCTCAAAATGCACTAGGTGCTTCTTTGCTTCTGGGGCTTGTGTTTTAGTCCACGAGCGCAGTAGGGCCACATGTGGGACATTTCTAAAAACTGCAGAATCTGGACAATACATATTTAGTAGTGTTTCTCTGGTAAAACCTTCTCTGTTACTAAAAAAAAATTGAATAAAATTGAAATTCAGCAGAAAAAATGAAATTTGCAAATTTCATTTCCACATTGCTTTAATTCCTGTGAAATGCCTGAAGGGTTAAAAAACTTTCTATATGCTGTTTTGAATACTTTGAGGGGTCTAGTTTTTAAAATGGGGTGTTTTATGGGGGTTTCTAATACATAGGCCCCTCAAATCCACTTCAGAACTGAACTGGCACCTTCAAAAAAAGGCTTTTGAAATTTTCTTAAGAATATGAGAAATTGCTGTTTATGTTCTAAGCCTTGTAACGTCCAAGAAAAATAAAAGAATGTTCAAAAAACGATGCCAATCTAAAGTAGACATATGGGAAATGTGAACTAGTAACTATTTTGGGTGGTATAACCGTCTGTTTTTCAAGCAGATGCATTTAAATTCTGAAAAATGCTATTTTTTGTAAATTTTCTCTAAATTTTGCAATTTTTCACAAATAAAGACTGAATATATCGACCAAATTTTACCACGAACATGAAGCCCAAAGTGTCACGAGAAAACAATCTCAGAATCGCTTGGATAGGTTTAAGCATTCCGACGTTATTACCACATAAAGTGAAATATGTCAGATTTGAAAAATGGGCTCTGAGCCTTAAGGCCAAAACTAGGCTGCGTCCTTAAGGGGTTAAAGACCATTTCGTGCGCCAATGTCCACAAAAGCCGGGAAACTCCAGCACCTAGGGTTGGTTGGGGAGGCAATCCCAGGTGGGACGACGCCAAACTTCAAAGCCTCTCCCAAGTTATCCATTCCTGTGACCATCATCTCTGGTGAGACACATTCCTCCTCTGCCTATCTGGATTCTGGAGCAGCTGCAAATTTTATCCAGCAGAATCTAGTGGATCGTCTACATCTACTCACAGTTCTTCTGGAGAGACCCCTGGCTGTTGCCTCTGTGAATAGACTACAATTGCCCGAACCTATTGTGTCCGTCACTAAATCACTGACATTACAAATTGGAGTTCTTCATTCGGAACAGATCACCTTCCTCGTCCTGCCCAAAGCAAACAATCCTGTTCTGCTGGGTCTACCTTGGCTTCGTGCTCAGATTCTCAACTGGAATCCTGGAGAGGTCCTCCAATGGGGATCCAGATGCCTTAGCTGCTGCCTGCCACAGGTTCATCCTGTTTTGCCTCCACAGCCTCAGTCACACTCCGACCTACCGTCTCATTATACTAGTTTTGCGGACGTCTTCAGTAAGAAGGAAGCAGAGACTCTTTCCCCCTCATCGCAATGTACGACTGCCCTGTTGATTTACTCCCTGACGCTTCACCACCTTGAGGGCGAGTTTATCCTCTCTCCCTGCCAGAAACCGTAGCCATGTCTGCCTACATAAAGGAGAACCTCGAGAGAGGGTTCACCCAGAAATCTTCCTCGCCGGCCGGAGCCGGAGTCTTCTTCGTAAAGAAGAAGGACAGATCTCTTTGTCCATGTATTGACTACTGGGGTCTGAACCAAATTACGGTAAAGAATAAGTATCCCCTGCCGCTCGTCACAGAACTTTTTGATAGAATTCATGGGGCCAAGGTATTCACAAAGCTGGACCTACGCGGGGCATATAACTTGATTCGTATCCACAAAGGAGACGAACGGAAAACCGCATTTAATACCCGAGACGGACATTTCAAATAACTTGTGATGCCCTTTGGACTGTATAACGCTCCAGCTGTGTTCCAGAAGCTTGTAAATTACATTTTCCAGGATCTTCTGTATGTCTGTGTGGTGGTCTATCTGGATGTCATCCTGATTTACTCAATTGATTTGATGACACATTGGAAGCATGTTCGCCAAGTTCTGTCGCGGTTAAGTGAAAATCGCCTATATGCTAAAATTTAGAAATGTGTGTTTGAGAGAAACTCTCTGCCCTTCCTGGGCTACATTGTATCTGACCGTGGCCTCAAGATGGACCCAGAGAAGGTGAGATCCGTCTTAGAGTGGCCACATCCACAGTGTCTTCTGTCCATACAAAGATTTCTGGGATTCGCAAACTTCTATCGGCAATTTATCCCGAACTTCTCATCTCTGACAGCTCCAATCTCGGCCCTCACCAAGAAGGGGGTGAATGCCAAGGTTTGGCCTCCGGAGGTAGAATCGGCATTTACTATGCTCAAGAGCGCTTTATCCTCAGCATCTGTTCTCCATCACCCTCATGCTTCTCAGCAGTTCTTTCTGGAAGTGGACGCATCTTCCGTTGGTGGTGGAGCACTATGATGTCAAAAAAACTCTAAGGGCAAGATGGTAACCTGTGGCTTCTTCTCTTAACTATTCTCTCCGGCAGAATGCAACTATTCCATCGGGGATTGGGAGTTGCTGGCCGTTAAGTTAGCATTAGAGGAATGGAGACACTTGCTGGAGAGCGCGGTTCATCCTATTATCATTTATACGGACCACAAGAATCTTACGTACTTACAGTCAGCACAACAAATAAACCCTCGCCAAGCCAGGTGTTCGTTGTTCTTCGCTAGATTCTAATTCTTGCTCCACTTCCGTCCTGCTCATAAGTATGTGAAGGCTGATGCCCTGTCCCGATCATTTGAAACGAAATTCCTCAATATATTTTAGATCCGTCTAGGATTATTTTCGCTGGCCCGTTGCAAATTAGAGACATCCCTCCTGGAAAGACTTTTGTCCTCCTTGCAGACCAGAAGAGAATCCTCCGCTGGGGACACAGCTCCAAACTGGCGGGGCACTTAGGTGTTCGAAAGACTCAGGACTTCATAGCTTGTCAGTACTGGTGGCCCATGTTGCCTAAAGATGTTGCAGACTATGTCTCTTCATGTATAAACTGTGCCTCTAACAAGTCTACCCGTTCCAAACCTACTGGTCTGCTCCTACCCCTGCCTGTTCCTGATGCCCCTTGACAGCATATCACTATGAACTTTATCACAGACCTTCCCCCCTCAGCTGGATGTACTACAGTCTGGGTAATGGTGGATCGTTTCTCTAAAATGGCACACTTTATTCCGTTGACTGGTCTTCCGTCTGCTCCTCGCCTGTGAAATATGTTCATTCTAAACATCTTCAGTCTCCACGGACTTCCTCTGCATATTGTCTCGGATCGGGGTGTACAGTTCATATCCAAGTTCTGGAGAGCCCTGTGCAACCTGCTAGATGTTAAGTTGGACTTCTCTTCTGCCCAGGGCCGGAATGGTCATCTGGCAGTTCTGGCAAATGCCAGATGGGCCGGTGAACAGTGGGCCACCTGCTGGCCACCCAAACAATCAGTGGTGAACACAAGCACCAACATTACAATAGCTGCTGCCTCCTGGTGTTTGTAACCACATCTTTCGGAGATTTATTGCTGTGTACTCTGCAGTGATGGGAAGGAGCGCTGGAAAAATGAAGTATAGAGCTTGTTGACCGAGCCGCAGCTAATCAACTCTAGACTTGTTTTCTGCACTGATGCCTCGCCCTCTAGCGCACATCTCTGGCGCCGCAGAGGAAAAGGAGAATCGGTACCTGCATGTACAAATCAAACCTAATGACGGTTGGCTGAGCATCAGCCAATCAGTGATGGGCTTGCTCTTTCTACTACCCCCTGAGCACAGCTTAAAGAGGCTCTGTCACCACATTATAAGTGCCCTATCTCCTACATAAGGTGATGGGCGCTGTAATGTAGGTGACAGTAATGCTTTTTATTTAAAAAACGATCTATTTTCACAACGTTAGAAGCGATTTTGGTTTATGCTAATGAGCTTTCTTAATGCCCAAGTGGGCGTATTTTTACTTTCGACCAAGTGGGCGTTGTACAGAGGAGTGTATGATGCTGACCAATCGGCATCATGCACTCCTCTCCATTCATTTGCACTGCACTAGCGATATAGTTATATCACTATGTGCAGCTACATACACAAGCCCTAACATTACTACAGTGTCCTGATAATGAATACACATGACCATCCAGCCTGGACGTCATGTGTATTCAGAATCCTGATACTTCTGACTCTTTTCTGTGAGATTTACAGCAACGGATACGAAATCTCGCGAGATTACGAGGTAAATGGGATTTCGTATCCGTTGCTGTAAATCTCACAGAAAAGATTCAGAAGTGTCAGGATTCTGAGTACACATGACATCCAGGCTGGATGGTCATGTATATTCATTATCAGGACACTGTAGTAATGTTAGGGCTTGTGTATGTAGCTGCACATAGTGATATAACTATATCGCTAGTGCAGTGTAAATGAATGGAGAGGAGTGCATGATGCCGATTGGTCAGCGTCATGCACTCCTCTGTACAACGCCCACTTGGTCGAAAGTAAAAATACGCCCACTTGGGCATTAAGAAAGCTCATTAGCATAAACCAAAATCGCTCCTAACGTTGTGAAAATAGATCGTTTTTTAAAATAAAAAGCATTACTGTCACCTACATTACAGCGCCCATCTCCTTATATATGAGATAGGGCATTTATAATGTGGTGACAGAGCCTCTTTAAGTGTGACTGCCGAGGAGAAGGAGACTCCAGCCCCTGCCAGGGATGTTGCCGATAGCGTCAGCAGGATTATGCTTCAGCCACATGTAACCTGCTTGTGGGAGGGGATCCAAATACTGTAGATAGGTGGAGCTATAGGGTTAAAAGGGTGAGCATCAGGTTATGGTTAATTTGAGCCACAGATAAGAGGAACTTTGTAAAAGGGGCGTGGCTTTGTTGGCACATGGACGTGGCTTAGTGGTGTAGGGGGCATTACAGGTATACATGCCGATGTACTGCCAGCATTCTGCATGCCAGTGCCCAAGAATCAGCGGTCTACAAAAGAAAGCAGGTAAATATAGCAATGTGACTGAAGTGTTGGATTGATTTTTGTAGTGTGACTGGTTGATGTAGTGTTAACAGTGTATGTCAATTGTATGAGTGCAATATGGAATTTGTGTGAGTTTTTTGTGTCTTCTCCTACTGTATTGGTGGCATTTGTGTGCGTGTTGTTTTTAATGTGAGTGTGAGTGGTATGTGTGGTATAGGTCTAGTGTGTAAGTGTTGTGTGAGGTATGTGTTTAGCATTGTGTGGTGTGTGCGGTATGTGTCTAGTGTAAGTAGTGTGTGTGGTATGTGTCTAGTGGGTTGTACGTGTCTAGTGTGTGAGTGGTATGTGTAGTGTGTGAGTGATGTGTGCGGCATCTGTGCCAGGTGTAAGTAGTGCGTGTTCAACATGTGTCCTTGGTGTGGGTAGACAACGTGCGGCATATGTCTTAGGTGTGAGTGGCGAGAGTGGAGGATATATCCTAGGTGTGAGTGGTGTGCGTACGCATTAGTCATACGTGTGAGTGGTGTACGTGTGCATGAGTCATAAGTGTGAGTGGTGTGCGTGTGCATGTATCCTAGGTGTGAGTGGTGTGCGTGCGCATGTGTCCTAGGTGTGAGTGGTGCGTGCGCATGTGTCCTAGGTGTGAGTGGCACGAATGCAGCATGTGTCCAGCTTGTGGGTTGCATCTGTGCGTCATGTGTCCAGCATGTGAGTGTGTGTGTATATGGCTGAATATGTGAATATACTATTTAGTTCCAGTGTGGTGATATTTTAGCATTGTATAATGGCATAATTTGCAATCTTTATACGTCAGTATTAGGCCATGATCACGCAATCAGGATTTGATTAGGACTAAGTCCCTGATTCCACACCTAAATCCCTTTCAAATCCACTAACATTCTGCATCCATTACAAGTGAGTGGGCTATTTTATACCCCATTCACATGCAGCAGAAATAAGTCTGCTTCAATTTTTTTCCGCTCCGCAAAAAAACCTCCTCTAAAATAATGAGCATGTCCGTTATTCTCGTGGGAAAGCAGTGGATTGGTTGGAGTTAGAGCTATCAGGACTATTCCCCTTTCATTTACACCTCTTTTAACCCCTTCACGCTCAGTGACATACTATTCCGTCATGGTAACCATAGCGTTCGTGCTCCATGACGGAATAGTACGTTACGGGAGGATCGGCCATTTTGGCTGTCCTCCCGACACATACAGGAGCTGTGACAGCTGCTGTTTCGTACAGCAGTTTCCCCGCAGCTCCTACAGCGGGAACCGATCCCGGTGTCCCCTCTGATTAACCCTTTAGAAGCCGCGTTCAATAGCGATCGCAGCTTCTTAGGGGTTAAACCAGCATTGACGGCCCTCTACATGATAGTGGCCGGCGATGATGGCTATGGAAACTGGATGCCTAATAATGGCGTCCGGCTATGCCATCTACGGAAGCCTAGTGGGTTCTGACACAGTCAGGACCCACTATGCTTGCTGTCAGCAAGTAGCTGACAGCTCTAATACGCTGCACTACGCATGTAGTGCACTGTATTAGAATAGCGATCAGAGCCTTCTGCCCTTAAGTCCCCAAGTGGGATAAAGTTATAAAGTGTAAATAAGTAAAAAAAAGTTATATAAAAATAAGAAAAGAAAAGTTTTAAAAGTAATAAAAGTAAAAATCCCCCTTTTTCCCTTATCAGTCCTTTATTATAAATAAAAAAACAGATAAACAAATAAACTATACATAATTGGTATCGCCGCGTCCGTAACAACCTGAACTACAAAAGCATTTTGTTATCTATTTCGCGCGGTGAACGCCATAAAACAAAATAATAATAAACCATACCAGAATCACAATTTTTTTGGTCACTTCACCTCCCATAAAATGGAATAAAAAGAGATCAAAAAGTCGCATGTACCTAAAAATGGTGCTGATCGAAACTACAGTTTGTTATCCAAAATAACGACCCTCACACGGCTATCTTGATGGAAAAATAAAAAAGTTATTGCTCTTAGAATATGGCAACACAAAAAGTAAATGATTTTTTATAAAAAGTATTTTATTGTGCAAACGCCATAGGACATAAAAAAGTTATAAACATATGGTATCGCCATAATTGTATCGACCCACAGAATAAAGTGAATATGTCATTTAAAGCGCATGGTGAACGCTGTAAAAAAAAAAAGGGATAAAAAAAAATAGTAGAACTGCTGTTTTTTAGTCACCACGCCTCTCAAAAATAGAATAAAAACTGTTGAAAAAGTCGCATGCACCCCATGAAAACTACAATGAATTCCTCAAGAGGTCTAGTTTCCAAAATGGGGTCACTTTTAGGGCAAAGCCCCACGTGGCGGAATTGCTCTGGAATTCCGCTGCGGACACTCCGCAGCGTTAATCCGCAGCGGACCCGTTTCTCCATTGCCTTCCACTTCTTTTTAGTAGGCTTCGTTTAGACGAGGCGGAAAATTCCGCTGCGGAGCATAGGCTGCGGTGCAGAATTTGGTATCCGCAGCATACAATGGATGTTGTGGACCTGTGGCGGACTGGTTGCGGACTCATTGCGGAAGTTCTCCATTGACTTCAATGGAGATTCTAAATTCCGCAATGAAGTCCGCAGATGTCATGTACATGTTATGTGTGCTGCGGATGCGTATTGGTTTTTTAACATGACATTTCTTCATTCTGGCTGGACCTATGTATTTCTAGGTCTACAGCCAGACTGAGGAAGTCAATGGGGCTCCCGTAATTACGGGTGACTATGTGTGTGCACCCGTAATTATGGGAGCGTTGCTAGGCGACGTCAGTAAATAGTCACTGTCCAGGGTGCTGAAAGAGTTAAGCGATCGTCAGTAACTGTTTCTGCACCCTGGACAGTGACTACCGATCACAATATACATCAACCTGTAAAAAAAAAAGACGTTCATACTTACCGAGAACTCCCTGCTTCTTTCTCCAGTCCGGCTTCCCAGGATGACGTTTCAGTCTAAGTGACGACTGCAGCCAATCACAGGCCAATCACAGGCTGCAGCCAATCACAGGCCAATCACAGGCTGCAGCGGTCACATGGACTGCCGCGTCATCCAGGGAGGTTGGGCTGGATGCCGAAAGAGGGACGCGTCACCAAGACAACGGCCGGTAAGTATGAAATTCTTTTACTTTCACTAGGGAAAGTGCTGTCCCTTCTCTCTATCCTGCACTGATAGAGAGAAGGGAAGTACTTTCACCTCAATACGCAATGACAAGTCCGCATCAATTTACTGCACATTTTGGGCAGATCCGCCACAGAATCCGCAACGCAGATTCTGTTCGGCATTGATGCGGAGAGTTGCGGAAGAAAACTGCCACATGGGGCCATGCCCTTAAAGGGAATGTGTTGCCAGAAAAACATGTTGTTTTTTTTTTAATTAAACATTTAGTGTGTGGGTGATTAAACATTGTTCAAATTTTTTTTATTTTTTTCACGAGTCAGGAAATATTATAAATTAATTCTAATTTATAATATTTCCCATTTCTGGTCACTAGATGGAGCTATTCCCAAAATTGCAGCATTGCAAAATTGGGTAAAAAGCCCTCGCTCTAGTGAGCTCTCAGCATCCCCCCCTCCTTTATCCTGGCTAGTGCAGGGATAAACGAGGGGTTTGAACGGTGTAACCTCCTACACTGTGTGTCGCCATTTTTTGAGCTAACACACAGTGTAGTAGGTTTACATACAGTAGTAAACACACACAAACACGAACATACATTGAAATCTCTTACCTGCTCCTGCCGCCGCGGCTCCCTCCGGCCCGTCCGCTCCGTCTGCTGCCGCTGGTCCAAGTGCACAAGTCCGGAAGCCGCGACCGGAAGCAGTAATATTACTGTCCGGCCGCGACTTCCGGTCCACAGGAAAATGGCGCCGGACGGCGCCAATTTCAAATTGGACTGTGTGGGAGCGGCGCATGCGCAGTTCCCACACAGACGCCGTACACACAAGTGAATGGGACGGGAGCCGTTCGCAGTCCCTATGGGACTGTGGCTGCCGTATTCCATGTCTGTATGTGTCGTTAATCGACACATACAGAAATGGAACAAAAAATGGCAGCCCCCATAGGGAAGAAAAAGTGTAAAAATAAGAAAAAGTAAAACACAAACACACAAATAAATATAAACATTTTTAATAAAGCACTAACATCTTTAACATATAAAAAAATAATTTGTGATGACACTGTTCCTTTAAGGGGTTTCCCCTGTTCTGCTACCTCAGAAGCACTGAAAATGCGACATTGCGCCCAGAAACCAATCCAGCAAAATCTACATGGAGCCCTGCTGTTTGTCCAACCAACAATTTATGACCACATATGGGGTATCGCAGTAATCGGGAGAAATTTCTTTACAAATGTTGGGGTGTATTTTCTCCTTTATTCCTTGTCAAAATTAAAAATTCATACCTTTTATTGGAAAAATTTGATTTTCAATTGCACAGCCCAATTCCACAAATTGCAGCAAAAAAACCTGTGGGATGTAAATACCCACTATACCCCTCGATAAGTTCCTTGAGGGGTGTAGTTTGCCAAATAGGGTCACTTTTGGGGGGTTTCCACTGTTTTGGCACCACAAGACCACTTCAAACTGGACATGATGCCTAATAAAAAGGAGGCCTCAAAATCCACTAGGTGTTCCTTTGCTTCGGAGGCCAGTGTTTTAGTACATTACCACACTAGTGCCACATGTGGGATATTTCTAAAAACTGCAGAATCTGAGAAATACATATTGAGTTGCGTTTCTCTGGTTTACAGAAAACAATGGAATAAAAATGATTTTTAAATTTCCCCTCTACTTTGCTATAAATTCCTGTGAAACACCTAAATGTTAATAAACTTTCTAAATGCTGTTTTGAATACTTTGAGGGGTCTAGATTCTAAAATGGGGTGTTTATGGGGGTTTCTAACATATAAGCCCCTCAAAGCCACTTCAGAACTGATCTGGTACCTAAAAAAAAGGCTTTTGAAATTTTATTAAAAATATGAGAAATTGCTGCTTATGTTCTAAGCCGTGTAACGTCCTAGAAAAAAAAAAGAATGTTCAAAAAATGATGCCTACATATCGTAGTCATATGGGAAATGTGAACGAGTAACTATTTTGTGTAGTATTACGATCTCTCTTACAAGCAGATGCATTTAAATAAAAAAAATGCTAATTCTTTTAACATTTTCTCTAAATTTTGCTATTTTTCACAAATAAACACTGAATATATCGACCAAATTTTACCACTAACATAAAGCCCAATGTGTCACGTGAAAATCTCA
Source organism: Rhinoderma darwinii (assembly GCF_050947455.1). Lineage (NCBI taxonomy): Eukaryota > Metazoa > Chordata > Amphibia > Anura > Rhinodermatidae > Rhinoderma > Rhinoderma darwinii. Next base: position 157,020,812 of record NC_134688.1, on the reverse strand, counting down.
GAATCGCTTGGATAGTTTTAAGCATTCCGAAGTTATTACTGCATAAAGTGAAATATGTCAGATTTGAAAAATAGGCTCTGATCCTTAAGGCCTAAACTAGGCTGCGTCCTTAATTGGTTTCCGACACAGGACGAGAATGCTCGTCCTGAGCGGCGGGTACTTCGCGCATTAGGACGAGCATTCTTGTCCGGTGTGACAGCCGTCTCTGCGCGCGATCGAGAGCGGGGCAACGGCTGTAATATACAGCCACAGCCCCACTCTGACAGCGGAGAGGAGAGAAACATCTCTCCACCGCTAACCTTTTGTACGCTGCTATGAAAGCTGATCGCGGCGTTAAAGGAGAGGGGACTGCACTTTGATCGCGTCACAGAAGATAACTGTGACGCGATCAAAGCCCACAACTAATATGGCCAGACAGACCAGGGTCCATTGAAGGACCCCAGGGCTGTTTGAACATATTTCCTGTTGGGGCATACTGAGGTGTGCCCTAACAACTGCCGGTGTACAATCAGTACACAGGCTAATGTACTGGCATATAGATCTATGCCAGTACATTACAGTTACAAAATTAAAATCAAAATGATAAATCCCTTTATGGGATTAAAAAAAAAAGTTAAATGAATGTAAAAAAAAAAATTTATGATAAATAAATAAAAAGTAAAAAAAAATTTTTTTTTTATAATAAATAAACTTTTTAAAATATAAGTCCCAAAACATGAAATAATATAGACATATTTGGTATTGCCACGACCGTAACAACCTGTACAACAAATACATAACATTATTTATGATAATCGGTGTATGGTGTAAAAAAATATATATTAAAATTGCTGCAGAACTGCTTTTTTTCTGCAATTTCGCCAAAATAAAAATGTATAGAAATTAAACAATAATGTATTTGTACCAAAAAATGGTACCTACATAAAGTACAACTCGTCTTTCAAAAAACAAAGTCTCATACAACTACATCGTACAAAAAAATAAAAGTTATGAGCGTCGGGATGCAAAGAGGGAAGTCTAAAAAAATTGCTCTGTCCTCAAGGCCAAAATTGTCCGTGTTCTTAAGGGGTTAATAAATCTCCCCAAGTCCTGTATAGCTGGAAGGTGGTCCCATGTACTCTAGCCCAGCACTGGTAGCTGCGAATGGGCTGCGGTGGGCCTGTCTGCTTTAAAAATGACAGGGCTGATTTTAAGTCCCAGTCCGGCCCCGCTTCCGCCTATCATCCGCTGTCCAATGATCAAGTGGAAAGGACCAATCAAATCTTGGAGAATTATCTCCATCATTTCGTTTACGCCCAACATGACAATTGGGTACATCTTCTGGCTTGTCCCCTTTCTACATTGTGTACAGCCAGCATCCTCGAGTTCCTATTCCTGTGCCAGCCATGACTCAGGTATCATCAGCAAATTCTTCTTTTGGGACTTTGATTCACATCTGGCAGCAAACTAAGACCTCATGCACACAAACTTATGTTTTTCTTCTCGTAAATACTGGCATAAATACGGGTCCTTGGTCACAGGTATTCCACCAGTATTCCACCCTTATTTACGGACCCGTGCCCGTAAATACGGTCCTGTTGGCACCCGTATTCCACCAGTATTTCTGGACCCGTAAAAAAAAGGGTGGGGGCTGGAAATTATGTCAAAATCATGACCAAACCCCTTAAAAGAGTCACATGATTGCTAAAACTCCTTTTTAGGTGCCATTTGTGCATTGTGAGAGCTGTGTGTGATTCCTGTGCTGAGATAGTTTAGGATATTGGCATTTATTTCACAGCAAGGATATCAGACACTCGTGTGAATGATGCTCTGCTGTACTGGCTTGTCTCACGTTGATTTGGACAGCAACCTATGCTGGACGAGGAACCGTTGAGGACGAAGAGGAGGTATTGGGTTCATCCCATTGTCCCCCAAAGGCCCAGGAAGGGACATTTCCATACCCTATACGATGACCTGAGGAAGCACCCGGAGAAGTTTCACAACTTCTGCCGCATGTCCAACTTCTGCCGTGGATCTTCCGGTCCACCAGCACCACTCGTCATCGTGGCAGATGAAGGTTTTGGCCTATCATGCCATGTGTTGCGGCCATTCCCCCGCCGTGATCTTGATGACCGGAGGCGCATTTTTAATTACCGGCTCACCCGTGCGAGACGGTATGTGGAATGTGCCTTTGGGATCCTGAGCAACAAATGACGTTTATTCCAGAGCCCCCTTCAATTGGATCCCCAGAATGTGATGCTGGTTATCCAAGCCAGCGTCATTCTGCACAATTTTTGCAGGATTCACGAGTCAACACTAGACATTGACCTGGACGATGTACCTGCAAATTCTTGCGTCAATGTGGACAACACCCTGCATGGAAGACCCGGAGCAGCAGGACTGTTGACGCCGGAATTCTATGCGGACTATTTTGTGTAATCTGCTGGGGCGGTCACTTGGCAGATAGATTCAATCCACGGCGCAAATTAGTTGGATATGGAAAGTTATCATTTTTGGTTTCCGGACTGTTTACTTTAGTTAGTTTATCCTGGTTGGAGTTATTAGTTAGGGACTGGCAAGCCAATGAGGACCCTTGACGTGGGTTGCGAGCTATGTATTTCTGCCGCAATACCATTGTATGTTATGTAAGTTAGTGCACGGCGAGACGTGGCGGAATTTCTGTGGAATTCTCCAGCGGACGGTTTTTACAGCTGTTTCAATACATTTTGAGGCAAGTTAGTTCAGACATTGCGGGAAAACTCCGCCGCGGACCATAGGCTGCGGTGTGGAATTTTCCCTCCGCAACATGCACTGACTGTTGCGTAGAAGAAGCGGAATTTCACTGCGAATTTCAGCCTTTGCAATGCAAAAACTGAAATGTGTGGCAAGTCCGCTGTCTTTTTGTCAACGTCTGAATTACCTGTCAAATATGCAAATGTTGGTGCAGATTCGTTGCGTAATTGCCCCAAATCTGCACCAACATTTGCAGCGGAAAAACGCCGCCACGTCTGGACGTGCCCTTAATGGTAAAAGGAATTGTGTGCAGAAATACATACCAATACCTCATTACAATTATGATATTGTAAAGGATCTGCCAGGCACTACGTCTGTGGATACTTCCAGGATTAATCAATCGACACCTGAGGCCAGACCTCTTAGACTGACACCTGCTTCCACCAATCAGGGTGGCAGGCTCAGGAGTGGGAGAGCCTATCGCGGCCTGGTCAGTCAGAGTTAGCTCCGCCCCCTGTCCATTTATACCTGCCGTTTTCTCTTCCTCATTGCTTGTGATTCGTCCTGGTTTCCTGGCCCCACTGCTGCCTTGCTCCAGCCTGCTTCTGCCGTGCTTCAGCCTTGCTTCAGTTCCCGCTTATCCTGCTTTGCTCTGCCCCCGGCTTGCTTCCTGCTCCGTGCTCTGCGTTTGTATACTTCATTACATCCTGATCCTGACTGCTCGTTTACCACTCCGTTCCCTCACGGTGTTCCGTGGGCTACTGCCCCTTCCCTTGCTTGTTCCCTGTTTGTATCCCCTTGCACTTAGTCAGCGTAGGGACCGCCGCCAAGTTGTACCGCGTCGCCTAGGGCGGGTCGTTGCAAGTAGGCAGGGACAGGGCGGTGGGTAGATTAGGGCTCACTTGTTCCCTTCACCTCCTTCCACCATTACATAATCACAAGCCTATACCTAGTCTACCATTTCTCCTACACTGACGCTATCATGGACCCCCTTGAGACCCTGACCCAGCAGATGCAGGGCCTCTCCCTACAGGTCCAGGCCCTGGCTCAGAGGGTTAACCAGTCTGACGCTGCCATAGTAGTACCTCTCACCTCACCTCTAGAACCTGACCTCAAGTTACCTGACCGGTTCTCAGGGGACCGTAAGACTTTTCTCTCCTTCCGGGAGAGTTGCAGACTTTACTTCCGTCTAAAACCTCACTCCTCAGGTTCCGAGAACCAGCGGGTGGGAATCATTATATCCCGACTCCAGGAAGGGCCACAAGAGTGGGCCTTCTCCTTGGCTCCTGACGCCCCTGAACTTTCCTCCGTTGATCGTTTTTTCTCTGCCCTTGGACTTATTTACGACGAGACTGACAGGACTGCCTTAGCTGAGAGTAAGCTGGTGACCTTACGTCAGGGTAGGAGACCTGTTGAGGAATACTGTTCTGATTTTAGAAAGTGGTGCGTAGCTTCTCGGTGGAACGACCCGTCCCTAAGGTGCCAGTTTAGGTTAGGATTATCTGACGCCCTGAAGGATCTGCTTGTTAGCTACCCCTCTTCTGACTCCCTAGACCAGGTTATGGCCCTAGCAGTACGACTTGACCGACGTCTCAGGGAACGTCAGCTTGAACGTTTCAGTGTTTTCCTCTCTGACTTCCCTGTGATCCCCCCCGAGGTCCCGTCTCCTCGCTCTGCCACGGAAGACTCGGAGGTACCTATGCAACTCGGGGCCTCCATGTCCCCTCGACAACGTAGAGAGTTCCGCAGGAAGAATGGTCTCTGCTTCTATTGTGGGGATGACAAGCATCAACTGAACACCTGTCCCAGGCGCAAGAATAAGCAGCCGGAAAACTTCCACGCCTAAGTGATCATCGGGGAGGTCACTTGGGCGCACAGGTATTTCCCGTTAATATGAAACGCAATAAAATTTTGCTTCCCTTTCAGGTCTCGTTTGCTGGCCGGTCTGCCACTGGCAGTGCCTTCGTGGATTCTGGCTCATCTGCTAATATCATGTCTGTGGAATTTGCTATGTCTCTAAAAATGCCTTTTATTGATTTGCCTTATCCTGTCCCGGTAGTGGGTATCGACTCCACTCCTCTTGCTAATGGTTATTTTACGCAGCATACGCCTGTTTTTGAACTCCTTGTTGGCTCCATGCATTTGGAGCAGTGCTCTGTATTGGTGATGCAGGGATTATCGTCCGATCTGGTATTAGGTCTTCCCTGGTTGCAGCTGCATAATCCCACGTTTGATTGGAATACTGGGGATCTCACCAAATGGGGTAGTGAATGCCTGACGTCATGTCTTTCAGTTTACTCTATTTCTCCCCGTGAGGAGGTAAACACGCTACCTGAGTTTGTTCAGGACTTCGCTGATGTTTTTTCTAAGGAGGCCTCCGAGGTGTTGCCCCCTCATAGAGATTACGATTGCGCCATCGATTTGGTACCAGGTGCCAAGCTTCCTAAGGGTAGGATATTTAATCTTTCATGTCCTGAACGTGAAGCCATGAGGGAGTATATCCAAGAATGCCTGGCCAAGGGTTTCATTCGCCCCTCGACTTCTCCTGTTGGTGCTGGCTTCTTCTTCGTGGGGAAGAAGGATGGTGGTCTTAGGCCGTGCATTGACTATCGGAACTTGAATAAGGTCACAGTAAGGAACCAGTATCCCCTTCCTTTGATTCCGGATCTTTTTAATCAGGTTCAGGGGGCCCAATGGTTCTCTAAGTTCGATCTACGGGGGACGTATAACCTTATCCGCATCAAAGAGGGGGATGAGTGGAAGACTGCGTTCAACACGCCCGAAGGTCATTTCGAATACCTGGTCATGCCCTTTGGGTTGTGTAATGCCCCTGCTGTCTTCCAGAATTTTATTAATGAAATTCTGAGAGAGTACCTGGGAAATTTTCTTGTAGTGTACCTTGATGACATACTGGTGTTTTCCAAGGACTGGTCCTCCCACGTGGAGCATGTCAGGAAGGTCCTCCAGGTCCTCCGGGAAAATAATCTGTTTGCGAAAACCGAAAAATGTGTGTTTGGGGTACAGGAGATACCATTTTTGGGTCAAATCCTCACTCCTCATGAATTCCGCATGGACCCTGCCAAGGTTCAGGCTGTGGCGGAATGGGTCCAACCTGCCTCCCTGAAGGCGCTACAGTGTTTTTTGGGGTTCGCTAACTATTACAGGAGATTTATTGCCAACTTCTCGGACGTCGCTAAGCCTCTTACGGACCTCACTCGCAAGGGTGCTGATGTCCTCCACTGGCCTCCTGAGGCCGTCCAGGCTTTTGAGACCCTCAAGAAGTGCTTTATCTCGGCCCCCGTGCTGGTTCAGCCCAACCAAAGGGAGCCATTTATTGTGGAGGTTGACGCGTCCGAGGTGGGAGTGGGGGCCGTCTTGTCCCAGGGTACCAGCTCCCTCACCCATCTCCGCCCCTGTGCTTACTTCTCTAGGAAGTTTTCGCCCACGGAGAGTAACTATGATATTGGCAACCGCAAACTTTTAGCCATTAAATGGGCTTTTGAAGAGTGGCGTCACTTCCGTGAGGGGGCCAGACACCAGGTAACGGTCCTTACTGACCACAAGAATCTGGTTTTCCTAGAATCTGCCTGGAGGCTTAATCCTAGACAAGCTCGATGGGCGCTATTCTTTACCAGATTTAACTTCTTGGTTACCTATAGGGCTGGGTCCAAAAATATTAAGGCTGATTTACTGTCACGTAGTTTCATGGCCAATCCTCCTTCTGAGAAGGATCCTGCTAGTATTTTACCCCCTGGTATAATCGTTTCTGCCACTGATTCTGATTTAGCCTCTGACATTGCGGCTGATCAAGGTTCAGCTCCCGGGAACCTCCCTGGGGACAAACTGTTTGTCCCCCTGCAATACCGGCTAAGGGTACTCAGGGAAAACCATGACTCTGCACTATCTGGTCATCCTGGCATCTTGGGTACCAAACACCTCATTACCAGGAACTATTGGTGGCCTGGGTTGCCTAAGGACGTTAGGGCTTACGTCGCCGCTTGTGAGTTTTGTGCTAGGTCCAAGACTCCTAGGTCCCGACCTGCGGGCTTACTACGTTCTTTGCCCATTCCCCAGAGACCTTCGACCCATATCTCCATGGATTTTATCACCGATTTGCCTCCATCTCAGGGCAAGTCGGTGGTGTGGGTGGTAGTAGACCACTTCAGCAAGATGTGCCACTTTGTGCCCCTTAAGAAACTACCTAACGCCAAGACGTTAGCGTCTTTGTTTGTTAAACACATTCTGCGTCTCCATGGGGCCCCAGTCAATATCGTTTCTGACGGAGGGGTACAATTTGTTTCCTTATTTTGGAGAGCTTTTTGTAAAAAGTTGGAGATTGATCTGTCCTTCTCCTCCGCCTTCCATCCCGAAACTAATGGCCAAACGGAAAGGACTAATCAATCCCTGGAACAATATTTAAGGTGTTTCATCTCTGACTGTCAATTTGATTGGGTCTCATTCCTTCCCCTCGCCGAATTTTCCCTCAATAACCGGGTCAGTAACTCGTCAGGGGTCTCCCCGTTTTTCTGTAATTTCGGGTTTAATCCACGGTTCTCCTCCGTTTCTCCTGGTTGTTCCAATAATCCCGAGGTAGAGGAAGTTCATCGGGAACTGTGCACAGTCTGGGCCCAGGTTCAGAAGAACCTAGAGGCGTCCCAGAGCGTACAAAAGATTCAGGCTGATAGAAGACGTTCTGCTAACCCCCGGTTTGTCGTCGGGGATCTGGTGTGGTTGTCGTCTAGGAACTTGCGCCTTAAGGTCCCGTCCAGGAAGTTTGCTCCCCGATTTATTGGGCCTTATAATGTCATTGAAGTCTTCAACCCTGTATCCTTCCGTCTGGAGCTGCCCCCATCCTTTCGCATACACGACGTCTTTCATGCCTCCCTCCTTAAACGCTGCTCCCCGTCCTGGTCCCCCTCGAGGAAACCTCCTGTTCCCGTTCTCACCCCTGAGGGGGTGGAATTCGAGGTGGCCAAGATCGTGAACAGTAGGATGATCCAGGGCTCCCTCCAGTACCTGGTCCATTGGAGAGGATACGGGCCGGAGGAGAGGACTTGGGTACCTGCTCGAGATGTTCACGCTGGGGTATTGGTCAGGAGGTTCCACCTTCTCTTCCCCACTAAACCGGGTCCTCTTAGTAAGGGTCCGGTGGCCCCTCATAAAAGGGGGAGTACTGTAAAGGATCTGCCAGGCACTACGTCTGTGGATACTCCCAGGATTAATCAATCGACACCTGAGGCCAGACCTCTTAGACTGACACCTGCTCCCACCAATCAGGGTGGCAGGCTCAGGAGTGGGAGAGCCTATCGCGGCCTGGTCAGTCGGAGTTAGCTCCGCCCCCTGTCCAGTTATACCTGCCGTTTTCTCTTCCTCATTGCTTGTGATTCTTCCTGGTTTCCTGGCCCCACTGCTGCCTTGCTCCAGCCTGCTTCTGTCGTGCTTCAGCCTTGCTTCAGTTCCCGCTTATCCTGCTTCGCTCTGCCCCCGGCTTGCTTCCTGCTCCGTGCTCTGCGTTTGTATACTTCATTACATCCTGATCCTGACTGCTCGTTTACCACTCCGTTCCCTCACGGTGTTCCGTGGGCTACTGCCCCTTCCCTTGCTTGATCCCTGTTTGTATCCCCTTGCACTTAGTCAGCGTAGGGACCGCCGCCAAGTTGTACCCCGTCGCCTAGGGCGGGTCGTTGCAAGTAGGCAGGGACAGGGCGGTGGGTAGATTAGGGCTCACTTGTTCCCTTCACCTCCTTCCACCATTACAGATATGTTCACTTTTTCAATAAATATAAATGCAAACACAATTACTTTTGATTGTTGGTTAAAAATCACACAGGTTCACAATTTTTTTTTTTTAAATCCAGAACAATATGAAGTGTAATGTGGTAATCTACATACAACTTTCGTTCCCATACAGGTGAAATGTATTGTACCTAATAAGCATAAAAAAAGACAACACAAAGTAGTTCGGTACAACAAATTTTTTAGTCAAACAAGCAGAAACTGAAAACCAACAACAAAGCGAGTGTAAAACAAAATAACACTACAAACGGACAAAGTCCTCATTCGAAGGCCCCGCCATGTTAGCGCATTGCAGTTCAGCCCCCTGCACTTGCTGGTACGCATGTTGGCCTCCAGAAAACTGTCCGGTGGAAGAGAACGTTGAACGATCCTGGCTGAATTGTGGCTGGGAGGAGGGCACATATCCACGATAGGTCGATTCCCACGAGGGTGGGGGTCGAGTGCTGAGAGCGGAAAAATGTATGACATGCCTGCTCCGATGAAACTCTACTGCATTGCAGAGATCCATCGGAGCAGGATTGTTCATGAATATTTCAATGACACCAAGGATTGCCGATTGGTAGCGAAGGTGCCTTTCAGACGGCATACTTTTGAGGTGTTGAGCGACAGTTTTGCCAAAGGCATCCTCCGAACTGTCCTCTGATCTTCGCTGTAGATGGGCCAGCACTTGCGTGTCTATGGACGATAGTCTCTCCCCTTCCTGTCGTTTGCGATTGCGACGACGACGTGGTGGGGGCGATGTCCTTTCCTCCAGCACAGGCGTATTTTCCTCTGGATTCGGGGTCCCGGACGGAGACTCCACCAACGTAACGTCGGAGTCAAGTTCTTGAAGATTATCGCTAGTTCTATGTTTAAAAGAAAATTATTGAATCAGTTCAATATAGGTTGCTAAAATATTATTAAAGCTTTTATAAAGGAGATATAAAAAAAGACGTATGGAGCTATGCGATGTCACACAGGTATCTGTGGGACATACCATATCCTCATGCATTACATGTAAACACAATATCAAGAATAGCATGTCCCCTGGCAACATAGCAAGGTGTGACGGATGGGGCTATGCGATGTCACACACGTATCTGTGGAACATACCATATCCCCATGCGTTACATGTAAACACAATATCAAGAATAGCATGTCCCCTGGCAACATAGAAAGGTGTGACGGATGGGGCTATGCAATGTCACACAGGTATCTGTGGGACATACCATATCCCCATGCGTTACATGTAAACACAATATCAAGAATAGCATGTCCCCTTGCAACATAGCAAGGTGTGACGGATGGGGCTATGCAATGTCACACAGGTATCTGTGGGACATACCATATCCCGATGCGTTACATGTAAACACATTATCAAGAATAGCATGTCCCCTTGCAACACAGCAAGGTGTGACGGTTGGGGCTATGCAATGTCACACACGTATCTGTGGGACATACCATATCCCCATGCGTTACATGTAAACACAATATAAAGAATAGCATGTCCCCAGGCAACATAGTAAGGTGTGATGGATGGGGGTATGCGATGTCACACAGGTATCTGTGGGACATACCATATCCCCATGCGTTACATGTAAACACATTATCAAGAATAGCATGTCCCCTGGCAACATAGCAAGGTGTGACGGATGGGGCTATGCGATGTCACACACGTATCTGTGGGACATACTATATCCCCATACGTTACATGTAAACACAATATCAAGACTAGCATCTTTCTGCCTTTAGTTTTGTCTTAAGCAAGTGAAATGCATGCTCCATCGGGTTGAGATCCGGTGATTGACTTGGCCATTGAAGAATATTCCACTTCTTTGCCTTAAAAAACTCCTGGGTTGTTTTCGCTGTATGTTTTGGGACATTGTCCATCTGTACTGTGAAGCGACGTCCAGTCAACCTTGCTGCATTTGGTTGAATCTGAGCAGAAAGTATACCCCTGAAAACTTCAGAATTCATCCGGCCGCTTCTGTCTTCAATCACATCATCAATAAACACTAGTGACCCAGTGCCTTTGGCAGCCATGCATGCCCATGCCATCACACTGCCTCCACCATGTTTTACAGAGAATTTGGTGTGCTTTGGATCATGAGCCGTTCCAAGCAATCTCCACACTTTCTTCCTCCCATCATTCTGGTACAGGTTGATCTTAGTTTCATCTGTCCAAAGAATGCTGTTCCAGAACTTGGTTGGATTCTTTAGCTGTTGTTTGGCAAAGTCTAAGCCGTCCTTTCTAAGTTTGAGGCTGATAAATGGTTTGCACCCTGTGGTGAACCCTCTGTATTTGCTCTCATGAAGTCTTCTCTTTATCGTAGACTTAGATACTGATACACCTACTCCCAGGAGAGTGTTTTTCACTTGGGTAGATGTAGTGAAGGTTTTTTTTTCCACCATGGAAAGGATAATGCGATCATCCACCACTGTTGTGTTCTGTGGCTGTCCAGGCTTTTTGGAGTTCACAAAATCACCAGTACGCTCTTTTTTTTCAAGAATGTACCAAACTGTTGATTTGACCACTCCTAAGATTTGTGCTATCTCTTTGATGAATTTCTAAAAAATTTTTTTAGCCTAATGATGGTCTGTTTCACTTGCATTGAGAGCTCCTTTGACCTCATGTTGTGGGTTCACAGCAACAGCTTCCAAATGCAAATGCCACACATGGAATCAACTCCAGACCTTCTACCTGCGTAACTGATGATGGATTAATGAGGGAATTGCCCATGCAGCCCATTGAAAAGCTTTTGAGATAATTGGCAGATTATCTTTGGTCCCTTGAAAAAGAGGCAGCTACATATTAAAGAGCTGTAATTCCTAAACACTTCCCCAAATTCGGATGTGAATACTTTCAAATTAAAGCTGAGAGTCTGCCCTTTAAGCCCATATTGATTATAAAACTGTATATTCAATATGCTTTGGTAAACAGCCAAAATGTCAAAACTTGTCACTGTCCAAATAATTCTAGACCTAACTTTTTTTCGGAGGGAACATATGTATTGGGACTCGAAGCTAGTGGTGGAAGCCTAGGTCCAAAATTTGCACTGGAGCACAGAGTAGTTACACTACTGGGTGCAGAAATTGCGTTCGTACCTGGGCCCTGGTGCCTCAGTCCAACTGCCCCTCTGACCCATAAGAGTACACTGACATGTCATAATTATCTGGCCCATTGCTTCTAATGGTAAATATGGTATATAATGGGAGGCTGGCCACTGCGCAGCCAACATTTCTTTCTCTGTCGCGCCACTTCCGCCGCCAGTTTTTCCATAACGATGCTTAAACTTGCCAGGCATTATCTTTACTGTGCAGGCACATATCAGCTTGTTGTGGCCGATTAACTCTGATTATATATACACTACCGTTCAAAAGTTTAGGGTCATTTAAAAATTTCCTTATTTTTGCAAGAAAAGCACAGTTTTTTTCAATGAAGATAACATTAATTTAATCAGAAATACACTCTATACATTGTTAATGTGCTAAATGACTATTCTAGCTGCAAATGTCTGTTTTTTAATGCAATATCTACATAGGTGTATAGAGGCCCATTTCCAGCAACCATCACTCCAGTGTTCTAATGGTACATTGTGTTTGCTAACTGTGTTAGACGGCTAATGGATGATTAGAAAACACTTGAAAACCCTTGTGCAATTATGTTAGCACCGCTGTAAACAGTTTTGCTGTTTTGAGGAGCTATAAAACTGACCTTCCTTTGAGCTAGTTGAGAATCTGGAGCATTACATTTGTGGGTTCGATTAAACTCTCAAAATGGCTAGAAAAAGAGAGCTTTCATGTGAAACTTGACAGTCTATTCTTGTTCTTAGAAATGAAGGCCATTTCATGCGAGAAATTGCCAAGAAACTGAAGATTTCCTACAAAGGTGTGTACTACTCCCTTCAGAGGACAGCACAAACAGGCTCTAACCAGAGTAGAAAGAGAAGTGGGAGGCCCTGCTGCACAACTGAGCAACAAGACAAGTACATTAGAGTCTCTAGTTTGAGAAATAGACGCCTCACAGGTCATCACTGGCAGCTTCATTAAATAGTATCCGCAAAACGCCAGTGTCAACATCTACAGTGAAGAGACGACTCCGGGATGCTGGCCTTCAGGGCAGAGTGGCAAAGAAAAAGCCATCTCTGACACTGGCTAATAAAAGGAAAAGATTAATATGGGCAAAAGCACACAGACATTGGACAGAGGAAGATTGGAAAAAAGTGTTATGGACAGACAAATCAAAGTTTGAGGTGTTTGGATCACACAGAAGAACATTTGTGAGAGGCAGAACAACTGAAAATATGCTGGAAGAGTGCCTGACGCCATCTGTCAAGCATGGTGGAGGTAATGTGATGGTCTGGGGTTGCTTTGGTGCTGGTAAAGTGGGAGATTCTTACAAGGTAAAAGGGATTTTGAATAAGGAAGGCTATCACTCCATTTTGCAACGCCATGCCATACCCTGTGGACAGCGCTTGATTGGAGCCAATTTCATCCTACAACAAGACAATGACCCAAAGCACACCTCCAAATTATGCAAGAACTATTTAGGGAAGAAGCAGGCAGCTGGTATTCTATCTGTAATGGAGTAGCCAGCGCAGTCACCAGATCTCAACCCCATAGAGCTGTTGTGGGAGCAGCTTGAACGTATGGTACGCAAGAAGTGCCCATCAAGCCAATCCAACTCCAACTTGTGGGAGGGGCTTCTGGAAGCATGGGGTGACATTTCTCCCGATTACCTCAGCAAATTAACAGCTAGAATGCCAAAAGTCTGCAATGCTGTAATTGCTGCAAATGGAGCATTCTTTGACGAAAGCAAAGTTTGAAGGAGAAAATTATTATTTCAAATAAAAATCATTATTTCTAACCTTGTCAATGTCGTGACTATATTTTCTAGTCATTTTGCAACTCATTTGATAAATATAAGTGTGAGTTTTCATGGAAAACCCAAAATTGTCTGGGTGACCCCAAACTTTTGAACGGTAGTGTACCTGCTCATTACTGCCACACCTTGCCAAGATTATAACAACCATGTTTCTGTTTATCGATTCTGGTACCACTCTTTGAAAAAAAAATATCTTCAAGTTGTCAGTGGTTGCTATTACAGACTTTTCCTGGGATGCATAAAGTCCATTGCAGCGGAAGAGGCGTATTAAGGTGAAAATCAGAAAATCCCTTAGACTCTGCCTTCGGTTTAGCCCTAAGGTAAATTTTAGGCTGGGTTCACACGACCTATTTTCAGACGTAAACGAGGCGTATTATGCCTCGTTTTACGTCTGAAAATACGGCTCCAATATGTCGGCAAACATCTGCCCATTCATTTGAATGGGTTTGCCGACGTACAGTGCCGACGACCTGTCATTTACGCATCGTCGTTTGACAGCTGTGAAACGACGACTCGTAAAATCACTGCATCGTCAAAGAAGTGCAGGACACTTCTTTGAAACGTAATTTGAGCCGTTTTTCATTGAATTCAATGAAGAACAGCACAAGATTACGGGCGTCAATGACGCCTCGCAAAATGCGAGGAGGAGCATTTACGTCTGAAACGACAGAGCTGTTTTCTCCTGAAAACAGTCTGTAATTTCAGACGTAAAAGCCAGTTATCGTGTGCACATACCCTTATAGTGACACTGTGGGTCCATTCTCCTTTCCAGAGGCCTGACCAGAACATGTTGCCTCGCAGAGGCACCATACAGTGGAACAAGGTACTGCCGTACAGAACCGGTGAACATGGCCTTGCCATGATTACTACGCCAGACATGTGCAGACAGAGTTCATTAGGCATTTTAATAAATACAAAAAAACAAAAAACTTTAAAAATAAATTGTCTGAGCAAGGTAGACAATATGTATTTTGTATGATATCTGTAATTCAAAGTACACTGAACCTATAGAAAAATCACCTCAAACAAGTTTTATAAACAATTTTATTGCTAATTTTTCTTTATTTTTAGCATATTTTTTTGGTCAAACTCGGTCTGCAGCACAGTAGTAAGGCTAGAAGGCTCATTAAAACCTCTAAAATAACAAGAATGGGTTTGTTATGAAATTAACTAGACTCTTGCGGGAACAACAAACACTGCTGTCATTAACTATCTATGCCTACTTCTAACTCCCACAACTGTTTCTCAAAAATTGCTATAATTATCTTTTATTTCCTATAATATTTGTGGGGTGGTAGCCATGTCATCTATAGATTCATATTCAATAAATATTTTGGTAGAAAATCCCATTATAAATGATGATGTTTTGAATACCTGCACATACATGGAAGATGCTGTAACAAATAAACCTCTGTCAAGCTAAAATATAGATCTGTTAGATGTTATGAAATGAAAATTACTATTTGGCTTTCTCACACACATAGAGAGCTTAGTTGCAGTTTTTGTGCTGTTTTTTTCTGTGTTTTTGCGGAGGGCTAAAACACCTCGGCTAGATGTTAGTTGAAAACCTATAGTAAAATATAAGAATGTCCACACACAGCATTTTTGCTTGTGGCGTTTTAGTGCCATTTTGGTGTCAGCAGCATTTTTTTAGCAAAATGCAGCGGGCATTTCTTTCAGGTGGATTTTCTCCATAGGTTTCTCAATACAGCTTCCAAAATGGCTGAAAAAATATCTTTAACACAATTTCACAATTAGGCCTATTTCACACATATTTTTAGTTTGGTTTTTTAAACTGCATAAAAAAAAGCATGTAAAAACTACAGCGCATTTTAAATGTAACATGCGTGTTTTTTTTATGGCATTTAACATTCCTTTTTGGTGGTATTTTTAATGAAGAAAAATGTCAGACATATTTAGAGAGTTTTTGAAGTCCTATAGAGAGACCTATGGAAAAATCACTCGAAAACACGCCATATCCACAGTATAATGTGTTCTGAAAAAACGACACTTATCCCTAAAACGCTACCAAAACGCACCAAACCAAAATGCTGTGTAGGCTGACTTTTCAATATTTCACTATTTACTTCAAACCTTGGGTGACATCTGCCATACATGTACGGTGGACATGTGCCATCACAATATGGTGCGGGCTCAGGTGCTGAGCCTGCACCATATCGGGCGAGTGCCATCTGTTTCAAACAACTGACACCTGCTTGCAAAAGCCAGAATCAGAGGGAACTCTAAGTCCAGGTTTCCACGGGTCGGATACGGTGCAGTTTTTCAAGTGGAATTTCACCTGTGGAAATCAGCCCTTGGAAAAGTCGATACTTACCCTCTCCCTCTTCTCTGCGCGTAGTCCGGCCTCCTAAGGGTATGTGCACACACACTAATTACGTCCGTAATTGACGGACGTATTTCGGCTGCAAGTACCGGACCGAACACAGTGCAGGGAGCCGGGCTCCTAGCATCATAGTTATATACGATGCTAGGAGTCCCTGCCTCTCTGCAGGACAACTGTCCCGTACTGTAATCATGTTTTCAGTACGGGTCAGTAGTTCCACGGAGAGGAAGGGACTCCTAGCATCGTACATAAGTATGATGCTAGGAGCCCGGCTCCCTGCACTGTGTTCGGTCCACTACTTGCGGCCGAAATACGTCCGTCAATTACGGACGTAATTAGTGTGTGTGCACATACCCTTAGATGATGTTTTCAGGCCATGTGACGCTGGAGCCTGTGAGTGGCTGCAGCGGTCACTTGGGATGAAACATCATCCCAAGAGTCTGGATTGCAGGAAGAAGGAGAGCGTTCTGGGTAAGTATGATTTTTTTTTTCAGGAGTCGTGATTTTTGCAGTGCAAAAGTAGCAATACTTGGCTTTCTATTGCGGGTTTTGCATCCCCATTGAATTCAATAGGGAAGACCCGCAACAAAAACGCAGCATAAATTGACATGCTGCGGAATTAAATTCTGCACTGCAGGCCAATTTAGGCCATGTTCAGACGTGGCAGAATTTTTTCGCTCAAAATGTTGGTGCAGATTCAGGGCACTTACGCAACGAATCTGCACCAACATTTACATATTTGACAGGAAATTCAAACGTTGTGGATATCATAGCGGACTTGCCACAGATTTCAGTTTTTGCATTGCAAAGGCTGAGATACGCAGTGAAATTCCGCTTCTTCTCTGCAATGTTATGAGCATGCTGCGGAGGGAAAATTCTGCACCGCAGTCTAATTTCCGCACAGTTTTTTTCCACAACATCTGAACTAAGTTTCCTAAAAATGTATAAATGTAAATGTACAAATGTAAAAAACGGCTGCTGCAGAATTCCACTGCGGACTGTCCACAGCGGAATTCAACAGCAATTCTGCCACGTCTGAATGTGCCCTTATTAATGTTTACGTTGCATTTTTTTCCACAGCGTGGGCATAAGATTTTCTAAATCTCATCCACTTTGCTGCTACTCTAAATGCTGTGGAATTTCCACACACAATTCCGTTGCGGAAATTCTGCAGCATTTACGCTACTTAGGAACCCCGCCTAATCCCGGCTGTTTGACCCCTCAGATGCCGTGGTCAATAGAAACTGCGGCATCTGAGCAGTCCCCCAATTGGTCCTCACGTGATGAAATTGTGGTTGAAATTGCAGCCGGAAACCTAGTGAAGGCCTCCAGGTTTGCCTTCTGTGTTCTACTATTAAAGAAGCAGTCCAGTAAAAAAATATTTTATACCTTATCCTTGTTTTCTATCTTAAAATGTATGGAATCCTTCTGTTCTGTTGGTCACATGATCTCATAGTGACCCCTGTGCATTACATGTCTTTCTGTTCTCTCCAGGGGTCACTATCTCGGGCACTAAAACTTTCTCTATGATGACATTACATAGACTGTTGCCCACAAGTTCTCCACAGTGGGGAAACCCAAACTCCTATGACAGTTGCTGTTGATAATTAGACAGGCTTTTGTCACCCAGTTATAATGGAGAAGATCACTGTTCAGCATCCCTATATCTATGATTATCATCTCTTAGTTTATGTAGGAGAATATAGAGGCAAGGATAAGGGTATGTGCACACGAGAACTGTCTTTTACGTCTGAAAAGACAGACTGTTTTCAGGAGAAAACAGCTGCGACGTTTCAGACGTAAAAGCTCCTCCTCGCATTATGCGAGGCGTCTTTTACGCCCGTAATCTTGAGCTGCTCCTCATTGGCTTCAATGAAGAACGGCTCAAATTATGTTGCAAAGAAGTGTCCTGCACTTCTTTGCAGAGGCACTCAATTTACGCGTCGTCGTTTGACAGCTGTCAAACGACGACGCGTAAATTACTGGTCGTCGGCACAGTACATTGGCAAACCCATTCAAATGAATGGGCAGATGTTTGCCGACGTATTGGAGCCCTATTTTCAGACGTAAAACGAGGCATAATACGCCTCGTTTACGCCTGAAAATAGGTCGTGTGAACCCAGCCTTATAACACTGTCCCCCTAACAGACAGAAATAGTACTGGCTAAAAACAGTATAAACTACCGCTCACCTAACAAAAATCAAGCCCTCACACTTCTCCATCAACGGAAAAATAAAAAAGCTTTGGGTCTCAAAATATGGCAACACAAAACAAAATTTATTTTAGCAAATTATTTTTATTTTGCAAAAGTAGTAAAACATAAAAAAAAACATAAATTTGGTATCATCAGATTTGTACTTACATACAGAATAATTTTTTTCCGCACCGTGAACGCCATAAAAACGAAACCCAAAAAACAATGGTGAAATTGCTATTTTTTTCAACTCCACTACGCAAAGTAATTTTTAAAAGTTTCTCAGTACATTGGTACATTAAATAATAGAGTTTAAAAATACAACTCGTCCTGGAAAAAAACATGCCCTCATATGACTATGTTGACGGAAAAATAAAAGTATGGCTCTTGGAATGTGAAGAGGAAAAAAAATAAAAATGGAAAATTACAATTGGCTCCATTGGTGTTCTTAAAGGGAATATTTAATCAGAAAATGACCTATTGCTTAACCCCTTAACACATTATCACGTAACTGTACGCGATAAGCATTAAAGGGAAGTATGGAGCGCGCTCCAGACTTAGTGGGTTCACCTCACTGCAACGGGCGGAATCAAAGATTACTTTGATTCCGCCCGTTTAACCCCTTAAATGCTGCATTCAATTGTGATCACGGCATCTAAGGATCAATAGCTCTTCGCCCCACCACAACACAATCGCGGGGTGCCGATGGCCGTCCTGGCAGTCTGGGGGCCTAATGAAGGCCCCCAGGTCTGCCATCTTTGTACCCCTATAAAGCCTTGCCTTCGGCAGGGCTTCAAACAAGACTGTCAAAATAACAATATACTGCAATACATTCGTATATGCCGTATATCGTGCCAGCAATCCAACAATCGCTGGTTCAAGTCCCTTAGGGGGACTAATAAAGAAGTTAAATACAGTTAAATAAACTTTTTTAACTACTTAAAAAAATAAATATATACAGTGAAGGAAATAAGTATTTGATCCCTTGCTGATGTTGTAAGTTTGCCCACTGTCAAAGTCATGAACAGTCTAGAATTTTTAGGCTAGGTTAAGTTTACCAGTGAGAGATAGATTATATTAAAAAAAATCAGAAAATCACATTGTCAAAATTATATATATTTATTTGCATTGTGCACAGAGAAATAAGTATTTGATCCCCTACCAACCATTAAGAGTTCAGCCTCCTCCAGACCATTTACACGCTCCAAATCAACTTGGTGTCTGCATTAAAGACAGCTGTCTTAAATGGTCACCTGTATAAAAGACTCCTGTCCACAGACTCAATTAATCAGTCTGACTCTAACCTCTACAACATGGGCAAGACCAAAGAGCTTTCTAAGGATGTCAGGGACAAGATCATAGACCTGCACAAGGCTGGAATGGGCTACAAAACCATAAGTAAGACGCTGGGTGAGAAGGAGACAACTGTTGGTGCAATAGTAAGAAAATGGAAGACATACAAAATGACTGTCAATCGACATCGATCTGGGGCTCCATGCAAAATCTCACCTCGTGGGGTATCCTTTATCCTGAGGAAGGTGAGGGTTCAGCCGAAAACTACACGGGGGGAACTTGTTAATGATCTCAAGGCAGCTGGGACCACAGTCATCAAGAAAACCATTGGTAACACATTACGCCGTAATGGATTAAAATCCTTCAGTGCCCGCAAGGTCCCCCTGCTCAAGAAGGCACATGTACAGGCCCGTCTGAAGTTTGCAAATGAACATCTGGATGATTCTGAGAGTGATTGGGAGAAGGTGCTGTGGTCAGATGAGACTAAAATTGAGCTCTTTGGCATTAACTCAACTCGCCGTGTTTGGAGGAAGAGAAATGCTGCCTATGACCCAAAGAACACCGTCCCCACTGTCAAGCATGGAGGTGGAAACATTATGTTTTGGGGGTGTTTCTCTGCTAAGGGCACAGGACTACTTCACCGCATCAATGGGAGAATGGATGGAGCCATGTACCGTCAAATCCAGAGTGACAACCTCCTTCCCTCCACCAGGACATTAAAAATGGCTCGTGGCTGGGTCTTCCAGCACGACAATGACCCGAAACATACAGCCAAGGCAACAAAGGAGTGGCTCAAAAAGAAGCACATTAAGGTCATGGAGTGGCCTAGCCAGTCTCCAGACCTTAATCCCATTGAAAACTTATGGAGGGAGCTGAAGATCCGAGTTGCCAAGTGACAGCCTTGAAATCTTAATGATTTACAGATGATCTGCAAAGAGGAGTGGGCCAAAATTCCATCTAACATGTGTGCAAACCTCATCATCAACTACAAAAAACGTCTGACTGCTGTGCTTGCCAACAAGGGTTTTGCCACCAAGTATTAAGTCTTGTTTGCCAAAGGGATCAAATACTTATTTCTCTGTGCACAATGCAAATAAATATATATAATTTTGACAATGTGATTTTCTGTTTTTCTTTAAATATAATCTATCTCTCACTGGTAAAATTAACCTATCCTAAAAATTCTAGACTGTTCATGTTTTTGACAGTGGGCAAACTTACAAAATCAGCAAGGGATCAAATACTTATTTCCTTCACTGTATATATATATATATATACATATATATATAAGACAAAAAATAGGCAGCACTCAGGTGTTTATGTTTACGATTCAAATGAATCCTAATAATGCCAATATCGTCATACAGGCCTGTGTGGTTCTGCATAATTTTACATGCAAACATGATGCCTCATTTAATGTTGATTTTATTGAGACCATGACAACCACACTGGTCAGTGTTGATCAAAATCCACAAGGAAGGCCCGAAACATCTGGATTACAAATTCTTGAATTGCATGCAGTCTATTGTCTCAGCCCTGCAGGAGCCGTTCCATGTCAGCAGGAATGTATTATAGGAAGCAAATAAATGGTTGTGTTGTATGATGTATATTTACCTTGCCACTTTTTTATCGTTTTAAATGTGTTTTTTTTGGGGTAGAGTAGTGACTTGCAAGACATGAGGACCCTTGACATGTGTTGCGAGCCTTAGTATTTTTGTTTACAAACATTATATTAACATGATGTACAGTGATGTGAATCATTTATAAGCTGATGTTCCAATTTACTAGATTAAAACAAGAAAATAAATAAAAAACATTGTGATAGTCAGGTCTTCATACAGGTATATAATCCATTTCATTCCTGCATGAACCTCATCCCTGCTGTAGCTGCATTTCAAAAAGCTGAAACTTTTATTTTATGGTATATAATCCATTTCATTCCTGCATGAACCTCATCCCTGCTGTAGCTGCATTTCTTCATACAGGTATATAATCCATTTCATTCCTGCATGAACCTCATCCCTGCTGTAGCTGCATTTCAAAAAGCTGAAACTTTTATTTTATGGTATATAATCCATTTCATTCCTGCATGAACCTCATCCCTGCTGTAGCTGCATTTCAAAAAGCTGAAACTTTTATTTTATGGTATATAATCCATTTCATTCCTGCATGAACCTCATCCCTGCTGTAGCTGCATTTCAAAAAGCTGAAACTTTTATTTTATGGTATATAATCCATTTCATTCCTGCATGAACCTCATCCCTGCTGTAGCTGCATTTCAAAAAGCTGAAACTTTTATTTTATGGTATATAATCCATTTCATTCCTGCATGAACCTCATCCCTGCTGTAGCTGCATTTCAAAAAGCTGAAACTTTTATTTTATGGTATATAATCCATTTAATTCCTGCATGAACCTCATCCCTGCTGTAGCTGCATTTCAAAAAGCTGAAACTTTTATTTTATGGTATATAATCCATTTCATTCCTGCATGAACCTCATCCCTGCTGTAGCTGCATTTCAAAAAGCTGAAACTTTTATTTTATGGTATATAATCCATTTCATTCCTGCATGAACCTCATCCCTGCTGTAGCTGCATTTCAAAAAGCTGAAACTTTTATTTTATGGTATATAATCCATTTCATTCCTGCATGAACCTCATCCCTGCTGTAGCTGCATTTCAAAAAGCTGAAACTTTTATTTTATGGTATATAATCCATTTCATTCCTGCATGAACCTCATCCCTGCTGTAGCTGCATTTCAAAAAGCTGAAACTTTTATTTTATGGTATATAATCCATTTCATTCCTGCATGAACCTCATCCCTGCTGTAGCTGCATTTCAAAAAGCTGAAACTTTTATTTTATGGTATATAATCCATTTCATTCCTGCATGAACCTCATCCCTGCTGTAGCTGCATTTCAAAAAGCTGAAACTTTTATTTTATGGTATATAATCCATTTCATTCCTGCATGAACCTCATCCCTGCTGTAGCTGCATTTCAAAAAGCTGAAACTTTTATTTTATGGTATATAATCCATTTCATTCCTGCATGAACCTCATCCCTGCTGTAGCTGCATTTCAAAAAGCTGAAACTTTTATTTTATGGTATATAATCCATTTCATTCCTGCATGAACCTCATCCCTGCTGTAGCTGCATTTCAAAAAGCTGAAACTTTTATTTTATGGTATATAATCCATTTCATTCCTGCATGAACCTCATCCCTGCTGTAGCTGCATTTCAAAAAGCTGAAACTTTTATTTTATGGTATATAATCCATTTCATTCCTGCATGAACCTCATCCCTGCTGTAGCTGCATTTCAAAAAGCTGAAACTTTTATTTTATGGTATATAATCCATTTCATTCCTGCATGAACCTCATCCCTGCTGTAGCTGCATTTCAAAAAGCTGAAACTTTTATTTTATGGTATATAATCCATTTCATTCCTGCATGAACCTCATCCCTGCTGTAGCTGCATTTCAAAAAGCTGAAACTTTTATTTTATGGTATATAATCCATTTCATTCCTGCATGAACCTCATCCCTGCTGTAGCTGCATTTCAAAAAGCTGAAACTTTTATTTTATGGTATATAATCCATTTCATTCCTGCATGAACCTCATCCCTGCTGTAGCTGCATTTCAAAAAGCTGAAACTTTTATTTTATGGTATATAATCCATTTCATTCCTGCATGAACCTCATCCCTGCTGTAGCTGCATTTCAAAAAGCTGAAACTTTTATTTTATGGTATATAATCCATTTCATTCCTGCATGAACCTCATCCCTGCTGTAGCTGCATTTCAAAAAGCTGAAACTTTTATTTTATGGTATATAATCCATTTCATTCCTGCATGAACCTCATCCCTGCTGTAGCTGCATTTCAAAAAGCTGAAACTTTTATTTTATGGTATATAATCCATTTCATTCCTGCATGAACCTCATCCCTGCTGTTGCTGCATTTCAAAAAGCTGAAACTTTTATTTTATGGTATATAATCCATTTCATTCCTGCATGAACCTCATCCCTGCTGTAGCTGCATTTCAAAAAGCTGAAACTTTTATTTTATGGTATATAATCCATTTCATTCCTGCATGAACCTCATCCCTGCTGTAGCTGCATTTCAAAAAGCTGAAACTTTTATTTTATGGTATATAATCCATTTCATTCCTGCATGAACCTCATCCCTGCTGTAGCTGCATTTCAAAAAGCTGAAACTTTTATTTTATGGTATATAATCCATTTCATTCCTGCATGAACCTCATCCCTGCTGTAGCTGCATTTCAAAAAGCTGAAACTTTTATTTTATGGTATATAATCCATTTCATTCCTGCATGAACCTCATCCCTGCTGTAGCTGCATTTCAAAAAGCTGAAACTTTTATTTTATGGTATATAATCCATTTCATTCCTGCATGAACCTCATCCCTGCTGTAGCTGCATTTCAAAAAGCTGAAACTTTTATTTTATGGTATATAATCCATTTCATTCCTGCATGAACCTCATCCCTGCTGTAGCTGCATTTCAAAAAGCTGAAACTTTTATTTTATGGTATATAATCCATTTCATTCCTGCATGAACCTCATCCCTGCTGTAGCTGCATTTCAAAAAGCTGAAACTTTTATTTTATGGTATATAACTCTGCTTTCCTGTCTTGCTATATAGTCTAATGTTATCTCAAAGTTTTGTCAAAGTGTTTGATCGTCGTTAAGTTTTATGATCATCCAGACCTGCTAGTTTGTTTGTTTATCTCTGCATAGCTTTTCACCTCATGTGTCTAGTTGATTTGATTAATAGCTGAACGAGCTTAATTAGGCCTAGATCTGAGCATCTACTCCCCTATAAATTTAGATGTAGCATATGGGGAAGGCACTCGTGCAGGGGGGCACGACGGCAGAAGTAATCGCTGTCTAAGTGTCATACTGTCAAAGTGTCCTGGCAGTTATACATGGCAGTTGGACAGGGTCAGTGACAGGTAAGCTGCATTACCAAACCAGACAAACTAGCCCACGCTCTCAATATTAGATTTCTAACTATCTGTAAACAAACATGTTTGCCACCGCTCTCATCATTATAGCTGCTCTTGGTTTTCAATCCTATCGCCCATTTAAGACTTGCCCAAAAACAGTCTACATCAGTCCCTCTCTCCTTGCCTCGCCCATGTACAGCTCCCATTCACTATTCACTTTCCTCAGTCAACTTAACCCATCTCATCCCACTGCCCAACATAAAAAACGCTCTCATAAATCACAGAACCATCTGCTGTCTCTCTCCATTCTCCTGCTACTAGCTGCAGGGGACATCTCTCCCAACCCTGGGCCTCCCTTTTCTTCTGCCAAGCTCAACCACTTACCTGCCACACATAGAAACCCTGCAAATCTTCTTGCCATTCCTTGTATGTCTTCTCCTGTCTCTTTTAACTGTGCTCTCTGGAACTCTCGGTCCATGTGCAACAAACTCACCTTTATTCATGACTTATTCCTTTCTAACTCTCTCAACCTTCTGGCTCTTACAGAAACATGGCTACAACTGTCTGACACTGCTTCCCCTGCTGCTCTATCTTATGGTGGTCTCCAGTTCTCTCATGCCCCCAGAACTGAGAACAGGCAGGGTGGAGGAGTAGGTATACTTCTTTCCCCACACTGCACTTTCCAGGTCATTCCCCCGGTCCCCTCACTCACATTTCCCTCTTTTGAAGTCCACACCCTCAGACTCTTTCACCCTTTTCCCCTCCGAGTGGCAGTTGTCTACCGCCCACCGGGCTCACCCCGCCAATTCCTGGATCATTTTGCTGCCTGGCTTCCACAATTTCTATCCTCTGAAACACCCACTCTCATCATGGGTGACTTCAACATCCCCATTGATAATCCAATCTCCTCATCTGCCTCCCAGTTTCTATCTTTAACCTCGTCCCTCGGTCTGTCACAACTTACTAACTCTCCTACACATGAAGACGGGCATTCACTTGACCTGGTCTTCTTCCGGCTCTGCTCAGTTTCTGACTTTATTAACTCTCCTCTCCCGCTTTCTGACCACAACCTTCTCTCCTTTACTATCAAATATTCTCTGCCTCCTCAGGTCATCCCTACGTATCAGACATACAGAAATCTACATGCCATTAACACTGTGAAACTCATAGACAGTCTACAGTCCTCATTGTCCCCTATCTCTTCCCTCCTCTGTCCCAATCTGGCTGCCAAACTTTATAATAACACTCTCAAAAATGCATTGGATGAAGCAGCCCCCACTACACTCCGAACCGCCCGACAAAGACGACGACAACCCTGGCACACCCCTCAATCCCGCTTTCTTCAGCGGTGCTTGAGATGTGCCGAACGACTGTGGAGAAAATCGCATTTGGATGCAGATTTCCTCCATTACAAATTTATGCTCAAAACTTACAACTCTGCCCTTCACCGCGCCAAACTAGTCTACTTCACTTCTCTCATCTCCACACTATCTAATAATCCAAAACGCCTCTTTGATACTTTTCACTCCCTCCTTAGTCCTAAAGTGCAGACGCCAATCACAGATCTCAGTGCTGAAGACCTGGCCAATTATTTTAAAGTTAAAATTGACAACATCCGGCATGATATTATCTCCCAGTCCCCTAGTAACATCGATCCCCTTCCCCCCCCGCACTCCCTCTTCTTCACTCTCAGCATTTGACCCAATAACTGAAGAAGAAGTCTCGAGGCTCCTCTCTTCTTCTCGTCCTACTACCTGCCCTAGTGATCCTGTCCCCTCACACCTCCTCCAGTCCCTCTCCCCAGCTGTCACTAGTCACCTCACTAAAATATTTAACCTCTCTCTTTCCTCTGGTATCTTTCCCTCCGCTTTTAAACATGCCATTATAAACACATTATTGAAAAAACCAACACTTGACCCATCCAGCGCTGCCAACTACCGACCAGTCTCTAATCTGCCCTTCATCTCCAAACTCCTGGAACGCTTGGTCTACTCTCGCCTTATCCGCTATCTCTCTGCTAACTCCATTCTTGACCCCTTACAATCTGGTTTCCGCACTCTACACTCCACAGAAACTGCCCTTACTAAAGTCTCAAATGATCTCTTGGCGGCTAAATCGGACGGTAAATCCTCTCTCCTGATTCTTTTGGATCTCTCTGCAGCCTTTGACACTGTAGACCACAAACTCCTACTTAACATGCTCCACTCTATTGGCCTCAAGGACGCGGCTCTCTCTTGGTTTTCCTCATATCTCTCTGACCGCTCATTCAGTGTGTCATTTGCTGGTTCCACCTCTTCTCCTCTTCCCCTTGATATCGGGGTTCCTCAGGGATCAGTCCTAGGTCCGCTCCTCTTTTCTCTCTACACAGCTCCTATTGGACAAACCATCA
The DNA here is from genome assembly GCF_050947455.1 of Rhinoderma darwinii. Classification (NCBI taxonomy): domain Eukaryota; kingdom Metazoa; phylum Chordata; class Amphibia; order Anura; family Rhinodermatidae; genus Rhinoderma; species Rhinoderma darwinii. The sequence continues at coordinate 156,994,256 of NC_134688.1, read as the reverse complement.
GCAGGTTTGGCTTCCAGTACCATCTCTACGCTGATGACACCCAATTATATACCTCTTCCCGTGACATCACCCCTGCTCTAATACAGAACACCAGTGATTGTCTGTCCGCTGTCTCTAACATCATGTCCTCTCTCTATCTGAAACTGAATCTTTCTAAAACTGAGCTCCTTGTGTTCCCACCATCTACTAACCTCCCTAAACCTGATGTCTCCATCTCTGTGTGTGGCACTATCATAACTCCTAAGCAGCACGCCCGCTGTCTCAGGGTTATTTTTGACTCAGATCTTTCCTTTACTCCTCACATACAATCACTTTCACGCTCCTGTCATTTTCACCTCAAAAACATCTCCAGAATCCGCTCTTTTCTTACGGAGGAAACTGCCAAAACACTCATTGTTGCTCTGATTCACTCTCGTCTTGACTACTGTAACTCATTACTAGTCGGTCTTCCCCTCACTAAACTCTCCCCTCTCCAATCTATCCTCAATGCAGCAGCCAGGCTCATCTTTATGACCAACCGCTACACCAACGCCTCTAATCTGTGCCAGTCACTGCACTGGTTGCCCATCCCCTTCCGAATAAAATTCAAACTTATTACTCTCACCCACAAAGCTCTCCACAGTGCTGCACCTCCTTACATCTCCTCCCTCATCTCTGTCTACCACCCTACTCGGGCTCTACGTTCTGCCAACGACCTTAGATTAAAATCCTCCATAATCCGAACCTCCCACTACCGTCTCCAGGATTTCTCTCGTGCTGCACCCGTCCTCTGGAATGTGCTACCCCAGACAATCAGATTAATTCCCAATATCCACAGTTTTAAACGTGCCCTGAAAACACATCTATTTAGACAGGCCTATAACATTCCCTAATCTGACTCCTTTCCATGGCCCTCCATTTAGATTAGTCATCAGAATAAGATTCCCTCACACTCCTTCTCTTCATGTCCGTCATACACGGATAGTGGCTGGTGACCGGCTCATACAGCTTTATGTTACCACCGCATGTGTATAAAAATGGCCGGACTATTGTACAGAACAAACACTGTTACACTTTGTGTCTCCCTTATGTCCTCATAGATTGTAAGCTCTTGCGAGCAGGGTCCTCACTCCCCAGGTTTGAATTGTAAATTAACTTTGTCACTATGTAATGTCTGATATTGTTTGTTTCATGTTCCCTCTAAATTGTAAAGTGCTGCGTAATATGTTGGCGCTATATAAATAAAGATTATTATTATTATAATCACAGCACTGCCAAGATTATAGCGATTAATGTAATGTTTTTCACAAATAAATTAACTAATACCTCATTTTGTTATTAAAATGATATAGTGTTTAACATACGCATCTGAGATATTGTAAGAAATATATACAAAGACGACCACAAAACAGGGAGAATAATGACGCACACAAATTTCTAACTGTCAAAAGTTTTTTTAACATTAAAGTAAAAAAGTAGGCATTTCAATCTGTGAGCTTGACTGAGCAATTGGCTCTTCCATACTGTGCTCTGGCGAATTTTCCAGTGGATTTGGCGAAATCACTTGTGTCTGAAACATTTCCAGCTCTCCCTCCTCTTCAGTCTCAGGTAGATTGTCAGTGGTTCTATTAAATTAAAATGATTAAAAACTTATTATCATGTAAAAATATATGTATTCACTAATATATTATACATTTATAAAATTTGTATTACGAAAGATAACATTAGCAAATAAATAATATTGCAAAAAAAACAAAAAAACAATTTGATTCAAAAGTAATTAAATAACTAACGGTCCCATCTTCAAAATGTCTTTTAAAAATATCAGGTGGTTTGTATACAGATATTTCCTCTTCTTTGAGTAGGCATCACCACTTTTTCCTTTTGCGCCATACTCATGGCGAAACTGGTCCCTGTCGTCTTGTCTTAACAACATCGACTGAACCAGGAAAAATAAAGTGTATAAATGATTTTTTTAAAAAATGTCATTAACTTAAAAAAAAGAAACAAAAAAAAAAGAACTACAGTGACAGATTTAGCACGAGCATCTACAACTGTTACACTTGGGACTAGAGGCCTTTAGTAAAACATGATAGCACGGGGACACAGTTACAAACATGGAATATAAATTCAAACTTACGTTTGGACTTACCAATTTTCTTTCGCTCAACACGGGAACTTTTATCCCACAGTTGGGCAAAAACGCACCAAAATAGGATATGCAGTGAGTTTCATGCAATGGACACAAGCTGCGTGAAAAATAACGCATGTCTAAATAGCTTCCATTGAATTTCATACGTCCGTGTGGTGTCCGTGAAAAAAACGGACAGCACACGGACGTAAAATATGCACGTCTGAATCAGAAAAGAAAAGAATAATATGTTCCACTACTGTATCTGGTTTTAATTAGTGGGGAAAAAAAATTAGTGGTTAAAATAACATCTGACCGCATCAATTTTAACTTAAAAAAACAAAACACTGTGAAAAATGTCAAAGAACATGCCACGAAAATTCAACAAACACTGTGCATAAAATCCAGCATAAGGATACAATATATTTACACGTGGCAGATTTATTACAGAAATGTCTGCAAATTAAAATCTTTTTCACACTTTTAAATGGCATTGTTTCTGCAGTGTGTGCAGGGATATCTGCATTCATCAAATCTGTCGCCTGTGAATTTACTCCTGAAATGTTTCCTAATAAATGCTTAATACCTGGGTTTCCATGAGTCGAACACTCTGCGTAAAAGCATGCAGTGTATTTGACTCAGAATCTGCAGTAAATTCCTCCCAAAACCAGTGCTTGGAAAAAAAGCTAATACTTACCTCCAGCCATTGTCATGTTCTCCATGCAGCCTGGCCTCCTGGGATGACTCTGCAGCCCATGTGACCGTTGTAGCCTGTGATTAGTTGAAGCTGTCCCATGGGATGTAATGTCATTCGAGGAGGAACGTATCGTGATGACAACAGCCGGGGGTAAGGCCGGGTTCCCACAAGACGTATACGCTGCGTAAAAAATATGCAGCGTATCCGAGCTGGAACCCGCAGTACATTCCGTCCATATTGTCGTGTGTTTTTTTTGTACAGAATTTCCGCTGCAGAAAGCCACAGTAAAAATCGCTCATACTTATGTAGGACGTTGTTATGGCGACACATCCCTTCGGCTTCCCTGGTTGACACTGCCCCCCATGTGACCGCTGCAGCCTGTAATTGGTTGCATTGGCGGTCACATGGGATGTAACGTCATCCCTGGAGGCCGGCCCTCTGACGTCATCCAGGCCGGCGTCCTGGGATGACGTATCATCCCATGTGACCTCTGCTGCTGCCTGTGATTGGCTGTAGCAGTCACATGGGATGCTACGTCATCCCAGGAGGCCAGACTGCAGGAAGGAGGGCGTTCTGATTAAGTATGATTTTTTTTTTTTCAGCGTGGGCATAAGATTTGTTCAAATTCCGTTATGGAGCTTCCATGTGAAAAGCCAAAAACAAAACCCTGTCTGAACGTGGCCTTTAATAGTAATTGGGGAAGATTTATTAATACTGTCTTAAATTTAGACAGCCTAGAACTAGACCAGATGCGCCAGTTTATGCCATCTCTTGGTCGGCTTACTTTTTTTGCACAAGAATGTGGCACATTTTAAGCCGCACATCCAAGCAAAAAGTGTCTAAAATAGTTAATAAATGCCAATTTAAGCCAAAGTTTGTGCACATTTTGAATAGTAACTATGCGTCATTGTATATTCTTTCAATATGTTTTCTCTTAAATTTTCAAAAAATGATCTGAAAAAAATATCATATTCATGGACTACCAAAAGCTATCTTTAATTAGTTAAAACAGTGTAGTATAAGTTTACGTGGTTTTTTTTTCCTTCAAAAATATTTTAACTTCAAAGCTTTTAGTAACTGCAATTAGCATTTACTTGAGAATAATTGTAGCAGTAGAAGAACCATTTCTTCCAAACAGATGGTGATGCTGGGCTACTTCACTAGAGGCTTAGGCCCCAAGTCTCCGCCTCAGAGCCCAAGGCCAATTTTTGTAAATTATATTTTAATTGATTTAGAGCAACTTCTTTGATATGCTTAAGCTGTTGTTGATTTCAACTTCAGTACAGCTGTATTAAACAGGGATGCTTTACAAATACCACAAGCAAAGCTGCAGGCCTAAGCTCTGGGGTTTTTTAGAACCTAGTAATGACCTTGCATATGAAACTCAAATCAATACAAATAAGCTAAAATAAATATAAGAATTTTTCTCAATGTATAATTAGAGTAAAATATAAATTTTAAGCATTACAATACTCAACCAGCAAAAACACATCTGGTAAGGCAACAATGAACTTTTTTTTAGTATGTGTGAAATGTCAAGGCGAGACTAAGACTAGGTTCACATCACATTTGAGCATCCTGTTAAAACATCTATATGTGAAGTTTTTTTTTCTTTTTGTGATTCTCTTTTTCTTTTTTAAGTTCCTACATAGTATCCAATATGAAAAAACCACAGAGAACGCAGGTCCTGTATAGTAATACCATATAGAGAGTGCAGGTCAGATTCGACAGGTAAGTACAAAAAAGAAAAAGAACATAGAACTATGTACTGAACATGACAATGAACCAACTGTCACGACTGTGGGGTATGTGGACCCACTAGGCCGCTCTGGTGTAGTGGAGTAGCAGATGGCAAAACAAGAGTCAATGAATGTCTTTATGACAAGAGTACATGTATAGAAGATTTGGCAGACACTTGGCGTGGCAGACACTTGGCGTGGCAGATACTTGGCACGGATGACACTTGGCACAGATGATACTTGGCACAGATGATACTTGGCACAAATGACACTTGGCACAGATGATACTTGGCACAGAGGATGAATTTGATTCCGACACTAGACTTCGCACTGGAACAAACGCAATTACTGGATAAGGGAACACAGGATACAGGATACAACTAAGGAATTATTTGAAAACAAACATGGGAAGACACAACAACGATCAGGCGAGGTGGAAGTGGGCAGACTCCTTTTTAAGGCTATATTCACACAGAGTTTTTTGACGCGGAAACCGCGCCAAAAAACTCGTCAAAAACGGCCCAAAAATGCCTCCCATTGATTTCAATGGGAGGCGGAGGCGTCTTTTTCCCGCGAGCCGTAAAACCGACTCGTGGGAAAAAGAAGCTACTTGCCCTATCTTCGGGCGTTTACGCCTCTGACCTCCCATTGACTTCAATGGGAGGCAGAGAAAGCGTATTTTGCGGCATTTTATGCCCGCGGAGCTCAATGGCCTTGGGCGAAAAAAGCCGCAAAAATAGGCACGCAGGGAGAGGAAAATCTGCCTCAAACTTCCAAATGGAATTTTGAGGCAGAAATTCCACCTGCAAAAAACTCAGTGTGAACATAGCCTAAAGTCCCGGGTGTGTAGGGATTGTACAGGCACTAAGTTGCTGGTGCACACGCTGGCCCTTTAAGACCAGGGGCAAGCGCGTGTGCACCCTAGGAGTCACAGAAGGAGGAGCGAGCAATGTGTGCCGGTACCTCTGAAGGGAGACGCCGGATAGAGTTCACTGGTCTGCGGTCGCTGGAGGGTAAGAGATTCCGGCAGTCCGCGACCACGGCCATTACAGTACGTTAGGTAGGAGCAGACTAGCAGGTTTAGAATGAGTAGCCTTGTTTTGGGCACAGTTTGTACAGGAAGAAACATAGTCCAAGACATATTTAGGTAGTGTGGGCCACCATTAGTGATGAGCAATAAAGTCCTGAGTTTTACGGACACCAGAGTGCCCGGCCAGTTTTGAATTATGTTCCCAACAGAGAATTATTCTCCTGTCAGCAAGATGGACAAAAATCTTCCCAGGAGGAATGTCCTTGATTTGCAGAGGGTTTACAGCAATAATCCTATAAGGATCAATAACATGTTGAGGACTTTCTTCGGCGTCGTTAATCTCAAACGAACGGGACAGGGCATCGACCTTAATGTTGTTGTCCGCAGGGCTGAAATTAACCAGGAATTTAAATCTGGCGAAGAACAGTGACCATCTGGCTTGACAAGGCCTTAGTAGCTGTGCAGACTGTAGATATGTGAGATTCTTGTGATCCGTGAAGATGATGATGGGATGAGCAGTTCCCTCCAACAGGTGTCTCCACTCTTCTAAACCCAACTTGACGGTGAGTAATTCTCGATCCCCTATGGAACACACTTTTTGTGTCGCCATATTCTGAGAGATATAACTTTTTTACTTTTTAGGCAACGGAGCTGTGTTAGGCCTTATTTTTTGCAGGACAATCTATAGTTTTCATTGGTACCATTTTGGGGTACATGCAACGTTTTGATCACTTTTTATTCCTTTTTTGGTAAGCAAGGTGATCAATAACCAGCAATTCTGCTATTGTTTTTTATTCTTTTTTTTTTCAGTGTTCACCATGTGCTATAAATGACATTTTGACTTTATTATGTGGGTTGATACGATGACGTCGATATCAAATGTATATAGTTTGTTTTGCAGCGTTTGCACAATAAAATCTTTTTTTTTTTTAAATCTATTTTTTGTGTCACCATATTCTGAGAGCAATAACTTTTTTATTTTTTACTCCAAAAAGCTGTGGGAGGTTTTGTTTTTTGCGGGACGGGCTGCAGTTTTCTTTAATCCATTTTATTCTTTGTTTTGGGAGGGATGGTAACCAAAAAACAGCGATTCTGGAATAGTTTTTTGTTTTTGTTTTTTTTACGATGTTCACCATGCGGGAAAAATAACATGATTTTTTTGTAGTTTGGGTCGTTACGGTACCAAATATGTGTACGTTTTTTTAATGTTTTCATTTTTTTCCTTTGGGAAAAAGGTGGTTATTGTTTTTTTTTACTTGAAACTTTTACTTTATACATTTTGACAACATTTTTATTTACTTTTTTTTTTCTTTTTGACTTGAAGGCATGAAGCCCTGATCGTTATTTAATACACTGCACTACCTACATAGTGCAGTGTTTTTGAGCTGTTTGTTATACACTGACAGCAAGCCTATTAGGCTCCACATTCAGGCAGGATCTAATAGGCTTCCGTACTTGTCAGACAAGGAGGCCGTTGTCAGGCATCCGGTTGCCGTAACAAACATTGGTGCCCCTGCGTGTCGCAGGGGTGCCGATATGCTAGAAACCACCTAGATGCAGCGATCGCTTTTGACGGATTGGAGGTTAGCTCTGGTTCTGGCCATACAGCAGGGTGTCAGCTGTAGCATACAGCTGACACCCGCTTGTGATGGAGCTGGCTCTGCTTCTGAGCCCACTGCCACGCACAGTTACGTGCTGTTGCGTTAAATACCTAACGGCAGCGACGTAACTGCCATGTCGTAAGGGGTTAAAGGGATTAGGGATGAGGGGGGTCTAGGGAAGAGAGATGTCTTTTAATGTTTAAAAATAGGTTATAGAGAGGCCATCAGGCCCCAAACGTTTACCATTTAGAATCCACCCAAAGGTCTGTAAAAATTCTTGGAATGTATAGGGTGCCAAAAGTAAGCATTTGCCCTTGTGGGAAAGGGAGGACAGATTCAGGGAGACTAGAACATTGTCTGAAATATCTGGTGCCTTAGGGTCAGTGGGAGGTCATAAAGGGAGTTGTAAAAGAAAATAAATTTGTGGGTGATGCTCTCGCTGTCGGATACTCTGTCGGATACTTTCGACTCAGGCACCGTTTTGATCTTGGAAATAAAGGAGAGCTCTGAATGCTTTTTTTTTATAAGGGAGGGCATGACTTTGGAGCCTCTGTCCCCGTTAGCATAGAATTTTAATTAGCTAGTGTAACGTCCGCGGTCGCAGACTCCTCTCATCCTGCCGACGCCTTCCTTCCCGGAGATGCCAGCACATGCGGCCGTCCTGTCCTGTAGTGACCACTATGGTGTGTGTTCAAGCTCAGTCCCAGCCTTAAAGGGCAAGAGCGCACACATGTTTAGAATTATCTAATCACCCTGGACTATAAGAAGGGCCCTGCCCTTTCAGTCATTGCCTGAGCATTGTTATGTTTACCCGTGTTAGTCTTGCAAATGGTCCCTTAGTGTTTTCCATTTCCCAGTGTTCCAGTTTCACTACCTGTATCCTCTATCCCATGCTACCTGGTTCCTGTGCCTTAGAGAGTTGGAGTCATGTTGTGCTACCGATCACGTCTGCTGTGTTACACCACACCTAGTGTCTGCTGCCAAGGTCCCATCCGAGCCTAACCATCGCTACTGTCTGAACTACCACAGGTACCCTTACTCGGACTATAGACTTTATTTGGTACACTGTGTGGCCAGCTGCTATCCTGCTGCAGCGGTATGGCCCAGTGGGTCCACATACCCACAGATCGTGACAGCTATATTGCTACAATTTGGATGACCGTATATTCAGGAGATCTTTTATTTGTTTCCTCAGTTCTGAGAGGTCGAGAGAGCCAGAGATTTTTTTACCTAAAGTGCAGCTTTGCTTTATTTCTTGAGCTTTGATCCAAGGGCAATAAATTCCCCTTAAATGAAAGCCTTCTGAGTTTCCCAAACTAGGGGAGTAGAAACATTAGGAGTCTCATTTCTTACTAAAAAGTTAGATAATACTTCTTGCACCAGAGTCACCTCTTTATCCAGGTCAAGAAGAGTTTTATTATGTCTCCATGTCTAGGCCCTAGGGAGTAGGGTATACACAGAGAAGGTCATATGCATAGAAGCATGGTCTAAGATTGTGTTATTCCCAATCTCTATTGACTGGACTGAGGGAAAGTGTGTTTTAGATATAAACTGGTAGTCTAGCCTGTCATATGTGTTGTGTACTGTGGAGCGGAAAGGATAGTCCTTATCACCTGGATGCAAAAGGTGCCAGAGATGTATTGCGCTTGTATTTCATCAACTTGTTAGGGGGGAGAATCTAAAAAGGGGTTAATTGCTAAACTGAGTTCTCCCCTGATCAGTAGGATAACTTATGCAAAAAAAGTTTGTCTAGGGTCTCCAGCATCCAGGCAACTTGATGTATGTTAGTGGCATATAGATTTGATCTTGTGACTAGGGTACTTGCTATCGAACCTTTTATATAGCAGCCACCAGGGCTATCGAACCTTTTATATAGCAGCCACCAGGGTCTTTTTGAGAAAGGGAAAGCAAGAAGGGTTTATTTCAAGTACAATGCTTGGCCCCTTAGAAGCAGAGGAAGGGTGAAAACTATGAAACCATTAGGAGTAGTAATGGTGGGTGAGTTTGGGGATATGGTGTGCTTTAAAGTGGGTTTCTTGTATTAAAAAAATATTTGAGCCTGTCTTTTGTAAGAGAGTAATAATTTGGCTACGTTTGCGGGGGTCATTGAAGCCTTTTACATTATATGACATTGTACATAATTTATTGTCGGTAGTCACTGGGGTAACCATGGAGAATGGTGAATGTAAAGTTAACAAAGTGATCAGACATAGAGGGGCGGTAGGGCACTTGTAGGAGGGAAATGGGAAATGTAAACATTGGAGAAATTGTGAGTGGGGGTTGAGTTTCTTGTGGGGGTGAAATGACCAAAGTTGTAATCACATATAAATTGTTGGACAGCTAACCCCAAATTCCTAGTTATAGAAGGCTTCGTTCACATCTGCGTGTAGAGTGGCACTAAGGAGACAATTGGTTTCCTTCATACGTTATTAAAGTGAATAACATTAGTAATACGCTGAGTGGTCAACTAGAGACCAGGGACCTCAACCGAATGCATGAGTCCCAGCCGGTACGGGTTGCGTCTAATATTAGTTTCTGACCAGAAGGTCGTTGTTCCTACTGCGCCTCCGTGGATCACTGCGGGCACCACCACACTACCTCACGGCCTACTCCAAGAGTAAGAGTGAAGCCCTCTGCTCTTGGTTGCGCTACGAACTTAGTGAACATCGCTGCTACGCCAATGCGGATCCTAGTGGCAGTTAACCACTACCTTTCGCAGTATCACCAGTCACACATTCAAGCGGTTGCTTGCAAACATCACAAGCAACCCAATTAACTCTGTCAACAGGGAAATGGTGCCACAGCATTAGTTCGTAGTTCACAATTCAATTTACAGGCTACCGTCCCTTTAAGACCAACTCTGCATTAAACACTCTCTGCTTCACCAGAACTCTAAAATGTTTCACTTAACTTGTCTTGCAGGGCCTACTGGGTGCCAATAGGAAAGTCTGAGTGTCATGCAGCTTTCAGCAGGCTTCTTCACCATATCAGAGCTGCTCCGTTTGATGAATGAGTACTACACTTGACTCTCTTCCTCTGTTCCTGGCTAATAAGGATGCAATTTAGCCTCCATTCACTTCTTGAGGCTGAGGAAGGCCCTGCCTCGCCCTCACAAGCCTCTCTCCCTCTCTCCACAGGTGTGTCACATGGCACACACTGTTCCTCACTTCCTGTCAGACAGCTCTATATCTTAAGTCACTGGTACTGCAGTGACACATAGTGGCTGCAAATAACATGGCAGGCATATATTAGATAACACATAGATGCAAATAAAACATGAGCAGTCATCATTCCACACAGGAGGGAACACAGAATGAAGGTACCAACAAACATGAAAGCTGCACAGTGAAGACAGTTCAATTTAAAGGGGTAGTATCACCCCCTTACATGCGTTTGGGTTACGTTCATGGGTTTCGTCAGACCTTTCCATTAGGGGTACCCATGAAAGTAAACCAAACAGAAACCATAGCTTTCCATGTGCATTGCCATTAATTTCAATGGAAATGCTTCCGTTGCTAATGGTTTCCGTTTGTCTCCGTTGCGTAAAGTTTAAGTTTAAGTTTTTTTGCAGAATGAATAGCGTAGTCGCAGGGTTCCCCTGACAGAAAGGTCGAAAGGAACATACAAACGGAACCCCAACGTAGATGTGAACGAAGCCTAGCAGGAGTTTTAAATATGGTCTAAAAACCATTTACATTATAAGTATTCCTAGATAAGGTGATCTTGACAATAATAATAACAACAACAACAACAACAACAACAACATCATAAGGGTACCTGTAAACAACAATCAAAAAAAGAAATAAAGGACACAGTAAATGTAAGACATTTAGGTGATGTCCAAGTCTTGTTTAATGTCTTGTTTAATGTCCTGTAAATTTAGGACTACAGGGTTAAGTGCTTTAGCCAAAGCACGAGTGATAAAGTATCTAGCAACGGGTAAATCCTTATTTAATTGTGCATCTTCATCATCAATGTAAATCTCAGGAGCATTGTCAGGAGGTGGATTGGGGAGAGACATTTTGTTAAGGTGAATGCTTTCAGAGCGGTCCTTGGCTGGCTCTGTATAGAGGTTTTTCTTTATGTAGTTGTCTAGGATACAGTTTTTGAAGGCCCCAGGGGTATCTCTAGATCTGCTTGGTCCAATTTTGACCATAAAACTGTCGAGTGCAGATTTTGTAATCCAGGAAGCTGCCCAAGGAGGGTTAGTAGTTCCTGTATTGTTAGGGGATGTTATCAATTATCAAACAAGGGAATTTAGAAAATCTTGACTTTTCTTTAATTAAGTCATACTGTAGATGGGCCTTCAAATTTTAAAGGTTTTGGACGGAATTTGGAACAGAGAGTTATGAGATCCAAATTCAATCTGGATGGAGAAGAGTGAAGACTTTCCAGCAAGTGTTTAATATGTAGGTATGTAAAACATTGCGTCTGGGGAATATGAAATTTAGTAGACAATTCGGGAAAAGGAAGTAGTTTTTCTTTGTCATATAACTGAGATACATTAGTTAAACCTCCTGTTTTCCATATTGTCTAAGTAATTTGTAATGTTTTCTAAGGATTCCAAATAAGCTATTGATGGTAAAGTGGATGTAGTGGAATGGAAATTCCTCCACAGCTCACTCAAATGGTATATAAGGTTAGGCATTTTATCAGAAGTTCTTTGTCCCCATAAAGAGCTAATAAGAAGCGCTTTTAAATTATGTTTAGGAGCCAAAGAGTTTTTAATATGAACCCAATTTTTCTCAATATCTAGAGTCCATCCATTTTTTAGCATAGATATATGCGTGGCAATATAGTAGTCCTCAAGTATTGGTAGGCCCAATCCACCCCTACCCATTCGCCTTGAAAGAGTTGTATAGGCAACTCTTGTTTTTTTGTCTTGCCAAACAAACTTATTTAGTAGAGATTGGGTTGTTATAAAGAATGTTTTTGGCAGTTTTATGGGAAGCGTTTTAAAGATATATAAGAGTTTGGGGAGATACATCATTTGAAAGGATGCAATCCGACCTATCCATGACATTTCCTGTTTATTCTATGTTTTGAGATCATCCTCAATAGTACAAATGAAGTGGCTCATAGTTATGTTTGTAAATTAATGATAGGGATTTAGTTATTGTAGTTCCCAACTATCTAATGCCTATATCTTGCCAATCTAATGAGAAAGTATTTTTAATAGAAGCAAGGGTAGTGCCTTTAATTCTAATTGGAAGAGCTTGTGATTTTGTCTAATTTATTTTGTAATAAGATAATTTCCCATATTGCTCAATAATATCTAAAGCTGATTTCATAGACTTTTCAGTGTTAGTGAGGGAGAGGGGACATCCCTGGCGGGTACCATTTTTGATATTAAAGCTATCTGAGACAACACCGTTGGTAGAAACTCTGGCTGAGGGTGCCATATAAAGATTTAAAATTGCTGAGAGTGTATTTCCCCCAAAGCCCATTCTTTCCAACACCGCAAACACAAATCTCCAATTAATCCTTTTTCAGCATCTAGCATAACCTATAATAACGGTATCATTTTTTTGTCAGCATAATCTACAGGATTCAGAACTCTTCTGGTGTTGTCAGAGGCTTGTCTATTTCTAACGAACTCCACTTGATCAGTCAAGATTAAAGATGGGAGACTAGGTGCCAATCGTTTCGCCAGTAGCTTCGCATATATTTTTAAGTCTGAATTTAATAAAGAGATATGTCGGAAATTTTGAGACTGGGGTTTTGTCCAGTTTAGGTATGGTGATAATCAATACGGAAAGCATTTCTGATGGGAAAGGAGTAACATGCATTGCCCGTTGAAAAATAATTGTAAGGTGACGTAGTAATATTGTATTATAAAGTTTAAAGTAATCATTCGAAAGCCCATCAGGCCCTGGTGATTTGCCATTTGGCAATAAAGTGATGATATCTAAGATCTCTTGAGAAGTGGTAGGTTTGTTAAGGGTGGACAGTTGTTCAGTGGAAACAGAAGACAGGGATATGTTCTCCATAAATTTGTTAAATAAGGCCAAAAAGTCATGATGGCTGAAGAGTCTGACCTTGTAGGTTATATAGATTAGTGTAGTAATCCTTAAATTTGTTTGCTATCTCTCGTGGGTCAATTGTTTTTGAGGAATTGGAGGGATCCAATAAATATGGAATTCTGGACTTGCTTTGTTGTATTTTTAGTCTGTGGGCAAAGAGCCTACCCGCTTTATTATTTTGAGAATAAAATGTAGCTTTGGTTTTTTCAATGCTTTTTCATAATCTTGTAGCAGAAGGTTTTTCAGGTGGTTTCTAAGGGTGGAGAGCGTGGTTGAATGAGCAAGGGAAGGAAGGGCTTCACTGGTGTTTTCTAAGGTCTGGCTCTCCGTAAGGGTCTCTGAGACCTTCTTCTCTCTTTGTTTTTTGTCTCTATGACTTATTTTAACCTGAACTCCTCTAAGAAAGGCCTTTCATAATATATACGGATCTTCAACAGAAGGAGTGTTGAAGTGAAAAAATTCATTCAGATCTTTTTCAATCTCCTTTTTATAAGTGGAGTGACCTAAACTAAAAGTGTTGTTTCTCCATATGTTATTGGTGTCTCTCTTAAACTGTTCTACATTAGTAAGAGTGATAGCTGCATGATCGGTCCATTTAATAAGTTCAATCGTTGACGATTTAGCCTGAAACAAAAGCTGTCTATCTAACAGGAACATGTCTATTCGCGAATAAGAATGGTGTACGTTAGAAAAAAAAGTAAAGTCTCTCTCGGCATGATGTTGGGCCCACCAAACATCATATAATTCCTCATTATGAATGAAAGAGTGGAAGAACATGACCTGTTTACATTGGTAGTGTCCATTCTATCATCTATAATATTATTATAATCACCACAAAGCAAAAGTTTCCCTTGTTTCACCTTTCCTACCAACCGGTATAGTCTATGTAGAAAATGCAGTGATCTAGATTTAGGCCTCATGCACACGACCGTAGCCATGTGCACGGCCGTGATTTTCGGGTCGGCCGGCAGAGGACTGTCAGCCGCGAGCCACCCGCAAATCGTGGGCCATGCACATGGCCGCGGCCATTATTTTCAATGAGCCCGGTCCGCAGAACACGCCCGTAATAAGACATGTCCGTTCTTTCTGCGGTGCGGGCTCCCGGCCATGCACGGACCGTAAAAACTACGGTCGTGTGCATGGCCCCATAGAAATGAATGGGGCCGCAATTCTCCCGTCGTTTTTCGGGGGAATTGAGGCCGCAAAAGCACGTTCATGTCCATGAGGCCTTAGGAGCATATAAGTTTACAGTTGTATATGTAACATTGTTTAAGTAGCAGACTAGAATCAGAAAACGACCTTTGTAATCAGTAGTTTTGGAGATCAGTCTAAACGCTATGGAGTTTCTAATAGCAACCATCACTCCCCGTTTTTTCCTTTTGTCATGAGCTTGATGTACAGGGTGGGCCATTTATATGGATACACCTAAATAAAATGGGAATGGTTGGTGATATTAACTTCCTGTTTGTGGAACATTAGTATATGGGAGGGGGGAAACTTTTCAAGCTGGGTGTTGACCATGGCGGCCATTTTGAAGTCGGCCATTTTGTATCCAACTTTAGTTTTTTCAATGGGAAGAGGGTCATGTGACACATCAAACTTATCGAGAATTTCACAAGAAAAACAATGGTGTGCTTGGTTTTAACGTTACTTTATTCTTTCATGAGTTATTTACAAGCTTTTTTTTTCTTTACAGCCATTGACATGTCGCAGAGGTTAACAGGTGAGGCGCGGATAGAAATTGTGTTGATGTCTGGTGAATGCAGTACCCGGGTCATTGCAGCAGATATCAATGCAAGACACCCTACGAGACCACCCATCTCCCATGCTACAGTTTGCAAACTGCTTGCCAAGTTTCGTGAAACTGGTTCAGTGTTGGATTTGCCCAAATGTGGACGCATGAAAACTGTCACTAATGAAGAAACATCAGTGGCTGTCCTAGCTTCATTCAGCAAGAGCCCACAGCGTAGCACTCGCCGCATGTCACTGGAGAGTGGCATCAGTCGAATATCCCTTCGGCGGATATTAGCTACTCACAAATGGCACCCTTACAAACTCCAGCTGCTGCGGCATCTCAACGAGGATGACCCCGATTGGCGCACTGAATTTGCAGAATGGGCAAAACAAAAATTGGAACAGGACCCTCAGGATGCTGTGAAGATACGAGATGTGCAGCAACTGAAACTACGGATACTGGAAGCCTGTGCTAGCATTTCTTCTGCGGTGTTGCTATCAGTGTGTGAAGAGTGGGAGAAGAGGGTTGCATTGACAATCCAACACAATGGGCAGCACTTTGAACACATTTTATAAGTGGTCAGAAACTTGTAAATAACTCATGAAAGAATAAAGTAACGTTAAAACCAAGCACACCATTGTTTTTCTTGTGAAATTCTCGATAAGTTTGATGTGTCACATGACCCTCTTCCCATTGAAAAAACTAAAGTTGGATACAAAATGGCCGACTTCAAAATGGCCGCCATGGTCAACACCCAGCTTGAAAAGTTTCCCCCCTCCCATATACTAATGTGCCACAAACAGGAAGTTAATATCAGTAACCATTCCCATTTTATTTAGGTGTATCCATATAAATGGCCCACCCTGTATAATTGGAAATAAGCGGTGTTTAACCCCTTCCCGCTCCTTGACGTACTATTACGTCATGGCAGCTGTATCGTTCGCGCTCCATGCCGTAATAGTACGTCTCGGGAGTAACGGCCGTTTCGGCCGTCCTCCCGACACATACAGGAGCTGTGACGCTGCTGTCTTGTTCAGCAGCTGTCACAGCTCCTACAGCGGGGACCGATCGCTGTGTCCCCGCTGATTAACCCCTTAAAAGCCGCGTTCTATAGAGATCGCGGCTTTTTAGGGGTTAAGCTGCCATCGCCGGCCTGCTACGCGATAGCGGCCGGCGATGGTGACTATGGCAACCGGACACCAAACAATGGCGTCCGGCTATGCCATAGACGGAAGCCTAGTGGGTCCTGACAACGTCAGGACCCACTATGCTTGCTGTCAGTGAGTAGCTGACAGTTCTAATACACTGCACTACGCATGTAGTGCAGTGTATTAGAATAGCGATCAGGGCCTCCTGCCCTCATGTCCCCTAGTGGGACAAAGTAATAAAGTAAAAAAAAAGTTAAAAAAAGATGTGTAAAAATAAGAAAATAAAAGTTTTAAAAGTAATAAAAGTAAAAGTCCCACTTTTTCCCTTATCAGGCCTTTATTATTAATAAAAATATATAAACAAACAAATAAACTATACATAATTGGTATCGCCGCGTCCGTAACGGCCTGAACTACAAAATTATTTTGTTATTTATCCCGCACGGTGAACGCCGTAAAAAAAAATATTAATAAACCGTACCACAATCACAATTGTTTGGTCACTTCACCTCCCAAAAAATGGAATAAAAAGAGATCAAAAAGTCGCATGTACCTAAAAATGGTACTGATGGAAAATACAGTTCGTTACGCAAAAAATAAGTCCTTGCACGGCTTTATTGATTGAAAAATAAAAACGTTATGGCTCTTAGAATAAGGTAACACAAAAAGTGAATGATTGTTTACAAAACGTATTTTATTGTGCAAACGCCATAAGACATAAAAAAAAACTATAAACATCTGGTATCGCCGTGATCGTATCGCCCCGCAGAATAAAGTTAATATATCATTTATAGCGCACGGTGAACGCTGTAAAAAAAAAAGTATACAAAAACAATAGTAGAATTGCTGTTTATTAGTCACCACGCCACCTAAAAATGGAATAAAAACTGATCAAAAAGCCGCATGCACCCCAAGAAAACTACAATGGATTCCTCAAGGGGTCTAGTTTCCAAATTGGGGTCACTTTTGGGGGGTTTCCAATGTTTTGGCACCACAAGACCTCTTCAAACCGGACATGGTGCCTAATAAAAAAGAGGGCTCAAAATCCGCTAGGTGCTCCTTTGCTTCGGAGGCCGGTGCTTCAGTCCATTACCGCCCGAGGGTAACATGTGGGATATTTCTCTAAACTGCAGAATCTGGGCAATAAGTATTGAGTTGCGTTTCTCTGATAAATCCTTTTGTGTTATCAAAAAAATGGTATAAAAAGAGTAAATTTCACCTCTACTTTGCTCTAAATTTCTGTGAAACACCTAAAGGGCTCATAAACTTTCTAAATGCTGTTGTGAATACTTTGAGGGGTCTAGTTTCTAAAATGGGGTGTTTGATAGGGGTTTCTAATATATGGGCCCCTCAAAGCAACTTCAGAAATGAACTGGAACCTAAAAAAATAAATAAATGAGGCAATACTTCGCTTCTTACATTATACTGATAATGAGCCGTGCCCACTCCGAGATGACCCCAGTTTTGACCGTTTGTATAAACGGAGACCCCTATTAGACCGTTCCAGTGCCCGGTTTTCCCAAGCATACACCCCCGAGAAGTGTTTTTCTATTGATGAGTCCCTGGTACATTTTAAAGGGAGGGTTCAATTCCGCCAGTACCTGCCAGGTAAGAGGGCAAGGTATGGCGTGAAGATGTATAAGCTGTGCGAGAGTGCATCAGGGTATACCTACAGGTTTAGGATATATGAAGGAAAGGCCACCCCCAAACCAGACTGCATCCTGGACTACAATAGGTACATGGGAGGGATGGACTTGTCAAATCAAGTCCTGAAGCCCTACAGCGCCATGCGGTGTAGTATAAGAAGCTGGCCGGGCACATCATACAGATGGCTTTGTACAATGCGTATGTGCTACGTCGATGTGCAGGCCAGAGGGGAACTTTCCTGGAATTTCAAGATCTAATCTTTAGGGACCAGGAAGGGGGGTGCATCGTACCAGGGCAACACTTTCCAGGAGAAGGTCCCCAAACCGGTGGAAAGGGAAAGAGTCAAAAGAGGTGCAGAGTCTGCTATAAGAGGGGGATAAGGAAGAACACAATATACCAATGTGACACGTGTCCCGAAAAACCAGGGCTCTGTATAAAAGATTGTTTTAAAATGTATCATACATCCCTTGATTTTCAATTTACCCTGATGCACTCCGCACAGCTTACCCCCCTCATCTTTCCCTTCTGAGCCCTGCCGTATGCCCAGGCAGCTGATAACAGCCACATGTAGGGTATTGTCGTACCCAGGAGAACCCACATTACAATTTAAGGGGTGTATATCTCCGGTGGCGCATGCTGGGCACACTATATTGGACACTGAAATGGCATATACATATATAAAATTGCAAATCTCACACTGCACCATCTGCTGCGCATTATCTTTTACACAGTACCTGTGGGGTCAAAATGCTCACTACACCTCTAGATGAATGTCTTAAGGGGTGTAGTTTTTAAAATGGGGTCACTTCTCGGGGGTTTCAACTGTACTGGTACCTCAGGGGCTTCTGCACACATGACTTAGCACCAGAAAAGCTCCAGTAGGCCAAATGGTGGTCCTTTCCTTCTGAGCCCTCCCATGGGCCCAAAGGGCAGTTTATCACCACAAATGGGGTATTGCCGCACTAAGGACAAATTGGGCAACAAAATGGGGTATGTTGTTCCTTGTGAAAATAAGAAATTTTGATCAAAAATGACATCTTATTGGAAAAAATATCATTTTTTTCATTTCACAGCCCAATTCAAATAGGTGCTGTGAAAAAACTGTGCGGTCAAAATGATAACAAAAACCATAAATGAATTCCTTGAGGGGTGTAGTTTCCAAAATGGGGTCACTTCTGGTGGGTTTCCATTGCTTTGATACCTCTGGGGCTCTGCAAATGCAACATGGCACCCGAAAACCAATCCAGCAAAATCTGGACTCCAACAAACACATAGCGCTCCTTTCCGTCTGAGCCCTCCCATGGGCCCAAACGGCAGTTTATCACCACAAATGGGGTATTGCCGCACTCAGGACAAATTGGGCAACAAAATGGGGTATGTTGTTCCCTGTGAAAATAAGAAATTTTGATCAAAAATGACATCTTATTGGAAAAAATATAATTTTTTTCATTTCACAGCCCAATTCAAATAGGTGCTGTGAAAAACCTGTGCGGTCAAAATGATAACAAAAACCATAAATGAATTCCTTGAGGGGTGTAGTTTCCAAAATGGGGTCACTTCTGGTGGGTTTCCATTGCTTTGATACCTCTGGGGCTCTGCAAATGCGACATGGCACCCGAAAACCAATCCAGCAAAATCTGGACTCCAACAAACACATAGTGCTCCTTTCCTTCTGAGCCCTCCCATGGGCCCAAACGGCAGTTTATCACCACAAATGGGGTATTGCCGCACTAAGGACAAATTGGGCAACAAAATGGGGTATGTTGTTCCCTGTGAAAATAAGAAAATTTGATCAAAAATGACATTTTATTGGAAAAAATATCATTTTTTTCATTTCACAGCCCAATTCAAATAGGTGCTGTGAAAAAACTGTGCGGTCAAAATGATAACAAAAACCATAAATGAATTCCTTGAGGGGTGTAATTTCCAAAATGGGGTCACTTCTGGTGGGTTTCCATTGTTTTGATACCTCAACGCCTCTTCAAACCTGGCATGCTGCCTAAAATATATTCTAATAAAAAAGAGGCCTCAAAATGCACTAGGTGCTTCTTTGCTTCTAGGGCTTGTGTTTTAGTCCACGAGCGCAGTAGGGCCACATGTGGGACATTTCTAAAAACTGCAGAATCTGGACAATACATATTTAGTAGTGTTTCTCTGGTAAAACCTTCTCTGTTACTAAAAAAAAATTGAATAAAATTGAAATTCAGCAGAAAAAATGAAATTTGCAAATTTAATTTCCACTTTGCTTTAATTCCTGTGAAATGCCTGAAGGGTTAAAAAACTTTCTATATGCTGTTTTGAATACTTTGAGGGGTCTAGTTTTTAAAATGGGGTGTTTTATGGGGGTTTCTAATACATAGGCCCCTCAAATCCACTTCAGAACTGAACTGGCACCTTCAAAAAAAGGCTTTTGAAATTTTCTTAAGAATATGAGAAATTGCTGTTTATGTTCTAAGCCTTGTAACGTCCAAGAAAAATAAAAGAATGTTCAAAAAACGATGCCAATCTAAAGTAGACATATGGGAAATGTGAACTAGTAACTATTTTGGGTGGTATAACCGTCTGTTTTTCAAGCAGATGCATTTAAATTCTGAAAAATGCTATTTTTTGTAAATTTTCTCTAAATTTTGCAATTTTTCACAAATAAAGACTGAATATATCGACCAAATTTTACCACGAACATGAAGCCCAAAGTGTCACGAGAAAACAATCTCAGAATCGCTTGGATAGGTTTAAGCATTCCGACGTTATTACCACATAAAGTGAAATATGTCAGATTTGAAAAATGGGCTCTGAGCCTTAAGGCCCAAACTAGGCTGTGTCCTTAAGGGGTTAAGCCTGATGTGAGTCTTTTTCTATAAGGTGTGTTTATTGAGTGCAAAGGATGTTTGAATGGAGGGACAATGCCTCTTTCCATAATAATGAGCGTTTTTGTGGACAATTTAGTCCCTTTACATTAAGTGATGTACAGTGTAAGGCCATTTTGATGTATAAGAGTGTGAATGCATATCACCAATTGAGTAATACAAAACAGTAAAAAGGAGTGAAAAACATATATAACAGCAAACAATCGCATTCTACAAGAAAATGTGTATAAGAAAACTAGCTAACACTGTTGTGTTAGTTTACCAGTGGGATAAAGTCTGGTCTGAGGCCGACTTATACAGGAACGCTCCCGATTGTGCACATTAGAACAGTAAGCCTTCATGATCTTTGTTTTTATCTGAAAGGGGTAATCTGTCATTCCTTCTGAAGAGGTTGAGGGGGTTGGTGATCTTTTAATTGTAAGTTCACAGGTATATTCCATAAAGCAAGCAGTTATTTTCCTTCTTCCATCGTTTTTATAATGTGGGTACTTCCGTCTCGTGTAATAAGGATTTTAACCGGGAATCCCCATCTGTATAGTGTATTTCTAAGTGCCAATGTTATAGGATCCAGAGATTTGCGTTGTCTCAGTGTATGAGCAGATAAATCTTTATATAATTTCAGATTGTGGAATGGGTCAGGTAACACTTTATGTCGTCGAGCTTTATCCAGAAGTTCAAAAGTAAGGAGGCGGGGTAAACTCGGAAAGACTTGAGGAATGAAGATATGACTCTTTTCAAACGAAGATTTGACTCTTTTCAAACGAAGATATGACTCTTTTATGCTCATTAGCATACGTGTGGGAATACTAAAAAACTGAATACTAAAGCTACAGAGCCGACTAAGAAGACAATTATAGGTTATATAGAAATGATTATTCGCCCACTACCACCAGGTAGTGCTGGTTTAATAGGTGAAATGCTGGTGACAGGTTCCCTTTAATGTAGCTCACATATTTGCTGTTTAATTAGTATTATTATTATTATAATAATTATTGCAGAGTTGTGATGGAACCAATAGTCTAGAATTCCTGGCTGTATGTTATAGTGCAAAATTGTCCTTGGGGTAGACCAAACTGGCCTTGAAGTGGAAATCTGTGAATGCCTGGGTAGTTGTTTTATTTCAGATATAACTTGATCTTGAGAGAAGGTAGATAATAAATAGCATCAGATCTGTACCACCAACAGTGAAGACTGTGTGACAGGCCAGAAAGGAACTAGGTAAGTATTTTTCTGCATTTTCTTCATTTAAATACATACCTTATAGTATGTTCACATTTGTTAGTTACATTTCAGAAAATTTGTTGGTGAAATTGTGTATAAACATCATTCAGATGCATTGCACAGTTACAGGCAAAAAAAAGTGCCATGTGTATATTTAAACTTAATATTTACTGCTGATCCTTTAAGATCTGAAATTCTTCCCTGCTAAACTGTTGACCAAGTAATTTCCAGTTATTCACCCTTATTGATAATTCAGTATCTTGCTAGTCCTAGGCATGGTGGATTATTACAATAGTACTGAATTATTAATTCAGTTATATGACCATGCAGTCAATAACTGTTGTAGCAATTATTGTCAGTTTACCATTATTTTTGTGTCCATGTGATCAATGGTGGCTATACAGAGGTGAAAATCTCCAGTTATAATCAATGAGACAATGAAAGTGAAAATTTTTAATACTATAATCAATTTACATTATGACATACGGAGGATTGATGCAAATAACATGTTCAATGTTTACGTTTCTTGGACTTAGCTCTGATATATCCATTACAATCAATATTACAACGGGGACAAAGTACTATTCTAATCGCAAAGGCATAATAATGAAAAAATACTGATATAGTAGCCGTGGTCAGAGCATACTTCTTTACAAATATTTATAGGCAATTATTATATTATTAATAACGGAGGTGATACAAAGAACAAAGGCTCACTAATAATGCATTTACATACATGACATACATCTGGAGAGTATATTAATGTGTATAGATATATATATATATATATGTACACATTTCTATGTATTATATTTATGCCTAAAAACTAGCTGTATATACTGTTATGGAATCGCCAGTTGAGCAATTCCCATGGTGGAAGTTTATGGAATTGCTAGGTGAGCAATTCCACAAAGGCTGCTGGAGACTCTCAGGAGTGAGCATGCATATTCCGCAACCCCAAATCCGTTACAGCTCTGATCAACAGAGTCTAAGGCTACTGTATGGTGTTCGCCAGATTTTTGCTGCATAGAACCCAGGCTGTTTTAAAAAAGTTCAGTGTTGGATAAGAGGTGCAATGCAGGCTATACCAGAACAGGTAACAAGACAGCCAGAGGGTAAACAGAAAGTCTAAATCAATAATCAAGTGGATGTCAGGAATAGCAGAGGTCAGAAAAAGCCAGGAGCAGAAAGTCCAAATCAGCAAACAAGGGGTAATCCAGAGACAAGCCGGGGTCCAGTTCCAAGAGGTCCAAGAAGTCAAAGGTACAGGGTATAGTCAGTAGCTTGATCAAAACACATGCAGACAGGAAAATTCACAAGCAAAAAAAAAGGGGAGGAAGCCATGTATAAATATTCCACACTTACACCTGACAGGAAGAAAGACAGAGAAGGGGGATAGGCTGAACAAGTAGAACCAGAACCACCCAGAAGCTAAACTAGTAGTCATGGCAATCTTAAAGGAACAGACGTTTCCTAACAGTGCCCCCCTTTCTACGAGAGGCCACCGGACCCTTAAACCTCGGTCTAGGTTTTAAAGGAAACTTCAAATGAAAGATTTTAAGTAAACGACTAGCATGTACCGAGTAGGCAGGAGCCCATGTTCGTTCCTCTGGCCCATACCCCTTCCAGTGCACCAAGTACTGGAGAGTACCCCTGACCTTTCTGGAGTCCACAATCCTCTGAACCTCAAACGCCATATCTCCTTCTACCTGAACTGGAGGAGGAGGTTTCTTGAGTGGATTAGATGTTGGAAAAAAAAATTAAGGAGAGATTTGTGAAAAACATCCTAAATTTTAAAAGACGGAAGAAGAGCCAGATGAAAAGACACAGGGTTAATAACTTCAACAATTTCATATGGACCAATATACCTAGGGGCAAACTTACGAGACAGTATTTTCAGTCACAGATTTTTAGTAGAAAGCTACACCTTTTCACCCACACTAAACACAGGACCCACCGTACGTTTTTTGTCAGCATTTTTCTTTTGAATAAATTGGGAGTTTTTCAGGTAGAATTGAACCTGAGCCCAAACTGTGCACAGTTTATTTGATTCAACTTCTACCTCAGGGTTATCATTATAAGAGGCGGAAAACTAAACAAAACGAGGATGAAAACCATAATTACAGAAAAACGGCGAGATATCAACAGAAACATGGTGACAATTATTTATAGCATATTACGCTGATGGTAGATACGAGACCCATTTAGCCTGGTTATCAGCAATATAACACCTAAGATACTGTTCCAAGGTTTGATTAAAGCTTTCAGTTTGACCATTAGTCTCATGGTGAAATGCACAAGAGAAAGATAATTGTACACCAAGTTTCTTACAGAAAGTTCTCCAGAAGTTAGTCACAAATTGTACACCTCTATCAGAGACAATATTTTCTGGAATACCATGCAGACAAACCACTTGATCAATAAATAATTTAGAGTTCTGGAATCAGGGCGTTGAGGCAATTGAATGAAATCACACATTTTACTGAAACAGTCCACCACAACCCAAATGGCAGTTTTCACCTTCAAAGGGAGGCAAATCAGTGATAAAGTCTATAGACAGATGAGACCAAGGTTTATGTGGAACAGACAATGGTAGTATTACACCCATAGGACGCGTTCGTGGAGTCTTAGCGCGAGCGCAAACATCACAAGCAGAGACATAGGAACTCACATCATGAGACAAAGATGGCCACCAATAGAGCCCCAAGACTATTTTTTTAGTACCAGTTATCCCTGGATAGCCACACATAACAGAATCATGTAACTCATTGAGCAAACGAAATGTGAACTGAGCAGGCACAAACAACCTCCCAGCAGAAATGGTTTGCGGAGCAAGTTGCTGACATTCTTTAACCCCTTCCCGCACCTTGGCGTAAATGCACGTCCAGGTGAGTAGTAGCTTCGCGCACCTGGGCGTGCAGTTACGTCCGCGCTTTTAAAAGTTGACCGCCGCGCGGCGCTGCACCGCAGCGGCGGTTAACTGTGCAGGGCGTCTGCTGCCCTGCTCTCCCCGTTGCCGATCAGCGGCCTGTCGCCGCTGAAATCGGCAATTAACCCCTTCGATGCGGTGGTCGATTGCGATCACCCCATCGAAGAGGTTTACAGCGGATCGGCAGCCCCCCACATGCATTTGCGGGGGCTGGCGATCCTTATCATGGCAACCAGAGGCCAGACAATTACCTCCGGGTTGCCATGTACGGAAGCCTCGGAGGATCAGCCTCCGGCCGGTCCTCCGATGCTTCCTGTCAGTGTGACAGTTACGTCACAATAACAGTTAGAACACATTACACTACGTGTGTAGTGTAATGTGTTCCAGCAGCGATCAGAGCTACAAGTCTAAGTGTCCCCTAGTGGGACAAGTGAAAAAAGTAAAAAAAAGATAATAAAAATGTTTTTAAAAAGTGTAAAAATAAAAGTTAGAAGTGACATAAACAAAGAATGCTTTTTTTCCTATAATACTGTAAGTCTTTTATTATAGGAAAAAAATGAACACGTTAAAAAAAGTACACATATTTGGTATTACCGTGTTCGTAATGACCCCAATTCTAAAACTGTAATATTATTTTTCCCGCACGGTGAACACCGCGAAAAAAATAAACGAAAAACAGTGCCCGAATCACAATTTTTGGGTTACCAACCCTCCCAAAATATACAATAAAAAGTGATCAAAAAGTCGCATGTACGCCAAAATTGTACCGATACAAACCACATACCGTCCTGCAAAAAACAAGCCCTTACACCGCTTTTTTGACTGAAAAATAAAAAAGTTATGGCTCTCAGAATATGGTGACACAAAAAAAGAATTTATTTTATAAATAAGTGATTTTATTGCACAAACGCTGCAAAACATAAAAAAATTATATACATATGGTATCGCCGTAATCGTATCGACCCGCAGAATAAAGTAAAATGGTCATTTATAGCCCAGGGTTAAGGCCATAAAAAAACGAATAAAAAACATTGTCAGAATTGATGGTTTTTGGTCACTTTGCTTGCCAAAAAATTAAATAAAACGTGATCAAAAAAATTTCTGGTACCCCAATATGGTGCCAATGAAAACCTACAGATTGCAAAGAATAAGCCCTCACCCACGTCCGGTGGAGAAAAAATTAAAAAGTTCTGGCTCTCAGAATATGGCGATGCAAAATGTGCAGTGTCCAAAAGCAGATAAGATCGGGCGCCATTTATCAGTGCGGCACTGGCCACATATCTGCGGATTATTATTTATTTACTGCATTATTATACCCTCTTATTATACCCTGATGTACCCCGCACAGATAACATGTACCCTGCTGTACCCCGCACAGATAAAATATGCCTGCGGGGAGGAAAAAATGAAAAAGGAAAATAAAAAAATGGATCAGTCCAGAAAGGGTTAATTACTTTCTAATGAAAAAACATTTATGACCACACGTGGGGTATAGCCATACTCGGGAGAAATTGCTTTACAAATGTTGGGCAGCTTTTTCCCCCTTTATCCTTTGTGAAATTGAAAAAATGTAACATTTTAGTGGAAGAAATGTTGATATTCATTTTCACGGCCTAATTCTAATAAATCCTGCAAAAGACTTGTGGGGTCTAAATGCCCACTATATCTCTAGATATATTCTTTAAGTGGTTCTAATTTCCACTTTTGGGGGGCTTCCACTGCTTCGGTCTCTCAGTGGCTTTGCAAATGCGACATCGCACCCAAAAACCATTTCAGCTAAATTTGAGCTCCAAAAGCCAAATAGCGCTCCTTCCCTTCTAAGCCCTGCTGTGGGTCCAAACAGCAGTTTATTACCACATATGGCATATTTCCGTAATCAGGAGAAATTGTTTTACAAATGTTGGGGTGCGTTTTGTCCTTTATTCCTTGTAAAAATAAAAAATGGCTACCTTTTTTCAAAAAAAAAGTTGATTTTTACCTTTACAGAATAATTCCAATGAATTCAGCAAAACAACCGTGGGGTCAAAATGCTAACTTTACCCCTAGAAAAATTCCTTGATGAGTGTAGTTTCCAAAATGGGGTCACTTTCCGGGGGTTTCCACTATTTTGTTCCCTCCAGTGCATTTCAAACGCGACACGGCACTGAAAACTATTCCAGCAAAAACAGAATTTCAAAATCCAAATGGTGCTCCTACCCTTCTAAGTCCTGCTGTGGGTCCAAACAGAAGTTTATTACCACATATGGGGTATTGCTATAATCAGGAGAAATTGCTTTACATATGTTGGGGTGTTTTTTCTCTTTTATTCCTTGAAAAAATTACAAATTTCTACGTTTTTTCAGAAAAAAAGTAGATTTTCATCTTCACAAACTAATTCAAATAAATTTAGCAAAAAATCTGTGGGTTCAAAATGCTAACTATACCACTAGATAAATTCCCTGAGAGGTGTAGTTTCCAAAATGCGGTCACTTTTGGGGGTCTTTATTGTTTTGGCCCCACAAGACCTCTTCAAACCTGACATGGTACCTAAAATATATGCTAAAAAAAAGGAGGCCCCAAAATCCACTAGGTGCTCCTTTGCTTCTGAGGCCGGTATTTCAGTAAATTAGCGCACTAGGGCCACATGGGTATTTCTAAAAACTGAAGAATCTGGGCAATAAATAATAAGTTACATTTCTCTGGTAAAAGCTTCTGTAGTATAGAAAAAAATGTATTACAAATGAATTTTGTAAAAAAAAAATGAAATTTGTAACTTTCACCTCTACTTTGCTTTAATTCCTGTGAAATGCCTAAAGGTTTAATACACTTTCTGAATGTGGTTTTGAATACCTTGAGGGGTGCAGTTTTCAAAATGGGGTGATTTATGGGGACTTTCTAATATATAAGGCCCTCAAAGCCACTTTAGAACTGAACTGGTCCTTGTAAAAATCGCCTTTTGAAATTTTCTTGAAAATATGAGAAATCGCTGCTAAAGTTCTAAGTCTTGTAACGTCCTAGAAAAATAAAAGAATGCTCAAAAAACGATGCCAAACTAAAGTAGACATATGGAAAATGTTAACTAGTAACTATTTTGTTTGGTATTACTATCTGTTTTACAAGCAGATACATTTAAATTTCGAAAAATGCTAATTTTTGCAAATTTTCTCCAAATCTTGGTGTTTTTTTTACAAATAAATATTGAATTTATCAACCAAATTTTTTCACTAACCTAAAGTACAATATGTCACGAGAAAACAATCTCAGAATCTCTTGGATAGGTAAAAGCATTCCGGAGTTATTACCACATAAAGTGACACATGTCAGATTTGAAAAATCGGCTTCGTCCTGAAGGCCAAAACAGGCTCAGTCCTGAAGGGGTTAAACTCAGTTGCAAGTTTATTAGTAGTAGACAAAGACATGCAAGAATCATAACATTTAGAATTCCACTTAATCAAATCTGCTTTTATCTTATCAATATGTGTTATGTGTCTGCAACCATGAATATTACATCAGAAGGCAAATTTTCTAGGATAAAGAAAGTGATTAGTTCAGTATGCAAGGTACCCACTTCCAGAGTAACAGGCGTTGTAGGGAACTTGATGGACCCCTGAGAGAGAGGGGTATCATTTATAGCAGAGACTTTTACTGGGGTACTCAACTGAACAAGGGGCATAGCCAATTTTTTTGCAACCTGAATATCCAAGAAATTAGCCACAGAACCACAATCTACAAAAGCTTGACCAGAAATACAAACATGATTAAACCATACATTAACAGGCAAATCTATTTTTTGAGAAAATGTGGGAAAAACCTGACAGCCCAGATGGCATTCCCTGGGACCATCTAGGCTCTGAAGTTTTCCGGAGCTGGATATTTTGGAACAGTTCTTGAGTATATGACCAGCGCCACCGCAATAGAAACACAGCCCTCTGCGTTTCAGAAAAAGTCTCCGTTCTTGAGATGACATAGTGGGGCCTATCTGCATGGGTTCTTGTGTAACAGATGAAAGGACCTCAGCGCAAGGAAGGGGAGAGGCCATTGCTGTTTTTTAATTTTTGCGCTCTCTTAGTCGTCGATCAAGACGCACAACAAGAGTCATGGTATCCTCTAAAGCCAAGGGAGTAGGGTAATTTATTAGGAGATCCTTCAAGATTTCAGAAAGGTATCGGTGGAATTGACATTGAAGGGCTGCATTATTACACTATGAAGAAACGGACCACTGTTTCAATTCTGAACAATAATCTTCGACAGTTCGCTGTCCTTGCTGGAGAGATAACAGATTGGCCTCAGCCACTGCAGTGATATCTGGTTCTCCATATATTAAACCTAATATCTCAAAAAAGATCTCAGCAGAAAAAAGATCTGTTGCATCAGGTCTCAAGGAAAAGGCCCAGGTTTGAGGATCTTCCTGAAAAAGAGAAATGACGACAACAACTCGCTGCTGCTCAATTCCTGAGGAGAAAGGTCTTAGTCGGAAATACAACTATCTCAAAAATTATCAAAAGACTTACGATCACCAGAAAAAATCAGGTAAGTTCACTTTAGGTTCGACCGAAGTTGCGACTGGAACGACTGCTTGGACCTGTGCAGTTTAATGATGTTGAATCCTTCTGGCTAGATCATGTACCAGCTGAGTCAGATTCTGCATCTGTTCCACATAGTGAAAAAATTATATTTTCATGGCTTGTGAATATGTTATGGAATCGCAAGTTGAGCAATTCCCAGGGTGTGAGTTTATGGAATTGCTAGGTGAGCGATTCCCAAAAGGCTGCTGGAGACTGTCGGGAGCGAGCTTGCAAATAAATCCGCAACCCCAAATCCGTCACAACTCTGATCAACAGAGTCTAAGGCTACTCTATGATGTTCGCCAGAGCCCACCACAAGACATTGTTTTTTTGCTGCATAGAACCCAGCTTTTTACAACAGAGTTCAGTGTTGGATAAGAGGTGCAATGCAGGCAATACCAGAACAGGTAACAGGACAGCCAGAGGGTAAACAGAATGTCGAAATCAATAAGCAAGTGGATGTAAGAATAGCAGAGGTTAGAACCAGCCAAGAACAGAAAGTCCAAATCAGCAAACAAGGGGAAATCCAGAGACAAGCCGAGGTCCAGGTACAAGAAGTCCAAGAAGTCAAGGGTACATGGTATAGTCAAAACCTTGATCAAAACACATGCAGACAAGAAAATTCACAAGCAAAGAAAAAGGGGAGGTAGCCAGGTATAAATACTCCACCCTTACACCTGACAGGAAAAAGACAGAGAAGTGGGATAGGCTCAACAAGTAGAACCAGAACTGCCTAGAAGCTAGACTACTAGTCATGTTGATCCTAAAGCAACAGACGTTTCCTAAAATATACATTGGCATTGGGGTTGTTTTTGGAATATACTCACTTCTGCTTAAATTTCAATGTTCATATTCTCTTTAAAAGTCAGATTATAATACAAAAGAAACTGGGAGAGTGTGTACAAGGGACTTAAGAGAAGATAAATCTTGGAATGTCATACAATTGTAATGACAGGGATAGGGAAACGAACAAGTGAGCCCTAATCCACCCGCCACTCTGTCCCTGCCTACTTGCAACAACCCACCCTAGGCGACGGGGTACAACTGGGCGGCGGTCCCTACGCTCAGTAAGTACACGAGACAAACATACATGGGAATACAAAGCAAAGGGAAAGTTGCCCACGGCAACACCGTGAGCAACAGAGTGGTGAACGAGCCAAGTCAAACCAGGAGAGCATGAGGTACCAAACGCAGAGCAGAAGAGTAGTCAGTAAGCCAAGGTCAGTATGGAGCAGGATCAAATAGTTAGGAGCTGTAGCTGGGCCAGGAAACCACACGGAAAGAATCACAAGCAAGGAGGAACAGGAAAGGCAGGTATAAATAGACAGAGGGCGGGAGCTAGCTCCGTCTGGCCAGGCTGCGATAGGCTCTCCCACTCCTAAGCCTGCCATCCTGAGTGGTGGAAGAAGGAGTCAGTCTCAGAGACGTAGATTCAGGTGTAGACTGATTACCTATGGGAATTAACCCCGAAGCTGTGCCTGGCAGATCCTTTACAGTACCCCCCCTTTTATGAGGGGCCACCGGACCCTTTCTAAGTGGACCTGGTTTACTGGGGAAGCGAAGGTGGAATTTCCTGACCAATACCCCAGCGTGAACATCCCGGGCGGGTATCCTCTCCTCAGGCCTGTATCCTCTCCAATGGACCAGGTACTGGAGGGAGCCTTGGACCATCTTGCTGTCCACAATCTTGGCCACCTCGAATTCCACCCCCTAAGGGGTGAGAACGGGAACAGGAGGTTTCCTCGAGGGAGCCAAGGACGGGGAGCAGCGTTTAAGGAGGGAGGCATGAAACACGTCGTGTATACGAAAAGATGGGGGTAACTCCAGCCGGAAGGAGACAGGATTGAGGACTTCAATTACTTTATACGGCCCAATAAACCGGGGAGCAAACTTCTTGGACGGGACCTTAAGACGCAAGTTCCTAGACGATAACCACACCAGATCCCCGACCATAAAAAAGGGGTTAGCAGAACGTTTTCTATCGGCCTGAGTTTTTTGTAAGCTCTGGGACACCTCTAGGTTCTTCTGAACCTGGGCCCAGACTGTGCACAGTTCCCGATAAACGACCTCTACCTCGGGATTGTTGGAACTACCAGGTGAAACGGAGGAGAACCGTGGATTAAACCCAAAATGACAGAAAAAGGGGGAGACCCCTGACGAGTTACTGACGCGGTTATTAAGGGAAAATTCAGCGAGGGGAATGAATGAGACCCAATCATATTGACAGTCAGAGATAAAACACCTTAAAGGAACAGTGCCACAAAAAAAAAAAATTTGATATCAATTTGCATTTAGTGTTTTATTATAAAATCTTTTATTTATGTGTGTGTTTGTGTTTTACTTTTTTCTTTTTTCTAACTTTTACTTCACTATGGGGGCTGCCATGTTGTTTTTCATCTCTGTATGTGTCGATTAACGACACATACAGACATGGAATACGGCAGCTACAGTCCATAGGAGTCAATGAACGGGACCCGTTCCATTGACTTTGCTCTATGGCTCTGTGCTGCGCAGACGCAGGTCAGAGTCACACAGAGCAGAGCAGCTGTTTGCAGGGAGAGAGCAGGCGCCATCTTGAAGACCAGCTGCACTGCATGTCCCACTCTCTCTCTCACAGACCGCCGCTCTGGTGACCCCCGACGGGCCCCCCCCCCGACGCCCCCCCCGACGTCCCCCCCACCAACGGCCCCCCCCGACGGCCCCCCCTAACACCCCCCCCCTATTGCCCCCCCCTATTGCCCCCCCCTACCGGCCCCCCCCTTGTGTGAAGGACACATGAAGAAACTGTACTGGGAAAGCCCTGAACGATAAATCTCTAGTTGTGCTGAGACTGTTTGGGGATCTGACTAATGAACCTCTCAGTCTCAGCACAATTAGAGAGATTTATCATTCAGGGGTCTGTGAAAGCTGGGTGACCACCATTACCCCTCCTACTGGAGTGTGAGAGGTTCATTAGTCACATCCCCAAACACACTCCAGTAGGAGGGGTAATGGTGGTCACCCTGCTTTCCCAGACCCCTGAACAATAAATCTCTCTAATTGTGCTGAGACTGAGAGGTTCATTAGTCACATCCCCAAACAGTCTCAGCACAACTAGAGAGATTTACCGTTCAGGGGTCTGGGAAAGCTGGGTGACCATCATTACCCCTCCTACTGGAGTATGAGAGGTTCATTAGTCACATCCCCAAACACACTCCAGTAGGAGTAATGGTGGTCACCCAGCTTTCCCAGACCCCTGAACAATAAATCAATCTAATTGTGCTGAGACTGAGAGGTTCATTAGTCACATCCCCAAACAGTCTCAGCACAACTAGAGAGATTTACCGTTCAGGGGTCTGGGAAAGCTGGGTGACCATCATTACCCCTCCTACTGCAGTATGAGAGGTTCATTAGTCACATCCCCAAACACACTCCAGAAGGAGTAATGGTGGTCACCCAGCTTTCCCAGACCCCTGAACGATAAATCTCTCTAGTGCTGAGACTGAGAGGTTCATTAGTCACATTCCCAAACAGTCTCCGCACAACTAGAGAGATTTACCGTTCAGGGGTCTGGGAAAGCTGGGTGACCACCATTACCCCTCCCACTGGAGTGTGAGAGGTTCATTAGTCACATCCCTAAACACTCCAGTATGAGGGGTAATGGTGGTCACCCAGCTTTCACAGATGCAGATATAACCAGGAAAGGGCTGGATGGACGGGCTGAGGGTGCACAGGGTTTTTGGTGATCCCCCTCTGTCATGTGATCGGACCTAGGTTACCGGTTCATCAGACGGGGTTCATGTGACTATAAATCTCTCCATAACAAGAGACAGTGCACTCAGGACAAGCCCTGCCCTCATGCCATAGTTGTGTGGTTCTGTCTGCAGTGATGGCGGTGGGTGGCTCTGACACCCGCCTCCGACACCCGCCTCCCCCATCGGGTCATCTCAGGACAGAAGAGGTGTCTGGACTGGAGACACAGCGCCGCACCTGTCCTCAGGTCATGTCTGGTATTGCAGTTCACCTCCATTGAAGTGAATAGGACAGAGTTGTAATACCACACACGACCTGAGGACAGGTGCGGCGCCATGTTTTCCTGGACGACCCCTTTAAGACTTTTCCCGTGTGTGTGTGGCAGAGCGGAGTGTGCACGGGCGCCGTTGATACTTCATAGCTGCATATCAGCTGTTTTGAAGAATCAGCGGCGAGCACCCCCCCCCCACACACACACACACATACACACAAATCCCCCAAACACGCAAAATCAAGTGTAATAAAGCGTTTATTATGTGTTTTTTTGCACGTAAAATGTGCAAAACAAAACATGTCAAATACACGGCTTGTGAACCGGTCAACTGAAAAGTCATTCACTTCACTTTCATCATTCTAAGGCTGGGTTCACACGACCTATTTTCAGGCGTAAACGAGGCATTTTACACCTTGATTTACACCTGAAAAGACGGCTCCAATACATCGTCAAACATCTGCCCATTCATTTGAATGGGTTTGCCGACGTACTGTGGCGACGACCTGTAATTTTACGCGTCGCTGTCAAAAGATGGCTCGTAAAATAACAGCCTCGGCAAAGAAGTGCAGGACACTTCTTGGGACGTAATTTGAACCATTTTTCATTGAATTCAATGAAGAACAGCTCCAAATTACGGCCATAATTGACGCCTCGCAAAACGCGAGTACGAGCAATTACGTCTGAAATGACGGAGCTGTTTTCTCCTGAAAACAGCTCCGTCATTTCAGACGTAAATGCAGTTAGCGTGTGCACATACCGTAAGGGTATGTTCACACACAATGTTTTCAGCTGAAAAATAGGAAGCAGAACGCCTACAAGCATCTGCCCATTGGTTTCAATGGGAAATACGGCGTTCTGTTCCGACAGGGCGATTTTTTACGTGGTCGTTTTCCAAAAACAGCACGTAAAAAGACGCCCGACCAAAATGAAGTGCACATCACTTCTTGGGACGTTTTTGGAGCCGTTTTTCATTGACTTTAAAGAAAAAAGCTCCAAAAATGTCCGTTAAAAAACGCGAGTTTGATTAAAAAATGGCTGAAAATCAGGAGCGGTTTTCCCTTTGTTTAGTAAGCGTGTGAACATACACTTAGCCTTTTGGTGTGTCCTATAACTTCTTCCAGCTGCAGAATCACACCCAATGTGGCTGCCGGACACTGCTTAGCAATTTGAAGACACCTTTACCTGGCTTGTGAGAGGGGGGGGTGAGGTTCCCTCCCACATTTACAGCAGCTGTGAGTCAGGTTGCTTTGCCTTATTCACCTTGCTGTAATTCTGGGAAGTGCTCCCCTTGGTGGCCAACATTGGAAAACATGTCAAATTATTATTTAATTTTTAATACTTTCCACCATACGGAGAAAATAAATAAATACAGCAAAAAACTTAAAAAATATAATAGAAATAAGTAACGACACTTAAAAAAAAAGTTTTAATTTGCGACACATTCCCTTTAAATATTGTTTTAGAGATTGATTAGTCCTCTCAGTTTGGCCATTGGTTTCAGGATGGAAGGCAGAGGAGAAGGACAGATCAATCTCCAACTTCTTACAGAAGGCTCTCCAAAACAAAGAAACAAATTGTACCCCTCTGTCCGAAACAATATTGACAGGGACCCCATGGAGACGCAGGATGTGTTTGACAAACAAGGTAGCTAACGTCTTGGCGTTGGGTAGTTTCTTGAGGGGCACAAAGTGGCACATCTTACTGAAGCGGTCTACTACCACCCACACCACCGACTTGCCTTGGGATGGAGGCAAATCGGTGATAAAATCCATGGAGATATGTGTCCAAGGTCACTGGGGAATGGGCAACGAACGTAGTAAGCCCGCTGGTCGGGACCTGGGAGTCTTGGACCTAGCACAAACCTCACAGGCGGCGACGTAGGCCTTAACGTCTTTAGGCAACCCAGGCCACCAATAGTTTCTGGCAATGAGGTGCTTGGTACCCAGGATGCCTGGATGACCAGATAGTGCGGAGTCATGATTTTCCCTAAGTACCCTTAGCCGGTATTGCAGGGGAACAAACAGCTTGTCCTCAGGAAGGTTCCCGGGAGCTGAACCTTGATCAGCCGCAATTTCAGAGACTAAATCAGAATCAATAGAAGAAATTATTATACCGGGAGGCAAAATACAAGCAGGATCTTCCTCCGAAGGAGGGCTGGCCATGAAGCTACGCGACAGTGCATCGGCCTTAATATTGTTAGACCCAGCCCTATAGGTAACCAAAAAGTTGAATCTGGTAAAAAATAGCGCCCATCGAGCTTGTCTCGGGTTTAGCCTCTGGGCAGATTCTAGGAAAACCAGATTATTGTGGTCGGTAAGGACCGTTACCTGGTGCCTAGCCCCTCCAGGAAGTGGCGCCAATGTTCAAATGCCCATTTAATGGCTAAGAGTTCGCGGTTGCCAATATCATAGTTACTCTCAGTGGGTGAAAACTTCCTGGAGAAGTAGGCACAGGGGCGGAGATAGGTGAGGGACCTGATACCCTGAGACAAGACAGCCCCCACTCCCACCTCGGATGCGTCAACTTCCACGATAAATGTCTCCATTTGGTCGGGCTGAACCAGCACCGGGACCGAGATAAAGCACTTCTTAAGGACCTCAAAAGCCTGGACAGCCTCAGGAGACCAGTGGAGGAGATCAGCACCTTTGCGAGTGAGGTCCGTAAGAGGCTTAGAGATGACCGAGAAGTTAGCAATAAATCTCCTGTAATAATTAGCGAACCCCAAAAAACACTGTAACGCCTTCAGGGAGGCAGGTTGGACCCATTCCGCCACAGCCTGAACCTTGGCGGGGTCCATGCGGAATTCATGAGGAGTGAGGATTTGACCCAAAAATGGTATCTCCTGTACCCCAAACACACATTTTTCGGTTTTTGCAAACAGTTTGTTTTCCCGAAGGACCTGGAGCACCTTCCTGACATGTTCAATGTGGGAGGGCCAGTCCTTGGAAAACACCAGTATGTCATCAAGGTACACTACAAGAAATATCCCCAGGTAATCTCTCAAAATCTCATTTATGAAATTCTGGAAGACCGCCGGCGCATTACACAACCCAAAGGGCATGACGAGGTATTCGAAATGACCTTC
This sequence comes from Rhinoderma darwinii, assembly GCF_050947455.1. Classification (NCBI taxonomy): domain Eukaryota; kingdom Metazoa; phylum Chordata; class Amphibia; order Anura; family Rhinodermatidae; genus Rhinoderma; species Rhinoderma darwinii. The sequence continues at coordinate 156,957,874 of NC_134688.1, read as the reverse complement.
GGGCGTGTTAAACGCAGTCTTCCACTCATCCCCCTCTTTGATGCGGATAAGGTTATACGCCCCCCGTAGATCAAACTTAGAGAACCATTGGGCCCCCTGAACCTGATTAAAGAGATCAGGAATCAAAGGAAGGGGATACTGGTTCCTTACAGTGACCTTATTCAAGTTACGGTAGTCAATGCATGGCCTAAGACCACCATCCTTCTTCCCTACGAAGAAGAAGCCAGCACCTACCGGAGAAGTAGAGGGGCGAATGTAACCCTTGGCCAGGCATTCCTGGATATACTCTCTCATGGCTTCACGTTCGGGACAAGAAAGATGAAATATCCTACCCTTAGGAAGCTTAGCTCCTGGTACCAATTCGATAGAGCAAACGTATTCTCTATGAGGAGGTAACACTTCAGAGGCCTCCTTAGAGAAAACATCAGCGAAGTCCCGAACAAACTCAGGTAGCGTGTTCACCTCCTCAGGGGGAGAAATAGAATTAACAGAAAAACATGACGTCAAACATTTATTACCCCATTTGGTAAGCTCCGCAGTATTCCAGTCAAACGTGGGATTATGCAACTGCAACCAGGGAAGGCCTAAAACGAAATCGGACGATAATCCCTGCATCAACAGTACAGAGCACTGCTCCAAATGCATGGAGCCAACAAGGAGTTCAAAAACAGGGGTATGCTGTGTAAAATAACCATTAGCAAGAGGAGTGGAGTTGATACCCACTACCGGGACAGGTTTAGGCAAATCAATCAAAGGCATAGCAAGAGACATAGCAAATTCCACAGACATGATATTAGAGGAGGACCCTGAATCCACAAAGGCACTGCCAGTAGCAGACCTACCACCAAAAGAGACCTGAAAGGGAAGCAAGATCTTATTACGTTTCATATTTACGGGAAATACCTGTGCGCCCAAGTGACCTCCCCGATGATCACTTAGGCGCGGAAGTTCTCCGGCTGCATTCTTACGCTTAGGACAGTTGTTCACTTGATGCTTGTCATCCCCACAGTAGAAGCAGAGACCATTTTTCCTGCGGAAATCTCTACATTTTGGGGGGACACGAAGGCCCCGAGTTGCATAGGTACCTCTGAGTCTTCCGGGGAAGAACGAAGCAACGGAACCTCGGGAGGCATCATGGGGGAGTCGGAGGAGAAAACACATAAACTTTCGCGTTGTCGTTCCCTGAGACGTCGGTCAAGTTATACCGCTAAAGCCATAACCTGGTCTAAGGAGTCAGAAGAGGGATAGCTAACTAGCAGGTCTTTCAGGGCATTCGACAGACCCAACCTAAACTGGCACCTTAAGGCAGGGTCATTCCACCGAGAAGCTACGCACCACTTCCTAAAGTCAGAACAATACTCCTCAACAGGTCTCTTACCCTGACGTAAGGTCACCAGCTGACTCTCGGCAAAGGCAGTCCTGTCAGTCTCGTCATAAATGAGTCCGAGAGCAGAAAAGAAAAGATCAACGGAGGAAAGTTCAGGGGCGTCAGGAGCCAAGGAGAAGGCCCATTCTTGGGGCCCGTCCTGGAGCCGGGACATAATTATACCCACTCGCTGGCTCTCAGAACCTGAGGAGTGGGGCTTTAAGCGAAAGTAAAGCCTACAACTCTCCCGAAAGGAGAGAAAAGCCCTCCGGTCCCCTGAGAACCGGTCGGGCAAATTGAGGTGGGGTTCAGGAGGTGAGGTGAGGGGAACTACCAAGGTAGCATCAGGCTGGTTGACCCTCTGAGCCAGGGCCTGGACCTGTAGGGAGAGACCCTGCATTTGCTGAGCCAGGGTCTCAAGGGGGTCCATAGTGGTGTCGGGGACCAGGGTAGACTAGGTATATGGGCTTGTGATTATGTAATGACAGGGATAGGGAAACGAACAAGTGAGCCCTAATCTACTCGCCACTCTGTCCCTGCCTACTTGCAATGACCCGCCCTAGGCGACGGGGTACAACTGGGCGGCGGTCCCTACGCTCAGTAAGTGCATGAGACAAACATACATGGGAATACAAAGCAAAGGGAAAGGGGCAGTTGCCCACGGCAACACCGTGAGCAACAGAGTGGTGAACGAGCCAAGTCAAACCAGGAGAGCACGAGGTACCAAACGCAGAGCAGAAGAGTAGTCAGTAAGCCAGGGTCAGTATGGAGCAGGATCAAATAGTTAGGAGCTGTAGCTGGGCCAGGAAACCACACGGAAAGAATCACAAGCAAGGAGGAACAGGAAAGGCAGGTATAAATAGACAGAGGGCGGGAGCTAGCTCCGTCTGGCCAGGCTGCGATAGGCTCTCACACTCCTAAGCCTGCCATCCTGAGTGGTGGAAGAAGGAGTCAGTCTCAGAGACGTAGATTCAGGTGTAGACTGATTACCTATGGGAGTTAACCCCGAAGCTGTGCCTGGCAGATCCTTTACAACAATGTTCCAAACACTAGGTAGTTAACATCGGAGGAGGAGATGATCAATTAATCTTCCAAAAGTGATTATACTGTAGTTTCCTTAACCCCTTAACGACTGGCGTATAGTGTTTTTACGTCGGTCGTTTAGGGTAGTTCTTCTGAAGTGTCGACTTTTCACGTCGGCACTTCAGAAGAACTTTTCTGTCATCGTGCGTGGTGCTGCTGGATCCCGGGCTGTTAGTAACAGTCTCGGGCTTAAGGGCAACGATCGGAGACCACTAGCAGTTGTCTCCGATCATTTTTAACCCCTCAGATGCTGTGCTGAATAGCAAGTACCGCATCTGAGTGGTTTGGGAGGGAGAGGACCGCATCGGAGCGGTTTTCGGGGGGATCTCCTGAAGTCCAGGCTGCTGGTAACAGCCTCGGGCTTCAGGGCAACGATCAGAGACTACTAGCAGTGGTCTCCGATCGTATGTAACCCCTCAGATGCGGCACTCAATAGCGGGTGCCGGCCGCATCTGAGTGGTTTGCGAGGGAAGGGGCCGCATTGGAGCTGTTTTCTCGGGAATCTCCTGAAGACCGGGCTGTTAGTAACAGCCTCGGGCTTCAGGGCAACGATGAGAGACCACTAGCAGTGGTCTCCGATCAGTTTTAACCCCTCAGATGCGGCACTCAATAGCAAGTGCCGCATCTGAGTGGTTTGGGAGGGAGCCGCATCGGAGCGGTTTTCCCTGTCATCGGGTGAGCTGCCTTTGAAGCCAAGGCTGTTAGCAACAGCCTTGGCTTCAGAGTGATGATCGGAGACCAATAACAGTGGTCTCCGTTTATGTGATCACTGTGAGAACCATTCACAGTGATCACAAAATAAAAAACGACGTATTTGACAGATAATTCAGATGTTGCAGAAAAGACAGCAGACTTGCCACAGATTTCAGTTTTTGCATTGCAAAAGCTGAAATCCGCAGTGAAATTCCGCTTCTTGTCCGCCACAGACAGTGCATGCTGTGGACAGAAAAGTCCGCACTGCAGCCTATGGTCCACAGCAGAGTTTTCCGCAATGTCTGAACTAACTTGCCTAAAAATGTATTGAAACAAATGTAAAAAACGGCTGCTGGAGAATTTCACTGCGGACTGTCCACAGTGGAATTCCACAGCAATTCCGCCACGTGTGAACGTGCCCTTAGGGTTAGTCTAGGGTTATTCTAGGTTCTATTCTAGAGTTAGTCTAGGGTTAGCCTAGGTTTAGACTAGGTTTAGCCTAGGGTTTTTGTGTAGCGTACGTGTGTGACGTCTTTGTATTTATTTGTGCAAAAAAAAAAAAAGTCAAAAAATAAGTTATATAGTCTACATGTTTGTTCGAAATCAGTTTTTCGTGGAGCGTGCTTTTGTGACGTCCGTGTATTTTTGTCTTTGAAAAAAAAAAGTGAAGAAAAAATAATAACATTTATCTGCGTGTGCGTCTGGTTACAGTCTTTGTTGTATGTGTGTGCAATTACAATGGCCCATAGAAGGTTCACGGTGGAAGAGGCATAAGCCATGTTAATTTCTGACTCTGATGAAAGCGATACAGAAACTACGTCCGAGGTAGAAATGTTGTCTACCAGTGATAGCGACGCCAGTGATACGCTTTCTGCAATTCAAGAGTCACTGCAGAGTCCACAAGCACAGGGCATGTCGCAGAAGTACCACAAAACACGGCCCACTTTATTCCTCCAGAATATATTGAGTGGGTACACACAGAGTCATTTTCCCCTAATATCCCAGAATTTATTGCCACACCAGGGATAAATATTAATGTGGAAAATTTCACAGCCCTCGATTTAAAAAAAATATTCATTACAGACCTATTGGAGCTGGTTGTCAACCAAACCAATCTGCATGCTCGCCAATTCCTTGCTGAAAAGCAAAGCAGTGGCACCCCACAAATACTGGCGAACTTAAACATTTTTGGGGCTCATCCTCAACATGGGGTTAGTGAAAAAGCCCTCAATCCGGTCATATTGGGCAACAAGCCCTACACATGCCCCACCTGTTTTTCCAGCCGTTATAACCAGAAGCAGATATGAGGTACTAATGTGCTTCCTTCATTTTAACGACAATCACCAGGCCCCCCCCCCCCCCCCGGAGTGATCCAGGCCGTGACTGCCCGTATAAAATAAGGCCCCATATAAAAATTTTGGAGGAGTTATTTATTCTGATGTACAACCCCGAAAAAAACCAAGCGGTGGATGAATCGCTGATGAGTTACACAGGCAGGCTCTCATTTCGCCAGTACAGCCCCTCAAAGAGAGCAAAATATGGGGTTAAAACCTACATGCTCTGTGAGAGTGGTACAGGCTACACATCTGCCGTTAGAATCTATGAAGGCAAAGACCGTGATATTACTCACATTATTAATTCATTTACTTTCACACTGTATTTGTAGGGAGGACCAAAAGGGAGGGTCGCTTATTGGATAATGTTTCACTGTAAAAATGCAGCAATACTGTATTTTCTGGAAAAATGTATTTTTTATTTCTTTCCACCTATTAAAAATACTCACTATACCCCTAGATGAAAATTAGCAGGACATTTATACTTGTCGAAATGACCTGCAGTACCACGGCAAATACAGTGTGGTTCCCTAAAATCAGGCCTCCAAAAGCCAAAATGGACTACTTCTATGATATGCCCTATAACGGGTCCGTATAATAGATTAGACACACATATTTGGTATCACCGTACATGGGAGAAATAGCAGAATGTAGAATGCTGTAACTTTTATCAGTATGTCATATGGTGTTTCGAAATGGCTTAAGAAAAGTGAAACTTTTGTAAAAAAAAATGCAATTTCAATTTTTTTGGCCCAACTTTGGACAAATTCTGTAAAAAGTGTGAAGGGTTAAAACGGAAATTGAACAGCTAGAAATAGACTTTAGCGTGTCTAGTTTTTAGAACACAATGTTTTTTTACCATTATTTATTGGACTTCAAGTCCGTGACCCATACATTAATACCATGGTGTAAAAAACGAAATTAAGACATTTTAGTGTGCAATTGAAAAAAGGGGCACTTGTGTTTTATACTATATTTCTGGTCAATAAAAATAAACTACACCTCCAAGTCAGGTGTCCTTATGATCAGGATAAATGAAACAATATATTTCAATACATTTGTATGATACAATTACTTTTATTTTCAAACTGTTACATTTTAAATGATGAAAAATCAAAATTTTTCTTTTTTTTCTGTCTTTCCACGGCTATAAGAAAAGTAACAAAAATTTTACCTATACATATATACCACAAAAAGGAAGCACTACATGTCCCAAGAAAACAGTGCAAAATTCACATCGATACATAAAACACATACAGAGTTATACTGCCTTACATCTGGGAATAGCAAAACTGCGAGAATTGCCATCTTTTGTATTAAGGTGTTAAAGTACACATTTCCAAATCAAAATGGAAAAAAATTCACTTTTAAGTGTCCGCTTAGTATTAAAATATTCCTCCAAATTACTTGAAATTTTAAACCAAAATTTGTCCTAATCTGAGTATTATAATTCTGCTATAACAATAGAGGATGTATTACAGAGAACCTTTAGCTTATTCAAGGACAAATGAAACAATATCAATGTTCTAGAAATATTCATGCAAAATAAATAAGTTCTTTTCACATTTGTCCCTTTCTAGGTGTTGCTTCAACACTGTAACTACCTATTGATTTCGCATTTCCTTTAAGAGTGGATTTTTCATTCAAGCTATTAATAGAGATGAGTGAATAGTTTTGTTCAGATTCATAATATGTACAGATTGAGTTGTTTTGTTTTATATGAAAGCACTAAAGATAAATTAAAGCGCATTCCCCTCTGGCACCAAAGCAGTAAAAATTTCAAATAAAAATAACCCAAAGCTGTTACTGAAGACATATAACCAAAGTGCATTTCATTTAAACAGATATCTTTTCTACATGTACAAAGAAATCTAAAGCTTACAACTTGATTCTGCGCAGCACTCCAGAAAATGCATCATTTAACATTAATTATTTTTTTTACATTTATTATTTATAAGCAAAACACCTTGCATTACTGCACACGGTTTTGAGGGAGTAAGTTACAATCTGATCATTCCATTTCTTAACCAAAGTCTTGTCACTGTTAACATTGTAATTATGAATACATTTTACTTTATGTTGGCGCAAATATTTTCATTACTTGATATTAAGGATTATACCATACAGCTCATGAAGTATCAAACTAAATAAGGACTTAATACTCGTCCGTGTGCTGTCCGTTGAAATAACTGACAGCACAACAGACCCATTCATTTCAATGGGGCTATTCAGACATGCGTGAGTTTTCACACAGCGAGTGTCCGTTGCGTGAAACTCACTGGATGTCCTATATTGGTGCATTTTTTCACACCTTGTCGCCCATTGAAGTCTATGGGTGCATGAAAATCACGGACAGAACACGGATGACATCTGTGTGCTGTCTGTGTTTCATGCATCAGTTGGTAAGAAAATGCAGAGAATAAAAAAGAAAAAAAAAAAGAAGTGCCTTCATGGACGTTAAAAACGAATGCCACACGCAAAGCACACTGATTCCATATGCAACGCAGTTTGATGGCACACGGACACGAAATGCATGAAATACGCTGTGTTTTTTACGCATGCAAATCGGACACTCTTGTGAATGTAGCCTAAAACAAAGAAGAAATCAGAAATAATAATAGACTCTTGAAAGATCGGCTCATGTACCGCAGGTATTTATCTTGCATTAGAAGTTTTCAATTTGTGTGAAATTGCCACTAAAAAAATAATTTGCATTTTCCAGCACGATTTCAAGAAAAACATATGGGGGGGGGGGGATTACTAAGCAAAATGCACCAGACTTCTGGCCCAAACACGCTAAAAAACTGTCACACATGGGGTGCACCAAATTTATTATGTGTATTAGAACCTTTTTGCACCTACCCTGTTTTTAAAAGTGTTTAGAAAATGGGGAGTGCCTAAGAGGAAATGGAAAATGTGCCAGATGTATTCATTTTTGTTTTGTTCAAACTATTGTAAAGTACACCAGCCAAGTGTCTAATATGTCTAATAAAATGTATCATACAGTGTGCGCCACTGTAATTAATTTGGCCTAGTTTCTGACTGTCTGACAATATTAATAAATATTAATAAATCTCCCCCAATGTTTTAGCCATGCTTGATTGCAACATTTACCTCCTGGAGTTTTAGGGCTGATTTGGACTGGAGAAAGCGTAAACACTGAATTGTTCTCCTCCGGCATCTTACATAGACTGTGACTTTCCCTCTATGTTTTCTACACAGTGCAGTACAGAAATGGTTGCTTGAAATGTCTTGTATATCTAATTAGTAGTTATAAAAACCTTAAGGCCGTATCCGACCTGCTTAGTTTTCTGTTGCGGGTTTTGCATCTTCATTGAATTTAATGGGAAAAACCTGCAACGGAAAATCATCAAAAACGCAGCATAAATTGACATGCTGCGGAATTAAGTTTCGCACCGCAGGTCAAGTTATTAACCTTTATGCTGCAGGTTTTACTAAATCTCACCCACTTTGCTGCTACTGTAAATGCTGTGGAATTTCCGCACACAAAAAGATTATTTTTTTTACCATAAAAAGTTGTTTTATTTAGTAATAGTGTAAAAAATAAATAAAAGTACACATATATGGTATTGCCATGACCATAATGACCAAAACAATAAAGTTAACATGTAATTTAAACTGCAAGGTGAACACCGTAAAAAAAAAAACATGCAAAAAACAACGGCAACATTTTTGTTCCATTGCCCTCCAAAAAGTCATAATAAAAGTTAATCAATAAGTCCCATGTACCCCAAAACAGTACTATTGAGAACTATGTCTCGTCCCGCAAAAAACAAGCCCTCATATAAGTACATTGATGGAAAAATAAAAAATGACGGCTCTTGGAACGCGACGATGCAAAAACAAATAATTATAGTTTAGAAGAGTTTTTATTGTGCAAAAGTCGTAAAGCATTAAAAAACTATACATATGTCGTATCACCGTAATCATACTGACCCATGGAAGGTAACATGTTATTTACACTGCACAGTGAAAGGCGTGAATTTAAAACGCATAAAAACAAAGGCGGAATTTCAGGGTTTTTTTCTATTCCCCCCCAAAAAAAGTTAATAAAAGTTAATAAAAAAATGATATGTATCCCAAAATGGTGTCATTAACATGTACAACTAATCCTGCAAAAAAAAAGTCCTCATACAGCTGTGTCGATGGAAAAATAAAAAAATTATAGTTCTTTGAATGCGATTATAGAAAAACAAAAAAAAATTGCTTGGTCATTAGGGCCTAAAATAGGCTGGTCACTAAGGGGTTAAGTTCAGGTATTTTAGCCACCCTCATTGCTAACAGGTTCATAAAATCGAACACACCGCCATGCAATCTCCATAGACAAACATTGCTTATAGAATCGGTCATAGTAAAGAGCTCAGTGACTTTAAACGTGGGGTCGTAGGATGCCGTCTTTGCCAAAAGTCAGTTTTTTAAATTTGTGATCTGCTAGGTTACCTTGCTCAGCTGTGAGCGCTGTTATTGGTAAGTAAAAGCATCTTGGATTTCTAACAGCTTAGGCACGAAGCGAAAGACTACGCAAACCTACAGAGCAGGTCCGACGAATGTTAAAGCGCGTTGACCGTAAAAATAGTCTTTCCCCTGTTGCATCAATCACTACAGATATCCAAACTGCATCTGCAAGTGACATCAGCACAAGAACTGTGTGTATGGAGCCTCCAGAATTGGATTTAAATGGTTAAGCAGCTGCACACAAGCTTAAGGTCACGATGAACGATGCCAAGCATTGGCTGGAGTGGTACAAATTATGCCGACGCTGGACTCTGAAGCAGTAGAAACGTGTTCTCTGGAGTGATGTATCACGATTCACTATCTGACAGTTTGACAGACAAACCTGGATTTGTCAGATACCAGGACACGGCAAGCTATTGGAATGCATAGTGCCTACTATAGAAATATGGTTAAGGAGGGATAACAAACTGATGCTGTTTTATAGGGTTTAGACTAGGCTCCTTATTTCCACTAAAGGATAATATTAACCCCTTAATTCCACATACAGTTACATAGCGTCAGTTACTTAACGGAACGACACGTAACTGTACGCAGCAGTAATGGAGCAGGCTCAGAAGCCGAGCCTGTGCTACTACCAGCGGGTGTCCGTTATATATTATAGCTGACAATGTGCTGTAAGGCCAGGACAGGAGCTAACCGATCCGGCCGGTTAGCCCCTTAGATGCAGTAGTCAAAAGCGACCGCTGCATCTAGGTGGCTTTTAGCCAATCGGCACGCCTGCGACGTGATCGCGGGGGTGCCAATGGTTGCTATGGAAACCAGAGGCCTAACAATGGCCCCCTGGCCTGCCAAGTATATAAGCCCATTAGGCCCCACCTATGGACGGGGCCTAAAAGGCTTGCTGTCAGTGCCAAGAAGATGGAGCAAGCTCAGAAGCTGAGACTGCGCCATCAGCCGTGGATGTCAGCTGTATGCTACAGCTGACATCCTGCTGTAATGGCTGGAATTTAGCTAGTCTCTGATCTGGCCGATTAACCCCTTAAATGCATCTACCTGGTTTCTAGCCGATCGGCACACTCACAATGCGATCGCGGGTGTGCAGATGGTTTGCTATGGCAATCGGAGGTCTAACAATGGCCTCCTGGTCTGCCAAGTACGGAAGCCTATTAGGCCCCATCTGGAGGTAGTGCCTAATAGGCTTGGTGTCAGTGTATAACTGACAGATCTAATACACTGCACTATGTAGGTAGTTTAGTGTAATAGAATAGCGATCGGGCTTCATTCTCTCATGTCACCTAGGGGGACAAAAAAAAGTAAATAAAAATGTTGTACAAAATTATAATCAAATCACTGGAATAGGACTAGAGTTTTGTTTTAAAATGTAACTTTTACTCAGATCTTTTTTTTAAAAAATGTACAATACAAAAACACACCAGGACAAGACTTTTCACAACAAAAAAATCCTCCTTATCGTGAAAGAAAAATCACACTCAATGTAATTATACGTCAAATTTAAGATGATAGTATTAACATTTTTTGCAGAGTGTAAATAGTGCTCCAATTGATTTCAATACATATGAATGGTGGTTTTCCCAGAAGAATAGATGTTGATATTTATGGGGTTGTAAACTCTCCTACCCATTCCGTGGTTTGTCAAAGTACGTTCTGTTCCTATGGCTGGGGACTGTAAAACCTCACCTATACCTTTCTTATATTTAGACAATCAGTCCTTGCCTTCTCCCGACGCGTTTCCTTGTGGCCAGAATTCTTCAGGGAAGATAAGGCCAGATGACCCCCTTAACTAGAGGCGGAGATTAGGTTGGAGCTGTATTAAAATTTTACACGTATTTGGTATCGCCGCATCCGTAACGACCCAAACTATAAAACTATCACATTATTTTTCCTGCACAGTGAACACTGTAAAAAACATAAAATAAAAACAATTCCAGAAGTTTTTTGGTCACCACCTGTCTCGTGATCAAAAAGTTGCATGTACCCCAAAAGTGCACCAATAAAAACAATGTCCCGCAAAAAACAACACCTCCACAGCTTTTTTGAAGAAAAAATAAAAAAGTTTTGGCTCTCAGAATATGGCAACATAAATTATTTTATTTTTTTTAAAGTGATTTTAAAAGTGATTTTAAAAGTGATTTTATTGCGAAAACACAGAAAATACTTCATACATGTGCTATTGCCATAATCGTATTAACACACAGAATAAAGTAAAAACGACATTTATAGCCCACGGTAAACACTGAAAAAACAAAAGAATAAAAAACAATGTCAGAGTTGATGGTTTTTGGTCACCTTGCTTGCCAAATAAAAAAAAGGAATAAAACGTGATCAAAAAGTCGCATGTACCTCAGAATAGTACCAATTAAAATGACAGATTGTGCCGCAAAAAAATAAGCCCTCACACAGCTTCGTTGACGAAAAAAGTTCTGGGTCTCAGAATATGACGACACAAAATGTGCAGTGTTCCAAAAGGGGGATAAGGTCCGGCACCCTTTATCAGTGCGACACTGGCCACACATCTATGAATTATGAATTATTTACCGCATTATTATACCACCTTATTGTGGCACTCCCTCCGTTCTGAGCACTACATCAAGCACAAACAGCTGTTTACGTTCACATATATGGCATTCCAATACCCGGGAGAAACCGCTTAAGAATTTCTGAGGTATTTGTCTAGAGTGGCACAAACTGGGTACAACATATTGTGCATTAAAATGGCATATCAGTGGAAAATTGCAATTTTTCACTTTGCACCATCTGCTGCGTGTTAATCTCTGATAAAAAATAAAAAAAACCTGTGGGTCCAAAATGCTCCCTACACACCGGGTAAATGCCTTGAGGGGTGTAGTTTAAAAAAAAAATGGGGTCACTACTTGGGGGTTTGATTTAGTATTTGACCTAAGAGCTCTGAAATTGTGGGCCAGTGCTGTGAAAATCACCAAAATAGGCCACAAATGCACATTGTGCTCTTTCACTCCTAAGCCCTGTCATATGTTCAGGAAAATGATAAATGCCATGGGGGGTATAGTTTTCAAAATGGGGTCACTTCTGGTACCTAAGGGAGCTCTGCAAATGCAACATGGCACCCGAACACCAGCAAAATCTGCGCTCTAAAAGACAAATGGCGCTCCTTACAATTCGAGCTCTGCCATGTGCCCAAACAGCAGTTTAGGGTCACATATGGGGTTTTCCGTAATTGGGAGAAATTCAGTAACAAATTGTGTGGTGTGTTTTCTCCTATTTCCCCTTGTGAAAATAAAAAAATGGCTGCTAAAATGACATATTTTTGGAAATAATTAAACTTTTCATTTTCACTGCCTAATTCTAATAAAATCTATGAAACCCTGTGGGGTCAAAATGCTTATTACACCCCTAGATGAATGCCCTGAAGGGTGTAGTCTCCAAAATGGAGTAACATTTATGGGGTTTCCCCTGTACTAGTACATATGGGCTCTACAAATGCGACATGCTGCCCAAGAACCAATGCAGCAAAATCGGCACGCCAAATAGCGCTCCTGCCATTGTAAGCCCTGCCGTGTGTCAAAACAGCAGTTTATGACCACATATGCTGTATTGCCGTACTCGGGAGAAATTGCTCTACAAATGTTGGGTTTCTTTCTCTCCTTTATTCCTTGTGAAAATGAAAAATGTCAACATTTTAGTGATTTTCAGTTTCACAACCTAATTCCAATAAATTCAGAAAAAAACTGTTGAGTCAAAATGCTCACTATACCCCCATATAAATTCCTCGAGGGGGTATAGTTTCCCAAATGGGTTCACTTCTGAGGGGTTTTCACGGTTTTGGCCCCTCAGGAGCTTTGCAAATATGACATGGCACCGAAAACCATTGCAGCAAAATATGAGCTCCAAAAGTCAAATTGCGCTCCTTCCCTTCTGAGCCCTGCCGTGTGTCCAAACAGCAGTTTATGACCACAAATGGGGTATTACCATACTCAGGAGAAATTGCTTTCCAAATGTTGGATACTTTTCCTCCTTTATTCCTTGTAAAAATTGATTGGCTCTATGTTTTATTGGAAAAAATGTCAAATTTTATGGCCTAATTCTACTAAATTCAGCAAAAAAACTGTGGGGTCAAAATGCTCACTATGCCCCTCAATAAATTCCTTGGGGTGTAGTTCCCCAAATGGGTTCACTTTTGTGGAATTTCCACTGTTTTGGCGTCACAAGATCTCTGTAAACCTGACATGGTGCCTAAAATATATTCTAAAAAAGGAGGACCCAAAATCCACTTTGTGCTTCTTTGCTTCTGGGGCCTGTGTTTCAGTTCATTAGCACACTAGGGACACATGTGGGATATTTCTAAAAATGACAGAATCTGGGCAATAAATATTAAGTTGTATTTCTCCGGTAAAACCTTCTATGTTACAGAATTTTTTTATTGAAGTGATATTTTGTTGAAAAATAAAAGGACTTTAAAAACCAATGCCAACATAAAGTAGACATATGGTAGACTAGTAACTATTTTGTTTGGTATTACTATCTGTCTTACAAGCAGATACATTTAAATTTGGAAAAATTCTATATTTTGAACATTTTCTCTACATTTTGGTGTTTTTAACAAATAAACACTGAATGTATCGACCAAATTTTCCACTAACATAAAGTACAATGTGTCACGAGAAAACAATCTCAGAATCGCTTGAAAAAATAAAAGCACTTTAAAGTTATTACCACATAAAGTGACATATGTCAGATTTGAAAACATTTGCCTGGTCCATAAGGCAAAAACAGGCTGTGTCCTTAAGGGGTTAATGCTACAGCATTCAAACACATTTTAGACAATTGTGTGCTTTCAACTTCGTGGCAAATTTTACTGTTTCAGTATAACTGTGCCCCTGTGCCTAAAGCAAGATCAATAAAAACATGGTTAGACAAGATTGATGTGCGGGGAACTCAAGTGGATTGTACAGAGCCCTGAACTCAACCTCATCAAACACATTTAGGATGAATTGGAATGATGTTTGCAAGCCAAACATTTTCGGTCAACATCAGTGTCTGACATGAGACACACTCCAAAATCTTGTGAAAAGACTTCCCAGAAGAGTAGGGCTCTAACAGCTGCAAAAGGGGGTCCAACTTTAAATTAACACCCATGGTTTTGGAATGGGATGTGCAACAAGCTCATATACTGTAAGTGTGATGTCAAGTTTTCAAATACTTTTGTCTATATAGTGTATAAAATTCCTTATTGCTTCCTAAATTTCTCTATACTTGTCATCTAACAGGAATAGCTGTTTTCTACAGCATTAAATCGAAACAATATAATGTTTGAGCTCATTTTACAGGTGCTTTAAAACATGTAGTATATTGTGAGAAAACCTTAGCATTTCAATGATTCCCAATGGACCAGAAAATCAAATAATCCAGCACAGGACCATACCATAGAAAATTGGATTAGTGCGCTTTTTCTGAACATAGATATAGTGTCTTTAATATTACACATTCAAGATATCACAGTAGTTTTTTTTATTTTCATTTTTTTAAAATCTGTTTAAAACTGTTTATCAGACAGAGCTTGCAGTAGAAATTATTCATAACTTGGCATGTTTCCAAATTAAAAAACAATTAGGTAAAAACAAGTGTGGAAAAGCTAAACACACCATTGAAATAAAGAAACATACAGTAAATTAATGGATTAAACTGACTGTATATAATCATCTTTAAATATTTAATATTCTATTTTATACCTTTTATATAGTTTCTCCTAAACTTATAGGGATTGCAACCATTTAGTTATTCAGTGTATGCCATTCTCTAGGTCAACAAAAACTTCCAAAGTTTGTTTATTGAATCTTGCCTATACAATATCTATTTAATTTAACATAGAATAGCATGGTTATTTATAAATTGTTTAAAGAGTTTATATGCTTTGGGCAATCTTTTTTTATTAGAAGAGTGCCATGACAATAAGCAGATCAATGCTAAGACTAGCAGAATTTAGCTGTAATTTGGATGGGAACACAGCAGCAAGTGTTCAAAGTGTTTAGTTTGCCTGGAGGCAGCAACCTAGTAGCAGCTAGTGGTTTGTGGTGCCTGACTACTGCTCTGGACTTTGTAAACATTGTGGCAGCTTTTAGGCAGCGGCCATGATCACATGCTGGAACACTCACAATAGCAACGGACTCCCACAGCATTTTTTCGGCAACAGAACTGGAGGACACTTGCCCTATGGCAGCACCTCAGTCCGTGGGGAACTTCCCACAGAAAACAAATTCACCACATAAGAAAGCACCCACCAAGAGGAGAAGATATGTCTCCTCTTCCTCCTCAGAAGAGAAGGGTGAAATTCCATAAAAAAAGAGAGCGCTGGGCTCCTGGACAATGCCAGGCTACTCATTTTACTCAGGCTCTAACACATCCCCCAAAGCCCACAGTACTAAAAAGATGAGAGAACTGAAAGGGAATCTGAGCATCTCAGCTTTATGAATCTGGTCCAACAGCTGTGAAGCGGGCCCATGCAAGACATATATTTTGACCCTCATGAAAGATCCACAGCCTCCTCAGCGAGGGGCAAGTGGTGCAAACTTCAAATGTCTAGAGTGGGACTTACAGGTAAGACCTCAACTCCAAAGCATTTTTTACATAGATGGGCAATAGAGGATTCCTCAGAGGTCTGGAATTTCACCCAGCTGGCAATTAGGTCTGCACTGGTTAAAGAGGACAAACTCATCTGCGCTCATACTGGGGTACCAGATATACAGGCCCTGATAGCCCGGACATCGATCCTATTTTTTAAAATACTTGTTCCCCACTGCAACAGTTCCTCAAGTATAAGCTGGCTGATGCTGCCACTCCCTTGCTTTTTATGCATACTAAAGTGGATCAGGAAGAGTATGTAGCTTCTCAGAGTACAAGAGCCCTGCTATCTTCAAAAATGGCACTATTAAAGGCAGCCAGCATGGTAACACAAGGGCCACCTACACATCAATCACTCATACCACTAACTTAACAAAAGACCATGACACCAAATTCTCTGAGGGAAAAATAATGGCTGCTGTATTTATAAAGGGGTTTAATAAATACATCAATGTAATTAAACTTGTGATAAATACAGAATATTATTAATAAATACTAAGAACCAATAAGTAATCTACCAAATCCTTGTCCATTCATAAACTGGGAGACTAAACCCCACAAGCCATGGAGGATTTACTCCACTAAAATACTGTGGCTCTCTCTACTATTGTGTTTACACCTAAATTAAAAGTGTCTAAACTGACAGTCAGGTGAATCAAGTCATCTCTGTATAAGTCTTTCACAAACCCCTTAAGAACTTGTCCAATAGAAGGTAGACATTTTTTCCATGTTCCCATCAATCCTTTTCCTTATTTTCTCCATCAAAGAGAAATGTGAACTGTGGGAAGTATCTCAGAAAAAAAAATGGAATATGAAAACCAAGCTTTAATAAAGGACAGATATCTCTTCATTTAAAAAAAAATAAGTTCCAAAGCTTTTATTTTTCCTACATCATTCTCCCCCACATGTGAAGTCAATAGATCAGGATCTTGCAAGAATAACATCAACTTCTTTATATAGATAATCAAATTCTTCCATTTTAGGTCTCTATGACCAAACCAAGAAATTTAAACTTCAGGTCGATCCATGAACAAATTAACTGAATAATTGTGCTCAGCTTCCCTCTTCAAAGCCTAGAAAATCTAAAAACGTCCTGTAACATCTGTGGTCGCTGACCACGAACTCCTTCCATCCAGTCAATGCCCTTCTTTCCAGAGATGTCTGCACATACAGCCGTCCTCGCGAGCTCAGTCCAGACTTAAAAAGCCAAAGCGCACGCAGGTGGGATATTGAGCTGATCGCTCCCAGAGCCCCCTGGGCTATAAGAAGGTCCCAGCCCCTTCCTCCCATGCCTGAGCGTTGTTTGTCATATGCTAGTTTGTCTATGCAAATGGTCTCCTACTGTCTTCCAGTTCCCAGTGTTTCCCGTACCTGTATCCTGTATCCCGTGCTATCCTGGTCAAGTGCCGTGCTGAGCTGTAGTCGTGCTGTGCTGCATACCACGCCTGTCCTGCTACACCACGCCTGACGTCTGCCTGTTGCCTAGTCCCAGCCGAGCCTGCCTTGCTACTGTCCGAGCTGTGCCCTGTTGGCCAGCTGCCATACCACCAAGGTGGTACGGTACAGTGGGTCCACGAACCCAACGTGAAACGTCACCATATCTAAATAGAGACTGGCTTACCTGTAAAATAATTAAAACATTCTACTTTTAAGCCCTCTTTTCTATGAAAAGAGTTCAAATCCTTCATGTCCAACGTGCTTTGCATCCGGGAGACTCATCTTTTACAAGACATCCATAGATTACATCACAAGAGATATCCTCATATTTTTTGTGCTCCTGCAATGCATCATATAAGGAAGTGTAGCAATATCTTTAAGACTTTATTGCATTTCTATTGATTAACAAATGATATTGGCAGTTATTCCATTGTAATTTGCAATATTAATAATATTACTTATACTTTTGCATCCCTATATGTTCCCAACTCCCGCTATATTCGATTTTTTTAAACTTTTCTTTTTAGGTCCTAGCTTCCCATCAACATAGTTCACTAATAATATTGTGGGATTTCAATATGCCATTGTGGCCTTCCATGGCCTTCCATTCTACATCTGAAATTACTTCCCCACACCCTTCCCCTCTCTTTGAAAATATGCACAAAAAAAACCTCTTATGACATATGGAGACTTTAACATTGCCAAGAAGAGGATTTTACCTTCTTTCCCAACCCCCATAAGATCTACACCCGGATAGACCAGTATAATCTTCAAGCCATCAACCGTTGGAGTATAATGCAAATTTTATTGAACAAATATCCTAATGATAACAGGTTTTTTTTAGAAGTAAAAACTCAAAATGCACTGTTTCAAATTATTATGCACAACAGAGATCAAAACATTTAAAAAGTTGTAAAGAGAACTAAAATGGTAATTTGTTGAATTTGCAGAATCAGGAGGTCATATTTACAGAAATCAAAAGCTCTTTCAATCAAAAATAACTTAGCAGGCCAAGTTCCATGTTAACATAGGACCCCTTCTTTGATATCACCTTCACAATTCTTGCATCCATTGAATTTGTGAGTATTTGGACAGTTTCTGCTTGAATATCTTTGCAGGATGTCAGAATAGCCTCCCAGAGATTCTGTTTTGATGCGAACTGCCTCCCACCCTCATAGATATTTTGCTTGAGGATTCTCCAAAGGTTCTCAATAGGGTTGAGGTCAGGGGAACATGGGGGCCACACCATGAGTTTCCCTCCTTTTATGCCCATAGCAGCCAATGACACAGAGGTATTCTTTGCAGCATGAGATGGTGCATTTTCATGCATGAAGATAATTTTGCTACGGAAGGCACGGTTCTTCTTTTTGTACCATGGAAGAAAGTGGTCAGTCATAAACTCTATGTACTTTGCAGAGGTCATTTTCACACCGTCAGGGACCCTAAATGGGCCTACCAGCTCTCTCCCCATGATTCTAGCCCAAAACCTGACTCCGCCAACTCCTTACTGACGTCGCAGCCTTGTTGGGACATGGTGGCCATTCACCAACCATCCACTACTCCATCCATCTGGACCATCTAGGGTTGCACGGCACTCATCAGTAAACAACACAGTTTGCAAATTAGTCTTCATGTATTTCTGAGCCCACTGCAACCGTTTCTGCTTGTGAGCATTGTTTAGGGGTGGCCGAATAATAGCTTTATGCACACTTGCAAACCTCTGGAGGATCCTACACCTTGAGGTTCCCGGGACTCCAGAGGCACCAGCGGCTTCAAATACCTGTTTGCTGCTTTGCAATGGCATTTTAGCAGCTGCTCTCCTAATCCTATTAATTTGTCTGCCAGAAACCTTCCTCATTATGCCTTTATCTGAACGAACCCGTCTGTGCTCTGAATCAGCCACAAATCTTTTCACAGTACAATGATCACGCTTAAGTTTTCTTGAAATATCCAATGTTTTCATACCTTGTCCAAGGTATTGCACTATTTCACGCGTTTCGGCAGCAGAGTGATCCTTTTTCTTTCCCATATTGCTTGAAACCTGTGGCCTGCTTAATAATGTGGAACGTCCTTCTTAAGTAGTTTTACTTTGATTGGGCACACCTGGCAAACTAATTATCACAGGTGTCTGAGATTGATTACAATGATCCAAAGAGCCCTAAGGCACAATACCATCCATGAGTTTAATTGAAAAACTAATAATTAAATGTTTATGACACTTAAATCCAATGTGCATAATAATTTGGAACACGGTGTAGTGCCTTCTCTACCTCTTACCCTGGAGGTGGAATAGGCATTTGATATGATACACTCGGGTTATTTAAATGCTGGTTTAAAAAAATAAAATTATTTCTCGGGACTTATATTTAAGACTATCATGGCCCTCTATTCCTCCTGCAAAAGTATGTATGTTGGGTACCTTTTCTAAAACATTCCATATCTCTAAAAGTACCAGACGAGCTTTCTCACTATCCCTATTGATATTAGATCTCATTTTAGATCACCAGCTCAACATGTTAGGGACTTCCCTGATATCAAATCAATCATTGTCGGCCAGAAAGAGCATAAAATCTGCATTTTTTTCCGATTACCGTATTTTACGGACTATAGGACGCACTTGACCATAAGACCAGTGCCGTAAATTGTAGGATAAAAGAGGAGAAAAAAAGGTTTTGCCTTTAACTGTACATTTCCCGGGTATTATTGAGATAATAGGGTACCACAGTGCCCCAATACAATGCCAGCCACAGTCTCCCATAACAATGTCAGACATAGAAATACAAGATATTGGCAGCTATACTGCTCTCCCCCCTCCCCTGAACTCACCAGACATCAGAGCTGTTGCATGGCAGTGTTTAATTGTGTTGAATCTGCTCTTCTTACAGCTATGTACATAGGAGGGGTGTGGCTAGAAGGTCCTTGCAGATCAGTACCTGCACAGATTTACTGTGCTGTGTGTACTTATGTCTGTGTTATTTACTCACTGAACAGTCAGATTTGACAGAACTCGCTGCTGCCATTACACTGCCTTGCAAGAACCTTTGAAGCTCAGAGCTCAGTCTACTGCTCCTGGCATCTGTTTGCCTTCAGGATATAAGACGCAGCAGAAGATTACTGTCATGGTGCGGGGTATGGACCCACTGGGCGGTACAGCGTAGTGGGTTAGCACCTGGCCAACTAGGTACAAAAAAATGTCTATAGTCCAGAATGGGTACCTGAGGCAATGTAGACAGTAGAGGAGACACAACTTGACTTTCACTGTAGAAGGCTAGTAGATGCAGCGGAAGACACGACTTGACCCTCACTGTAGATGGCACAGTAGATGCAGCGGAAGACACGACTTGACTCTCTCTGTAGATACGATAGCATGGGATACAGGGTACAGGCAGCAGGAACGGCTAACACTGGGAACTGGAAAACACTGGGAGACCATTTGCAAGACAAACTTAAGGTAGACAACAAAGCTCAGGCAAGGTTCAAGTGGGCAGAGCCCTTTTTATAGTCCAACAGAATTCTGGACAAATTATTGAATGATGACAGCTGGACGAGTACTGGCCCTTTAAGGACAGTCCCAGAACCCAGAATTGAATGCCGGCGTCTCCCTGGAGGGAGATGTTGCCGAGAACACACATGTCCATGGCCAGGGCCGTCAGAGGATAAGTCTGAGCAACGGCCCTTGTCCATAGATGTTACAGTATCTCCCCTCTTACTCCCCCTCTTCTTGGGACCTGAGCGGGAGAGAAATCTATTCACGAGGACAGGGGCATCGATGTTCTCTTCTGGCTCCCAAGACCTCTCCTCTGGACCAAATTCCCTCCAATCCACCAAATAAAACATTCTTCCTCCCACTTTCTTGGTGGCCAGAATCTCCCTCACCTCAAAAGTTCCAGATGAACCGCCAGGAACCACTGCAGAACTAGGAGTCCTGGAGTAGCGGTTCAGGAGCCACGGGCTTCAGCAAGGAGACATGGAAGGAGTTAGGGATCTTGAGGGTAGGAGGCAGCAGAAGCTTGTATGACACAGGATTGATTTGTAGCAGAATCTCGAAGGGACCGAGGAACCTGGGAGCAAACTTGCAAGACGGCACCTTCAGCCGGATATTCCTGGAAGACAGCCAGACCTTCGTACCTGGTAGAAACTGGGGAGGTTCTCGCCTTCTAGTGTCTGCATTTCTCTTCATGCGGTCCACCGCCAGCAGAATAAAAGATCGTGTCTTTTGCCATATCTGCAGAAAGTCCCTGAAGGTAGAGTCAGCTGCAGGCTCCTGGGACATAGTAGAGACAGGAGGAGGTATACGAGGATGTTGGCCGTAGACGATGAAGAACAGACTGGAGGTGGTGGACTCACTAGTATGGTTATTATAGGAGAACTCAGCACACGGGAGCAGCTGTACCCAGTCATCATGCCGTCTGGAGACAAAGTGCTGCAAATAGTTCTCCATAATTTGGTTTACCCTTTCGACTTGTCCATTGGACTGAGGATGATAAGTCGAGGAGAAGTCCAATTTTACACCGAGGAGGCCGCAGAGTGCTCTCCAGAACTTTGAGGTGAACTGGACCACTCAAACCGAGACAATATGCAGAGGCAAGCCGTGCAGACGGAAGATGTGTTGAACGAAGAGGTCGGCCAGTCGAGCAGCAGAAGGCAGACCAGTCAGGGGAACAAAATGAGCCATTTTAGAAAATCGATCCACCACCACCCCGATCACACTCCATCCTGCAGAGAGAGGCAGATCTGTGACAAAGTCCAAAGCAACATGCTACCAGGGGGCATCGGGCACAGGCAGTGAATGGAGCAGACCGGCTGGTCTGAATGGGCAACTTTGTTTGCTGCGCACACCGTACAGGAGGAGACAAAGTTCATGACGTCTTTGGGCAGCATGGGCTACCAGAACTGATGGGTAATTAGGTCTCGGGTCTTATGGGCACAGTTCCAGCTTGGAACTGTGACCCCAGCGAAGGATTCTTCCTCTGTCTGCCAGACGTACAAAAGTCATTCCCGGAGGAATTTCTCTAACTTGCAGAGGGTTAACAGAGTAGATGCAGGAAGGATCAATAATATACTGTGGGGACTCCACAGCATCTTCTGTTTCAAATGACAAGGCATCGGCCCTCACAATCTTGTCGGCAGGTCTGAAGTGGAGTTCGAACCGGAACAAAGCAAAGAACAGCGACCACCTGGCTTGACAAGGATTCAGCCGTTGAGCCATCTGTAGATAGGTCAGGTTTTTGTGGTCTGTGAAGACCAGGATAGGATGAGCTGCACCTTCTAGTAGGTGTCTCCACTCCTGCAGGGCCAGCTTGATGGTCAGTAACTCCCGATCCCCAATCAAGTAGTTGCGCTCTGCCGGAGAAAACAGATTAGAATAGTAGCCACATACCACAGTCTTGCCTTTCGAGCCTCTCTGGAACAAAAGTGCACCGGCACCAACAGAGGAAGCGTCCACCTCCAATGAAAACTGTAGGGACACATCAGGGTGATGAAGAATAGAGGCTGACGTGAAGGCCTTTTTTAAGGTTTTAAAAGCGACTTCAGCCTCTGGAGTCCATAGCTTGGCATTCATACCCTTTTTAGTGAGGGTGGAGATGGGAGCTGTCAAAGAGGAGATGTTGGGAATGAACAGCCGGTAGAAGTTGGCGAATCCCAGGAAGCGTTGTATGGCTCCTTAAGCCGAGGGGGCGTGGCCACTCCAGGACAGCCTTTACCTTCTCAGGGTCCATTTTGAGACCCTGATCAGAGATGATATAGCCCAGGAATGGTAGAGACTTCTCTTTGAACACGCACTTCTCCAGCTTAGCGTAAAGAGAATTCTCCCTTAATCGAAGCAAAACCTGGCGGACATGACCCTGATGAGTCACAAGATCTGGGGAAAAAAAAAATCTACATTTCATCGAGATACACCACAACACAGACATAGAGGAGATCACGAAAAATGTAATTGACAAATTCTTGAAACACTGCGGGGGCGTTACACAGGGTGAAGCGCATGACCAGATATTCGTAGTGTCCATCACGTGTATTAAATGCAGTCTTCCACTCGTCACCCTGACGAATCCGGATTAGATTGTAAGCCCCCTGTAGGGCTAGCTTGGAAAAAGAGCCCTTTTTATAGTCCAGCACCAGCAGCATTCTGGGCAAATTATTGAGTGATGACCGCTGGACGTGTACTGGCCCTTTAAGGCCGTGTGCGCGCCCTGCGGGAAACAGTCCCAGAATCCGGAAGTGAGTGCCGGCGTCTCCCTGGAGGGAGATTTGGCCGAGAACACAGATGTCCATGGCCGGGGCCATCAGAGGGTAAGTCTGAGCGACGGCCCTCGGCCATAGACGTTACAATTACAGCTCAGATTCTAAGAGAAAAACTGTGTCTTATAGTCCAAAAAATACGGTATATATAAAACTAGCTCTCTCCTCAATCCTACTTACATGCCCTCTCTCAACTTTTTACTAATTTTTACTAAAAGATTGTCTCCCCAACCTGGGTATTACTCTCATGTACCCCTTGTCAAAACTACATTTTGTTAAATATTTACAATAAATAAAATGATTGAAAAACATCCACCTTTTCTAAAGTATCTACTTCTTGCTTAGGCCTCATTGCAGTGATTAAAATTATGATTTTAACGAAAAACATATACCAGTTTCATGACATTCCAATACAATTTCCCTTCTCTCATCTAACTTACAATCATAAATTGATTATATCCTACATCTGGAAAAACAAGCACCTGAGTGTAGCGGCCAAAACCTTATATGCTAAAATCGACAAAGTGTTGACCTTGCATTGCCTTCCATTCTAGGGTGGCTATCCTTGAACAAAGTAGGCACTAGTGGCTAGCAAACATCAATAAGCAATGAGTCTCAATGGATTGTGACATTACTGGCCCCACAAACATCCTTTCCTCCTTTTGGTTTCCTATTCAATTGAGTCCTCAAGGTATCCCATCTCGACTGATTGACACAGGTCTTAAGATGTGGAGGATGTTGGGTTCGCAAGCCCTTGTATCACGGCGCTTGTGCAATTTGCCCTTAATGGGCCCTTACTTGGCAATATAGTCTACAGACAAAAAAAGACATTGAATTATCTACATGGACAATTAAGGGTATCACCCACCTCAAATATATCTTTACTAAATGTGTCTTAAACCCATTTGAAAAAATTGTGCATACCTATTCCCTCCCATACCTAACAAAATTCTACAAATATTTAGGACTGCAACACTTATTGTTGTCCTTGTACTGGCCCGTATCGTAAAACTTCCTTTAAACTCTTCTTTATCAACCCTTTAATATTTACCAGAGGTCTGTCTCAATGCTATAAAGCTATTATAGAAGTTCCTTCTTCTCTGCACGATTACCTTTTTGTTTCTAGATAAAAAATGGATTTGGGTTCCAAGTTTTGCAGCCACTAATAGGAATTAATTTTTTCACTTAGCCATAATTCCTCCAGATGTGATAATTATCTTGAGTGAAACAATAAACTCATATACAGGTGGTGCCTTACTCCATTCCTCCTAACAAAAATATGGCAAAATACATCTTATATATGTTGGAATGCAACTCTGCCATAGGTAATATTCTCCACATTTGGTAGGAATGCACCCTTTTATGACACTTCTGGAGCATCAGCAACTATTTTTGAGAAACTATTATGGGACACAATATTAACCCCTTAACGACATGTCACGTACTGGTACGCGGCAGCCGTTAAGCGGAAGTATGGAGCGGGCTCACGGGCTGAGATCGCTCCATACTCAGCGGGTGATGGTTGTGTTACAGAGCTGACACCTCACTGCAACGGGCGGAATCTCTTTGATTCCGCCCGCTTAACACCTTAAATGACGTGTAATGGAAGAAGTATTCGGCACACTGAAACGTCAATATCAAATTTCTTGAAATTTTTATTATGATAGATGCCAAGGGTTTGGTGCAACATAACGTTTCGGTCAAAGGACCTTCGTCGGGCACTATAGGTATACAGAACATATATATTATCATACATTGGTATTATTAGCATCATATCCATATGTAAACAAATTAAAGTAAAATGAAAATGAAAACAAGACATAAATAAGGACAAATTAAATCTTTACATAAATCAAAGCAGAATTGTGGTATAAAGAACCGCAAAAATAATAATAATCAACATCAACCAGGAACTGTGAGTGGACGACATTCTCATCCCAGGCACAATGGTGTAGTCAGGTATGTAGTTACTTGGTAGGTATCTCATCGCAACAGAGTGATCGGTTCACAGTTTAACTCAAAAGGACAAATCTGGCTATCCGTCATTAAGGAGAAGAAAGAGAAAAAGCCAAGTGAACAGACCACATCTTAATCCTCATATTAGATAAACTCATTTGTTTCCAAACATCAGATAAATAACATCAGAGTATAGCTCAAATATTCACATGTAACATCTATCAACATATGTCAACTATGATGGTTCAATGCAGCCTGGCATACTATCAAAGCAAAGTCCTAGTGTAATGTAGGATTGTAGTGCACATACCTGGTTACCCTGGTTGCTGGAGTGTCCAGGAGGATGGCGCTGCTTGTAATGGCGGATTTCCGCTCGTTTTGGCGCTAAATGACAGGAGAAATACTCCTGGTTTAAATATCCCTGCTTAGGGGCGGGCTCTGGGCATGTGCTGCGCGCGTCATACATTGCTGTCATACTCTGGGCGTTCCAGCTATTATCGGGACACTCATGTCCTCATCTAACACTGCCCTGTGTAGGGGGGGGGGGCGGGCAGGGGGCGTAGTCAGCTCGCACAGAGCGTCTCTGCTATCATCGGGACGCTCATGTCCTCGTCTATCACTGCCCTGTATGGGGGCGGGCAGGGGGCGTGGTCAGCTCGCACAGAGCGTCTCTGCTATTATCGGGACGCTTATGTCCTCGTCTATCACTGCCCAGTATGGGGACGGGCAGGGGACGTGGTCAGCTCACACAGAGCATCTCTGCTATTATCGGGACGCTCATGTCCTCGTCTATCACTGCCCTGTATGGGGCGGGCAGGGGGCGTGGTCAGCTCGCACAGAGCATCTCTGCTATCATCTGGACGCTCATGTCCTCGTCTATCACTGCCCTGTATGGGGGCGGGCAGGGGGCGTGGTCAGCTCGCCCAGAGCGTCTCAATTCGTGAGGAGATGTTCTGTTCCTAGCCTGCCTACACCCTAAGTTGGGGCGGGCAGTGAGTTTGGGTAGCGTGCACAATCCTGTGTTAGGATATGTAATGGGCTGTTTATCGTGTGGTTACACCGTCATGGTGTGGGCATTTACAATAAGCAGGAGGACGTTTGTGTCATCCTCAGTCCATGTCACAAAGGGAAAGCTATATGTAGAGGTGATTTGTATAGGCATAAATCCATGTAAAGGCTTAACAAAGAGCCAATGAACGGTATAGGTGGATCACTTATGATTGTAATCGTGAGCCTAGTGTGTTTATAGTTGTAAATAAGTAAATACACAGATGTTAACAAATTCATGTGACCTAGGGGAACATAAATACGACTAAGCGTGAGGATAAACCTAAGAGTAAGAATAAGAAAGAACTCTAGTATGATGTTTATATTGGACGGTCTTATATGTGTAGGATGGCACATAGCCAGCTGTCTGATGTGATGGAGTAGAGTGAAAGATATCTTATGTGTACAAATATCAGTTATCCAAGTATGAGTTATCGCATCCCCAGTCATTCAGGAGAAATGACGTGGTCAGTAGCGACCGCAGCATTTAAATTGTTAGATTCAGGGGGCACCCATCAAACACGCCATCGTGCCCCCCCCCCTGCACGATCGGCCATTTACAGTGGTTGGTATGGCAGCCTGAGGGCCTAATAAAGGCCCCTATTTCTGCCATCTTTGTACTCTTTTGAAACCCTGTCTCCATAAGGATTTCAAAGGAGACCGTCAAAATCACGATATACTGCAATACATTAGTATTGCAATGTATCATGCAAGCGATACAATGATCGCTGCTTCAAGTCCCCTAAAAAGTATAAAACAGTTAAATAAAGATTTTTTATAATGTTCCAAAAAAATAATAATATTAAAAGTTAAAAAAAACAAAACCTTTCCCATTTTTTCCCATTAAGGAATGTTAAAAAAAAATAAAAGTTAACATAACTGGTATCGCCACGTCCGTAAAAGTCCGAACTATCACAAAATAGCATTATTTAACCCGCTCGATGAACGTAGTAAAAAAAATAAAACATAAAACATGTATCTGTGAAAACTACAGCTCACTCCGCAAAATGTAAGACCTTTAAATTGATAGAAAAATAAAAAAGTTATGATTCTCAGTATATGGCGACACAAAACATTTTTTTTTTTTTTAGCAAATAATTAGATTTTTTTAAAAGTGGTGTAACATAAAACAAAACATATAAATTTGGTATTTCCGTAATCCTATCAACCCGTAGAATAAGGTGAATAAGTAGTCTTTACCGCCTGATGGACGCCGTAAAAACAAAACTCCCCCCCAAAAAAATCACTGTTTTTTGCCCATTTCACCCCACAAATATTTTTTTTTCAGATTCCCAGTAGATTTTGCGATACAATAAATGGTACCATGAAAAACGACAACTTGTCCCGCAAAAAAACAAGACCTCGTATGTCTATGTCGACGAAGAAATAAAAAAGTTATGGCTTTTGGAAGGCGGGGAGGAAAAGACGAAAATGAAAAACTCAAATTGGCCTGGTCTTTAAGGGGTTAATTGGTCACCTGCAGTGGCTCTCCTTTCCTTAGATTGGGGCCTTTTTCCTGTACCATAAAGTTTTCTAATTGCCTATATTCTCACTGTGACTAGATGTCATATTGCAAGTAATTGGAAGTGCTCATCTCTGTAATATCACAGAAAGCATTAACGTTACCCAATATAACTGCAACATGAAACAAATGGTAGCAGGCAGGCAGGGTACCACAAACAAATGTCAACAAATCTGGTCTAAATAGATGTGTTCTATAATTCCCTACCTTGATACCCTCAATCATATGTCAGCCAGGTACCCTCTCTGAAAATGTATCATGATTGTACTGTGAAGAACCGTTACTATTTGTATCCCTTATTTACTCTGTAATTACTCTGTAATTTAAGCAAGCTATAACTGCATATTGGTTTGTTGTTTCCTTCTGTATTTTGTTTTTTTCTCTTTTGTGCCAGTCTATACTACTTCACAATTGCCATCTTTATTATGCATTATTATCATCATTATGTATATATATATATATATATATATATATATATATATATATATATATATATATAAAATACATATAACTTTTTTATTTGTTGGGCTAGCGACTTAATTTTTGTGTTTTTTTGTAGACCACCGGGACCCATAGAGGGAGCGGAGCTTCTAAACAGCCGGTGGTCGGGAATCGGTAAAGGAAGAGCAAGGTTCAGTCTAACATATAAGTTAAATTTGTTGAAGTCCCATCTACCCAAGGTTTTAATCATCACCTCATCCAGGCCCATCCTAGCCGCTTCTGTAGTCGTACCGATGCGAAATGAGTGAGACGGAAAACCGACACCTCAAGATTAAAAAACTGAAAAACTTTCTTAAAGTGTACCTAACTTTTCAAGTGACTTTTAGGCTGGGTTCACACGAGCATGTTACGTCCGTAATGGACGGAACGTATTTCGGCCGCAAGTCCCGGACCGAACACACTGCAGGGAGCCGGGCTTCTAGCATCATAGTTATGTACGATGCTAGGAGTCCCTGCCTCGCTGCAGGACAACTGTCCCATACTGTAATCATGTTTTCAGTACAGGACAGTAGTTCCATGGAGAGGCAGGGACTCCAAGCATCGTACATAATATGATGCTAGGAGCCTTGCTCCCTGCAGTGTGATCGGTCCGGGACTTGCGGCCGAAATGCGTTCCGTCATTACGGAAGTAATGTGCTCGTGTGAAGCCAGCCTTAGAATAATCTGTCATATGTGTGTACATGAGGAATAACACTATTTCTGGCCATTATATGATTGTATTCTGCATTTTTTTTTTAGCAGTTTTCCCCTCTGCAAGCTTATTCTCTAATTCTCCGTTTTCTCTGAGCTATTGGGTGGAGTCATGTTTTTTATACACTGCACACAGAGAAGGGGAGTGTAATGGCGGTGTAGGGAGACAGACAGGTGAGCCCTAATCTACCCGCCACTCAGTCCCTGCCTACTTGCAATGACCCGTCCTAGGCGACGGGGTACAACTGGGTGACGGTCCCTACGCTCAGTAAGTGCACGACAGACAAACAAACAAGGGTACACAGAAGCTAGGGAAACGGGGCAGCTGCCCACGGAGACACCGTGAGCAACGAGAGTAGTGAATGAGCCGAGTCAAACCAGGAGTGTACGAGGTACCAAACGCAGAGTAGGAGAGTAGTCAGTAAGCCAAGGTCAATAACAAGCAAAGGGTCAGTAGTTCAGAAGCAGCAGCAGCAGAGCCAGGAAACAAGCAGAGCAGAATCACAGGCAAAGGAGGAACAGGAAAGGCAGGTATAAATAGACAGTGGGCGGGAGCTAGCTCCGTCTGGTCAGGCTGTGATAGGCTCTCCCACTCCTAAGCCTGCCATCCTGAGTGGTGGAAGATGGAGTCAGTCTCACAGACATAGGAGCAGGTGCAGACTGATTAACCACGGGCGTCGACACAGAAGCTGTGTCTGGCAGATCCTTTACAGTGAGATCCTGCATTCCAATATCTATTTATCACACACACACAGACACACACACACACACGCACGCACGCACGCACGCTCGCACACACACACACACACACACACACACACACACACATATATAAATATACAGAGTCCAGACACAGCACTCTATCACAGCTAAATATTAGGCCATGTGCACGTTGCCAGAGGATGAATCACTTCCCCAATGAATTTGTAGAAAAAAACATAGGACAAAAGAACAGCACCAGGACTTCAGTGAAGATGAAAATGGTTGCTTTATTCACCTCAAGTGAGCAACGTTTCGGTTCAACACAGAACCTTTCTCAAGCTACAACACAGTGCAAAGTGTCAGGTTTATATAGGAAAGTACATACAGTAATTGATAAATACTTGATAAATCTATAATTCATAATTAATATTTAAAATAAACTTTTATTTTAACTTCTATTTTTTACTTTTTATTGTATTTTCCCCTGGTAATATTTTTAATATCTTCTTATAATATTTCATATGGTTAAATTGCATTTGAATTGTACTTTTTTAACTAAGGTTTTATTTTGTGTTTTCAAGTGACAATGTATGACGTCACCGCTGATCTTTGATCTGTACAGATTTGGCGGTTTTTTTCTTCTTCCCAATTGCATCTTGTGTATATAAGCTGTAGTAATTTATGTTTTTTACATGGCCCGATGAAGACATCGGTTCGATGTCGTAACATGTAGCCCATTAAACAAATTATTTATATTACATCGACCTCTCCAATTTCGTTATAGCAGCGCCGTTTATAGGTCCTATTTTTGGTCTTTTCTACATTTTCTTGGTGGTAACATTATCTGTTTCTGGATCGGACCTCGGCAGCAGCTTATCTCCTAAAACCACTGCACACATTAGAGTTGTGCCTGACCAAGCACAACCTGTTAAGGTGAGGATATGCCTCATCCTCTTTCCTAGTCTGGTTATCATTTTTACCTGCACTATGGTGGCACCGTGCATCTTCTCTTTTTTCTATAACACAGCAATTAATAAATACAGATACAAAATCTAAAAATGTAAACCCACCTAAAGAGTCACTAGTATAGAGTGTACAAATTACATAGTAAGATACCATATGACAATCGAATCATTCAAATATCTACTGTGAACAACTGTTAATAGTGTACAATCAGCAATAAGGACATAATTGGAAAGGGGCAGAGGCCAACGAATGTCCATACATAATTTCAGAATGGTACAGTACCGAGTTTAGAAGTTCCAAGCTAGTGGCGTCCGCGTGTATGCACCGCACATGCTCCAAGATGGTACCCAACCCGTAAAGTTGGTTGAATGGGCCGCATCAGATCATAGAAGAACTACCACGCATGCGCACAATGGCGCTTGCATTCCAGCAGTTCTGCGCTTGCGCTAGCTACGGCAATTGCTTCCTCACTCTGCATTGATTATTTTAAATAAGAGAACAATTGCTATAAAGAGAACAGGCACAAATGTCATACACTATCAAAAAAAGGTGGAGCACGACATATGTGTCTCAAATCAGACTAAGATGTGCATAAAAAATACAGAACACAGAAGCTATAATGCCAAATAGCGGAACCACTGAAAAAGCAGATACATAACAGTATTACTGTATGTACTTCCTATATAAACCTGACACTTTGCACTGTGTTGTAGCTTAAAGGTTCTGTGTTGAACCGAAACGTCGCTCACTTGAGGTGAATAAAGCAACCATTTTCATCTTCATTGAAGTCTTGGTGCCATTCCTTTGTCCTATGTTTTTTTTCTACAAATTTGTTGGGGAAGTGATTCATCCTCTGGTAACATGCACATGGCCTAATATTGAGCTGTGTTGGAGTGCTGTGTTCAACTGTGTCTGGACTCTGTATATTTATATATGTGTGTGTGTGTGTGTGTGTGTGTGTGTGTGTGTGTGTGTGTGTGTGTGATAAATAGAGATAGGAAAGCATAATCTGCATAATCTCCCCTTCTCTGTTTGCAGTGTATAAAAGACATGACTCCACCCAATAGCTCAGAGAAAACGGAGAATTAGAGAATGAGCTTGCAGAGTGGAAAATTTCTACAAAATGCAGAATACAGTCATATAATGGGCAGAAATAGTGTTATTCCTCATGTACACACATATGACAGATTATTCTAAAAGTCACTTGAAAAGTCCTTGTGCGGTTCTTTTGTCCTATAGTTTATATATAAATATATATATATATATATATATATATATATATATATATATATATATATATATATATATATCCAAAAAAGAGAACGTGAAGCAGCACTCAAATAAGGTGAATTTATTCAGTCAACATGGAACCACCATTCCATGTTGGATGAATAAATTCACTTTATTTGAGTGCTGCTTCACGTTCTCTTTTTTGGATATCCAACACATAAGGATATCACTCCTTTATTTTTGAAGCCTAGCACCAGCCTAGTCAGGCATTTGTTCACAGTTCTGCTCCAATCCTTTGCTTTTTTTAATATATGTATATATATATATATATATATAAATATATATATATATATATATATATATATATATATATATATATATATACATACTGTATATATAAAAGCTGTAGCAGCATGAGCAGTACAGAAGTGATGAGCAGTGTAGGTGAGAATCTAGCACTGGGGTGACTCATGTAAATCGTACCGGGAACCTGTGTCTACTCTCTCTCTGTCTCTCTCCTTCCCGCTCTGCTCTCCATAGACTTCTATGGGCATTGTGTCTGTGTTTCTCATTCTGCTCTTGCTCCCTCCTCCTGCTCCCTCCCAACTCCATAGACTTCTATGGCAACAATGTCTCCCACTCTGCTCCTTCCTTCTGCTACCCCTCCCCTTTCCATATACTTCTATGAGCAGTGTATCTGTGTCTTTCTCTTTGCTCCAACCTAGTGCTCTCCCTCTCCTTTCTTTAGACTTCTATGAGCAACATGTGTGTTTCTCTCTTTCTGCCCATGCCTCAGCCTACAGCTCCCCCTCCTCTCTTAAAGTCTTCTATTGGTGTCTCTCTTTCTGCTCCAACTCCCTCCTCCTGCTCCACCCTCCCATCTTCATATAATTCTATGGACAGGCTGTGAAGAGACATCCCCTCCATTTCCTGCAGGCTGTCTGCTCTGCTCTGGAACGAGAGATATATTTTGTTTGACAACAGGGGTTGGATAGCAGATTACAAGAAGGGAGACACAGTGGCAGTAGAGTTCCTCTTGCCATGTGCCGTGTGGGTCGTGTATACAAGTGCTGATCAAGGAGACAGCTTGCTGATCGGTGCTCGCTTGATCCTTTCACAAGGAGCAATGCATGTGACCCCCGATCTGACAAGCCAAATTCTACAGCTTCTACTGTAGGAAGTCAGTTTCTCTATTCATTCCTATGAGAGCCCCTGATGTGAGTCTCATAGGAATGAATAGAGAAATTGTCTTCAAGTCCACAGAGCAGATTCTGTAGGATTCGGCTAGTCAGATCACGGTTACGTGGTCCAACGGAAGGACCGATCAGAGGCTGAAAATGAAAGATGAATTGCTCGTAAAGTTTTTCTTTACCTCAGTATCATGTATGCAATTGCATTTACAAACGGGGGAGCAAAGAAAACTATTTGCTTCTTTTACCATCTACCCCTACCTAATTGATCAGTTTAAGATCTTCTTATTAAAATCCAAACCACAGAATCCTCAAGACGAACATCACCCGCTAACAAAACTGATTCTGTTTTCCTATTTCGCTGTAAATTTACCAAGCCTCAAGGCCGCAAAAATGGCAATTAAAAACATTGTCTCAAAGAGTACACCCTTAAGTACCGAAGAGCAAATAATACCCAATAGTTTATCTAAAATGTCAATAGCGATTCGTATTCTATTGTCAACAAATATAAAGTACTTACCATAACCTTTTGGCAGTTGTTGTACATGACAATTGTCATTAACAGATCTGCAGCCACTTAACTTTAAAAAAAAAAAATTTAACTCCAGCTACCATCCTGTAAATGGAAGATATACCCATGCCTAAATTAATCAAAGGGCAAACAGAAGTCTATACGGTCACTACATCTCAACTTCCACAAAATAAACACCATTTTCTCCAACAGTCAGTAAAGCTGGACCACGTACGATGCAAATGAAAAATATTTATATGCTCCAATATCAATCCCAAATCAACTGTCATAGATGGCCTGGACACTGGGCTTCCACTCAATCTGCATGAGGGACCAGTTGATAAAATCTTACCCAGAGAATCAGTATTAATATATTTTGCTTTTAGTCAGATATTACATCTTAAGCAAGAAAAACTATATAACATAATAGCTCAACCATTAACTCACTGTTGGATGACAAACATTAAAAGCATTTAACACATGTTTATTATCAGTATGAGTTACTATTCTTTTGTTCTTAGAAAAAAACCTCTACCCATTAGGATAAGCTTAGATTCAAAAACTAAAAGACCCAGTAGGAATTGCAGCTCCCACAAAGTTGTGTTCCTACTGTGCTAACAATTTGCTCAACAATTCACATAACTTTAGCCATATAACTGCTGTTTATGGTAATTCCTAAAATATAAAGTAAATAACAAGAAAACATTGTTTTCTCATTTTCTAATGGGATGTTAAAAAACTTGCAAACCTCAACTAATTTATTCAGTAAATTGAAATAGACTTGTAAATCCGTTAAACCAATGAACAACAAATCGTTCAAGTAATTGAACAATCCCCCATCTTTCTCATCCATTAATGTAACCCAGTGAAAGCTAAGAATGTTTCAAAATAATAACAGGACATGTTAAAGCCCATGGGCATAAAATTTATCAAAGTACGGTACAACTCTTCAAGCCTAGGAAATTAAATCCCATAGGATTGACTGGCAACAGACAAAACGCAGATTTCACATCAGCTTTTGGCTTACAATACTCTGTGACCAGAATACAGAAAAATACTGAATTGACGCTAGTTTTTTCTCAACCTCATCATTAGGGAAATTTTCTGGTCGCATAAGAAAGATGATGGATGAGTCTGAACTCATTCGGTGCTTTCTTAGGCACAATAACTAATAGTAACATCATAAAACTGGTGAAAGTTGAAGTAGAAAATGGACCTGCAATTAGTCCTTTATATAATTATTTGTCCAATTTATTCCTTACAATTTCCTTATTCTTCTCCACCGATTCCAGAATGTCAACCAATAAACATCCTGCAACTTCAAATTCTGGAACAAAAAAAACATTCAAAACCATTCCGAAGCATCTGAGCCTTCTATCTGTCTGTGTACATTTCTAGCCACACCATTTTTTCCAAATAAATACCGTTATTTTTACTTGGAAGTCCGTTTGTGATGTTTAGCAGCACTATAATCGCCCTGTTTTTTCTTCCTACTATTTGGTCCGATTATGGCCGTCACTCACGGATCCGACACCAGGGATAGCAGCAGCTTGCATCATTTCAGTCTATTCACTTATTCACAGAGTTGTGCCTGCTCAGCACATCCTGACCTGGTTAGCAGTTGAACTTTTATTTTATGTTCATTCCCACTAAGGTTCCACGCTATGGAGCTCCATCTTTTTCTCTTTTAATCCTCATTATCTATCTGTCTGTCTTCATTTCTAGCCACACCATTTTTTGCCAAATCACTGGCGTCTGCGCCATTTAGAATTGGCTTGTTACCATGTTGAACTGATTCACTTGTTCTCTTAAAGCAATGAAACCTATAGTGCAAACCCATACAAAAAAATATTTGTGACGATTTCTGCAATTACCATTATTTAGCCAGTTACATTGTGACAGATCTAGTTGGTTCTAGATAGACAGCAAGTCTTTGATAGAGCATTAAGTTAATCCATAGATCCACATCTTTAACACCCCATTTTAGAACCATATGCACAGCCAATTTGCCAATCGTAGTTACACCACAAAAAACTACCAAAAATTGCGGTAAGCTTCAAGCACAATATCAATGTGCTAAAACAAACAAAACATTCTTGAGGGTATTTTTCTCCCAAAACTGCGGCAAAGATGCAATAAGCCTGCAGTCAATTGTTGGAAGACTCTAACATCCACTAGATGCTCCTTTGCTTCTGAAGCCGGTGCTTCAGTCCATTACCACACTGGGGCCACATGTGGGATTTTTATAAAAATTGCAGAATCTGGGCAATAAGTATTGAGTTGCATTCCTCTGGTAAAACTTTCTGTGTTTCAGATTTTTTTTTATTACAAATGAATTTCAGCAAAAAAAATTAAATTTGTAAATTTTACCTCTACGTTGCTTTAATTCCTGTGAAAAGCCTAAAGGGTTAAAACACTTTCTGAATGCTGTTTTGTATACTTTGAGGGCTGCAGTTTTTACAATGGGGTGTTTTTTTAAGGCTTTCAAATATATGGGCCCCTCAAAGCCTCTTCAGAACTGAACTGGTCCCTGAAAAAAAGCCTTTTGAAATTTTCTTGAAAATTTGAGAAATTGCTGCTAAAGTTTTAAACCTTGTAACGTCCTAGAAAAATAAAAGGACGTTCAAAAAACAATGCAAACATAAAGTAGACATATGGGAAATTTTAACTAGTAACTATTTTGTGTGTGGTATTACTATCTGTTTTACAAGCAAATACATTAAAATTTATTTGCACATTTTTTACAAATTTTTAAAAAATGTTGTTGTTTTTGACAAATAAATACTGAATTTATCAACCAAATTTTTCACTAAAACAAAGTACAATATGTCACGAGAAAACAATCTCAGAATTGCTTGGATAGGTAAAAGCATTCCAAAGTTATTACCACGTAAACTGACACATGTCAGATTTGAAAAAATGTGGCTGGTCCTGAAGGCCAAAATGAGCTTGGTCCTGATCGGGTTAACAGATAACAGTAAATGACATCCCAATGGTACATAACTCCAAACTTCAACCCATTCTTCTGCTGGAGAACTACTGTTTCTTACAGATTTACTAGCAAAGTCAGAAAGCACTTAAGTTAAAAATAAAATCTGCTTCCGTCACCGACCACTGCATAGCTTCAGGCACCTGGAGGCAGCCGGAACAGCTGATCGATGCGTGGTCCAGGTATCGGACCCCTAACGATAATATACTGATGACCTATTCTGTGGATAGGTCATTAGTATAAAAAACAGCCCCCAACCTGGACAACCCCTGCAAGGCTATAGATTTGTGCTTGCAGGATATTTTTCACATTTTCATCAACATCTCCTGTCCTTTCTGTAGTATACTATCTTAAGATTTAAACCACTGCTCATTCATTTCAATACACCACCCAAATAATCGATTTTGGGATATAAACAAAAGAAGCTAGTTTCTGATGAATATTAATTTACTGTATTTAGGCAAATAAACTTGTTTTGTACTCATGGACATTGATTACAAATTAATTGAGCCTTGATTTCCTTAAACTGTTCTTTCATCAAAGTATCCACCCTTATCAGCAATCACAGAAATGCAAAGGTGGGACATTCTGTCAGTAAACTTGTCTAAAGCTTCAGCTCCGATTGCAGCCCACTTCTCTTGTAGCAACTCCCAAAGGTGGTTTTGGCTCGTAACTTGCACATCTCAAACAAACCTGTCTAGATGTTCCCCGAGAAGAGTTCAGTTGGATTCCAATAGGGACTCTGTGTTGGGCAAACCATGTTCTTCAGCACCTGTTGTTATTCTTTTGACTGAACATACTTTATGCTAAGACAGGAAGTATATATCTTACTGCAGTGTGAAACCACAACCAATAAGACAGGTGCCGGAAAGGATGGCATGGCACACCATGATGTTGTGGTAGCACTAAGAGTCTAAGATTCCTTTGATTTTTAGTAAGTCATCAACCGCACCGCTTCCAAAACATCCTCAGACCATAATGGAACAATGAATGCATGCAGGAAGCATGCGCTCACCTAGCTTTCGCCTCTTGGACCCAAACACCTCAAACTTCAATTAGTCTGTGAAAAGAACCTTCTTCCATTGACTAATGGTCCAGATCCTGTGCCTTGTAGCCTACAATAGCCTCTTCTTTTTATTAATGGGCCTAAGCAACGATTTTCTGCCTGCAACACATCCCTTCAAGGCACTGGCTACAAAGCGGCGTTTGACAGTCGTGATTGACACGCTTTTCTTCCTAGTTTCCATCAGAGCAGCCCGAATCTGATGAGTGTTTTGAATCTGTCCTATTTGGAGCATACTCTGATAAATTTGGCCTCCTGTTTTGTGGTCACTCGAGGTTGTCCAGGTCATGGTCATGGTCGATCACATACACTCTTCTTTTCAGTGTATCTCTCTAGGATACATTTCACACCACCAGAAAAAATCTTCACTAGACAAGCAATTTTCACGGACTATGTCCTGCATTTCTCAAAGCGACTATGGCAGATCGCTTTTCGGTTGATAACTCCTTCCTGGGAGCCATTTATATCTTGTACATAATATGATCGGCGCTGTAATGTAGATTACAGCAGTGTTTTTTAATTTAGAAAAACAATCATTTTTGACGGAGTTATGACCTATATTAGCTTTATGCTAATGAGTTTCTTAATGACCAACTGGGCGTATTTTACTTTTTGACCAAGAGGGCGTTGTGGAGAGAAGTGTATGACGCTGACCAATCAGTGACCAATCAGCTTCATACACTTCTCCCCATTCATTTACACAGCATCATCGTGTTCTTACTAGAACACAATGTGCAGCCACATAGACACACACATTAATGTTAATCAAGTGTCCTGACAATGAATAGACATTACCTCCAGCCAGGACGGGATGTGTATTCAGAATCCTGACCACTTCTCTGCACTTCTCTGTGATTTACAGCATATCAGGCATAGTCCCGCGAGATTACGCTGTAAACTGTCATTTACAGCGAGATCTCGCTGTGCTGTGCTGTAAATCACACAGACGCTTCAGAAGTGGTCAGGATTCTGAATACACATCCCGTCCTGGCTGGAGGTAATGTCCATTCATTGTCAGGACACTTGATTAACGTTAATGTGTATTTATGTGGCTGCACATAGCGATATAGCTATATCGTTATGTGCTGTATAAATTAATGGAGAGAAGTGTATGGGGCTAATTGGTCACTGATTGGTCAGCGTCATACACTCCTCTGTACAACGTCCACTTGGTTATATAGTAAAACACGCCCAGTTGTCCATTAAGAAACTCATTAGCATAAAGCTAAAATAGGTCATAACTCCGTCAAAAATGATAGTTTTTCAAAATAAAAAACACAGCTGTTATCTACATTACAGCACCGATCACATCATGTACAATATAGGCCACTTATAATGTGGTGACAGAGCCTCTTTAAAACAGTAGATAACTAATTTCTGAGCAAAACACCCGTATCACGTTTATCCATTACACAGAAATCAACGAATCAGGGGGTGTATTGCAATTAATGAGCAGTAGTATATATTATGTTTCGTTTAAATTATCTTGTTATCTCGTTGTTATCTTAGTCCAAAGGGTTGGATATCTTTGGTGAATGAGACAAACTGAGAGCGACTGTGAAGCCCCTCGCACTTTTTGATAAATCTGCACTATTGTGTGCAGAGAACTTCATATTCTCCAACTGCCTACCAGAAAACATCTAACACTGGTATAAAAACCAAAACATTTTTCAAAGTAGCCACTAATAATGCCACAAAAACCTAACTTAAACGCTGTTTGTGTGAATCCATCCTTATAATTATAGTTAGAGCAATTGCACCATCATTTTGGCAGAAGCTTAATTGTTTTAAGTCTTTTTATTATTAAGTTATATTTAGGTTAGATTTTCTCATCACTCTGGGATCATACTAGCTACACGTGCAGATGTGATTTTACTCTATGCATGGATAGGGAAGAGCAGTACTGCCGACAAAAACATTTTGTATAAGAAATGAAGCAACTGCCAGGGAATGAACTCATATGTTAAGAATATAATCGTAAGAAGACACATGGGAACTTGTAATTACACAGCCTGACAATGAAAGGAGCAGAGTTTCTTCTGTTGGAAGTAGTGAAAAGAATCATAAAATGTGTGTAATGGAGAATCTGTCAGACAGTAAAAGTGATGAATATAACCAATTTATTACTGTCTGTCAACCATTGCTCATCAGCCCACATAGCCAGCATCTAGACTCTTAAAAGAGATGTAATTCATTTTCTTCCTTCCTGTTTTGTGTTTGTTTTATTATTAATGATGCTTTGCAATATTAGTCCAGCCAAGGAAGTGGCATTTACCTGTTGATGATGCATTTGACTGATGATACTCTGGGAATTATAGATTTTTTTACTTATTTTTATACTCATTGGTGATCTGGAAATACAAGATACATTTCTTTTGAATACATTGGCTGAGTGGCCTTATTAATGGGTGTAAGGTTTCATGCACATGGCCATATTATGGCTCCATAGAATCTCAGAGAAGTACCAAACCTTATTACGGCACCAATAAAAGCCTATGTAGCTAGATTGTTCCTTTATATGCCTCTGATTTTATACAGTGACATACAAATATTTTTTTGTCTGATGGACTCATATATACCATGCTACATCTGATGCCTTATTACAGAACTA
This sequence comes from Rhinoderma darwinii, assembly GCF_050947455.1. Lineage (NCBI taxonomy): Eukaryota > Metazoa > Chordata > Amphibia > Anura > Rhinodermatidae > Rhinoderma > Rhinoderma darwinii. The sequence goes on along the minus strand of NC_134688.1, from coordinate 156,917,649 downwards.
TTTTCCCCTAAAAGCACAATCGGATGTTTAAGGCTATGTTCACATTTGCGTTAGGGCTCCGTTACGACGTTCCGTCAGAGCTTTCCGTCAGAATGGAGCCCTGACTGACACAAACGGAAACCATCGCTTTCCGTTTCCATCACCATTGATTTCAATGGTGATGGATTCGGTCCCAATGGTTTCCGTTTGTCTCCATTGTGCAAGGGTTCTGTCGTTTTGACGGAATCAATAGCGTAGTCGAATCAATGGTGATGCAAATGGAAACATATGGTTTTTGTTTGTTTCAGTCAGGGTCCCGTTCTGACGGAAAACTCAGACAGAACGTCAGAACGGGACCCAGACGCAGATGTGAGTGAACGAAGCCTAATTCACTAGCATTGGAAATCCAGACTATTATCTGAGTCAAACGAGTAGTCCCAGAAGAATTAGCGCATGTATTTGTATTCAGGAAAACATTTTAATTTTGCATTCATTGAGAAGCATAATCTGATTACCTATAATTACTGTTAAAGAAGATCTCATTTAATTGGTTATTTCCTGTGTGATTCAGGAAATGTGGAGGTTTTTCTTGATGGCATTCAATGTGTTATTATTAGCAGCATTTTATTGTTGTTGCCTTCTGGTGTTCCACATAAAGTACAATATCATATTTTGTGTTGCTGTTTGGAATGACTTTTGTTTACTACCTTGTTTTTATTCCTTTTTTCTAATATTTGATCAGTGGAACATATATGTATCTTTACTAAGGTGGACATTATGCTGACTTTATGTATCCAGTTATTATATAGCTCATAAAGATAAGACAATATCAATGTTCAATATTGAATAATCATTATGATGAAAAATATTAATTAACATGATTTATTTTTTACGTCAGTTTTTATTATTAACTCCTTTACGACTGGAATATGGCTATATACGTTCCAACTGCCGATGCCCCGTGCAGTTGTCATGTATCTAAATGTTGGCAGCCTGGATCGGGATTTAATGAGTGCAGTGCTGCTTCATTGTAAGCAGCACTGCACTTTCATGTCTTCCTGGACTTTGAGAGCCCTGGAATAGACCCCGCTGTAGATAGCGCCTCCCCCTGTAGATAGCGCGAAACCCCCTGTAGATAGCACCACCTAAGCTCCCTCTAAGACTCCATGCACACGACCGTAAAAAGCCTCCGTTTTTGCGGACCGCAATTGCGGTCCGCAAAAACGGACCCATTCACTTCCATTGAACGCGGACACCTTTCCGTATCGCTACGGATGAGTGTCCGTTCCGCAAAAGTGGCCCGGGAATTATGGAGCATGTCCGTTCTTGGTCCGCAATTGCGGCACGGACTCCTCCATAGAAGTCTATGGGGGAAGCCAGAATTGCGGATGGCTACTGAGGTGCATCAGCAAATACGGATAGCCATCAGCAAATGCAGAAAAGTTGCTAAGCAACACAAAGGGGACGTCTCATCAACCAGGTCAGATGCCAAACCACAGCACTTCAACCAAAATGTCTCTCACCAAACCACAGGTGGAAAAACTCATTTTGGCCATCCAGCATCGCCCAGTAATTTGGGACAAGCGCCTGGATGATTATAAAGACACTCTTTTGAAGGACAAGGCCTGGATTGAAGTGGTGAAGGCGCTTCACCCGGAGGAGTGGGATACTGCCTCAAAAAAAGAGCAGAAAAAGTTATGTAAGTATACACCCCACCCAAACTTAAAGGCAATGTGTTGCCAGAAAAACATGTTTTTTTTTTAAAAATTAAACATTTAGTGTGTGGGTGATTAAACATTGTTCAAATTTTTTTTATTTTTTTCACGAGTCAGGAAATAGTCAGGAAATATTATAAATTAATTCTAATTTATAATACTACCCATTTTTGGTCACTAGATGGAGCTATTCCCAAAATTGCAGCATTGCAACATTGGGTTAAAAGCCCTCGCTCTAGTGAGCTCTCAGCATCCCCCCCTCCTTTATCCTGGCTAGTGCCGGGATAAACGAGGGGTTTGAACGGTGTAACCTCCTACACTGTGTGTCGCCATTTTTTGAGCTAACACACAGTGTAGTAGGTTTACATACAGTAGTAAACACACACAAACACGAACATACATTGAAATCTCTTACCTGCTCCTGCCGCCGCGGCTCCCTCCGGCCCGTCCGCTCCGTTTGCTGACGCTGGTCCAAGTGCACAAATCCGGAAGCCGCGACCGGAAGTAGTAATATTACTGTCCGGCCGCGACTTCCGGTCCACAGGAAAATGGCGCCGGACGGCGCCAATTTCGAATTGGACTGTGTGGGAGCGGCGCATGCGCAGTTCCCACACAGACGCCGTACACTGAAGTCAATGGGACGGGAGCCGTTCGCAGTCCCTATGGGACTGTGGCTGCCGTATTCCATGTCTGTATGTGTCGTTAATCGACACAGACAGAAATGGAACAAAAAATGGCAGCCCCCATAGGGAAGAAAAAGTGTAAAAATAAGAAAAAGTAAAACACAAACACACAAATAAATATAAACGTTTTTAATAAAGCACTAACATCTTGAACATATGAAAACATTTTTGGGTGATGACACTGTTCCTTTAAACAACCCTCACTCCCCTAATTAACTTTTAATTGTAATCTTATTTATTTTTTAACAGGTCAAGATCTAAAATCTAGGTGGAATACGTCTAGAGATCAGTTCAGAAGGGAGCTGATGTCAAAGGGCCGCAGTGGGGATGGTTCTTTGAAAAAAAAGCCATATCTCTATACTGAGCAACTGCGCTTCTTAAAGGATGTCATGCATATTGGGCCGTAAGTATAAATACACATCTGTAATAATTGTTGAATAATCTCCTACCTATCGTGTTCTTCTGGCTCATGGGTGCACATCGGGCTCTGCTATGTTGCACGGATACCTGCTCAACATTGCATTGATTTTGCAAGACATGGAAGTATGTAAAGTTGCACAGTTATCTATGCAACATAGCAGAGCCCAATGTGCACCCATGAGCTATAAAAACCCTACTAGATTGTTACAATTGTGCAACACTTGGAAGCATGCAACCTAGTTGTGTTCTTCTGGCTCATGGGTGTACATCGGGCTCTGCTATGTTGCACTGATACCTGCTCAACTTTTGCATGAATTTTGCAAGCCATGGAAGCATGCAACCTAGTTGTGTTCTTGTGGCTCATGGGTGCACATTGGGCTCTGCTATGTTGCACTGATACCTGCTCAACATTGCATGAATTTTGCAAGCCATGGAAGCATGCAACCTAGTTGTGTACTTCTGGCTCATGGGTGTACATCGGGCTCTGCTATGTTGCACTGATACCTGCTCAACTTTTGCATGAATTTTGCAAGCCATGGAAGCATGCAACCTAGTTGTGTTCTTGTGGCTCATGGGTGCACATTGGGCTCTGCTATGTTGCACTGATACCTGCTCAACATTGCATGAATTTTGCAAGCCATGGAAGCATGCAACCTAGTTGTGTACTTCTGGCTCATGGGTGTACATCGGGCTCTGCTATGTTGCACTGATACCTGCTCAACTTTTGCATGAATTTTGCAAGCCATGGAAGCATGCAACCTAGTTGTGTTCTTGTGGCTCATGGGTGCACATTGGGCTCTGCTATGTTGCACTGATACCTGCTCAACATTGCATGAATTTTGCAAGCCATGGAAGCATGCAACCTAGTTGTGTACTTCTGGCTCATGGGTGCACATTGGGCTCTGCTATGTTGCACTGATACCTGCTCAACATTGCATGAATTTTGCAAGCCATGGAAGCATGCAACCTAGTTGTGTACTTCTGGCTCATGGGTGCACATCGGGCTCTGCTATGTTGCACTGATACCTGCTCAACATTGCATGAATTTTGCAAGCCATGGAAGCATGCAACCTAGTTGTGTACTTCTGGCTCATGGGTGCACATCGGGCTCTGCTATGTTGCACTGATACCTGCTCAACTTTTGCATGAATTTTGCAAGCCATGGAAGCATGCAACCTAGTTGTGTACTTCTGGCTCATGGGTGCACATCGGGCTCTGCTATGTTGCACTGATACCTGCTCAACTTTTGCATGAATTTTGCAAGCCATGGAAGCATGCAACCTAGTTGTGTTCTTGTGGCTCATGGGTGCACATTGGGCTCTGCTATGTTGCACTGATACCTGCTCAACATTGCATGAATTTTGCAAGCCATGGAAGCATGCAACCTAGTTGTGTACTTCTGGCTCATGGGTGTACATCGGGCTCTGCTATGTTGCACTGATACCTGCTCAACTTTTGCATGAATTTTGCAAGCCATGGAAGCATGCAACCTAGTTGTGTTCTTGTGGCTCATGGGTGCACATTGGGCTCTGCTATGTTGCACTGATACCTGCTCAACATTGCATGAATTTTGCAAGCCATGGAAGCATGCAACCTAGTTGTGTACTTCTGGCTCATGGGTGCACATTGGGCTCTGCTATGTTGCACTGATACCTGCTCAACATTGCATGAATTTTGCAAGCCATGGAAGCATGCAACCTAGTTGTGTACTTCTGGCTCATGGGTGCACATCGGGCTCTGCTATGTTGCACTGATACCTGCTCAACATTGCATGAATTTTGCAAGCCATGGAAGCATGCAACCTAGTTGTGTACTTCTGGCTCATGGGTGCACATCGGGCTCTGCTATGTTGCACTGATACCTGCTCAACTTTTGCATGAATTTTGCAAGCCATGGAAGCATGCAACCTAGTTGTGTACTTCTGGCTCATGGGTGCACATCGGGCTCTGCTATGTTGCACTGATACCTGCTCAACTTTTGCATGAATTTTGCAAGCCATGGAAGCATGCAACTTAGTTGTGTACTTCTGGCTCATGGGTGCACATCGGGCTCTGCTATGTTGCACGGATACCTGCTCAACATTGCATGAATTTTGCAAGACATGGAAGTATGTAAAGTTGCAGTTATCTATGCAACATAGCAGAACCCAATGTACATCCATGAGCTATAAAAACACTACTAGATTGCTAGAATTGTGCAACACATGGAAGTATGGGCTAGGTGTGTATGTGCAAATCAATATAGGTGTATATCAGGCGATTCATTCTTTAATTATTTATTATGTATTAATTTTATGTTTTCTATTCTAGAACTAGAGACAATCTCCAAGAGGACTCTGATGAGACACAAACAGAGTCTACACATGCGGAACCCTCCCAAGCTACGCCAGATGCTGTAGCACAAGACCCAGAAGGCCCCGTTGACCCTCCTTCGGAACCTCACCCATCAAGATCAAGAGGGCGCAAGCGTGGTCATGCATAGGACACTGGGGCCATGATTGAAGCCCAGGTGCTGGCCCATTTGAACAGGCGTCAAGCGGAGACCATGGAGGATACATTTGCCATAGCGGTGGCAACGCACTTGAAGCAGGTGCCACGGGAACGCCTCTTCAAATGCGAGTCAGCCATTCTGGGGTTGATAGAAGCGTTTGCCTCCAGTGCTTCTCCGATGGAACTCTATAATTCCATAGAGTTCCATCGGAGCAGGCTGGGTTTGCAAACAGCCCCCCTGCCAACTCTACCACCACCACCGAGGCCTCCTCAATATAGGGATTACAACCCATCACAGCCTCTTTTCTCCCAGGATAGGGGTATGTACCAGACCCCAAGCCCCTATTCAACAAGCCAGTACCACTATCCACACTCCTCACAAGGGCAGGTGGGGGATCAGTCTGGAAGCACAATTCATGGTGCTTTGTCACCACAATTTTCAGAACTATAATTTTATTTTGTGTTCTTTAATATATAGCGTTTTAATTTATTTTTACATTTACAAAAAGATTATAAAAAATCTTTAGTTTTTTTTGTTAAAAAAATAAGTTAATAAAAATGTATAACCAGTTAACTTTGCCTTTTTGTAGTTTAATTTTGGTGTACATCTGATGTTTTGGAGTGTTTGGTGTTGTATGCATGATATATTGGCTTGTGTGATGTATGCAGAATTGAAGTACACCACACACCACTGATTTTATTTATATTTTTTTTTTAACACTTTATTTTTGATCTTTGGTAGTTTTGACCTTTTTCTTTTACGTAAGGTTTCATTGTGAATGAAATTTTATTTAATTTTCTAAACTATCTTTCAATGTGTATATATAATGAGGTATTTGTCTGTATTTCTGCACAAAATACATTTTGATTTTTTTTTTATTAATTTTATCACATTTCTAAACATTTTTATAATTTTTTTTTTTTGTATTTTGTCAGAAATGCATAAGCTCGCAACCCACGTCAAGGGTCCTCATTCTATTGGGAGTCCCTAACTAATAACTAAAACCGGGAACAACTAACTAGCTAAAAGCAACAGTCCAGAACAAACAATCGAAAGACAACTGTCCAAATACAACTATCTACTGCCGTGGATTGCATCCATCTGCCAAGGTACCGCCCCGGCCGAGAACACAAAGTAGTCTGCATAGAAATTCCGAGTCAACATTCCAGCTGTCCCGGGTCTTCCATGCGTGGAGTAGTCCACTGGGATGGTAGAAGTGGTAGGAAACTGCTCCAGGTCAATGTCTTGCATAGACTCATGAAGCCGACAGAAATTATGTAGAATGACACTCGCTTGGATAACAAGCATCACGTTCTGTGGATCCATTTGAAGAGGGCTCTGGAATACCCGCCATTTGCTGCTGAGAATCCCGAAGGCACACTCGACATACCGTCTGGCCCGTGTGAGCCGGTAATTAAAAACATGCCTCCTTTCATCCAAACCACGCCGCGGGAATGGGCGCAATACATGAGGGGAAAGTCCAAATCCTTCATCTGCCACGATGACGAATGGCGCTGGAGGTCCAGTAGATCCAGGCAATTGTCTCGGTTCTGGAAGGGCGAGCTGGTTAGACTGAAGCCGTTCACCCATATTGGAAGCCCTAAAGATGCCAGCATCCAAAGAGCTCCCATAGGCCCCTATATCTACAATTACAAATCGGTAGTCGCTGTCAGCTAAGGCCAACAGCACCACCGAGAAATATTGTTTGTAATTAAAATATAGGGAACCTGAGTGAGGCGGCTTCTTCACACGAATGTGTTTCCCATCCAGCGCACCGACACAGTTGGGAAACTGTGCAGATTGGTAGAAGCCCTCAGCAATCCGTAGCCAATCTTCTGCCTTGGGCTGTGGCATCACCGCCGCTCTCAGACGCTGCCAGATGACTTCGCAGGTCAGACGGATGATCTGCGAAATGGTCGAGCAACCCAGCAAAAACTCAAAATGCAGTGATGCAAATGAGTTGCCAGTTGCCGGGAATCTGTGAAGAAAAAAAATAAATATATAGTACTGCTGGTACAGGATGACAGGACATCAGTACACACAGGGGACAACTACGGTTATTCAGGACATGGGACAACTACAGTTATAACAGCTAGCGGTGCATGGCGGGAATGGGCACAGGGGACAAGTACTGTTATACAAGCTGTAGCAGGGCATGGCAGGAATGGGCACAGGGGACAAGTACTGTTAGCTGTAGCAGGGCATGGCAGGAATGGGCACAGTGGACATCATGTGTTCTTACCGGAGGGTGACGATGAGCCGTTCCTTTGGAGAGATGCACTGTCGCATGTTGGTGTCCTGTAAGGTGATTCCAGGACCGAGGTCCGACAGCAGACAGTCAAAGCTGGAGATCGACATACGGCAGAAGTTGTGAAACTTCTCCGGGTGCTGCCGCAGGTCATCATACAAAGTGTGGAAATGCCCCTTCCTGGGCCTTTGGGAGACAATGGGGTGAACCCAGTACCTCCTCCTCTTCCGCAACGGTTCTTCATCCAGCATAGCTTGCTGTCCGAAACGTCGATAGATGAGCCAGTCCAGAAGAGCATGATCCGCAAGTGTGTAGGGCATCCTTTCAACTAAATAAAATGCCAGAAATCAAAGCTATAGCAGCCGAGAAATCCAACACAGCTCTCTCAAAGCACAAATACCAGAGAAAATGGGACCAGAGAGATCATGTGACCGTTTTAAGGGGTTGGAACTTGTTAGTGACATAATTTGCACCCTCCCTCTTTATTTTGCGGATCCGTATATACGGATGTAATACGGATGCACTACGGACCGTATTTGCGGATACTATTCAGCAGAAATGTGTACGTTGCTGATGGTTTGCTGATGATTATAAAGCAATACGGAACCGTATTTGCGGTCAGTATTTGCGGATACGGTCGTGTGCATGAGGCCTAAGGCAAACGACTGTATTTTTCATCAGTAATTACAGACAGTAATTACTGACCCATTCGTTTCTATTGGACACGGAAACCTTTCAGTATTTTTACTGATGGGTGTCCGTGCTGAAAAAATTATAGAACCTGTCCCATTCATGTCAGTAATTACGGCAAGGACTCTCCCATAGAAGTTTATGGGAGCTTCCATAAATACGGACGGCTACGGATGTGCATCCGTATACCGTCAGTTTTTACGGAAGTTTTGCTATGCAACATGCTGATGATATAATTTGCATCCTCCCCCTGTTTTTTTATAACAGAAGTCAAAATTTAAGCATTACAGTCATGGAAAATGCGGAAGAACAACAGCAGTATACGCACCATCGGTGTTGATATTCAAATTACTATTATGAAATGAAATTAAAGATACTTATACAAAATTAAATGAAAAATACCAAGCAGAAAAGTCAGATTGAGTAAGCACTGTCCTGGGAGCCTACATAGACACATAAGTCGGCTAATGTCATGTCCATGCAAATGTATGGTGTATAGTTAATAAGGATAAGTAAATACTAAGAGGAGAAACTGCATTTATCTCAGCCCTACATGTACTAAGGACAATTTATACCTACATAAAGATGGGCATTACTAGGGTATCTCCAAGTTGACATTCTACTAAATAAAACAACTATAAACACATAAGAGACAGAGTCTAATGCCAAATAAGGTGAAGGAATAACAAATCTTTATTTAAATACATATAAAAACATACATGTTAAAAAGGTACATGAAGTGAGAGACTCTATATAATACGCACAGATAAAAACCAAGACCAGGTAAATGGTATATATTGATCTAAAGACCCTATATTAGGGATATGTGACTAGGGCAGAAGGCTATCTAATGTATAATAAGTGATTGGGTATATAGGCTATAATATTTGAGAAAGGATAGCAAAGGTAAGTCTTCTCTATAGCCAAAAAAAAGCATTTAAAATTGGTGACTCAGATAGTCTTACCCATAATGGTCGTCCTGATGATCTGGATATCTGTGTGTGGACCCCGGACCCCGACGCACGTTTCGCGATGACCGCTTCCTCAAGGGGTATGGAGGTATCTAAATCATGTGTGTGCTAAATAGTATATGGCCAGGTGTGGACAATTTGAGTGAATAATTTTTTCTACGTCCGTCGGTATTGGCGCACTTCCATTGACGCGACCGGAAGTGTGGCATGCCCCACATCCAGTCTCCAGTGCTGCGGCGCATGTCCGGGTTCCGGACGCATACCAGGAATTCTGGACATGCGCACCACACTATGGGAGACTCGGACGGGGACAGCCACAGTCCCGGTCACGTGCATATGGAGCGCGCACCCGATAGGACGATGAAAACAAGAATAGGGTAAATGTCAAATGTCAGTGTATTTGGAACGTGTCAGGGAACTGTCTGTTAGGGTATGTGCACACACACTAATTACGTCCGTAATTGACGGATGTATTTCGGCCGCAAGTCCCGGACCGAACACAGTGCAAGGAGCCGGGCTCCTAGCATCATACATATGTACGACGCTAGGAGTCCCTGCCTTGCTGCAGGACAACTGTCCCGTAGTATAATCATGTTTACAGTACGGGACAGTTGTCCTGCAGCGAGGCAAGTCTGGGGATCCTTGTCGTGGATTGCGAGCTTGCGTCCTTTTGGCCAAAATGATTACCAATACCCCAGGTATTATTCATTATTATGTATATTCGCTTCTCTTGGACACAGCCGGGTCTTTGATGCTGGGAGAGCATGGTGTGTTGTTGTTTGGCATAGCAAGCAGGGTAGCCCGCTCTATGAATTATCAAGGCGTCACAAATAGGCTTCTACCTGGCTATACACGTTGTGCCTCATGACGTACACACTATCCCTCCATGTTTCACTCACTTGCACCCCATTATCCATTTATTTCTATTGAGGCACTTCATTTATTACTGCCCCCTATATTTCACTTATAGTATTACACTTGCACACACACTATTCATTTATTATTTCTTACTACACATCCCATGCACCACACACCACTCCCCTCAAGACCAGTGGGAGTGGCTATTATTATTTAAAGCACCTGCTCGCCCTTTCATCAGCATTTCTGGCCTGGCTGTGTCCATTTGTAAGTATGGCCTTTTTCGGTGGTTTTGTATATGTCCCTGTGTTTTTATCGGTTCTGTTTGTGCATCAGGCACGTTCTGTTCCAGTTTAGGAGTTAGGGACTCGCAAGTCTGGGGATCCTTGTCGTGGATTGCGAGCTTGCGTCCTTTTGGCCAAAATGATTACCAATACCCCAGGTATTATTCATTATTATGTATATTCGCTTCTCTTGGACACAGCCGGGTCTTTGATGCTGGGAGAGCATGGTGTGTTGTTGTTTGGCATAGCAAGCAGGGTAGCCCGCTCTATGAATTATCAAGGCGTCACAAATAGGCTTCTACCTGGCTATACACGTTGTGCCTCATGACGTACACACTATCCCTCCATGTTTCACTCACTTGCACCCCATTATCCATTTATTTCTATTGAGGCACTTCATTTATTACTGCCCCCTATATTTCACTTATAGTATTACACTTGCACACACACTATTCATTTATTATTTCTTACTACACATCCCATGCACCACACACCACTCCCCTCAAGACCAGTGGGAGTGGCTATTATTATTTAAAGCACCTGCTCGCCCTTTCATCAGCATTTCTGGCCTGGCTGTGTCCATTTGTAAGTATGGCCTTTTTCGGTGGTTTTGTATATGTCCCTGTGTTTTTATCGGTTCTGTTTGTGCATCAGGAACGTTCTGTTCCAGTTTAGGAGTTTGGGACTCGCAAGTCTGGGGATCCTTGTCGTGGATTGCGAGCTTGCGTCCTTTTGGCCAAAATGATTACCAATACCCCAGGTATTATTCATTATTATGTATATTCGCTTCTCTTGGACACAGCCGGGTCTTTGATGCTGGGAGAGCATGGTGTGTTGTTGTTTGGCATAGCAAGCAGGGTAGCCCGCTCTATGAATTATCAAGGCGTCACAAATAGGCTTCTACCTGGCTATACACGTTGTGCCTCATGACGTACACACTATCCCTCCATGTTTCACTCACTTGCACCCCATTATCCATTTATTTCTATTGAGGCACTTCATTTATTACTGCCCCCTATATTTCACTTATAGTATTACACTTGCACACACACTATTCATTTATTATTTCTTACTACACATCCCATGCACCACACACCACTCCCCTCAAGACCAGTGGGAGTGGCTATTATTATTTAAAGCACCTGCTCGCCCTTTCATCAGCATTTCTGGCCTGGCTGTGTCCATTTGTTAGTATGGCCTTTTTCGGTGGTTTTGTATATGTCCCTGTGTTTTTATCGGTTCTGTTTGTGCATCAGGAACGTTCTGTTCCAGTTTAGGAGTTAGGGACTCGCAAGTCTGGGGATCCTTGTCGTGGATTGCGAGCTTGCGTCCTTTTGGCCAAAATGATTACCAATACCCCAGGTATTATTCATTATTATGTATATTCGCTTCTCTTGGACACAGCCGGGTCTTTGATGCTGGGAGAGCATGGTGTGTTGTTGTTTGGCATAGCAAGCAGGGTAGCCCGCTCTATGAATTATCAAGGCGTCACAAATAGGCTTCTACCTGGCTATACACGTTGTGCCTCATGACGTACACACTATCCCTCCATGTTTCACTCACTTGCACCCCATTATCCATTTATTTCTATTGAGGCACTTCATTTATTACTGCCCCCTATATTTCACTTATAGTATTACACTTGCACACACACTATTCATTTATTATTTCTTACTACACATCCCATGCACCACACACCACTCCCCTCAAGACCAGTGGGAGTGGCTATTATTATTTAAAGCACCTGCTCGCCCTTTCATCAGCATTTCTGGCCTGGCTGTGTCCATTTGTAAGTATGGCCTTTTTCGGTGGTTTTGTATATGTCCCTGTGTTTTTATCGGTTCTGTTTGTGCATCAGGAACTTTCTGTTCCAGTTTAGGAGTTAGGGACTCGCAAGTCTGGGGATCCTTGTCGTGGATTGCGAGCTTGCGTCCTTTTGGCCAAAATGATTACCAATACCCCAGGTATTATTCATTATTATGTATATTCGCTTCTCTTGGACACAGCCGGGTCTTTGATGCTGGGAGAGCATGGTGTGTTGTTGTTTGGCATAGCAAGCAGGGTAGCCCGCTCTATGAATTATCAAGGCGTCACAAATAGGCTTCTACCTGGCTATACACGTTGTGCCTCATGACGTACACACTATCCCTCCATGTTTCACTCACTTGCACCCCATTATCCATTTATTTCTATTGAGGCACTTCATTTATTACTGCCCCCTATATTTCACTTATAGTATTACACTTGCACACACACTATTCATTTATTATTTCTTACTACACATCCCATGCACCACACACCACTCCCCTCAAGACCAGTGGGAGTGGCTATTATTATTTAAAGCACCTGCTTGCCCTTTCATCAGCATTTCTGGCCTGGCTGTGTCCATTTGTAAGTATGGCCTTTTTCGGTGGTTTTGTATATGTCCCTGTGTTTTTATCGGTTCTGTTTGTGCATCAGGAACGTTCTGTTCCAGTTTAGGAGTTAGGGACTCGCAAGTCTGGGGATCCTTGTCGTGGATTGCGAGCTTGCGTCCTTTTGGCCAAAATGATTACCAATACCCCAGGTATTATTCATTATTATGTATATTCGCTTCTCTTGGACACAGCCGGGTCTTTGATGCTGGGAGAGCATGGTGTGTTGTTGTTTGGCATAGCAAGCAGGGTAGCCCGCTCTATGAATTATCAAGGCGTCACAAATAGGCTTCTACCTGGCTATACACGTTGTGCCTCATGACGTACACACTATCCCTCCATGTTTCACTCACTTGCACCCCATTATCCATTTATTTCTATTGAGGCACTTCATTTATTACTGCCCCCTATATTTCACTTATAGTATTACACGTGCACACACACTATTCATTTATTATTTCTTACTACACATCCCATGCACCACACACCACTCCCCTCAAGACCAGTGGGAGTGGCTATTATTATTTAAAGCACCTGCTCGCCCTTTCATCAGCATTTCTGGCCTGGCTGTGTCCATTTGTAAGTATGGCCTTTTTCGGTGGTTTTGTATATGTCCCTGTGTTTTTATCGGTTCTGTTTGTGCATCAGGAACGTTCTGTTCCAGTTTAGGAGTTAGGGACTCGCAAGTCTGGGGATCCTTGTCGTGGATTGCGAGCTTGCGTCCTTTTGGCCAAAATGATTACCAATACCCCAGGTATTATTCATTATTATGTATATTCGCTTCTCTTGGACACAGCCGGGTCTTTGATGCTGGGAGAGCATGGTGTGTTGTTGTTTGGCATAGCAAGCAGGGTAGCCCGCTCTATGAATTATCAAGGCGTCACAAATAGGCTTCTACCTGGCTATACACGTTGTGCCTCATGACGTACACACTATCCCTCCATGTTTCACTCACTTGCACCCCATTATCCATTTATTTCTATTGAGGCACTTCATTTATTACTGCCCCCTATATTTCACTTATAGTATTACACTTGCACACACACTATTCATTTATTATTTCTTACTACACATCCCATGCACCACACACCACTCCCCTCAAGACCAGTGGGAGTGGCTATTATTATTTAAAGCACCTGCTCGCCCTTTCATCAGCATTTCTGGCCTGGCTGTGTCCATTTGTAAGTATGGCCTTTTTCGGTGGTTTTGTATATGTCCCTGTGTTTTTATCGGTTCTGTTTGTGCATCAGGAACGTTCTGTTCCAGTTTAGGAGTTAGGGACTCGCAAGTCTGGGGATCCTTGTCGTGGATTGCGAGCTTGCGTCCTTTTGGCCAAAATGATTACCAATACCCCAGGTATTATTCATTATTATGTATATTCGCTTCTCTTGGACACAGCCGGGTCTTTGATGCTGGGAGAGCATGGTGTGTTGTTGTTTGGCATAGCAAGCAGGGTAGCCCGCTCTATGAATTATCAAGGCGTCACAAATAGGCTTCTACCTGGCTATACACGTTGTGCCTCATGACTTACACACTATCCCTCCATGTTTCACTCACTTGCACCCCATTATCCATTTATTTCTATTGAGGCACTTCATTTATTACTGCCCCCTATATTTCACTTATAGTATTACACTTGCACACACACTATTCATTTATTATTTCTTACTACACATCCCATGCACCACACACCACTCCCCTCAAGACCAGTGGGAGTGGCTATTATTATTTAAAGCACCTGCTCGCCCTTTCATCAGCATTTCTGGCCTGGCTGTGTCCATTTGTAAGTATGGCCTTTTTCGGTGGTTTTGTATATGTCCCTGTGTTTTTATCGGTTCTGTTTGTGCATCAGGAACGTTCTGTTCCAGTTTAGGAGTTAGGGACTCGCAAGTCTGGGGATCCTTGTCGTGGATTGCGAGCTTGCGTCCTTTTGGCCAAAATGATTACCAATACCCCAGGTATTATTCATTATTATGTATATTCGCTTCTCTTGGACACAGCCGGGTCTTTGATGCTGGGAGAGCATGGTGTGTTGTTGTTTGGCATAGCAAGCAGGGTAGCCCGCTCTATGAATTATCAAGGCGTCACAAATAGGCTTCTACCTGGCTATACACGTTGTGCCTCATGACGTACACACTATCCCTCCATGTTTCACTCACTTGCACCCCATTATCCATTTATTTCTATTGAGGCACTTCATTTATTACTGCCCCCTATATTTCACTTATAGTATTACACTTGCACACACACTATTCATTTATTATTTCTTACTACACATCCCATGCACCACACACCACTCCCCTCAAGACCAGTGGGAGTGGCTATTATTATTTAAAGCACCTGCTCGCCCTTTCATCAGCATTTCTGGCCTGGCTGTGTCCATTTGTAAGTATGGCCTTTTTCGGTGGTTTTGTATAGGTCCCTGTGTTTTTATCGGTTCTGTTTGTGCATCAGGAACGTTCTGTTCCAGTTTAGGAGTTAGGGACTCGCAAGTCTGGGGATCCTTGTCGTGGATTGCGAGCTTGCGTCCTTTTGGCCAAAATGATTACCAATACCCCAGGTATTATTCATTATTATGTATATTCGCTTCTCTTGGACACAGCCGGGTCTTTGATGCTGGGAGAGCATGGTGTGTTGTTGTTTGGCATAGCAAGCAGGGTAGCCCGCTCTATGAATTATCAAGGCGTCACAAATAGGCTTCTACCTGGCTATACACGTTGTGCCTCATGACGTACACACTATCCCTCCATGTTTCACTCACTTGCACCCCATTATCCATTTATTTCTATTGAGGCACTTCATTTATTACTGCCCCCTATATTTCACTTATAGTATTACACTTGCACACACACTATTCATTTA
The DNA here is from genome assembly GCF_050947455.1 of Rhinoderma darwinii. Taxonomy (NCBI): domain Eukaryota; kingdom Metazoa; phylum Chordata; class Amphibia; order Anura; family Rhinodermatidae; genus Rhinoderma; species Rhinoderma darwinii. Next base: position 156,902,035 of record NC_134688.1, on the reverse strand, counting down.
TTATTTCTTACTACACATCCCATGCACCACACACCACTCCCCTCAAGACCAGTGGGAGTGGCTATTATTATTTAAAGCACCTGCTCGCCCTTTCATCAGCATTTCTGGCCTGGCTGTGTCCATTTGTAAGTATGGCCTTTTTCGGTGACCATGTCGCATTTGTAAAGCTCCTAAGGTACCAGAACAGTGGAAACCCCCCAAAAGTGACTCCATTTAGGAAACGACACCCCTTGAGGAATTCATCTAGGGGTGTAGTGAGCATTTTGACCCCACAGGTGTTTCATAGATTTCATTAGAATTGGGCAGTGAAAGAGAAAAATTACATTATTTTCCAATAAGATGTAGCTTTACCTGAAAATTTTTTTTTTTTTCAACAAATAAATGATGAAAAGCACACCAACATTTGTAAAGCAACTTCTCCAGAGTACGGAAATACCCAACATGTGGTCATAAATGGCTGTTTGGGGAAGCGGCAGGACTCAGAAGGGAAGGCACGCCATTTAGCTTTTGGAGTACAGATTTTGCTGGTTTGATTTCTCGGCACCATGTCACATTTGTAAAGCTCCTAAAGGTACCAGTTCAGTGGAAACCCCCCAAAAGTGACTCCATTTGGGAAACTACACCCCTAGAGGAATTCAACTAGGGGTGTAGTGAGCATTTTGACCCCCCAGGTGTTTCATAGATTTCATTCGAATTGGGCAGTAAACATGAAAAATGAAATTTTTTTCCACTAAGACATAGCTTTAGGTAAAAATGTTTCATTTTCTCATCAAATAAAGGAGAAAAATCACCATAATATTTGTAAAGCAACTTCTCCACAGTACGGAAATACCCCATATGTGGTAATAAAGTACTGTATGAATACACATCAGGGCTCAGAAGGGAAGGCGCGCCATTTGGCTTTTGGAGAGCAGATTTTGGTGGATTGGTTTTTATGCACCATGTCGCTTTTGCAAAGCCCCTTAGGTAGCAGTACAGTGGAAACTACCAAAAGTGACTCCATTTGGCAAACTACACCCATTGAGGAATTCATCTAGGGGTGTAGTGAGCATTTTGACCCCACATGTGTCTCATATATTTTATTAGAAATGGGCAGTGAAAATGAAAAATGACATTATTTTCCAATAAGATGCAGCATTAGTTACAATTTTTTCATTTTCTCAACAAATAAAGGAGAAAAAGCACCGTAACATTTGTAAAGCAACTTCTTCAGAGTAGGGAAATACCCCACACGTGGTCATAAACTGCTATTTGGACACACAGCAAGGCTCTAAAGGGAAGGAGCGCCATTTAGTATTTGGAGTGGAGATTTTATAAGATTCGTTTTTTTACACCATGTTGCATTGAGCTATAGTACAAAATGAGTAAACAATAGATGTTGCAGATTGAAAATTGCTGTTTTCCACAGATATGCCATTTCAGTGGCCAATGAGTTGTGCCCAGCTTGTACCACCAGAATACCCCATATGTGGTATCAGGGCATATGTAAGCTGTGAGGAGTAAATCAGGATATATGTAATATGTGCGGGTACATCAGGGTATATGTAATCTGTGAGGAGTACATCAGGGTATATGTAATATGTGCGGGTACATCAGGATATATGTAAGCTGTGCGGAGTACATCAGGGTATATTTAATATGCACGGAGTACATCAGGATATATGTAAACTGTGGAGTACATCAGGATATATGTAAGCTGTGCGGAGTACATCAGGGTATATGTAAGCTGTGCGGAGTACATCAGGGTATATGTAAGCTGTGAGGAGTACATCAGGGTATATGTAATCTGTGCGGAGAACATCAGGGTATATGTAAGCTGTGCAAAGTAAATCAGGGTATATGTAATATGTGCGGGTACATCAGGATATATGTAAGCTGTGCGGAGTACATCAGGGTATATGTAAGCTGTGCGGAGTACATCAGGGTATATGTAAGCTGTGAGGAGTACATCAGGGTATATGTAATCTGTGCGGAGAACATCAGGGTATATGTAAGCTGTGCAAAGTAAATCAGGGTATATGTAATATGTGCGGGTACATCAGGATATATGTAAGCTGTGCGGAGTACATCAGGGTATATGTAAGCTGTGCGGAGTACATCAGGGTATATGTAAGCTGTGAGGAGTACATCAGGGTATATGTAATCTGTGCGGAGAACATCAGGGTATATGTAACATGTGAGGAGTATATCAGGGTATATGTAATATGTGCGGAGAACATCAGGGTATATGTAAGCTGTGCGAAGTACATCAGGGTATATGTAATCTGTTCGGAGAACATCAGGGTATATGTAAGCTGTGCGAAGTACATCAGGGTATATGCAAGCTGGGCGGAGTACATCAGGGTATATGTAAGCTTGGCGGAGTGCATCAAGGCATATGTAAGCTGTGCGAAGTACATCAGGCAGTGGCGTAACTACCGCGGTAGCAGCAGTAGCGGCTGCTACGGGGCCCGGGGCTTGAGGGGGCCCGTGCCGCCAGCCGACACGCCCACCCAAATGCCCGGTGGCGGCGCTAGCAGCCGTTATGGCTGCTACAGCGGTAGCGCCGCTACTGTGGGGCCCGCGCCGCCGAGCCTTACACAGGCCCTCTCATCATGCCTGTTGGTGTCGCTAGCACCGGAGGGGGCCCCAGTGCTAGCGGCAGCCAAATACATGTATTAGCACTGAATGGCCGGGCATGTTCCGTGCCTGACCATCCAGTGCCTTACAATGACACTGATTGGCTAGCGGCGCGATGACATCATCGCGCCGCTTCCATGCTTGGAAGGTGCTGATTGGCGGGGCAAGTCATTCTGCCCCGCCAATCAGCGTCATTGGAGGACGCTCGTTCAGCTCCTGCAGACATGCTCAGAAGAGAGCATGTCTGCATCGCTAGTGAACAGCGTGGGAACAAGATCATGTGAGTATGTCAAGTTTATTATTTTTTTTCCTCAAAAATGTGAATGGCATTATCTATAATGGGGGGGTAGTCTTTATGTGGGCTATTATATATAGGGGGTCTATATGTGGGGCAGTAGCTACAGGGGGGTCTATATGTGGGGGTGTGGGCCACTATATACAGGGGGCTCTATATGTGGGCCATTATATACAGGGGGGGGTCTATATGTGGGCCACTATATACAGGGGGGGTCTATATGTGGGGCACTATATACAGGGGGGTCTATATGTGGGGCACTAGCTACAGGGGAGGTCTGTATGTGGGGATGTGGGCCACTATCTACAGGGGGGTCTATATGTGGGGCAGTATATGTGAGACACCATACAAGGGTGGGCTATATGTAGAGCACTATCTATAGGGGTGCTATTTTTTAGGGTGCTTTCTATAGGGGTGGGCTATGTGTGGGACACTATATACAGGGGTGGGTTACCTGTGGGGCACTAGCAACAGGGTGGCTATATGTAGTGCACAGTCTACAGGGGTTGGCTATATGTGGGACACTATATACAGGGGGAGCTATATGTGACACACTATCTACAGAGGTGGGCTATACGTGGAGCACTAACTATAGGGGAAGCTATATGTAGGGCAGCACGGTGGCTCAGTGGTTAGCACTATTGCCTTGCAGCTCTGGAGTCCATATGTGGGCACTATCTACAGGGGCTTCTATGTAGGTCACTATCTACAGGGGGCACGGTGTGTGTGTGTGTGTGTGTGTGTGTGTGTGTGTGTGTGTGTGTGTGTGTGTGTGTGTGTGACAGTTATATTTAGATGTGTTGAGAATTGTAACTTTGTTTATAGGTGCAGAAATGTTTTAAAAGTGAGAAGCTGAAGACATCTGAGCAGAAAACTGCAGAAATGGGTCAGGGCCGGGAGAAATCCATCATAGATGTCCGAACCGGAGGGAGAAGAAAAGAACTAGAATCTGAGACGTCACCGGTGAGTCACTTAATGTAAATGTTTATTCTGCCTATAATCAGTATTGTAGTCACTGTATGATCTGCAGCGAGATGATGGGTGGTATGAATTTTTTTTTGTGAAACCGCCCAGCATATCCTTACCATTGTTCCGGCCATGCTGGGAGCTGTAGTTTTACGCCGTACAAACCTATACGCAGTGGCGTAACTACCGCTATAGCAGCCGTAGCGACTTCTACGGGGCCTGCAGCATAAGGGGGCCCGTGGCACCCGCCGGCACGGCCCCCTCCCATGGCCGCAGGCTCCGCTAGCAGCCGCTATGGCAGCTACAGCGCAACGCCACTGAAGGGGTTGTTCCTACAAAAGACATACATGTGGGATCGCTGGGACGCCCAGCGATGAGGAGAACGGGGGACTGAAAGTCCCCCCTAAGTTCTCCATGACAAACCTCGGACTTCCGGGGTCTGTGTCGGCAGCTCCGTAGAAATGAATGGAGCGCCGGTCGCGCTTGTGCGCATGCGTGACCAGCGCTCCTTTCATCCAAAGATCCAAAATCTTTGAAAATCCGTGGCATTGAACGTGTACATTGTGGCGTCAGAGGGGGTAATATGAAGAAGGTGTTGGCACAGAAAGAGTGCAGGTGGATTGTCCAACTGGGGTCCATGACACTATTTGGACTTAATGAGAAACTAAGTTTTTCACCCTATTTATGAACAAGTTCTACCACCTATTACCAGCTTTTTTACTTTCTATTTTTTAATCCCTTTTCATTACTATATGTGTGTCTTGTATTAATTTAATATTTTTTTAAACAGGCATTTGTTGTACCAGTTGATCCTACCATAAGTGCCTATGTACATGAAATGACAATCTAGAAATCCGGATGACTTTCTACATTACGAATAGGATAATATATGTCAAATGAGGAATATGTGATATGCCAGGTCTCCGCCATGTCAACCCCACCCACTCTCCCTTCTCGCCTTTCTCCCTTTTTTACCCTTTTCTCATTATTATTATTCACTCTTAATTCGTATGTCTTTTACATACGGTCTTATATATATATTTTTGTGGTTATTTTTCATTAAATATCCCTTTGTGTTCACTTATTGTAATTTAATTTATATTAACCAATTTGCTGAGTTTATGTGGGAGGCATATTTGTGCTTATTTGTAGAAGAATGATCGAGGCACTCACCGAAGCTGGCAAACAATTTCTTTATTTCAAAAAGATCTTGGTCAGGATGTGGAATTGCCTACGGCCGTTTCACGTGCGTACACGCTTTCTCAAGGCCCTGGCGTCACTTCCTTCACCTGCCCTTTTATTTACAAATTAGTGCACATTGTTACATAACAAAAGTTAAAAAAGACAGGAAAATGCACAGTATACTTTGGTGATTCATTCAACTGATACATTCTAATCTTGAAATATCAATATTTCAGTATTAAATTATCTAAAAACAATAAGGTTCATGTTAAGAACGAACTCAGATCGTTCCGATCATTGAGACCGAGCGGTCCTAGCGCACCTGTCTGAGAAATTATCTCTGCCTCTCTTTGCAATAGAGATTTGTGTCTGTCTCCTCCTAACGCTGATGGCTGAATGTGAACAATGCCCACAAATCGCATACATCGAGCGTTATTATCATGTTTCTCCTGCATATGTTGTATCAACCTAGGGCATCCCTCACATGTGATTAATGATCTTATATGTTCACGAAATCTTACATACATAGGTCGTATAGTTTTTCCTATATAAAATCTACCACAGTTACAGATCACTGCATATACAACATATTGGGTCCTACAGGTTATTAATCCATTAATTTCTAACGTAATACCCCCTAAATTCAGGTTCCTTGTACGTATTATGGAATTGCAATAATTGCATTGTCCACATCTATGGTTACCCCTTGGACTATTAGCTGTCAACCAGTTCTCTTTGCACTTCTCTTTTTGGGAAAAACGTCCCCTGACCAATATATCTTTTAAATTTTTACATCTACGAAAGGATACTATTGGTTTCCTAATTGCGACCTCCATAAGTAATGGGTCATTCTCAATTAGGTGCCAGTTTTTTCGAATACTAGTTCGGATAACATCACTCATTGGGCTATAACCGAAGGATAGAATAAATCTCTGATCTTTTTTGATAGGAGTTTTTCGACTCTGTTTTTTATGATGGAATAACGATGTCTGTTTAATCTTACTAGCTCTATTTAAAGCTTCTTTTACCAATTGTACTGGATATCCTCTTGCTTCCAATTTTTGACTCATCTCATCTGCCTGTTCATAAAATGTCAAATCGCTACTATTAATTCATCTTAAACGTAAAAATTGAGCATAAGGTAAAGATTTAGTTATATGTCTAGGGTGATAGCTATCATACCGCAACAATGTATTAGTAGCTGTAGGTTTTCGATAACCTTTAGTCTGAATTGCTCCCCCCTCTATTGTTACGTATACATCCAAGAACTCAATTTCTTGATTACCAAATTTATATGTAAAACTCATATTGGATGCGTTTGCATTGAGGTATTTTACAAAATCTAGGAACTCTTGCTGTGTACCAGACCACACTACAAAAATGTCGTCTATATAACGCAGGTATAACTGTAGGTATTTGGCATAGGGATTAGATAGATTATATATCATTTGTTCTTCAAAATCCGCTAAAAATACGTTCGCAAAAGTCGGAGCTACAGGGGTTCCCATAGCCGTTCCCGACCTTTGTCGATACCAGATGTCATCAAATTGGAAGGAATTGTGACTTAACACATACTGTAATGCCTCACATATGAAGTCAATAAACGCATGATCACTTTTAGTATACTGCAATTGACGTCTAACAGCCTGTACACCGGCATCCTGAGGGATACGGGTGTATAGGCTTTCGACGTCAATACTGGCCAATTTAAATCCTTTTTGCCAACCAAAATCCATAATTATTGACAGGAAATCTTGTGTATCCTGTAAATAGGAAGGAATATTCTTTAATAATGGGCGCATGACCCAATCCAAATAGCGTGAAAGTGGCTCAGTAACTGATCCAATTCCCGCTATGATAGGACGGCCCGGGGGGGATTCCATTGATTTATGTACCTTTGGGATGAAATACCAATATGGTCTATTAGGGAATGGTATAATTAATTTCTCTCCGAAACTTTCAGAAAAGAAACCACCCTCAACCCCTTTTCTCAATAATGATCTCAATAACCTCAGGTATAATGAAGTTGGTTCCTGTTTAAGGATTTCATAAACCATTTTATCATCTAGCTGGCGATGGGCCTCCTGAATATAATATTCTTTTGACAGTAATACTATGTTCCCTCCTTTATCTGCCGGTTTTAAAATAACATTTTTATTAGAACTTAACCATTTCAATGCCTTTCTTTCATCTACTGATAGATTGGGAGTGGCTGATGGATAAATCAAGCATTTTACATCACGTAAAACCTCTTTTTGAAATAAATCCAATTGTGAACCGGCAGGTAAAGGAGGGTTGAAGGTGGATGGTTTCCCACCCTGAAATGTTTCAATATTATACAATTGTGGTTCATAATCCACCTCTTCAATAGGGACATCCATTAGAATATGTAACATTTTTCTATCTTCAGCAGAAAAATTATCATTTAAACTAAAGCCAAGAGTACCCACAGTAACTTTCCTTTCTCCAATGGGAGGCATTTTTGTAGAAATATTACCAGAAAAAACCCGATGCAAATTCATCTTACGTATTGATTTATAAAGATCTATTTCAAATTTAGTATAATCAAATTCGGAATTTATACAATAGTTGAAACCTTTTGAAAGCAGAGAAAGGCAATCTGGAGTCAAAGTAAGATCAGACAGGTTAATCACAGTTGTTACATTGGTAGAAACAGGTACATCTAAACCAGATATAGACATTGCATTATTAGAAGAACAGTCTCTTACTGTCTCCAAGAGACCTGCTTTCGCTTGACTCCTGCGTAGTTGCCTCTTCTGCCTTTGACGACCCCTTCTGATGTTCCTCCTAAAGGGTTGTTGTTCCCCTCAGTTACAGGACTGGTAGAAATGTCCATCAACGGACCATGCCTGGTCACCTCTTCTCCATGGCTAGAATCTGATCCTGAATCAGTAGTCCAGTAATCAGTTGATTTATGCTGGGTCTTTTGACGTCTAAATTTTCGTATCCTCCGATTACCCCAACTGAAGATATGACCGGTATCGAAATCACCTTTGTCTCGGATGAATTTATCTTTCTTTCTTTCTTTTATTTCCGACCGGATTGGAATAAATCAACTGATTACTGGACTACTGATTCAGGATCAGATTCTAGCCATGGAGAAGAGGTGACCAGGCATGGTCCGTTGATGGACATTTCTACCAGTCCTGTAACTGAGGGGAACAACAACCCTTTAGGAGGAACATCAGAAGGGGTCGTCAAAGGCAGAAGAGGCAACTACGCAGGAGTCAAGCGAAAGCAGGTCTCTTGGAGACAGTAAGAGACTGTTCTTCTAATAATGCAATGTCTATATCTGGTTTAGATGTACCTGTTTCTACCAATGTAACAACTGTGATTAACCTGTCTGATCTTACTTTGACTCCAGATTGCCTTTCTCTGCTTTCAAAAGGTTTCAACTATTGTATAAATTCCGAATTTGATTATACTAAATTTGAAATAGATCTTTATAAATCAATACGTAAGATGAATTTGCATCGGGTTTTTTCTGGTAATATTTCTACAAAAATGCCTCCCATTGGAGAAAGGAAAGTTACTGTGGGTACTCTTGGCTTTAGTTTAAATGATAATTTTTCTGCTGAAGATAGAAAAATGTTACATATTCTAATGGATGTCCCTATTGAAGAGGTGGATTATGAACCACAATTGTATAATATTGAAACATTTCAGGGTGGGAAACCATCCACCTTCAACCCTCCTTTACCTGCCGGTTCACAATTGGATTTATTTCAAAAAGAGGTTTTACGTGATGTAAAATGCTTGATTTATCCATCAGCCACTCCCAATCTATCAGTAGATGAAAGAAAGGCATTGAAATGGTTAAGTTCTAATAAAAATGTTATTTTAAAACCGGCAGATAAAGGAGGGAACATAGTATTACTGTCAAAAGAATATTATATTCAGGAGGCCCATCGCCAGCTAGATGATAAAATGGTTTATGAAATCCTTAAACAGGAACCAACTTCATTATACCTGAGGTTATTGAGATCATTATTGAGAAAAGGGGTTGAGGGTGGTTTCTTTTCTGAAAGTTTCGGAGAGAAATTAATTATACCATTCCCTAATAGACCATATTGGTATTTCATCCCAAAGGTACATAAATCAATGGAATCCCCCCCGGGCCGTCCTATCATAGCGGGAATTGGATCAGTTACTGAGCCACTTTCACGCTATTTGGATTGGGTCATGCGCCCATTATTAAAGAATATTCCTTCCTATTTACAGGATACACAAGATTTCCTGTCAATAATTATGGATTTTGGTTGGCAAAAAGGATTTAAATTGGCCAGTATTGACGTCGAAAGCCTATACACCCGTATCCCTCAGGATGCCGGTGTACAGGCTGTTAGACGTCAATTGCAGTATACTAAAAGTGATCATGCGTTTATTGACTTCATATGTGAGGCATTACAGTATGTGTTAAGTCACAATTCCTTCCAATTTGATGACATCTGGTATCGACAAAGGTCGGGAATGGCTATGGGAACCCCTGTAGCTCCGACTTTTGCGAACTTATTTTTAGCGGATTTTGAAGAACAAATGATATATAATCTATCTAATCCCTATGCCAAATACCTACAGTTATACCTGCGTTATATAGACGACATTTTTGTAGTCTGGTCTGGTACACAGCAAGAGTTCCTAGATTTTGTAAAATACCTCAATGCAAACGCATCCAATATGAGTTTTACATATAAATTTGGTAATCAAGAAATTGAGTTCTTGGATGTATACGTAACAATAGAGGGGGGAGCAATTCAGACTAAAGGTTATCGAAAACCTACAGCTACTAATACATTGTTGCGGTATGATAGCTATCACCCTAGACATATAACTAAATCTTTACCTTATGCTCAATTTTTACGTTTAAGACGAATTAATAGTAGCGATTTGACATTTTATGAACAGGCAGATGAGATGAGTCAAAAATTGGAAGCAAGAGGATATCCAGTACAATTGGTAAAAGAAGCTTTAACCCCTTAGTGACCACTAATACGCCTTTTAACGTGATTCACTACTGGGCTTTAGGCTAGGCTGACGCCTTTTCACGTCAGCCTAGTCTAAGTCCTGCACGGGTCTCCCGTGCAGGCAGGAGCTGGGGCTCTGCTGTCTGATGACAGCTGAGCTCCTGCTCCAACGCCCGCGATCGAAGTTTACTTCGATCGCGGCCGTTTAACCCGTTAAATGCCGCCATCAATAGCGACCGCGGCATTTAACTTTGTTTACAGAGGGAGTGCGCTCCCTCTCTCACCCATCGGCGGCCCGCGAATGCAATCGCGGGTCTCCGATGGGGTGTCATGGCAGCCGGGGGACTGATAAAAGCCCCCAGGTCTGCCCTGGACATATGCCTGTTAGGACGCGCCGGAGGCACGTCCTAACAGATTGCCTGTCAGATTTACACTGACAGGCAATAATGCTCTGGTATACGAAGTATACCAGAGCATTATAGCAGCGATCGGAACATCGCACAGTAAAGTCCCCTAGTTGGACTAGTGAAATCAGTCATCAAAGTGAAATAAAGATTATTAATAAAAAGTACAGTAAAAAAATAAATAAAACCATTTTTTTCCATAAAAAGTGGTTTTATTTAGTAAAAGTGTAAAAAAAAAAAAAAAAGTACACATATGTGGTATCGCCGCGACCGTAATGACTCCATTAATAACGTTAATATGTAATTTAAACCGCAAAGTGAACACCGTAAAAAAAAAACGCCAAAAACTATGGCGAAATTGCAATTTTTTTGCATTGCCCCCCAAAAAAGTCATAATAAAAATGAACCAATAAGTCCCATGTACCCCAAAACAGTACCATTCAAAACTACGTCTTGTCCCGCAGAAAACAAGCCCAAAAAATCACTACATTGATGGAAAAATAAAAAAATTATGGCTCTTGGAAAGCGACGATGCAAAAACAAATAATTTTAGTTCAAAAGTGTTTTTATTGTGCAAAAGTCGTAAAACATAAAAAAAACTCCACATATGTGGTATCGCCGTAATCGTACCGACCCATAGAATAAAGGTCACATGTTAATTACGTCGCACAGTGAACGGCGTCAATTTAAAAACGCATAGAACAATGGCGGAATTTCAGGTTTTTTTTATAATCCCCCCCAAAAAGGTTAATAAAAGTTAATATAAAAATTATATGTACCCAAAAATGGTGCCATTAAAAAGCACAACTAATCCCGCAAAAAACAAGTCCTCATACAGCTATGTAGACGAAAAAATAAAAACGTTATAGCTCTTTGAATGCGACTATAGAAAAACTAATAAAATAGCTTGGTCATTAAGGCCTAAAATGGGCTGGTCACTAAGGGGTTAAATAGAGCTAGTAAGATTAAACAGACATCGTTATTCCATCATAAAAAACAGAGTCGAAAAACTCCTATCAAAAAAGATCAGAGATTTATTCTATCCTTCGGTTATAGCCCAATGAGTGATGTTATCCGAACTAGTATTCGAAAAAACTGGCACCTAATTGAGAATGACCCATTACTTATGGAGGTCACAATTAGGAAACCAATAGTATCCTTTCGTAGATGTAAAAATTTAAAAGATATATTGGTCAGGGGACGTTTTTCCCAAAAAGAGAAGTGCAAAGAGAACTGGTTGACAGCTAATAGTCCAAGGGGTAACCATAGATGTGGACAATGCAATTATTGCAATTCCATAATACGTACAAGGAACCTGAATTTAGGGGGCATTACGTTTGAAATTAATGGATTAATAACCTGTAGGACCCAATATGTTGTATATGCAGTGATCTGTAACTGTGGTAGATTTTATATAGGAAAAACTATACGACCTACGTATGTAAGATTTCGTGAACATATAAGATCATTAATCACATGTGAGGGATGCCCTAGGTTGATACAACATATGCAGGAGAAACATGATAATAACGCTCGATGTATGCGATTTGTGGGCATTGTTCACATTCAGCCATCAGCGTTAGGAGGAGACAGACACAAATCTCTATTGCAAAGAGAGGCAGAGATAATTTCTCAGACAGGTGCGCTAGGACCGCTCGGTCTCAATGATCGGAACGATCTGAGTTCGTTCTTAACATGAACCTTATTGTTTTTAGATAATTTAATACTGAAATATTGATATTTCAAGATTAGAATGTATCAGTTGCATGAATCACCAAAGTATACTGTGCATTTTCCTGTCTTTTTTAACTTTTGTTATGTAACAATGTGCACTAATTTGTAAATAAAAGGGCAGGTGAAGGAAGTGACGCCAGGGCCTTGAGAAAGCGTGTACGCACGTGAAACGGCCGTAGGCAATTCCACATCCTGACCAAGATCTTTTTGAAATAAAGAAATTGTTTGCCAGCTTCGGTGAGTGCCTCGATCATTCTTCTACAAATATATCCAGCCGATTGTGCTACTCTTTCGATGAGCAACTCCGTGGCAATTTACCTGCAATTATCCAAATAGAAAGTAAGCCATACTTTTATACTCCCATTCCGATTGTGCGGTTTTGGCAGTGCCAGCCTTCTTCCTTCTTCCCATTGATATTTGTGCTTATATTTACACTTTTTGAATTATATATTTTTTATATTTATATAATTTTTATTTTCCTTTTCACCCTTAATTGGGTCTTATTTAGTATATTTTGCACTTTATATTTCACTTTGGTTTTTTAACATGAGTTTCTTTTATGAATCTCTGTATCTTGAAATAGATTTAAAATCAGATAATACAGCATTATATTTTCACAATTTTCTGTTCTTAACAACACATTATTGACTGTATAATGATGCATGTTGCTGCTTTTATTGGTGGACAGTTATAACAGACAGTTCCCTGACACGTTCCAAATACACTGACATTTGACATTTACCCTATTCTTGTTTTCATCGTCCTATCGAGTGCGCGCTCCATATGCACGTGACCGGGACTGTGGCTGTCCCCGTCCGAGTCTCCCATAGTGTGGTGCGCATATCCAGAATTCCTGGTATGCGTCAGGAACCCGGACATGCGCCACAGCACTGGAGACCGGATGTGGGGCATGCCACACTTCCGGTCGCGTCAATGGAAGTGCGCCAATACCGACGGACGTAGAAAAAATTATTCACTCAAATTGTCAACACCTGGCCATATACTATTTAGCACACACATGATTTAGATACTTCCATACCCCTTGAGGAAGCGGTCATCACGAAACGCGTGTCGGGGTCCGGGGTCCACACACAAATATGCAGATCATCAGGACGACCATTATGGGTAAGACTATCTGAGTCACCAATTTTAATGGCTTTTTTTGGCTATAGAGAAAACTTACCTTTGCTATCCTTTCTCAAATATTATAGCCTATATACCCAATCACTTATGATACATTAGATAGCCTTCTGCCCTAGTCACATATCCCTAATATAGGGTCTTTAGATCAATATATACCATTTACCTGGTCCTGGTTTTTATCTGTGCGTATTATATAGAGTCTCTCCCTTCATGTACCTTTTTAACATGTATGTTTTTATATGTATTTAAATAAAGATTTGTTATTCCTTCACCTTATTTTGGCATTAGACTCTGTCTCTTATGTGTTTATATATATTAAGGAGTTGCCTTTCCATCATTTAGGGAGGTTGTTCAGTAGGGACGTTACCTAGCCCATTTACTATCCTTGTATGTGGAATTATTAAGATTAAAAAAAACAACTAAAGCTCATTTGCTCATATTGTCCTTTGGGAGCTACCGTTTTCCGTCTAAAGATCCATTTGGTCTCTCTTTGAAGTACTTTTTATCCCAATTCCCTCTCCTGTTGGAGGTTCTGACCAAATATACGCCAATTCATTTTAGAGAGCGAGCGTCAACATCATGTTGTGTATTTATATGTCTTGCCACAGAAGTGTCATGTGAATTATGTGGTTGTCTACTCTCCGTCTAAATTAATGGGTGTTTTTTCTATGTATTCAATGCCACATATGTACATTGCTTTGTAAATTACTCCTCGAGACCTGCAGTTAATAAATTCAGTGATTTTATATGTCTTTTTTGTCACTGAACTGACAAAAGTGTTGCCACTTCGAATAAGCTACATGCAATGCATCCACTGTTCCTAAAGCATCTATTGACCTTTCTATCCAAACATGTACCTTTTCTTACACCTGGAGTAAAATGTCTGTGAATGAGCCTATTTCTCAGGTAGCGAAACCTTGTAAAGGTGATCTTAGAGTACTGTAGAGGCTTTATCCATATTTTAGTGTTCTGTATTATCTTTCTTGCAGCACTGGCCTTGTTATCAAAGGTAGTTATTAACCTGATCATGTCATTAACTCCTTCATCTTTTGGCTTAGGGATCAAAAGGTCCTTCCTCATTCCTGATAGGGCATCCCAAAATGTCAATCTCTTTCCTGGAAATGGGTTCTACGATCCCCTATCTGTCGTACAAATTTAAGGAACAATCGCGACAAGCCTAAGATATTGTACCCGTGGAATGACAATCTTGAGAGGAGTGGGTGGCTACTGACCTATCTAAGGAATGAGTTTGGGGCAGTAGGTTTTTCATAAACTTCTGTCTGAAATTCCCCCGACTCTGATGTAGTTATGTTATTAGGTTATCCAGGAACGATATAGAATACCAGGCGATCTCTGATGTTAATTTTACACCAATTAGGTTATCCCAAAATGAACTGTTTAAATTCAGCCTTTGTATCCTGCCAGATGACAAAAATGTCATCTATATACGACACCCACAGCTCCACTCCCTCAATCAAAGCTGTAGCTTAATCTCCAAAGGCCATGGTTTCCTCCCTGCAGCCCAGGAACAAACTAGCATAACTAGGAGCACAAGGGCTCCCTTAGCGATGCCCCTGAGTTGGTGGTAGAACCTCCCATTACAGTACCTCCTGCTACTTACAGGCTCTTGTTGCAAGATAATGTTCAACAATCCCAATACCCATCTCAAGAGGGATAGCGAAATTGAGATACATAGCAGCTGTATACATAGGGATACAAAGCAGCTGTATCTGAAAAAGTTAAAATAATTTTTTATAAATATACAAATGAGTAAAAGTAATGATTAATGATATCTCCTATTATGCTTGAGTACACTGTTGACTCATTTAAGATTTGGTTTGGTTTACATGGGACTATTGTTTTAGACTTGGTGCAGATTCTGCCTCGAAAATGCACAACAATGTATAGTATAATTCAAGTGAATGGAGTTGGTGCAGATGCTTATAAGGAATGTGCCATTAGAAAATTACATTGTTTAAATCAATCTTTAATGATAAAATATTTTTTTAGAATTCTTATTGATTTCTTTTTTATTTATTATGTCATTATCTATATTAAAAAATAATCCTAAAATCTTGCAGTTTTCACTCTGGCCACTCTGCCCCACAATAGACTAAAACTTCCTTTTGTGTAGCGATAACCTCAGTAGTCATCTCATTATCATCACAAGCAGTATTATAATGAAAGGTAACATAGAATGTATAGATAACACAGAAACGCCATTCACAATACAGTAGGTGATGGACACAGCTCCCCTCCTTCCTGCACAATGACCACTGCACACGTCACAGACCATGCCATTTGCCCATAAAAGTCAATGGACACCTCCTGTTTACAGGTTCCTATGGTCCATGTAGCTGCTGTAAAGCATATCTCTAAATGTTGTTAACAGCAGCTCAGGCAATATGGCTTCCCCCATAATCATGTAGAGAAAACAGAAAAAAAATATAAAAACAGATTAAAAAAAAGATTATGTTTAACTATCTTGTATTAATTATGAAAAAAATATATGTGATGCATTCCTTTTAAGGGCATGATGCAAATTTCCAGATTTGTGACATCACCCTATACGTGATGGATTTCTTCCAGAGCTTTTCAGAAGATTTTAAAAGGTTAAATCTACTGCAAAATTGCAGCTACATTTTTAAGAATGATTATATGATATCAGACCTGTAATATTGCATTAACTAGATAAACGTCACGCTATCAGGGATTTTTTACCCCTCCCCCTAACTTCTTCTTGGCCCACACTACTGGGTAGCTTATTCTGTGTAGATGCCAGTATTATGAGGAAAAAAAAGAAGAAAAAAAAAGGGGTGTTATTATATTTGAATATATACACAATAAACATAGTTAATACATATTGAAAAATGTAAAGCAAGAACATAACATTTTCCACAGGCAATACCTTGGTTGCCATTTTACCTGAATACTTTGCAATAAAAATATATTTCTTATCTCAAGACGGTGTTGATCACTGACGATAATAATTTATTAAAAAATTAAATTTTATTTTATTAAAATGTTCATTCTTTCATGCTTTCACTCTTGTTCTGAGAACATCTATGCTCTTAGTTATATAAGTCTGAAATGCATTAGTAATGCTTTTCCTAAAACCTTAATATTTGAAGATTTAAGATTAGATTGAAAAGAGAAATGTGACAGACACTTTTAAATTGAACTATGTACAGGAGAAAATATTTAAAATAAATATAAATTCCTGGATCAGATGTGATGCTTTAATACTGAAAGAAGGCAGGAGTGCGAAACACTGAACGTGCTCAGGCATATGTTAACTGAAAAATTGCTGCATACATAACAATGATAGGTAGAAATAGTGACACTATAAAAGCAAACAATGCTATTATATATAAAGTATTATACCATGTTGTAAATTGCTGGTGTTGCTTTACTGATGTATATATGTGTGTGGGTCTGATTTATTGAGAAAATAATTGGCAAGTCATATCAATAGCCTTTGATGTAAAAAATGAACCAAAAAATCTTTCTTCAGTAACATGTAAGATATCATAAAAGATATTGGCCTAAAGCAAGTTTGTTACTTGATTATCCTACATAGAGTGTATTGGAGTGTATGCTGGCTGAAAATGACTACAATAGTCAAAGATGAAAACGTCAGGTAGAATCCTCAAGATACTTTGTGATAGTTGGAAACTTATTTGTTATGGCAAAAAACATTACTTAGATGGCATTCAGTGTTTGTACATTTGGGAACATACCCTGTCAGCCAGTCAATAGGATTTACAATAAAGTCATATAATGCTCATCTTTGAGACAAGATACGTCTAAGACATTTATGGCCTTAAGTCTTTTAGTCTGACATCAATCAGAAGTTATATTTCTTACGGGTTTATTCTGGCTAAATTACAGGCTGAGATGCTGTTCAAGTATAACCATGTATATTTCTTTCTTCAATAATATAGCAACCAATTTTCTAAAAGGAAATTATGTCCTCATTACCTTATATGAAATAGTAACATTTATATAACTCTACTAGAGTCTATTAAAAGTATTTAAAAAACAATTCTAAAGTAAAAAAACAAACACACAAAAAACAAACAAACACACAATCACTCCTTAGGCTATGTTCACACGGAGTATTTTGCCGAGTTTTTTGACGCAGAAACCGCGTCGCAAAACTCGGCAAAAGCGGCCCTAAAATGCCTCCCATTGATTTCAATGGGAGGCGTCGGCGTCTTTTTACCGCGAGCAGTAAAACTGCCTCGCGGGAAAAAGAAGCGACATGCCCGATCTTCGGGCGTTTACGCCTCTGACCTCCCATTGACTTCAATGGGAGGCAGAGAACGTGTATCTCGCGGTGTTTTATGCCCACGGCGCTCAATGGCCGCGGGCGAAAAACGGCGCGAAAATCGCTGCGAAAATCGGCGTGCAGGGAGAGGAAAATCTGCCTCAAACTTCCAAACAGAATTTTGAGGCAGATATTCCTCCTGCAAAATACTCCGTGTGAACATAGCCTTAGCTGGAATGTTGCATCACGTTTTTTGCCTATGTTTGACATGTATGTCGGGGAAAGAGTTCAACATACACGTTAGACATAGGCTGAGACGGATGCCTGACAGTGGCAAAGACTTTAATACTATTTGTTAAATGGATACGTCATTAACTGGGGTTATAAGAGTTCATTAAATATCCACCATTGAAAAAACGGTGACATATACCTCAAACAAATACCTGTGACGTATGCCATAGGGCAGCATGTGCAACCCATAGGCTTCCATGTTAAAAAAAAAGTATACCGCACAGTATACTTTTTTTGCGAGATCCGGCTGGATGGAATACTACATTATTCCATCCATCAAAAAAAGGATCGTTTTTGGACTCCGTTGGGCTAATGAAGTCCTATGGACATGTTTATTGTGTACGTTAGGAGCTTTCCCGATGTACACGCTAAATGTGGGGAAGAAACTTGATGTGTACAGAGCCTAACCTGTGTAGCATCCAAGGTCGCGGACCGCCGGGCTTACTCACTCACAGGTGGCCGCAGCCATGGATCTGTGAGTGCTGGCCCGCACCGCCTCCCCAGGAGACGCCAGCGCACGCTTCCACTCCTCTCTGCTGTGTCCCGAAGGGTGCGTGCACACACTCGTGCCTGGCCTCAAAGGGCCAGCGCGCGCACATGGGAATCATCATCAAGTAGCCAATGATCACCCTGGACTATAAGAAGGGCCCTGCCCCTTTGCTCATGGCCTGAGTGTTGTTAGTATTCAATAAAAACAAAACAAAAAGGAATTTGGACAAAACCAGCACACTCTGGGTTAAGTGATTAATTTATATCCGTATGTTCGCAAGTGTTTTCATTCAAATTTTTTAACAGATACATTTATGTCAACTAAGATAGAAACATTTTATCATATTGTAACAAAGTAACATTGAAAACTCTTGTATTCTCCCAGTATAATACTAGGCAATAAATTTATGTGTAATAACGTCTCTATGCTCACTTATGGATAGGTGCTCATCCATAAAGCAAAATTAAATAATAAGTAAAAAGGAAAGAGAGAAAAAAGGAAAAAGGAAAATAAGATTTAAGTAAAACAAAGATAATAATAAAATAAAAATAATAAATAATAAAAATGAAATAATAAAAATAGATTAAAAAAGTAAAAATAAAAAATAACAAAATATAAAAAGGAAAATAAAGATTTTTTTGTTTTTTTGTGGATGAATGAGATGACAAACAAAAGGCGAAGAGATTACCCATGAGGTGACAGGGAGATAGTCAAGGGACGGCAGGAGCTGTCCCAGACCAGATCCCCATCAGCGCACAGGGAAGAGGACACTAATGGCCCAAGATAAAACCTAATATCGATGTAATACTGATCAGAATTTGTTTTGGAGGAGATATTGCTCACCCATATATCTAAAAAACATTAATAAATAATCCAATTCCCAAACCTAACAAATACTACTTTCAAATATTTAGTTACAACTTGATAGCAAAGAGTTGGGATCAGATACAGGGAGGGGCCGTAGGCATAGATTAGCCACAGATAATCGGTTTGTCATGAATGGGATGAGAGTAAGCAAAAAGCAAACCCATCAAACTTGAGGAGACAAGGAGACAGTCAAAGGAGGGCAAAAGCCATCGTAGACCGGGTCCCCATCATTCACGGGAAGAGGATGCAATAACCCACAAACAAAACCAAACATGACATTAGGGTAACGTTACCCAAAATTATCCTGAAATACATACTATTTTTCAAATAGAACATGTCCAATACTCAAGTTTAGCAGCTGCTGTTTCTAAAGATTTAATTACATCTGAGTACCAAAAGGTTTTATTGGAAGATCAAATACAAGAAAAGGGCCTGTAGATCAAATCCAAATGACAAGTAAGGATGTGTTTTCATATATGAAGAGACTAGAGACAGAGCACCATACCAATATTAGAGAAAATAATGGAGGTTTAGACACTGGTATACAGTCATCAAACCTAAAAGGATAAATTTCATAGGTACATATTGCAATGTTAAATACTTTTGTGTCAAAAAAGACAAAAGTATAATAGGTATGATACCTTTATTGGCTAACCATAAAAGTTCTATATGCAAGCTTTCAGAGCACAGAGGCCCCTTCTAGGGCGGGTCGTTGCAAGTAGGCAGGGACAGGGCGGTGGGTAGATTAGGGCTCACTTTCCCTTCACCTCCTTCCTGCCATTACATAATTACAATATTAAATTTAATCTCATTATTTAATCCACCAGGCAACAAGGTGCCCAAAGTGTATATCCGCATTGTCTCTTTTTGTAATAGCACTCTATTTCTGTCACCCCCTCTCCTATCTTCAAATAGATGGTAGATACCCATACATTTTAAACCAGAGGGAGTTTGTTGATGATAGGATTTAAAATGGGCTGCAAGAGGGCTTTTCATCTCACCTCGTTTGATATCAGATATATGTTCACCAATACAAGTCTGAAGTTCACGTATGGTTTTACCTATGTACATTTTATTACACGGACAAGTTATACAATAGACCACCATACTGGTGCGACAATTTATAAAAGTTTGTACTTGATATTCCTTTTCCCCTTTAGCATCCATAAATTTATCTGTTTTCAGGGCATATTTACAGTAGGAACAACTTCCACATCTAAACATGCCCATAGGGCGTTTTTTAAGCCAGGCCTGGTTATCCCTTGTCTTTCTCCTAAATTCGGAGTCAACTAGAATATCTTTAAGGGTTGGGGCTCTTTTCGACACCATACTTTGTGATGAACCAACCAACCTCCCAATCTTAGGGTTCAATGTCAGAAATGACCAGTTTGTTAACATCAATTTTCGTAAGATCTCCCAATGGGAGCCATACCTGGAAATAAAACGCACTCTATCATCTTTTTTTATTCTTCCCTTCTCCTCTTTCTCTTTAAGGATTTCACCCCTATCCAGTCTCAGAGATCGATTGTATCCACGCTTGATTATCTTTTTAGAATAGCCCCTAGATTGAAACCTCTCAGAGAGCTCCGCAGCTTCTGTTTTAAATCTATCAAAATTTGAGCAATTCCTCTTAATCCTAATGAGTTCTCCGACCGGTATTCCCCTAATCTGAGGGAGGGGTTGGTGACTGCTGGCTAAAAGCAGAGTGTTGCCTGCTGTTGGTTTTCGGTAAGTTGATGTCATCAACATGTTGCTTTCTTTGTATATGTTTAAGGTCTAATAAATTTATCGAGACCTCACTATGAGTACAAGTTAATGTGATATTAAGATTATTTTGATCTAACTCTTTCACCAAGGATTCTAGTTCTAAGACCGACCCCTTCTAACAGACTAGTATATCATCCATGTACCTATACCAGCAGGCAACATGCTTATCAAACAGAGAATTTTTATAGACTACATGTTCTTCCCACCATCCAAGGTGAAGGCAGGCATAGGATGGGGCACAAGATGAGCCCATCGCCGTCCCTTGGACTTGGCGGAAGAATTTTCCATCAAAGGAAAAACAATTGTAGTTCAAAACAAATTCCAGCATCTCAACTATAAATTCATTTTGATGTGCCCAGTCACCAACCCGTCTCTCAAGAAAAGATGTTGTTAGTATTCCCATAACAGTCTTGCAAATGGTTTCTTAGTGTTATGCTGTTCCTGTTGTTACCCATGTCCTGCTACCTGTATCCTGTATCCCGTGCTGTGTCCTTGTTCCTGAGCCTGTTAGTATTTGGAGTCATGTCCTACTTCACCTGTTGTCGTCCGCCATGTCTGGCGCAACCTACTGCACCCGTTGCCACTCGCAATGTCTGACGCAAACTACTGCACCTGCTGTCAACCGCCACGTCTGGTGCAACCTGTTGCACCTACTACCATTTGTGCCAGAGTCCCTGCCCCCATCTGGACTATTTCAGGTACCCTGGTGCTACTAAATCATATAGACTTTTGCATAGACTGTGAATTGGTCAGCTGCCTCTCCGCTACGACAAAGCGGCTGTTAGGGATCTGCCAGGTACTTCATCTAGCTATACTCCTGGGATTAATCAATCCACACCTGAGGCCAGACCTGCTCGACTGACACCATCTCCCACCAACCAGGGTGGCAGGCTCAGGAGTGGGAGAGCCTATCGCGGCCTGGTCTCTCGGAGTTAGCTCCGCCCCCTGCCCTTTATTACCTGCCCTGTGCTCTCCCTCAGTGCTTGTAATTCTTTTGGATTCCTGGCCCCACTGCTGCTTGCTCCAGCCTGCTTCTGCCGTGCTTCTGCCTTGCTGCAGTTCTGCTTGACCTGCTTGCTTGCCCTGGCTTGCTTCTGTCTCCGTGCCTGCTCGGGTGTACTCACTTCGTCCTGGTCCTGACTGTTCGTTCGCCGCCCCGTTTCCTCGTGGCGTTCCGTGGCTACTGCCCCTTCCCTTGCGTGTTCCCTGTTTGTCTTCCTGTGCACTTAGCCAGCGTAGGGACCGCCGCCCAGTTGTACCTCGTCGCCTAGGGCGGGTCGTTGCAAGTAGGCAGGGACAGGGCGGTGGGTAGATTAGGGCTCACTTTCCCTTCACCTCCTTCCTGCCATTACATAATTACAAGCCCTTACCTAGTCTACCATTTCTCCTACGCTGACGCTATCATGGACCCCCTTGAGACCCTGACCCAGCAGATGCAGGGCCTCTCCCTACAGGTCCAGGCCCTGGCCCAAAGGGTTAATCAGGGTGACGCTGCTTTAGTAGTACCCCTCACCTCACCTCTAGAACCCGACCTCAAGTTACCTGACCGGTTTTCAGGGGACCGTAAGACGTTTCTCTCCTTCCGGGAGAGTTGCAGACTGTATTTCCGCCTAAAGCCCCACTCCTCAGGTTCCGAGAACCAGCGGGTGGGTATCATCATATCCCGACTCCAGGAAGGGCCCCAAGAGTGGGCCTTCTCCTTGGCTCCTGACGCCCCTGAACTTTCCTCTGTTGATCGTTTTTTCTCTGCCCTCGGACTCATTTACGACGAGACTGACAGGACTGCTTTAGCCGAGAGTCAGCTGGTGACCTTACGTCAGGGTAGGAGACCGGTTGAGGAATACTGTTCTGATTTTAGGAAGTGGTGCGTAGCTTCTCAGTGGAACGATCCGGCCCTAAGGTGCCAGTTTAGGTTAGGATTATCTGACGCCCTGAAGGATCTGCTGGTTAGCTACCCCTCGCCTGACTCCCTTGACCAGGTTATGGCCCTAGCAGTACGACTTGACCGACGTCTCAGGGAACGTCAGCTAGAACGCTTCAGTGTGCTCCCGTCTGACTTTTCTGCTATTCCCCCCGAGGTCCCGTCTCCTCGCCCCTCCACGGAGGACTCGGAGGTACCTATGCAACTCGGGGCCTCCATGTCCCCTCGACAACGTAGAGAGTTTCGCAGAATGAATGGTCTCTGCTTCTACTGTGGGGACGACAAGCATCTACTGAACACCTGCCCCAGGCGCAAGAATAAGAAGCCGGAAAACTTCCGCGCCTAAGTGATCATCGGGGAGGTCACTTGGGCGCACAGGTATTTCCCGTTAATGTGAAACGCAATAAAATTTTGCTTCCCTTTCAGGTCTCGTTTGCTGGCCGGTCTGCCACGGGCAGTGCTTTCGTGGATTCTGGCTCATCTGCTAATATCATGTCTGTGGATTTTGCTATGTCTCTAAAGATGCCTTGTATTGATTTACCTTATCCCATCCCTGTAGTAGGAATCGACTCAACCCCCCTTGCTAATGGTTATTTTACTCAGCATACTCCTGTTTTTGAACTCCTGGTTGGCTCCATGCATTTGGAGCAGTGCTCTGTACTGGTGATGCAGGGATTATCGTCTGATCTGGTATTAGGTCTTCCCTGGTTGCAGTTGCATAATCCCACATTTGATTGGAATACTGGGGATCTCACCAAATGGGGTAATGAATGTCTTATGTCATGTGTTTCCGTTAACTCTATTTCTCCCCGGGAGGAGGTAAACACGCTTCCTGAGTTTGTTCAGGACTTCGCCGATGTGTTTTCTAAGGAGGCCTCCGAGGTGTTGCCCCCCCATAGAGATTACGATTGCGCTATCGATTTGGTGCCTGGTGCCAAGCTTCCTAAGGGTAGGATATTTAATCTTTCATGTCCTGAACGTGAAGCGATGAGGGTGTATATCCAAGAATGCCTGGCCAAGGGTTTCATTCGCCCCTCGACTTCTCCTGTAGGTGCTGGCTTCTTCTTCGTGGGGAAGAAGGATGGTGGTCTTAGGCCGTGCATTGATTATCGTAACCTGAATAAGGTCACCGTAAGGAACCAGTACCCACTTCCTTTGATTCCGGATCTTTTTAATCAGGTTCAGGGAGCCCAATGGTTTTCTAAGTTCGATCTACGGGGGGCATATAACCTTATCCGCATCAAAGAGGGGGATGAGTGGAAAACTGCGTTCAACACACCCGAGGGTCATTTCGAATACCTGGTCATGCCCTTTGGGTTGTGTAATGCCCCTGCTGTCTTCCAGAATTTTATTAATGAAATCCTGAGAGAGTACCTGGGTAATTTTCTTGTTGTGTACCTTGATGACATACTGGTGTTTTCCAAGGACTGGTCCTCCCACGTGGAGCATGTCAGGAAGGTGCTCCAGGTCCTTCGGGAAAATAATCTGTTTGCTAAGACTGAAAAATGTGTCTTTGGGGTACAGGAGATACCATTTTTAGGGCAAATCCTCACTCCTCATGAATTCCGCATGGACCCTGCCAAGGTTCAAGCTGTGGCGGAATGGGTCCAACCTGCCTCCCTTAAGGCGTTACAGTGTTTTTTAGGGTTCGCCAACTATTACAGGAGATTTATTGCCAACTTCTCGGTCGTCGCTAAGCCTCTTACGGACCTTACCCGCAAGGGTGCCGATGTCCTCCATTGGCCCCCTGAGGCCGTCCAGGCCTTTGAGACTCTCAAGAAGTGCTTTATCTCGGCCCCCGTGCTGATTCAGCCCAACCAAGAGGAGCCATTTATTGTGGAGGTTGACGCTTCCGAGGTGGGAGTAGGGGCCGTCTTGTCCCAGGGTACCAGCTCCCTCACCCATCTCCGCCCCTGTGCTTACTTCTCTAGGAAGTTTTCGCCCACGGAGAGTAACTATGATATTGGTAACCGCGAACTTCTAGCCATTAAATGGGCTTTTGAGGAGTGGCGGCACTTCCTGGAGGGGGCCAGACACCAGGTAACGGTCCTTACGGATCACAAGAATCTGGTTTTCCTAGAATCGGCCCGGAGGCTTAATCCTAGACAAGCTCGGTGGGCACTATTCTTTACCAGATTTAATTTCTTGGTTACCTATAGGGCTGGGTCCAAGAATATTAAGGCTGACGCTCTGTCACGTAGTTTCATGGCCAATCCTCCTTCCGAGAAGGATCCCGCTTGTATTTTACCCCCTGGTATAATCGTCTCTGCCACGGATTCTGATTTAGCTTCTGATATCGCGGCTGATCAGGGTGCAGCTCCCGGGAACGTCCCTGGGGACAAACTGTTTGTTCCCCTGCAATACCGGCTGAGGGTACTCAGGGAAAACCATGACTCCGCTCTATCTGGTCATCCTGGCATCTTGGGCACCAAACACCTCATTACCAGAAACTATTGGTGGCCTGGGTTGCCTAAAGATGTTAGGGCTTACGTCGCCGCTTGTGAGGTTTGCGCTAGGTCCAAAACCCCTAGGTCCCGACCTACGGGCCTACTACGTTCCTTGCCCATTCCCCAGAGACCTTGGACCCATATCTCCATGGATTTTATCACCGATTTGCCTCCATCTCAGGGCAAGTCGGTGGTGTGGGTGGTAGTCGACCGCTTCAGCAAGATGTGCCACTTTGTGCCCCTTAACCCCTTCCCGCTCCTTGACGTACTATTACGTCATGGCAGCTGTATCGTTCGCGCTCCATGCCGTAATAGTACGTCTCGGGAGTAACGGCCGTTTCGGCCGTCCTCCCGACACATACAGGAGCTGTGACGCTGCTGTCTTGTTCAGCAGCTGTCACAGCTCCTACAGCGGGGACCGATCGCTGTGTCCCCGCTGATTAACCCCTTAAAAGCCGCGTTCTATAGAGATCGCGGCTTTTTAGGGGTTAAGCTGCCATCGCCGGCCTGCTACGCGATAGCGGCCGGCGATGGTGACTATGGCAACCGGACACCAAACAATGGCGTCCGGTGATGCCATAGACGGAAGCCTAGTGGGTCCTGACAACGTCAGGACCCACTATGCTTGCTGTCAGTGAGTAGCTGACAGTTCTAATACACTGCACTACGCATGTAGTGCAGTGTATTAGAATAGCGATCAGGGCCTCCTGCCCTCATGTCCCCTAGTGGGACAAAGTAATAAAGTAAAAAAAAAGTTAAAAAAAGTTGTGTAAAAATAAGAAAATAAAAGATTTAAAAGTATTAAAAGTAAAAATCCCCCTTTTTCCCTTATCAGTCATTTATTATTAATAAAAATATATAAACAACCAAATTAACTATACATAATTGGTATCGCCGCGTCCGTAACGGCCTGAACTACAAAATTATTTCATTATTTATCCCGCACGGTGAACGCCGTAAAAAAAAAAAATAATAAACCGAACCACAATCACAATTCTTTGGTCACTTCACCTCCCAAAAAATGGAATAAAAAGAGATCAAAAAGTCGCATGTACCGAAAAATGGTACTGATCGAAACTACAGTTCGTTACGCAAAAAATAAGTCCTCGCACGGCTTTATTGATTGAAAACTAAAAACGTTATGGCTCTTAGAATAAGGCAACACAAAAAGTGAATGATTGTTTACAAAACGTATTTTATTGTGCAAACGCCATAAGACATAAAAAAAAACTATAAACATCTGGTATCGCCGTAATCGTATCGCCCCGCAGAATAAAGTGAATATGTCATTTATAGCGCACGGTGAACGCTGTAAAAAAAAAACGAAAAAAAAAACCAATAGTAGAATTGCTGTTTTTTAGTCACCACGCCACCTAAAAATAGAATAAAAACTGATCAAAAAGCCGCATGCACCCCAAGAAAACTACAATGGATTCCTCAAGGGGTCTAGTTTCCAAATTGGGGTCACTTTTGGGGGGTTCCCAATGTTTTGGCACCACAAGACCTCTTCAAACCGGACATGGTGCCTAATAAAAAAGATGCTTCAAAATCCACTAGGTGCTCCTTTGCTTCGGAGGCCGGTGCTTCAGTCCATTACCGCACTAGGGCCACATGTGGGATATTTCTCAAAACTGCAGAATCTGGGCAATACGTATTAAGTTGCGTTTCTCTGATAAATCCTTTTGTGTTATAAAAAAAATGGTATAAAGAGGATTTTCTGACAAAAAAAAAAATGTAAATTTCACCTCTACTTTGCTCTAAATTCCCGTGAAACACCTAAAGGGTTCATAAACTTTCTAAATGCTGTTGTGGATACTTTGAGGGGTCTAGTTTCTAAAATGGGGTGTTTGATAGGGGTTTCTAATATATGGGCCCCTCAAAGCAACTTCAGAACTGAGCTGGAACCTAAAAAAATAAATAAATGAGGCAATACTTCGCTTCTTACATTATACTGATGAGCCGTGCCCACCCCGAGATGACCCCAGTTTTGACCGTTTGTATAAACGGAGACCCCTATTAGACCGTTCCAGTGCCCGGTTTTCCCCAGCATACACCCCTGAGAAGTGTATTTCTATTGATGAGTCCCTGGTACATTTTAAAGGGAGGGTTCAATTCCGCCAGTACCTGCCGGGTAAGAGGGCAAGGTATGGCGTGAAGATGTATAAGCTGTGAGAGTGCATCAGGGTATACCTACAGGTTTAGGATATATGAAGGAAAGGCCACCCCCAAACCAGACTGCATCCTGGACTACAATAGGTACATGGGAGGGATGGACTTGTAAGATCAAGCCCTGAACCCCTACAGCGCCATGCGGTGTGGTATAAGAAGCTGGCCGGGCACATCATACAGATGGCATTGTACAATGCGTACATGCTACGTCGATGTGCAGGCCAGACGGGAACTTTCCTGGAATTTCAAGAGGTGATTATCAAGAACCTAATCTTTAGGGACCAAGAAGGGGGGGCACCCAGTACTTCTGGAAGCGAGCCCACACGCATCGTACCAGGGCAACACTTTCCAGGAGAAGTTCCCCAAACTGGCAAGAAGGGAAAAAGTCAAAAGAGGTGCAAAGTCTGCTATAAGAGGGGGTAAGGGAGGACACAATATATCAATGTGACACGTGTCCCGAATAACCAGAGCTCTGTATGAAAGTGTTTTAAAATTTATCATACATCCCTTGTTTTAGAATTTACCCCAATTTTACTTACCCTGATGCACTCCACACAGCTTATCCCCCCTCGTCTTTCCCCTCTGAGCCCTGCTGTGTGTCCAGGCAGCTGATAACAGCCACATGTAGGGTATTGCCGTACCCGGGAGAACCCACATTACAGTTTATGGGGTGTAGGTCTCCGGTCAAAATGCTCACTACACATGTAGATGAATGCCTTAAGGGTGTAGTTTTTAAAACGGGGTCACTTCTTGGGGGTTTCAACTGTTCTGGTACCTCAGGGGCTTCTGCATACATGACTTCGCACTAGAAAATCCCCAGTAGGCCAAATGGTGGTCCTTTCCTTCTGAGCCCTCCCATGGGCCCAAATGGCAGTTTATCACAACAAATGGGGTATTGCGGCCCTCAGAACAAATTGCGCAACAGAATGGGGTATTTTGTTTCTTGTGAAAATAAGAAATTTTCAGCCAAAACTACATATTATTTGAAAAAAATAATTTTGTTTTCATTCCCAGCCCAATTCAAATAAGTTCTGTGAAAAAACTATGGGGTCAAAATGGTCACAACACCCATAAATGAATTCCTTGAGGGGTGTAGTTTCCAAAATGGGGTCATTTGTGGTTGGTTTCGATTGCTTTGATACCTCTGGGGCTCTGCAAATGCGACATGGCACTTGAAAACCAATCCAGCAAAATCTGGACTCCAAAGAACACACAGCGCTCCTTTCCTTCTGAGCCCTCCCATGGGCCCAAACGGCAGTTTATCACCACAAATGGGGTATTGCCGCACTCAGGACAAATTGGGCAACAGAATGGAGTATTTTATTTCTTGTGAAAATAAGAATTTTTGAGCTAAAATGACATATTATTGGAAAAAATATATATTTTTTTAATTCCCAGCCCAATTCAAATTAGTTCTGTGAAGAAACTATGGAGTCTAAATGGTCACATTACCCATAAATGAATTCCTTGAGGGGTGTAGTTTCCAAAATGGGGTCACTTCTGGTGGGTTTCCATTGCTTTGATACCTCTGGGGCTCTGCAAATGCGACATGGCATCCGAAAACCAAACCAGCAAAATCTGTACTCCAAAGAACACACAGCGCTCCTTCCCTTCTGAGGCCTCCCATGGGCCCAATCGGCAGTTTATTGCCACAAATGGGGTATTGATGCACTCAGGAGAAATTGGGCAACAAAATTGAGTATTTTGTTCCCTGTGAAAATAAGAAATTTTGGTAAAAAATTACATCTTATTGGAAAAAATGTCATTTTTTTAATGTCACAGCCCAATTGAAATAGGTGCTGTGAAAAAACTGTGTGGTCAAAATGCTAACAACAACCATAAATGAATTCCTTGAGGGGTGTAGTTTCCAAAATGGGGTCACTTTTGGTGGGTTTCCATTGCTTTGATACCTCTGAGGCTCTGCAAATGCGACATGGCACCCGAAAACCAATCCAACAAAATCTGGACTCCAACAAACATATAGCGCTCCTTTCCTTCTGAGCCCTCCCATGGGCCCAAACGGCAGTTTATCACCACAAATGGGGTATTGCCACACTAAGGACAAATTGGGCAACAAAATGGGGTATTTTGTTCCTTGTGAAAATAAGAAATTTTGATCACAAATGACATTTTATTGGAAAAAATGACATTTTTTTCATTTCAGAGCCCAATTCAAATACGTGCTGTGAAAAAACTGTGCGGTCAAAATGGTAACAACAACCCTAAATGAATTCCTTGAGGGGTGTAGTTTCCAAAATGGGGTCACTGTTGGGGGATTCCTACTGTTTTGACACCTCAACACCTCTTCAAACCTGGCATGCTGCCTAAAATATATTCTAATAAAAAAGAGGACTCAAAATCCACTAGGTGCTTCTTTGCTTCTAGGGCTTGTGTTTTAGTCCACGAGCGCAGTAGGGCCACATGTGGGACATTTCTAAAAACTGCAGAATCTGGACAATACATATTTAGTAGTGTTTCTCTGGTAAAACCTTCTGTGTTACAGAAAAAAAAATGAATAAAATTGAAATTCAGCAAGAAAAATTAAATTTGCAAATTTCACCTCCACTTTGCTTTAATTCCTGTGAAATGCCTGAAGGGTTAAAAAACTTTCTAACTGCTATTTTGAATACTTTGAGGGGTCTAGTTTTTAAAATGGGGTGTTTTATCAGGGTTTCTAATACATAGGCCCCACAAAGCCACTTCAGAACTCAAGAGGTACCTTAAAAAAAAGGCTTTTGAAATTTTCTTAAAAATATGAGAAATTGCTGTTTATGTTCTAAGCCTTGTAACGTCCAAGAAAAATAAAAAAATTTTCAAAAAACGATGCCAATCTAAAGTAGACATATGGGAAATGTGAACTAGTAACTATTTTGGGTGGTATAACCGTCTGTTTTACAAGCAGATGCATTTAAATTCTGAAAAATGCAATTTTTTCAAAATTTTCTCTACATTTTGCAATTTTTCACCAATAAACACTGAATATATCGACCAAATTTTACCACGAACATGAAGCCCAATGTGTCACGAGAAAACAATCTCAGAATCGCTTGGGTAGGTTTAAGCATTCCGACGTTATTACCACATAAAGTGAAATATGTCAGATTTGAAAAATGGGCTCTGAGCCTTAAGGCCAAAACTAGGCTGCGTCCTTAAGGGGTTAAGAAGCTACCTAACGCCAAGACGTTAGCTTCTTTGTTTGTGAAACACATCCTGCGTCTCCATGGGGCCCCAGTCAATATCGTTTCTGACAGAGGGGTACAATTTGTTTCCTTATTTTGGAGAGCTTTTTGTAAAAAGTTGGAGATTGATCTGTCCTTCTCCTCCGCCTCCCATCCCGAAACTAATGGCCAAACGGAAAGGACCAACCAATCCCTGGAACAATATTTAAGGTGTTTCATCTCTGACTGTCAATTCGATTGGGTCTCATTCCTTCCCCTTGCTGAATTTTCCCTGAATAACCGGGTCAGTAACTCGTCAGGGGTCTCCCCGTTTTTCTGTAATTTCGGGTTTAACCCAAGGTTCTCCTCCGTCTCCCCTGGTTGTTCCAATAATCCTGAGGTAGAGGAGGTTCATCGGGAACTGTGCACTGTCTGGGCCCAGGTTCAGAAGAACCTAGAGGCGTCCCAGAGCGCACAAAAGATTCAGGCGGATAGTAGACGTTCTGCTAACCCCCGGTTTGTCGTCGGGGATTTGGTCTGGTTGTCGTCCAGGAACTTGCGCCTTAAGGTCCCGTCCAGGAAGTTTGCTCCCCGATTTATTGGACCTTATAAGATCATTGAAGTCCTCAACCCTGTATCCTTCCGTCTGGAGCTCCCCCCATCCTTTCGCATACATGACGTCTTCCATGCCTCCCTCCTTAAACGCTGCTCCCCGTCCTGGTCCCCCTCGAGGATACCTCCTGTTCCCGTTCTCACCCCTGAGGGGGTGGAATTCGAGGTGGCCAAGATTATGGACAGTAGGATGGTCCAGGGCTCCCTCCAGTACCTGGTCCATTGGAGAGGATACGGGCCGGAGGAGAGGACTTGGGTACCTGCCCGTGATGTTCACGCTGGGGTATTGATCAGGAGGTTCCACCTCCTCTTCCCCACTAAACCGGGTCCCCTTAGTAAGGGTCCGGTGGCCCCTCATAAAAGGGGGAGTACTGTTAGGGATCTGCCAGGTACTTCATCTAGCTATACTCCTGGGATTAATCAATCCACACCTGAGGCCAGACCTGCTCGACTGACACCATCTCCCACCAACCAGGGTGGCAGGCTCAGGAGTGGGAGAGCCTATCGCGGCCTGGTCTCTCGGAGTTAGCTCCGCCCCCTGCCCTTTATTACCTGCCCTGTGCTCTCCCTCAGTGCTTGTAATTCTTTTGGATTCCTGGCCCCACTGCTGCTTGCTCCAGCCTGCTTCTGCCGTGCTTCTGCCTTGCTGCAGTTCTGCTTGACCTGCTTGCTTGCCCTGGCTTGCTTCTGTCTCCGTGCCTGCTCGGGTGTACTCACTTCGTCCTGGTCCTGACTGTTCGTTCGCCGCCCCGTTTCCTCGTGGCGTTCCGTGGCTACTGCCCCTTCCCTTGCGTGTTCCCTGTTTGTCTTCCTGTGCACTTAGCCAGCGTAGGGACCGCCGCCCAGTTGTACCTCGTCGCCTAGGGCGGGTCGTTGCAAGTAGGCAGGGACAGGGCGGTGGGTAGATTAGGGCTCACTTTCCCTTCACCTCCTTCCTGCCATTACAGCGGCCTTGAGGGTCCACATACCCCTAGATCATGACAGTACGGTCAGACCATGGACCCCGCAGGTCAATCCGAGACCTTAACGACACAAGCCCTGCTGGCAGAGATGCAAGACCTTCAGTCATGGCAAGACCAACTCTTCCTGTCAGTGAACACCATTGCACATCGGCTGGTTGCTCAAGCCACAGTTGTCACCGCACCTATTCCTGCTGTTTCTCCTGCTACACCTCCTGTCAGTACCAGTGCCGACCCCTATGCTTCCTGCTGCTACCTCCTCGCTATGACGGAGACACGAGGTCCTGCAGGGGTTTTCTGAATCAGTGCCAGACCCACTTCAGACATGCCAGGGCCTTCTCCTCTAATGACGCTAGGATAGCCTTCATAATCTCTCTCCTTACTGGCAAAGCCCTGCCATGGGCAAATCCTCTTTGGGAACATCAGGGACCAAAGACTCGTGACTTGCAGTGCTTTTTACGGACTTTCTGTTCGATATTTGAAGAACCTGGGAGAGTTAATTCTGCTGCTGCATCTCTGCTGACCCTACACCAGGGAGACCTCTCCGTGGGGGTGTATGCCATTCAGTTTCGTACCCTGGCTGCTGAACTAACCTGGAACAACGAGGCCTTGGTGGCCACATTCTGGCAGGGACTGTCTTCTGGGATTAAAGACAAGCTGGCCGCTCGCGATCTGCCACCTACCCTGCACGATCTCATCCTACTAGCCACCCGGGTTGACATGAGGAACCCGGGAGCGTTCCCAAGAGGTTCTCCGGGAGAGAGGATTTTTTAGGCTGGCTTCTACTTTCCAGCAATCCCTACTGCCCTCTTCAGTTATCCCACCTGAGGAGCCTATGCATATGGGCCAGGCCAAATTATCTACCCAGGGGAGACAACGCAGACGCATTTCAGTACTTTGTCTGTATTGCGGCCTCGGAGGCCACGTTGTGCATTTGTGTCCCCAGAGGCCAGAGAGATCCCAGTGCCTAGGATGGGTTGGAGAGACAACCCTAAACGGTACGGTACTAAATAAAAATTAAATTCCAAACTGACCATTCCTGTGACCATAGTGTCCGGCGAGAAAACGCACCGGGTTTCTGCCTATCTGGACTCCGGGTCCATGGCAAACTTCATCCAAAAACACCTAGTGGATCATCTCCAGTTGCCCACAGTTTCTCTGGAGACACCTTTGGCTGTTGCCTCGGTAAATTGACTGCCTCTGCCTGATCCGATTGTATCCGAGACCAAGCCGCTGAAGCTCCAAGTTGGAGCCCTTCATTCAGAACTAATTTCATTTCTTGTTTTGTCCAAAGCCGTCAATCGTGTTCTGCTGGGCCTGCCTTAGCTTCGACTACATGACCCAGTCCTGGACTGAAATTCCGGAGAGGTTCTCCAATGGGTCTCCAAATCTCTTAATCGCTGTCTGTTGCAGATCCACCCTGTCCAGCCTCCTCTGCCTCAGTCATTGGCAGGATTACCCCCTCATTTCACTCAGTTTGCGGATGTCTTCAGCAAGAGGGTGGCATAGATGCTGCCCCCACACCGGACTTATGACTTCCCCATTGAACTGGTTCCAAATGCTTCTCTTCCCCGTTGACAGGTATATCCTCTCTCCTTGCCAGAGACTCAATCCATTTCGGCATATATCAAGGAGAATTTGGAGAGGGGTTTCATACAAAAGACTTCCTCCGCGGCCGGGGCTGGGTTCTTCTTCGTTAAAAAGAAAGACGGAACTCTTCGACCCTGCATTGACTACCGTGGTCTCTACCAGATCACAGTCAAGAACAAATACCTGTTGCCACTTATATCTGAACTGTTTGACTGTATTCGAGGAGCCAGGATTTTTTCAAAATTAGACTTGCGTAGGACTTATTATTTGATCCAAATCCATCAGGGTGACAAGTGGAAGACGGCGTTTAACACCGGAGATGGGCACTACGAATACCTGGTGATGCCCTTCGGACTGTGTAACGCTCCCGCGGTTTTCCAGGAATTTGTCAATGATATCTTCCGAGATCTCCTCTATGTCTGTGTTGTAGTCTATCTCGATGATATTTTGCTTTTCTCTACAGATCGAACGACTCATCGGAGGCATGTTCATCAAGTTCTACTGTAATTAAGGGAGAATCGTCTGTATGCCAAGCTGGAGAAGTGCGTCTTAGAAAAAAATTCTTTGCCCTTCCTGGGCTACATCATCTCGGATAAAGGTCTCAAGATGGACCCTGAGAAGGTAAAATCCATTCTGGAATGGCCACGTTCTTAAGGCCTGAGTTCCATACAGCGTTTTATGGTATTCGCCAACTTCTACCGGCTGTTTATCCCAAACTTCTCATCACTTATGGCTCCCATCTCTACCCTTACCAAGAAGGGTATGAACACCAAGGTGTGGACTCCAGAGGCAGAATCTGCATTTAATAGCCTCAAGAAAGCCTTCACTTCAGCCTCGATCCTCCATCAGCCTGACTTGTCTCAGCAGTTCTCACTGGAGGTGGATGCTTCTTCTGTTGGTGCAGGTGCATTTCTGTTCCAGAGGAGCTCCAAAGGAAAGGCAGTAGTATGTGGCTAATACTCGAGACTTTTTTTCCTCTGCAGAGCGCAACTACTCTATTGGGGATTGGGAGCTACTGGCCATCAAATTGGCTCTGGAGGAGTGGAGACATCTGCTAGAGGGTGCAACTCACCCCATTCTGATCTACACCGACCACAAGAACCTCACCTATCTCCAGTCGGCTCAACAACTAAACCCCCGTCAAGCCAGGTGGTCACTGAATCAAACCATTTCCATTTTGTGCTCCACTACCGTCCCGCTGACAAGAATGTGAGGGCCGTCCAGGTCATTTAAGACGGAAGACACGGTGGAGTCCCTTCAAAGTATCATAGACCCATCCTGCATTGTAACTGCCAATTCTTTGCAGGTTAGGACTTTTGTTCAGTTGGCAGACAGGAGAAAAATTCTCAGCTGGGGACACAGCTCTAAACTGGCTGGGCACACTGGTGTTCATAAGACCCGAGAACTGATTACTTGTCATTTCTGGTGGGCCACGCTACCCAAAGATGTTGTGGACTTTGTCTCCTGCACGGTGTGTGCTTCATACAAGGTTACTCATTCCAAGCCTGCCGGCCTGCTTCAACCTCTGCCTGTGCCCAATGTCCCCTGGCAGCACATTGCTATGGACCTCCCTCCATCAGTAGGATGCAACACTGTCTGGGTGGTGGTGGACCGGTTCTCGAAGATGGCACATTTTATCCCCCTGATCGGTCTTCCTTCTGCTCCTCAACTGGCAAATCTCTTTATCCAGCACATCTTCCGTTTTCATGGCTTTCCCCCTCACATCGTGTCTGATCGGGGGGTTCAGTTCACCTCAAGATTCTGGAGAGCCCTCTGTAAACTCCTAGATGTGAAGTTGGACTTTTCCTCAGCTTATCACTGCCAGTCCATTGGTCAAGTCGAGAAGATTAACCAGATCATGGAGAATTATCTCCACCACTTCATCTACATGACTGGGTACAGCTACTTCCATGGGCCGATTTCTCATACAACAATCACACAAGTGAGTCCACCACTTCCACACCATTCTACATAATAAACAGTTAACATCCTAGAGTCCCTCTTCCTGTGTCGGCTACAACTCAGGTACCTGCTGCTGACTCTGCATTTGGAAACTTTTTGAAAAATATGGCAACAGACCCAGTCCTCTATTTTGCTAGCAGTCTATCGGATGAAGCGAAAAGCGGATATAAAAATAAGAGAGCCGCCTCAGTATCTTCCATGTACCAAACTCTGGCTGTCCTCACGGAATATTCATTTAAAGGTGCCCTCTTACAAGTTTACTCCCAGGTTTATCGGACCTTTTAAAATACTACAACAGATAAACCCTGTCTCCTATAAGCTTCGGCTGCCTCCTACCCTCCGAATCCCCAACTAATTTCATGTGTCCCTCCTTTAACCAGTGGTCCTGAACCGCTACAGTAAGACTCCCAGTCCCGCAGTTGCTCCCAGCGGTTCATCTGATGTGTTTGAGGTGAAGGAGATCCTGGACTGCAAAAGGGAAGGAGGAACGACTTTATATTTGGTGGCCTGGATAGGGTGTGGTCCTGAGGAGGGGTCCTAGGAGCCGGAGGAGACCCTCAATGCCCCTGCCCTCATTAAGAAGTTCCTCTCTCGCTCTGGCCCCAAGAAGAGGGGGCGTAAGAGGGGGGATACTGTAGCATCCATGGCCACGGACGGATTATTCACCACCCGGCGGCGGCAGCCAGGGCTCTGTGAGCGCTGGCCTGCATCTCCTCCCCAGGAGATGCCAGCACTCACTTCAGCTCCGGTCCGCTGTGTCCCGTAGGGTGCACACACATGCTCGTGCCCGGCCTTAAAGGGCTAGCGCGCACATGGGAATAATCATCAATTAGCCCATGAATATAAGAAGGGCCCTGCCCCTTTGCTCATTGCCTGAGCGTTGTTAGTATTCCCATGTCAGTCTTGCAAATGGTCCCTTAGTGTTATCCTGTTCCAGTTATTACCCATGCCCTGCAACCTGTATCCTGCATCCTGTATCCCGTGCTGTGTCCTTGTTCCTGAGCCTGTTAATATTTGGTGTTGTGTCCTACTGCACCTGTTGTCATCTGCCACATCTGACGCAACTTACTGCACCCGTTGTCATTCGCCACGTGCGGCGCAACCTACTGCACCTGCTTGCAACCGCCACATCTGGCACAACCCGTTGCCCTACTACCATCCGTGCCGTCCACTATTCTTATTTTTGTCTACTTTTTGCTATGTTTACATTAGAAGGATTTTTTTTTTTTTGTGGATGGGGACGTTTCTGAGCAATTGCAGAGAACAGTCTAAATCCTCCTGGAAAGAAAGGAAATGCCACTTTTACCCAACAAGATACTTTTTATTGTAAATCATATAATTACAACGACTGCTGCTTTCAGCAAAAATAATAAAATACTGCCTCAAAAAATAGCTAAAGACATAAAAGAAAATCTTTATGTAATTTATTTGGGAACCACTGTTCCCTCATTTATAGTTATTAGATTTTATGTTTGCGCAACAGAATGGGGTATTTTGTTTCTTGTGAAAATAAGAAATTTTCAGCCAAAACTACATATTATTTGAAAAAAATAATTTTGTTTTCATTCCCAGCCCAATTCAAATAAGTTCTGTGAAAAAACTATGGGGTCAAAATGGTCACAACACCCATAAATGAATTCCTTGAGGGGTGTAGTTTCCAAAATGGGGTCATTTGTGGTTGGTTTCGATTGCTTTGATACCTCTGGGGCTCTGCAAATGCGACATGGCACTTGAAAACCAATCCAGCAAAATCTGGACTCCAAAGAACACACAGCGCTCCTTTCCTTCTGAGCCCTCCCATGGGCCCAAACGGCAGTTTATCACCACAAATGGGGTATTGCCGCACTCAGGACAAATTGGGCAACAGAATGGAGTATTTTATTTCTTGTGAAAATAAGAATTTTTGAGCTAAAATGACATATTATTGGAAAAAATATATATTTTTTTAATTCCCAGCCCAATTCAAATTAGTTCTGTGAAGAAACTATGGAGTCTAAATGGTCACATTACCCATAAATGAATTCCTTGAGGGGTGTAGTTTCCAAAATGGGGTCACTTCTGGTGGGTTTCCATTGCTTTGATACCTCTGGGGCTCTGCAAATGCGACATGGCATCCGAAAACCAAACCAGCAAAATCTGTACTCCAAAGAACACACAGCGCTCCTTCCCTTCTGAGGCCTCCCATGGGCCCAATCGGCAGTTTATTGCCACAAATGGGGTATTGATGCACTCAGGAGAAATTGGGCAACAAAATTGAGTATTTTGTTCCCTGTGAAAATAAGAAATTTTGGTAAAAAATTACATCTTATTGGAAAAAATGTCATTTTTTTAATGTCACAGCCCAATTGAAATAGGTGCTGTGAAAAAACTGTGTGGTCAAAATGCTAACAACAACCATAAATGAATTCCTTGAGGGGTGTAGTTTCCAAAATGGGGTCACTTTTGGTGGGTTTCCATTGCTTTGATACCTCTGAGGCTCTGCAAATGCGACATGGCACCCGAAAACCAATCCAACAAAATCTGGACTCCAACAAACATATAGCGCTCCTTTCCTTCTGAGCCCTCCCATGGGCCCAAACGGCAGTTTATCACCACAAATGGGGTATTGCCACACTAAGGACAAATTGGGCAACAAAATGGGGTATTTTGTTCCTTGTGAAAATAAGAAATTTTGATCACAAATGACATTTTATTGGAAAAAATGACATTTTTTTCATTTCAGAGCCCAATTCAAATACGTGCTGTGAAAAAACTGTGCGGTCAAAATGGTAACAACAACCCTAAATGAATTCCTTGAGGGGTGTAGTTTCCAAAATGGGGTCACTATTGGGGGATTCCTACTGTTTTGACACCTCAACACCTCTTCAAACCTGGCATGCTGCCTAAAATATATTCTAATAAAAAAGAGGACTCAAAATCCACTAGGTGCTTCTTTGCTTCTAGGGCTTGTGTTTTAGTCCACGAGCGCAGTAGGGCCACATGTGGGACATTTCTAAAAACTGCAGAATCTGGACAATACATATTTAGTAGTGTTTCTCTGGTAAAACCTTCTGTGTTACAGAAAAAAAAATGAATAAAATTGAAATTCAGCAAGAAAAATTAAATTTGCAAATTTCACCTCCACTTTGCTTTAATTCCTGTGAAATGCCTGAAGGGTTAAAAAACTTTCTAACTGCTGTTTTGAATACTTTGAGGGGTCTAGTTTTTAAAATGGGGTGTTTTATCAGGGTTTCTAATACATAGGCCCCACAAAGCCACTTCAGAACTCAAGAGGTACCTTAAAAAAAAGGCTTTTGAAATTTTCTTAAAAATATGAGAAATTGCTGTTTATGTTCTAAGCCTTGTAACGTCCAAGAAAAATAAAAAAATTTTCAAAAAACGATGCCAATCTAAAGTAGACATATGGGAAATGTGAACTAGTAACTATTTTGGGTGGTATAACCGTCTGTTTTACAAGCAGATGCATTTAAATTCTGAAAAATGCAATTTTTTCAAAATTTTCTCTACATTTTGCAATTTTTCACCAATAAACACTGAATATATCGACCAAATTTTACCACGAACATGAAGCCCAATGTGTCACGAGAAAACAATCTCAGAATCGCTTGGGTAGGTTTAAGCATTCCGACGTTATTACCACATAAAGTGAAATATGTCAGATTTGAAAAATGGGCTCTGAGCCTTAAGGCCAAAACTAGGCTGCGTCCTTAAGGGGTTAAGAAGCTACCTAACGCCAAGACGTTAGCTTCTTTGTTTGTGAAACACATCCTGCGTCTCCATGGGGCCCCAGTCAATATCGTTTCTGACAGAGGGGTACAATTTGTTTCCTTATTTTGGAGAGCTTTTTGTAAAAAGTTGGAGATTGATCTGTCCT
This sequence comes from Rhinoderma darwinii, assembly GCF_050947455.1. Lineage (NCBI taxonomy): Eukaryota > Metazoa > Chordata > Amphibia > Anura > Rhinodermatidae > Rhinoderma > Rhinoderma darwinii. The sequence continues at coordinate 156,862,330 of NC_134688.1, read as the reverse complement.
TCTCCTCCGCCTTCCATCCCGAAACTAATGGCCAAACGGAAAGGACCAACCAATCCCTGGAACAATATTTAAGGTGTTTCATCTCTGACTGTCAATTCGATTGGGTCTCATTCCTTCCCCTTGCTGAATTTTCCCTGAATAACCGGGTCAGTAACTCGTCAGGGGTCTCCCCGTTTTTCTGTAATTTCGGGTTTAACCCAAGGTTCTCCTCCGTCTCCCCTGGTTGTTCCAATAATCCTGAGGTAGAGGAGGTTCATCGGGAACTGTGCACTGTCTGGGCCCAGGTTCAGAAGAACCTAGAGGCGTCCCAGAGCGCACAAAAGATTCAGGCGGATAGTAGACGTTCTGCTAACCCCCGGTTTGTCGTCGGGGATTTGGTCTGGTTGTCGTCCAGGAACTTGCGCCTTAAGGTCCCGTCCAGGAAGTTTGCTCCCCGATTTATTGGACCTTATAAGATCATTGAAGTCCTCAACCCTGTATCCTTCCGTCTGGAGCTCCCCCCATCCTTTCGCATACATGACGTCTTCCATGCCTCCCTCCTTAAACGCTGCTCCCCGTCCTGGTCCCCCTCGAGGATACCTCCTGTTCCCGTTCTCACCCCTGAGGGGGTGGAATTCGAGGTGGCCAAGATTATGGACAGTAGGATGGTCCAGGGCTCCCTCCAGTACCTGGTCCATTGGAGAGGATACGGGCCGGAGGAGAGGACTTGGGTACCTGCCCGTGATGTTCACGCTGGGGTATTGATCAGGAGGTTCCACCTCCTCTTCCCCACTAAACCGGGTCCCCTTAGTAAGGGTCCGGTGGCCCCTCATAAAAGGGGGAGTACTGTTAGGGATCTGCCAGGTACTTCATCTAGCTATACTCCTGGGATTAATCAATCCACACCTGAGGCCAGACCTGCTCGACTGACACCATCTCCCACCAACCAGGGTGGCAGGCTCAGGAGTGGGAGAGCCTATCGCGGCCTGGTCTCTCGGAGTTAGCTCCGCCCCCTGCCCTTTATTACCTGCCCTGTGCTCTCCCTCAGTGCTTGTAATTCTTTTGGATTCCTGGCCCCACTGCTGCTTGCTCCAGCCTGCTTCTGCCGTGCTTCTGCCTTGCTGCAGTTCTGCTTGACCTGCTTGCTTGCCCTGGCTTGCTTCTGTCTCCGTGCCTGCTCGGGTGTACTCACTTCGTCCTGGTCCTGACTGTTCGTTCGCCGCCCCGTTTCCTCGTGGCGTTCCGTGGCTACTGCCCCTTCCCTTGCGTGTTCCCTGTTTGTCTTCCTGTGCACTTAGCCAGCGTAGGGACCGCCGCCCAGTTGTACCTCGTCGCCTAGGGCGGGTCGTTGCAAGTAGGCAGGGACAGGGCGGTGGGTAGATTAGGGCTCACTTTCCCTTCACCTCCTTCCTGCCATTACAGCGGCCTTGAGGGTCCACATACCCCTAGATCATGACAGTACGGTCAGACCATGGACCCCGCAGGTCAATCCGAGACCTTAACGACACAAGCCCTGCTGGCAGAGATGCAAGACCTTCAGTCATGGCAAGACCAACTCTTCCTGTCAGTGAACACCATTGCACATCGGCTGGTTGCTCAAGCCACAGTTGTCACCGCACCTATTCCTGCTGTTTCTCCTGCTACACCTCCTGTCAGTACCAGTGCCGACCCCTATGCTTCCTGCTGCTACCTCCTCGCTATGACGGAGACACGAGGTCCTGCAGGGGTTTTCTGAATCAGTGCCAGACCCACTTCAGACATGCCAGGGCCTTCTCCTCTAATGACGCTAGGATAGCCTTCATAATCTCTCTCCTTACTGGCAAAGCCCTGCCATGGGCAAATCCTCTTTGGGAACATCAGGGACCAAAGACTCGTGACTTGCAGTGCTTTTTACGGACTTTCTGTTCGATATTTGAAGAACCTGGGAGAGTTAATTCTGCTGCTGCATCTCTGCTGACCCTACACCAGGGAGACCTCTCCGTGGGGGTGTATGCCATTCAGTTTCGTACCCTGGCTGCTGAACTAACCTGGAACAACGAGGCCTTGGTGGCCACATTCTGGCAGGGACTGTCTTCTGGGATTAAAGACAAGCTGGCCGCTCGCGATCTGCCACCTACCCTGCACGATCTCATCCTACTAGCCACCCGGGTTGACATGAGGAACCCGGGAGCGTTCCCAAGAGGTTCTCCGGGAGAGAGGATTTTTTAGGCTGGCTTCTACTTTCCAGCAATCCCTACTGCCCTCTTCAGTTATCCCACCTGAGGAGCCTATGCATATGGGCCAGGCCAAATTATCTACCCAGGGGAGACAACGCAGACGCATTTCAGTACTTTGTCTGTATTGCGGCCTCGGAGGCCACGTTGTGCATTTGTGTCCCCAGAGGCCAGAGAGATCCCAGTGCCTAGGATGGGTTGGAGAGACAACCCTAAACGGTACGGTACTAAATAAAAATTAAATTCCAAACTGACCATTCCTGTGACCATAGTGTCCGGCGAGAAAACGCACCGGGTTTCTGCCTATCTGGACTCCGGGTCCATGGCAAACTTCATCCAAAAACACCTAGTGGATCATCTCCAGTTGCCCACAGTTTCTCTGGAGACACCTTTGGCTGTTGCCTCGGTAAATTGACTGCCTCTGCCTGATCCGATTGTATCCGAGACCAAGCCGCTGAAGCTCCAAGTTGGAGCCCTTCATTCAGAACTAATTTCATTTCTTGTTTTGTCCAAAGCCGTCAATCGTGTTCTGCTGGGCCTGCCTTAGCTTCGACTACATGACCCAGTCCTGGACTGAAATTCCGGAGAGGTTCTCCAATGGGTCTCCAAATCTCTTAATCGCTGTCTGTTGCAGATCCACCCTGTCCAGCCTCCTCTGCCTCAGTCATTGGCAGGATTACCCCCTCATTTCACTCAGTTTGCGGATGTCTTCAGCAAGAGGGTGGCATAGATGCTGCCCCCACACCGGACTTATGACTTCCCCATTGAACTGGTTCCAAATGCTTCTCTTCCCCGTTGACAGGTATATCCTCTCTCCTTGCCAGAGACTCAATCCATTTCGGCATATATCAAGGAGAATTTGGAGAGGGGTTTCATACAAAAGACTTCCTCCGCGGCCGGGGCTGGGTTCTTCTTCGTTAAAAAGAAAGACGGAACTCTTCGACCCTGCATTGACTACCGTGGTCTCTACCAGATCACAGTCAAGAACAAATACCTGTTGCCACTTATATCTGAACTGTTTGACTGTATTCGAGGAGCCAGGATTTTTTCAAAATTAGACTTGCGTAGGACTTATTATTTGATCCAAATCCATCAGGGTGACAAGTGGAAGACGGCGTTTAACACCGGAGATGGGCACTACGAATACCTGGTGATGCCCTTCGGACTGTGTAACGCTCCCGCGGTTTTCCAGGAATTTGTCAATGATATCTTCCGAGATCTCCTCTATGTCTGTGTTGTAGTCTATCTCGATGATATTTTGCTTTTCTCTACAGATCGAACGACTCATCGGAGGCATGTTCATCAAGTTCTACTGTAATTAAGGGAGAATCGTCTGTATGCCAAGCTGGAGAAGTGCGTCTTAGAAAAAAATTCTTTGCCCTTCCTGGGCTACATCATCTCGGATAAAGGTCTCAAGATGGACCCTGAGAAGGTAAAATCCATTCTGGAATGGCCACGTTCTTAAGGCCTGAGTTCCATACAGCGTTTTATGGTATTCGCCAACTTCTACCGGCTGTTTATCCCAAACTTCTCATCACTTATGGCTCCCATCTCTACCCTTACCAAGAAGGGTATGAACACCAAGGTGTGGACTCCAGAGGCAGAATCTGCATTTAATAGCCTCAAGAAAGCCTTCACTTCAGCCTCGATCCTCCATCAGCCTGACTTGTCTCAGCAGTTCTCACTGGAGGTGGATGCTTCTTCTGTTGGTGCAGGTGCATTTCTGTTCCAGAGGAGCTCCAAAGGAAAGGCAGTAGTATGTGGCTAATACTCGAGACTTTTTTTCCTCTGCAGAGCGCAACTACTCTATTGGGGATTGGGAGCTACTGGCCATCAAATTGGCTCTGGAGGAGTGGAGACATCTGCTAGAGGGTGCAACTCACCCCATTCTGATCTACACCGACCACAAGAACCTCACCTATCTCCAGTCGGCTCAACAACTAAACCCCCGTCAAGCCAGGTGGTCACTGAATCAAACCATTTCCATTTTGTGCTCCACTACCGTCCCGCTGACAAGAATGTGAGGGCCGTCCAGGTCATTTAAGACGGAAGACACGGTGGAGTCCCTTCAAAGTATCATAGACCCATCCTGCATTGTAACTGCCAATTCTTTGCAGGTTAGGACTTTTGTTCAGTTGGCAGACAGGAGAAAAATTCTCAGCTGGGGACACAGCTCTAAACTGGCTGGGCACACTGGTGTTCATAAGACCCGAGAACTGATTACTTGTCATTTCTGGTGGGCCACGCTACCCAAAGATGTTGTGGACTTTGTCTCCTGCACGGTGTGTGCTTCATACAAGGTTACTCATTCCAAGCCTGCCGGCCTGCTTCAACCTCTGCCTGTGCCCAATGTCCCCTGGCAGCACATTGCTATGGACCTCCCTCCATCAGTAGGATGCAACACTGTCTGGGTGGTGGTGGACCGGTTCTCGAAGATGGCACATTTTATCCCCCTGATCGGTCTTCCTTCTGCTCCTCAACTGGCAAATCTCTTTATCCAGCACATCTTCCGTTTTCATGGCTTTCCCCCTCACATCGTGTCTGATCGGGGGGTTCAGTTCACCTCAAGATTCTGGAGAGCCCTCTGTAAACTCCTAGATGTGAAGTTGGACTTTTCCTCAGCTTATCACTGCCAGTCCATTGGTCAAGTCGAGAAGATTAACCAGATCATGGAGAATTATCTCCACCACTTCATCTACATGACTGGGTACAGCTACTTCCATGGGCCGATTTCTCATACAACAATCACACAAGTGAGTCCACCACTTCCACACCATTCTACATAATAAACAGTTAACATCCTAGAGTCCCTCTTCCTGTGTCGGCTACAACTCAGGTACCTGCTGCTGACTCTGCATTTGGAAACTTTTTGAAAAATATGGCAACAGACCCAGTCCTCTATTTTGCTAGCAGTCTATCGGATGAAGCGAAAAGCGGATATAAAAATAAGAGAGCCGCCTCAGTATCTTCCATGTACCAAACTCTGGCTGTCCTCACGGAATATTCATTTAAAGGTGCCCTCTTACAAGTTTACTCCCAGGTTTATCGGACCTTTTAAAATACTACAACAGATAAACCCTGTCTCCTATAAGCTTCGGCTGCCTCCTACCCTCCGAATCCCCAACTAATTTCATGTGTCCCTCCTTTAACCAGTGGTCCTGAACCGCTACAGTAAGACTCCCAGTCCCGCAGTTGCTCCCAGCGGTTCATCTGATGTGTTTGAGGTGAAGGAGATCCTGGACTGCAAAAGGGAAGGAGGAACGACTTTATATTTGGTGGCCTGGATAGGGTGTGGTCCTGAGGAGGGGTCCTAGGAGCCGGAGGAGACCCTCAATGCCCCTGCCCTCATTAAGAAGTTCCTCTCTCGCTCTGGCCCCAAGAAGAGGGGGCGTAAGAGGGGGGATACTGTAGCATCCATGGCCACGGACGGATTATTCACCACCCGGCGGCGGCAGCCAGGGCTCTGTGAGCGCTGGCCTGCATCTCCTCCCCAGGAGATGCCAGCACTCACTTCAGCTCCGGTCCGCTGTGTCCCGTAGGGTGCACACACATGCTCGTGCCCGGCCTTAAAGGGCTAGCGCGCACATGGGAATAATCATCAATTAGCCCATGAATATAAGAAGGGCCCTGCCCCTTTGCTCATTGCCTGAGCGTTGTTAGTATTCCCATGTCAGTCTTGCAAATGGTCCCTTAGTGTTATCCTGTTCCAGTTATTACCCATGCCCTGCAACCTGTATCCTGCATCCTGTATCCCGTGCTGTGTCCTTGTTCCTGAGCCTGTTAATATTTGGTGTTGTGTCCTACTGCACCTGTTGTCATCTGCCACATCTGACGCAACTTACTGCACCCGTTGTCATTCGCCACGTGCGGCGCAACCTACTGCACCTGCTTGCAACCGCCACATCTGGCACAACCCGTTGCCCTACTACCATCCGTGCCGTCCACTATTCTTATTTTTGTCTACTTTTTGCTATGTTTACATTAGAAGGATTTTTTTTTTTTTGTGGATGGGGACGTTTCTGAGCAATTGCAGAGAACAGTCTAAATCCTCCTGGAAAGAAAGGAAATGCCACTTTTACCCAACAAGATACTTTTTATTGTAAATCATATAATTACAACGACTGCTGCTTTCAGCAAAAATAATAAAATACTGCCTCAAAAAATAGCTAAAGACATAAAAGAAAATCTTTATGTAATTTATTTGGGAACCACTGTTCCCTCATTTATAGTTATTAGATTTTATGTTTTGATTACCTATTATTTCCCTTTGGGAGGTGGACATCTACTGTATGTGATTCCCCATGCAGATGCAGCTCGAGAGTGCCATAAAAAGAGTTGTGTTAGAATGAAGAAACTGACTGGTTAGTGTAAAAATACATAAGGTCATTTATAATGGGACAAAAAAAGTTCATGGTTTTATCTTGTTGGAGTGCTGAGAGATCACTGTATCTGAATAAGACCTTATTCACACGAACGCGCTATACGTCCGTGCTACGCGCGTGATTTTCACGCGCGTCGCATGGACCTATGTGAATGAATGGGGCCGTTCAGACTGTCAGTGAATTTCACGCAGCGTATGTGCACTGTGTAAAACTCACGACATGTCCTATATTTGTCCGTGTTTTGCGCAGCACGCACCCATTGAAGTCAATGGGTGCGTCCAAATCGCGCACAGCACACGGAAGTACTTCTGGGTGCCACGCGTGATGCGCGCTACAGTAGTCAAAAAAATTAATGAAAACAGAAAAGCACCACGTGCTTTTCTGTTTGTAAACATAAAACCAGAGTGTCATAATGATGCCAGCTGCGCGAAAATCACGCAGCCACGCACCATATGCTGATGCGACACGGACCTTTTCCGCACGCAAAACGCAGCATTTTTTTGCGCGCACATAACGGACATGTCCGTGTGAATAAGGTCTAATACATTTTACAACCTTTGTAATTATTTTACTTTCAGATGAAAAATCTCTTTGAAATAACACTAGGATATTTAAGCTTTATTTTATGCTGCACACAAATAGTTTCATTACCATTACTTTAATTTGCCTTTACTTGTCTTTGTAAAAGCAACATCTAATGACAACATAAAACAGGGGATAATGAACGACAGTTAAAAGCTTGGCTGTCTATTAAATCGGATTAAACATATGGTAAATATGTATATCTTTATGATCTGTCTGGAAAGTTAAAACCGGGATACATATGATATGGTTAAGTTCATACTTTAAAATAGTTTTTGCTAAAGTGAACTGTTTCTGAATATACTTTGCAGTCATGTAAGACACAATTAAGTTAAAAAGCATAGATTGTATCATTGCCCTTCCATGCTGATAACAGCACGAATTTTAATAGCATACTGTACACTGGAGTGCATCCTCGGGCTAAAACTAGTGTGATTATGCAAATTACTTACACTATAGTGACACTGATTTGTCAAAATGTAATTCTCATTATCAAGCCATATTAAAATGACTACACGTTGTCAGTACAAATTATGCACTTATATATATAGTTACAAAAAAGTTTAAATATGTTACTATATATATTTAGTTTATTGATGAAATTATAGTGGAATCTTTAGCTATACCTTAACTTTTTATTATTACGACTAAAAACCTTATTTCTAATATTTCACTTTATTATAGGAAATCTATTTGTGCGGTAACCTTCATACTGACTTTACAATGTCTTTAAAATTTCCTACCTACAACTATTACTGTAGAGCATCTTTTGTCTTCCGAATTGACCCACTGCATTGAGGAATGAATTTTAGAGAAATAAGAATTTTAGAAGATATAAGAAATATTGTTCCATAGAGTGATGCTCTATCATTCTTATACATTGGCATTATGCAGCTGATGAAAATTACATTAGGTAGCCACACAGCCAAGCAGGATACAGCCCATTCTACTTTGTCCATAAATGCTTGATCGAGTGTCTTCCACGCGTGGGTATAGGACAAAAGCAATGTCAGAGTAAAAAGCACATCAAGATCAACTGAGGTCAATCTATTAAGCAGAGGTGAGAAACCAGAACATAGCAAGGTCATTATATAAGTGTCAAGTCATAAAATGCAACATTGAGAAAAACACAACTCTTTTTCAGGGACATGACTGAAGTACGAATAGAGAATTGAAAGGAGCAAGGATTGATGTATCCCTTTGTACATGCATGGTGTACAAAGGGACAGAAAAAAAGGTCTTTATGGTAACTCGTCCACAGAGCCTGACCAAGATGGCAGCTGGGTGGGCACAGAAGAGACCATCTTAGACAAGACCTTTTTTTTGTTTATTTCTAAATCTGAAAACCTGGTTTATAACTGTTAAACAATTTTTTTTTTCTGGACCTAACCACTCAACTGCATCCTGATGCAGCTAAGAGGATGCCTAAGGACATATTAATGGTGTTAAAATATATTACCTAGTTGAAAATTATAGTTAATTCCAGGCTATGTTTCCACATAATTTTTTTGCTTCTATAGTGGCAACATATTCTGCAGAACTGTCCATAAATTGTAGCCTTTAGCAACAGTTTCATGTCTCCAATAGGGCTCACAATTTTAATTCTGAAATTTCTAAAATTCACACATACACACAGGGGCCAAGATCATACGAAGCCAAGTAACCTATCAATATGTTTTTGGAGTTTGACATGAAGCTGAAGTACAGTAAATGAAGGAAACCCACACAAGCACGGGAGAACATATAAATCCCATGCTGTTGTTGCCCTAAATCACATTTAAAACCCAGGATCCTAATGCTGCAATGTGACAATGCTAGTCATGGATAAGCTTCAGAAAAAAATTGCGCTGTCTCAAGGATTGTCATGTTATTAATACAATTACAGAAGAGGAAATAAACTGTTTTGAATTTTATGTCATGAGAAGTTTTATGGAAAGACAAATCAAACTTGAAATACTGTATGTAAATAAGAGTAATTTAGGGAAAATAAATCATTTTTTCAATGTCTATTGTCAATGTCAATTTTTTTACACCTTGAAATTATTTATTTATTTATTAAAAGTGGATCAAAAGTGAAGAAAAAGTAAAAAGAGTAGACTAGTATTTCTCGCTTTTGTATCCACTGCTGTGTATGGCTCAAAAAGTTTCATATGTGATCACACCAGAAATGTGTGAATACAACATTAAAAGGATACTATATGACATGCCATAAAGTAAGATCTACATATCTGTTTCATTCATTTTAACTTAAAGAGGCTCTGTCACCACATTATAAGTGCCCTATCTCCTACAAAATGTGATCGGCGCTGTAATGTAGATAACAACACTGTATTGTATTTTGAAAAACGATCAATTATGAGCAAGTTATGCACAATTTTAGATTTATGCTAATTAGTTTCTTAATAGACAACTGGGCGTGTTTTTACTTTTTACCAACTGGGCATTGTAAAGAGAAGTGTATGACGCTGACCAATCAGCGTCATACACTTCTCTCCATTCATTTTTAGCAGTACTCGAAACACAGCATCATCTCGCGAGATCACATACTTCCATATTAACTTTACCGAAGTGTCTTGGGAGTGAATAGACAATACCTCCAGCCAGACGCGATGTCTATTCATCCCTCCCGACACTTCGGTAAAGTTTCTCACGAGATCTCGTGTGCTGTCATTCACAGAAGCTTTACCGAAGTGTCGGGAGTGATGAATAGACATGAGTATACGCGGATAGCGAATATATATATTATAATCTGGGATCATTTTTTCAATAAATTCTATTTTTAGGGAAAATATGTTTATTCTTTATTTTATTAGTTTTTTTAATTTAACCACTTCCTGACCACTTCCTGACCAGAAGCTTTACGCCTTTCCTGACCAGGCCCATTTTCAAGATTTAGTCGTGTGCCAATTTAAAAGCAAATTGTTGTTCTATTACTCTTTCAACCTATACTTATTTCGTATTGTTTTTCTCATAACATATTGTGCTTCCATATTATGTAAAAAAAGAATATATGTATTTTACTTTTCTTAAAATATGGAAGGAAAAATGGAATATGTGATTTTAGTTGTTTTTTTTTTTTACATCTGGTGCTTTCCACTAGGTAAACACAACTGAATACATATTTGGGAACTTCTGAAGATTTTAGCGATTTCAAATATGTGTGCATTTATTACACGCTGGGTGCAAGGTGGAGCTTACAATGGCTTTTGGAGAGCAATTCTCCATAGCTGGTTTGCTGACACCATACGACTAATACAGATGTTGTGAAATGCCATAACACCGTTAAAGGGGTTGTCCAGTCCCAAAAAATATCTGATCAGCCGGGGTCTAACCACCGCTGATCAGCTGTTTTGAAGGGGCTACAGCGCTCGTACGAGTGCTGCTTCCTCTTAATTTCCATTACTGCTCACACTGTGAATCGCGGACACACTTGTAGCGGTGGTTCACAATATGACAGCCTTCTCCCGTTGAAGTGACTGTAATACTGTGAACTGCCACTAAAAGTGTGTCAGCGATTCACAGTATGAGCATTGACAGGAATGAAGGGAACGTAGCGCTCATCTGAGTGCTGCGGCCCATTCAAAACAGCTGATTGGCGGGGCTGCCGGGAGTAGAACCTGCAGCGAATATGCCACGTGTAAAATCACTCTAAGGCTGGGGCTACATTGTGACTTTGGCCGCGACATACAGTAGGTAGCACAGCCCAAGCCTAAACCGCAAGTAATGAAAGTTAATGTGTTTGTGTTTCTACCTGCAAGTAACTGTGACACATCAGTTTGGATTTCTTGCAACTGTCATTCCACGCCATGCCACATTTCTGGTGGGATCACATATGAAAATTTTGAGCCATACACAGCAGTGGATACAAAAGAGAGAAATACAAGTCTACTCTTTTTACTTCCCTTTGGATCCACTTATAATAAATAAATAAATAAATAAATAAATAATTTCAATAATACCACCATAATGCTACTAAATAATACCGCCACACCATGAGAACATACTGCCACCACATAGTGACTGAATAATACAACCATACTTTTACTGTATAATACCCCCACAAAGTGACCACATATTACAACTATATAGTGACTAAATAATGCCGCCATACTATTACAGAATAATACCGCCATACCATGGGCACAATTTACCACTTCATATTGTTATTACCACCATACTGTTAGGGTGGATTTACACGAGCGTGTGCATTTTTGCGTATGCACAAAACGCTGCGTTTTGCGTGCGCAAAAGGCACTTAACAGCTCCATGTGTCATCACATAGGATGCGCGGCTGCGTGATTTTCACGCAGCCGCCATCATTATGAAACTCTGTTTGGATGTTTCTAAAAAGAAAGGCACGTGGTGCTTTTCTGTTTGCAAACATACTTTTGATTGCTGTTGCGCGAATCACACGCGTCCCACGGAAGTGTTTCCGTGGGGTGCACGTGATTTTCATGCACCCATTGACTTCAAAATATAGGACCTGTCGTGAGTTTTACGCAGCGGACTCATGCTGCGCAAAAATCGCTGACAGTCTGCACTGCCCCATAGACTAGCATAGGTCCGTGCGACACGCGTGAAAATCACGCGCGTTGCACGGACGTATTACACGTTCGTCTGAATAAGCCCTAATAGTGCCCCTTTTGCACCATTAAAAATAAAGAAATTGAAATTCACCTGTCTGTTCCCTGACTTTTTGCCCATTTTTAATGGGTAGAATTTATAATAACTCTTTGTTGTCTGTCCGTTGACCAATCTTTACGCATGCATTGTCGCCCAGTCCCTGCCTCCGTAGTTTCAATACAATGCTCTTTTGAGGTACAGTATCATTTGCTTTTATAAAATTCAAATAAATCATGTAAACAGCATTACCAACCTCCAAATTTACATTTCTCATAGAAACCGATCGTGTTAGTTATTCACGACCTGTTTTTCATGAATCTATGATGGTTATCAGTTATGAGATTATTTACTGCTATGTAATTTAGCAGTTTATCCCTTAGAATAATCTTGGACAGATAAGAGGAATGCACAACCAAAATTGAGGCAGTCACCACACCCAAATGTATATTGCAAAAAACAAAGTTAGTCAGCACTCCTCACATTCCTCCCATCTGTCCAAGAATAGAGCTGGTTCCTGCCTACGCTGAGTTCATTTTGTAGGCCTAGGCCCAAGAGAAAGGTGAGTCTGTTTAGTCTAGGGACCCTTCTGTATGATGTCACTTTATCGTGGCAGGTAGGCTCACATAATTTAATAAAAATATGCATACACATTTATACATTTAGTAAATATAGCAATAATGGAACAAAAAATAATTCTTATATTTAATGTTTGCATATATCTTAGCACCCGTAGAGTGCTGCTTCATCTTTTATGTTTGTTTTCTTTTGCATTGCAGTCACAGCAGATTTGCCCCTACCCAATTATTCACATATGAGGAGGTACAGACTAAGGGCTTGTTTACACAAGCGTGTTATTCGTCCGTACGACGCGCGTGATTTTCACGCGTGTCGTACGTACCTATAATAGTCTATGGGGCCGTGCAGACAGTCCGTGAATTTTGTGCAACGTGAGTCCGTTGCAAAAAACTCACGACCTGTTCTATATTTGTGCGCTGTTCGCGCATCACACACCCATTGAAGTCAATGGGTGCGTGAAAACCACGCATGTCACACGGAAGCACTTCCGTGCGAACAGCGTGATTCGCACAACAGCAGTGAAAAGGATGAATGAAAACAGAAAAGCACCACGTTTACAAACATCCAAACGGAGTGTCATAATGGTGATGATATGGTGATGATACACGGAGCTGTTAAGTGCCTTTTGCGCACGCAAAACGCTGCGTTTTTTGCTTGCGCAAAACGCACACGCTCATGTAAACGAGGCCTAACTTTGTTATTTGGATAACTTAGAATACCTTAAAATATTTGACTTATAACAGATGTCAGACTTCACAGCCAGTAGTTACCTGGTTCCATCATTTTATCCTTCTTAAATATTGGTACAACATTAGCGATTCTCCAATCCTGTGGCATTGATACTGTTAAAAGGGAGTATACAATGGTCTGACAATTACTGAGCTCAATTTCCTTAATATATATGGATGAATGCCATCTGGGCCGGGGCCTATATCAATATTTAATCTGCTCAGACGTAAAGTTAGTAGTATTGGGTAAATAATATTGATTCCTGTCCCCCTAAATATCTGTCACTGGCAAATCATCACTTAAAGAGACTCTGTCACCAGTTTATCAATTCCCTATCTCCAAACTAATCTAACAGGTGCTTTGTTGCTGATAACTACAGTGTGATTTGTTTTAAAAAAAAAATATTTTTTGCAAAGTTATGAGCATTTTTCTAAATATGCTAATGTTGATCTAATAGCCAAATAGGAGGGGACTTTCTTTTCACCCTGGGCAGTGTAATGTTTTCTGTGTGACGCTGTCCAATCCGCATACAGCTTCTCCCCCTTCCCTGCCCAGCAACACAGCATGATCATATAGTATACAGCTTCCATTCCCGAATGTGTATTCAACTGGTGATATCTCTGGTTGTGTCACAGCGAGAACTGCGATCCTGGTGCCATATGAAAGATTAGAATCTCCTCTTTCATATTCCACCAGAACTATGGCTGTTTGAAGTGATCCCCTATCATCTAGACTGTCTCTCATCATGTGTGTGAAGCAGCTTCATGCTGATTGGACAGCATCAGAGGCTGTGATGTAGCTCCACCTCAGGAGACCTCCCAGTTGTCTAATAAAGGCTCATTTATATTTAGAAAAAAGCTCAGAACTTATAAAATAATAAACTTTTCGAGACAATTTTCACTAGCATTATCTGTGTGACAGCTCCTATTAGATTAGCTAGGAGATAGGGCATTACTAAACTAGTGACAGAGTCTCTTTAACACTGACATAAAGTATGTGTTTAATATCTCAGCCTTTTTTTTTGTCCTTTACAATTACATTCTCATGGTCAGCTTTTAACCCATTCGTGCTCAGTGACGTACTATTCCGTCATGGTAACCATAGCGTTCGCGCTCCATGACGAAATAGTACGTCACGAGAGGAACGGCCATTTCGGCTGTCTTCCCGACACATACAGGAGCTGTGACAGCTGCTGTCTCATACAGCAGTTGCGGCAGCTCCTATAGCTGGGACCGATCACTGTGTCCCCGCTGATTAACCCCCTTAAAAGCCGCGTTCAATAGCGTTCATGTAGTGCAGTGTATTAGAATTGTGATCAGGGCCTCCTGTCCTCAAATCCCCTAGTGGGACAAAGTAATAAAGGAAAAAAAAAGGAAAAAAAGTTGTGTAAAAATAAGAAAATAAAAGTTTTAAAAGTGACAAAAGTAAAAATCCCCCTATTTCCCTTATCAGTCCTTTATTATTAATAAAAATAAATAAATAAACTATAGATAATTGATATTGACGCGACCATAACGGCCTGAACTACAAAATTATTTTGTTATTTATCTCGCGCGGTGAACGCCATAAAAGAAAATAATAATAACCCATACCAGAATCACAATTGTTTGGTCACTTCACCTCCCAAAAAATGGAATAAAAAGAGATCAACAAGTCACATATACCCAAAAATGGTAATGATCGAAACTACAGTTCGTTACGCAAAATACAAGTCCTCACACGGTTTTCTTGATAGAAAAATAAAAAAGTTAAGGCTCTTAGAATAAGGTCACACAAAAAGTAAACTATTTTTTACAAAAAGTATTTTATTGTGCAAACGCCATAAGACATAAATAGAACTATAAACATATGGTATCGCCATAATCGTATCACCACACAGAATAAAGTGAATATGTCATTTATAGTGAACGGTAAACACTGTAAAAAAAATAGAATAAAAAACAATAGTAGAATTGCTGTTTTTTAGTCACCATGCCACTTAAAAATAGAATAAAAACTGATCAAAAAGTTGCATGCACCCCATTAAAACTACAATGAATTTCTCAAGGGGTCTAGTTTCCAAAATAGGGTAACTTTTGGGGGTTTCTACTGTTTTGGCACCACAAGACCTCTTCAAACCGGAAATGGTGCCTAATAAAAAGGAGGCCTCAAAATCCCATAGGTGCTCCTTTGCTTCGGAGGCCGGTGCTTCAGTCCATTACCACACTAGGGCCACATGTGGGATATTTCTCAAAACTGCAGAATCTGGGCAATAAATATTGAGTTGCATTTCTCTGGTAAAACCTTGTGTTTTACAGAAAAAAAAAATGGAATATAAAGGATTTTCTGACAAAAAAAATTTATATGTAAATTTCACATCTACTTTTCTTTAAATTCCTGTGAAACACCTAAGGCAATACTTTGCTTCTTACATTATACTGATAATGAGCCGTGCCCACCCCGAGATGACCCCAGTTTTGACCTTTGTATAAACAGAGACCCCTATTAGAGCATTTCAGTGCCCGGTTTGCCCAAGCATACACCCCTGAGAAGTGTATTTCTGTTGATGAGTTCCTGGTACATTTTAAAGAGAGGCTTCAATTCCGCCAGTACCTGCTGGGTAAGAGGGCAAGGTATGGTGTGAAGATATATAAGCAGAGTGAGAGTGCATCAGGATATACTTACAAATTTAGGATATATGAAGGGAAGGACAGAAGTATTCAGCCCCCAGAATGCTCCCCCCCCCCTTACTGGGAGTTTAAGGAAATAATTGTGTGAGATTTGGTGCACCCACTGCTGGACCAGGGTTACCACCTCCACCTGGATAATTTTTCTACCAGCGTCCCACTCAAGTGCCTCGCTTACAGAAGTACTGTGGCATGCGGCACTGCTAGAAGAAATCTGAGAGGCCTCCCTAAGACTCGTGCTTGGGCAAACACTATGAAGGGGTGAGAACAGGGCACATTCTAGCTTCAACAAATTGTGTGTCAAGTACAAGGACAAGAGAGATGTCCTTGTATTGACAACAGTACATGGCCTTACCAGTACCCATGTACCTGTACAAGGTACAAGTACAGATACCCCCAAACCAGACTGCATCCTGGACTACAATAGGTACATGGGAGGGGTGGATTTGTCAGATCAATTCCTGAAGCCCTACAGCGCCATGCGGAAATCGAGGGTGTGGTATAAGAAGTTGGCCATGCACATCATACAGATGGCATTGTACAATGTGTACGTGCTACGTCGATGTGCAGGCTAGAGGGGAACTTTACTGGAATTTCAAGAGGTGGTTATCAAGAACCTAATCTTTAGGGACCAAGAAGGGGGGCACCCAGTACTTCTGGAAGCGGGGCCACACGCATCGTACCAGGCCAACACTTTCCAGGAGAAGTTCCCCAAACAAGAAGGGAAAAAGTCAAAAGAGGTGCAAAGTCTGCTATAAAAGGGGAATAAGGAAGGACACAATATATCAATGTGACACGTGTCCCGAAAAACCAGGGCTCTGTATGAAAGTGTGTTTTAAAATGTATCATACATCCTTTGATTTTTTATCTACCCCAGTTTTATTTACACTGATGCACTCCGCGCAGCTTATCCCCCCTCGTCTTTCCCTTCTGAGCCCTTCTGTGTGCCCAGGCAGCTGATAACAGCCACATTGAGGCTATTGCCATACCCGGGAGAACCCACATTACAGTTTATGTGGTGTATGTCTCTGGTCAAAATGCTCACTACACCTCTAGATGAATGCCTTAGGGGTGTAGTTTTTAAAACGGGGTCACTTCTTGGGGGTTTCAACTGTACTGGCACCTCAGGGGCTTCTGCATACATGACTTCGCACCAGAAAATCCCCAGTAGGCCAAATGGTGGTCCTTTCCTTCTGAGCCCTCCCATGGGCCCAAACGGCAGTTTATCACCACAAATGGGGTATTGCCGCACAATTGGGCAACAAAATGGGGTATTTTAATTCCTTGTGAAAATAAGACATTTTGAGCCAAAACCACATCTTATTGGAAAAAATTAAATTGTTCTTAATTCCCAGCCCAATTCAAATAAATTCTGTGAAAAAAAACTGTGGGGTCTAAATGAATTCCTTGAGGGGTATAGTTTCCAAATTGGGGTTACTTCTGGTGGGTTTCTATTGCTTTGATACGTCTGAGATTCTGCAAATGCGACATGGCACCCGAAAGCCAATCCAGCAAAATCTGCACTCCAAAGAACACACAGCGCTCCTTCCCTTCTGAGGCCTCCCATGGCCCAAACGACTGTTTATCACCACAAATGGGGTATTGCTGAACTTTCTGGGAATTTTAAATTCTTGAGAAAATAAGAAATTTTGATGAAAAATTACATCTTATTGGAAAAATTATATTTTTTTAATTTCACAGTCCAATTCAAATACGTGCTGTGTAAAAACTGTGGGGGTCAAAATGGTAACAACAAACATAAATGAATTCCTTGAGGGATGTGGTTTCCAAAATGGCACCTCAACACTTCTTCAAACCTGGCATGCTGCCTAAAATATGTTCTAAGCTTCATTGCTTCTGGGGCTTGTGTTTTAGTCCACGAGCAAACTAGAGCCACATATGGGACATTTCTAAAAACGTCAGAATCTGGACAATACATATTTAGTAGTGTTTCTCTGATAAAACCTTCTGTGTTACAGAAATAAAATGGAATACAATTGAAATTCAGCAAGAAAAATGAAATTTGCAAATTTCACCTCCACTTTGCTTTAATGAAATGCTTAAAGGGTTAAAAAAAACTTTCTAAATGCTGCTTTGAATACTTTGAGGGGTCTCGTTTTTGAAATGGGATGTTTTATGGGGGTTTCTAATACATAGGCCCCTCAAAGCCACTTCAGAACTGAACAGGTACCTTAAAAAAAAAGGCTTTTGAAATTTTCTTAAAAATATGAGAAATTGCTGTTTATGTTCTAAGCCTTGTAACGTCCAAGAAAAATAAAAGAATGTTCAAAAAACAATGCCAATCTAAAGTAGACATATGGGAAATGTGAACTAGTAACTAGTAACTATTTTGAGTTGTATAACCATCTGTTTTACAAGCAGATGCATTTAAATTCAGAAAAATTCTATTTTTTTGTACATTTTCTTAAAATTTTGCAATTTTTCACAAATAAACACTGAATATATCGACCAAATTTTACCACTAACTTAAAGCCCAATGTCTCACGAGAAAACAATCTCAGAATCGCTTGGATAGGTTTAAGTATTTCGAAGTTATTGCCACATAAAGTGAAATATGTCAGATTTGAAAAATGGGCTCTGAGCCTTAAGGCCAAAACAAGGCTGTGTCCTTAAGCCCTTCACGATTTTGGCCGTGACTGTATGTCCAAATTCAAAGTGTGTTCCCGCACAAGGGCGTACAGTCATGCCCTGTAGATAAAGCCGGCACAGGAGCTGTGTGCTCTTCATTTTTAGCGGCTGTCAGCTGTAATACACAGCTGAAATCCCGCTGCAAAGGTGGCGACGGCAGTTACCACCGATCGCAGCCATTTAACCCCTTCAATGTGGCTGTCAATGGCGTCCGCCGCATTGAAGTGGTTGACAGAGGGAGGGAGCTCCCTCTGTACCCCCCCGGGCCCCCCAAAGATGGATCGCGGGTGGCGATGGTTGCTATGGCAACCATGAAGCCGTTGCTAGGCTTCCTGGTTGCCCAGGTACGGAAGCCTATTAGGTCCTGCCCGAGGCATGATGTAATAGGCTAACTGTCAGATGATGAATGACAGTTACAATACACTGCACTACATAAGTAGTGCAGTGTATTGTACCGTGGATCAGAAGACCAGATCTTCAAGTCCCCAGGTAAGTGTAATAATTTGCATTGCTGTTTTTTTGGTTTCCTCATTTCCCCAAAAATTGAAGAAAAAGTGATAAAAAAAATTGCATGTACCCCAAAATGGAACCAATAAAAATTACAGATCGTTCCACAAAAAACAAGCCCTCACACAGCTCCGTCAACGGAAAAATAACACGTTATGACTCTCAAAACGCAATGAAGCAAAATGATGCTAAATGAGAAAGGCTTGAGAAAGGCTCCAGTGAACGGAGCTGAAACGTTGCACGGGCAATAAAAGTACCCACTTTTTTCACCCTTACTATTGGAGCTGCTGCTCATTTTTTGACTTCTGTGTATCTGGGACTTGGTCTGTCCCTCAGAGCCTGCACCCACACTCTGCTGGACTTTGTATCTATCTATCTATCTATCTATCTATCTATCTATCTATCTATCTATCTATCTATCTATCTATCTATCTATCTATCTATCTATCTATCTCTCTCTCTCTCTCTCTCTCTCTCTCTCTCTCTATCCATCATCTATCTATCTATCTATCTATCTATCTATCTATCTATCTATCTATCTATCTATCTATCTATCTATCTATCTATCTATCTATCTATCTATCTATCTATCTATCTATCTCTATCTATCTATCCATCATCTATCTATCTATCTATCTATCTATCTATCTATCTATCTATCTATCTATCTATCTATCTATCTATCTATCTATCTATCTATCTATCTATCTATCTCTCTATCCATCATCTATCTATCTATCTATCTATCTATCTATCTATCTATCTATCTATCTATCTATCTATCTATCTATCTATCTCTCTCTCTCTATCTATCTATCTATCTATCTATCTATCTATCTATACATCTATCTATACATCTATCTATCTATACATCTATCTATCTATACATCTATCTATCTATACATCTATATATATATATATATATATATATATATATATATATATATATATATATATATATATATATATATTTCCCTCCAAAGGTATACATAGCCTTTAAATTCCTCTCTAATACATAATGCAAAGTGTTCACTTGGAACTGAATGAAAAGGACACTCACTGTATGAAAACTGTAAAGAAAATATGTTTATATCAAATAATTATAAACCATCTTCAAGAAGTGATAGCATTTTATGGAGTACTATTCAGTTCTAAAATTAGAATAGGTGTTGCACACCAAAGGAAAATACAGTTGAAGGTCAAGATCAAGAGGACTCACTATGTACTGTAAATGTCAAAAGATAAATCTAAAATAACAGCTTTACTAAGCATTCACTAATACAGAATGTATTGCCAATCTTCATGTGAGGGCACATCATTTGTTTAAAAGTCTGATAAAAATCCAGATGTGCCATGGTGTTCCATAAAGCTCTTCAGACCCTTTATTCTGGTGATCGTGGGTGTCTTAAAGTTTGAACCCCCACCAATAAAAAAACTGAAGGTAAATTCTGACTATATGCCATTACTTGCCAAGGTGGGAAAAACGCCTTATTTACACGAGCGTAGTTCACATCCGTGATACGCGTGTGAAAATCACGCGCGTCACACAGACCTATGTAAGGCAATGGGGACATTCAGACATTCCGTGTTTTTCACGCAGCATGTGTCCGCTGCGAGAAACTCACGACATATCCTATACTTGAACGTTTTTTGCGCATTTTTGAAGTCAATGGGTGCTTGAATATCATGCGCAGCACACGGACGCACTTCCGTGTGCTGCACGTTATTCGCGCAACAGTAGTCAAAGAAATTAAGGCAAAAATAAAACCACCTCCTTAATTTATTTTTCTAAACCTCAAAACCGCGTGTCATAAAGGTGGCATATGCGCGAAAATCAAGTAGCCACGCACCAAACACTGATGACACACGGAACTGCAACGTGCAAAAAACACTGCGTTTTTTGCGCGCACAAAACGTACACGTTCGTGTGAATTTCGCTTAAGACTGGTTACAGATATTGTTTTTGGCTTGTTTCCATGAGTCCAGTTTTCCACATTATGTAGGTTAATTGGTTCCTTATTAAATAGGATCTTAACTGTGCATGCTTTTATCTAGTTTATTGTAATATTGTAGGTATTTTTACTGTACCGCACACGTTAAGGCTCTGAAATAGGCATGCTTTTATCTGGTTTATTGTAATATTTTAGCTATGTTTACTGTACTGCACAGGTTAAGGCTCTGAAATGTGCATGCTTTTATCTGGTTTATTGTAATATTTTAGCTATGTTTACTGTACTGCATAGGCTACGGCTCTGAAATGTGCATGTTTTTATCTGGTTTATTGTAATATTTTAGGTATTTTTACTGTACCACACAGGTTAAGGCTCTGAAACGTGCATGTTTTTATCTGGTTTATTGTAATATTTTAGGTATTTTTACTGTACCGCACAGGTTAAGGCTCTGAAACGTGCATGCTTTTAACTGGTTTATTGTAATATTTTAGCTATGTTTACTGTACTGCATAGGCTACGGCTCTGAAATGTGCATGTTTTTATCTGGTTTATTGTAATATTTTAGGTATTTTTACTGTACCACACAGGTTAAGGCTCTGAAACGTGCATGTTTTTATCTGGTTTATTGTAATATTTTAGGTATTTTTACTGTACCGCACAGGTTAAGGCTCTGAAACGTGCATGCTTTTAACTGGTTTATTGTAATATTTTAGCTATGTTTACTGTACTGCATAGGCTACGGCTCTGAAATGTGCATGTTTTTATCTGGTTTATTGTAATATTTTAGGTATTTTTACTGTACCACACAGGTTAAGGCTCTGAAACGTGCATGTTTTTATCTGGTTTATTGTAATATTTTAGGTATTTTTACTGTACAGCACAGGTTAAGGCTCTGAAACGTGCATGCTTTTAACTGGTTTATTGTAATATTTTAGCTATGTTTACTGTACTGCATAGGCTACGGCTCTGAAATGTGCATGTTTTTATCTGGTTTATTGTAATATTTTAGGTATTTTTACTGTACCACACAGGTTAAGGCTCTGAAACCTGCATGTTTTTATCTGGTTTATTGTAATATTTTAGGTATTTTTACTGTACCGCACAGGTTAAGGCTCTGAAACGTGCATGCTTTTAACTGGTTTATTGTAATATTTTAGCTATGTTTACTGTACTGCACAGGTTACGGCTCTGAAATGTGCATGCTTTTATCTAGTTTATTGCAATATTTTAGGTATTTTTACTGTACCGCACAGGTTACAGCTCTGAAATGTGCATGCTTTTATCTCGTTTATTATAATATTTTAGCTATGTTTACTGTACTGCACAGGTTACGGCTCTGAAATGTGCATGTTTTTATCTGGTTTATTGTAATATTTTAGGTAGTTTTAGGCCTCATTCACATGACAGGGTTTCCCGTCCGGGTGCCGGCCGTTCATAAATCGGCCGGCACCCGCCTGCATTAGGATTAATAGACCCCTAATGGGGCTATTCACACGACCGATTTTTTGAGGGCCGGGAAAACTGGCCGTCAAAAAATAGGACATGCTCTATTTTCGGCCGAGTACCCGGCCGCCCGGCTCCCATAGAAGTCTATGGGGCCGGGTAATACACGGCCATCACCGGAATGTGTCCTGAGTGATGGCCGGGTTTTCCATGGCTTGCGCTCTATCTCCTCCTCCTCACAGCGCAGAGTGCATGTGAGGAGGAGGAGTTGATGCCATTCGGATGAATGGCTACGCTGTACACTGTGTGGCAGGGCTGGGGTGTATAGCAGGTGGAAGGGAGCACTGCGCTGGCTCTCTTCCCCTGCTTGTTAAAAGCGCCCTGGCCCGGCGACACCTTCCATGGCGCCACAAGCAGCTGCTGCTGCTGCAGCTGCTACTGCTGTAGCGACGCCACTATAGCAGAGCAGGGAGGTATCTCCCCGCTCTGCTATGTGCTAGCCCCACTTTAGCTCCTTGAAGGAGCAGAATCCCCGTGTTTTCGGGGATTCCGCTCCTGGACAGAGCGCTTGATGTCTCTGTCCATATCTGGACAGTGACATCAGGGGAAACTCCTGAAGCGGAATCCCCGAACACATGGGGATTCCCCTTCAGGAGTTGCCGCTGATGTCACTGTCCAGATCTGCCCGGCCTGGAACGGATGCAAAACTTTATGCAAACCGGCCGGGCAAAATGGTCGATTTTACCGGCCGACACTCGGGCTCGGGCGGGACCCGGTCGTGTGAATCCCGCCTTACTGTACCGCACAGGTTAAGGCTCTGAAATGTGCATGCTTTTAACTGGTTTATTGTAATATTTTAGCTATGGTTACTGTACTGCACAGGTTACAGCTCTGAAATGTGCATTCTTTTATCAAGTTTATTGTAATATTTTAGCTATTATGACTGTACAAACACATGTTACAGAATAATAAAGTATGCACATGAACATATGCAAAATTTTACTTTTCCATTCCCCTTTTGCTTCCTCCTCTGCCTGAAACTCTTAATATCTTAAATCTGCTTCCTTGGAAAATTTCTATAAAGGATGTGAGATATCAGGATGAAAATGTATACGTAAATTGCTGACATGACAAGTTTAATGTTAGTATATGCTAACAGTCACGGATATGGCTTTTTAAATTTCTCTTGCGTGCTCCATTTAAGGTATTTCTTCCTTTTCAAAATGTTTGTTGCTAAGTTACAGAGCATTTGGTATTGACATCATTAGACTTCTTTTGCTTCGGCTGTTTTAAACGAGAAACAAATTTGTAAGCACCAATGCATTTCAATGTGGCACTGCACTTATATAACCATTATTGGGGGACACTATAAATACTACATTGTTATTGTATGAATGTTGAGATCATGGAGATTAAATTGGTTCAATTTATTATTTTCGAATATACATTATTTTCTGAAAAACTTTTAATAATTATGTTAATTTTCAAATGTCAGCAAGACTTTTGCACAAAATCTCAATGGAGCATGGTACACCTGATTAGATGCCCTTATTTCTGAAGGAGTCATTATTCTTATGAATATTATTTTAATACACTTAAATGAGCTGAAGTTCACGCACCCATAACCTAATCTAAAATGTATTATGCACTCTAGATAAACTCTGACTTTTTTATTGCTGAGGTGTCTTATTAAGTGAACTGTATTGTTAACGTGCAGTATTGAAAGTTCTCTGTCAGTGCTTCTTATAACTCCCATCAATTGCTTTAGGAATGAGATAGGATATTAATATTTCAATAGGTTTTTCAATGCTCACTTCAAAAGCTGTTGTAATCTCAACCATTTTGATCCACCCTCTGCAAACTATTACATGAATTCTTAAACTGATACATAAATGGTATTTTATCTATATTTTATAGCATGCAATATATGCCCATGTTTTGAAGTATGAACTCAGATGAGATTGTTGGAATCGCGGAACATACTGGTGATGTAAAGTGATCATGAGCATAGGAAAATCAATTAATTTCTTCATAATGTCTCACAGAGTATTATT
Source organism: Rhinoderma darwinii (assembly GCF_050947455.1). NCBI lineage: Eukaryota > Metazoa > Chordata > Amphibia > Anura > Rhinodermatidae > Rhinoderma > Rhinoderma darwinii. The sequence continues at coordinate 156,837,975 of NC_134688.1, read as the reverse complement.
CTAGGGTCTGATGCATTTCGATCCAAAAGAAAGGGCAAGTATACAAAATACAAGGTATCATGAATGAATATAATTAAAGTGACCTTCTGGGAAAAGGCTCTTTTTCTCAGAGGTGAGGTGCCCACTCCACCCCCCAGTTATGCTTACCTGGTTCCCTCCAGTTATTTCCTGTACAGGTTTCACCTGTGACAACTACTGCTTGGGTCTTGTAAAGAAGACCTCATGAAACTTCAGAATTGGGGTGAACAGGTAAAAAATACCTTTGATGGTGTGGTGGGCACCTTCCCCTCTAGTAAGAAGCTTAATTGTCAAGTTTTTTTGTCAAAACACCTTTTTGTGAAACACCCAACACCCGTGACTACTTCAAAGAAGCTTGTGTATGAGGTAGTAAAGCATTATATATATTTTTTTAAGCTAGATTTGTTGCCTTCTCTGCAAAGCATCTTTTAGCAGAAGTAAAATGAGTCCACCCCTACTTTAAAAGTGACAGTTCTTCTAGGAAACCCCTGACCAGGTATCAAGGAACCTTGTTGGGAGACACTTATTAAAAAGTTATTTAATAAAACTGAAATGTGAATTTTATTCCCGTTTTCAATACCATTGATTTCAAAGGTATTTTTTTTGTTTTTCAGTTTGTTCCATTTTGCCATCGTTCCACTAGGTTTCCATTTTTCTGTCATAGAAACAATAGTGCAGCACACTACGCTATTGTTTCTGTGAAAAAAAACGGAAACCTAGCGGAACGAAGGCAAACTGGAACAAACTGAAACCAAAAAAATACCATTGAATCTAATGGTATTACATAAACAAACTATACTTTCCGTTTGTCTTTCTGTCCATCTATTCCTCTGATGTAGCAGAGGAATGGAAAGCCCAAACCGAAGCCAAACGCTGATGTGAATAAATGAATAGTGCTCGGCTCAACGTTGATTCTCTGCCCACATTTCCCTATATATTTGTATGTGTTGGAAAAAGTGGCAAATGGTCTTCATATATATGTTCTTAGGCCCAAAAGCCTTATTGTTTTTGTCTTTTGCCAAATGAATCAACCACAATACTGTTCATCAAACACGACATAACACAACACAACAAACTTATTAGTTTACAATTTTTCAGTGTTTGTTTTATACCCACTGAGGCCTAACATTTTAAAAATAAAATAAAGTAGATATAATAAGCATAAGCATAACATTTTGTTTTAATATCAGATTAACCCCTTAATGACCGGGCCATTTTGCACGATAATGACCAAGGATTATTTTTTGTTTTTTCAATTATATTGAGATCCCCACATATGCACACATAACTGCCAATATTCGAGCAAGTTATGACATAGATATTGCTGTATTTGTTCATTTGGATTTACATGGGGTCTCCATAATAACACTGTCATTGACAGAGTTCAGAAGGGAACATGCTGTCATCAAAATCTATCACTATTGGAGCTTTAGGCTTTGGTCCTGTAAATTCAACTGCTTATATCTCATGTTTAAAGCTATGAAAAAAAACTATTTTACATTTTTTATGTAAAACTAATGTGCTTTAATTAAACTTCTATTTTCAGTATAAAGGTTTTAGATTACTAAATGTTTTTTAAAAACAAAACAAAAACAAAACAATCCTAAATAGAAGTTTCAATACAGTATTCCAGTAAGGAAGTATTTATAGTGTTTGGTAAGCGCTCTAGTATGGCTCTTAGAAACAACTCCCCTCAGCTACCTTTTTCATAGGTGTGAAAGGTCTTCCTTCTTTGACTCACTAGTACGCAGTAAAATTTCTGGTAGACAAAATAAAGGGAGGAACATGGACCATAGGTACAGCTGTATAAACAAGCTCTTAAAGAGCCTCCGTCACCAGCTTATAACTGCCCTATCTCCTACCTAATCTAATAGATGCTTTAATGTAGATAACTACTGTTTATTTAATTTTTATTTATTTTTTAAATCGTTTATTTTTGACCAAATTATGAACATTTTAAGATTTATGTAAATTTGTTCTTAATGCCCAACTGGGCGATTTTTTGCATTTGACCAAGTGGGCATTGTAAAGAAAAGTGTATGACGCTGACCAATCAGCGTCATACACTTCTCTTCATTCCAGCGCAGCTTGATCCACAGCACAGTGTGATCTCGCGAGATCACGCTGTGACGTCACTTCATCCCACGGGTCCTTCACCGCAGCAATGGAAGACTGAACAGACATTGCCTCCAGCCGCTGTATATTCGGATAAACATCCTGGCACGGCTGGAAGCGATGTCTGTTCACTCTTCTGTCGTTCTGGTGAAGGACCTGCGGGAGGAAGTGACGTCACAGCGTGATCTCGCGAGATCATGCTGTTCTGGGGATCAAGCTGTGGTGGAATGAAGAGAGGTGTATGACGCTGATTGGTCAGCGTCATACACTTTACTTTACAAAGCCCACTTGGTGAAAAGTAAAAAAATGCCCAGTTGGGCATTAAGAACAAATTTGCATAAATATTAAAATGTTCATAACTTGGTCAAAAAATAAATGTTTTTTTCTTTTAGTTGTTATCTACATTAAAGCGCCTATTAGATTAGGTAGGAGATAGGGTAGTTATAAACTGGTGACAGAGCCACTTTAAAGAGGTTGTCCAGGATTAGAAAAACATGCCTGTTTTTTTTTCAAAAAAAGTGCTACACCTGCCTATGGGTTGTGTCTCGACTGAGCTGCAATACCACACAACTTTTGGACAGGTGTGGTGCTGTTTTGGGGAAAAAACAGCCATGTTTTTCTAATCCTGAACAACCACGTCAATTGAATTTTCCAGGAAAAAACATTGATGGTCTATTCTTCCCTCCGCTTAGTTATTTTACATAATACTTCCTTCCAGGAATTTTGGTCAAATATTACACAGGTTAAAATGTTTATTAATGTTACTACTACTATTATTATTATTATTATTATTATTATTAAAGATGACATTTTTCAGTTGCTTACATTAAGATGCAATATGTTTTAAATGGGCCTGTAATTGTAGCTTGTAAAGAATTAATTCTTATAATAAATGAAATTCTTAAAACAATTAATCACAATAAGATAGAGCATGCTAAAATGAAATCCGGTAGAACTGTACTATTAAGAATTGCGGCAATAAAGAAAAGTTACAGCAAGAGTTTCTTTATTAATTTTATAGAAAATTCACTCAGTGGACAGCAGGAGAAGCGGAAAGATCAATACAGGGCTTTACTCTCAAGGTTTCTATGAACATTTATTACAGTTGACAAAAGAGTCAATGCTATGGACCATTCATGATGAAATGCTATGCACAGAATTATGCAGTACATTCTCTAAATTCACTATTAAATGACTATTTGAAAGAAGAGAATTGTGTATAGAAAATGATTAGTGCATCCAGTGAAGTGCATTTGAGTTAGAACACAATTAATAAGCGTTAAAAGGAAAAAAAACTTTACCAGAGGTTGTCTGATCTGAAATATTTTTTGTTCGAAAATTACCAGCTGCTAACATTATTTTAGATTCATTTTCTGTTTGCATTAAAAAGTGATAAGTAGGTAATATTGTAACATTTACTGTGTTTATATACATATAATAAAACCTTCGCAAATAGTTTACATTTAGGATGCATATGTACAATATTAACTATATATAATATACGGAAAGAGTCAAGTATTTCAAATACTCTTAATTTGCATCCTGTGGATATACCATAATTGTCTATAGTGGGAATACTCCTTTAACCCTTTAAACACAACAATCAAAGTTAATTATTTAGGGAGCGTGGCTTAACTATGGCAGTGTGAGGACGTGATCTAGGAACTCTGTGGCTTTGAGTGCAATTTAGAAGAAAGAAGACAGATCCCGCTCGTACCTCCCGTTCGTCTACTCCACTACTAGTAGACAATGCAGCATTAATCGATACCCTTCCCTAACTTGCGCATCTGCAGCCTTCTTAGACCTGGAAGATATGGTGCCTCTACCTTTCCGCCTGCCTCTCTCCTGAGAGATGAGTCCCGGTCAGGTCACCACAGCTGTGCACAGGGCAGATGTCATCGGCGCAGTTAATTCACATAGCCCACTGGCAACTGATGACCTGGAGTCCACATTGAGACTCTTGTGTGGCCTGTCCTCTCAAGTAAGCCACGCTTTATCACCTTCGCTATCTTTTGTGGAACTGCTAGTTTACTCACTGTTGCTTTCCTGAGGAAGCTGATACAAGCTTTGCCGATTAAGCAAGATCCAGCAGCAAGTTCTGTCTGGCCTACAAGGCAATATTAATCCGCTGTCCTTCAGGTCACTAAAGCCACCATTGCTTCCCTCAGAGGCGGACAAAGACTGCAGAGTGCCCCTGTGCAAAGAATGTGCCTGCCCCCTCTCCCCCATAACCTAACCACCCCGGCGTACATGTAAAATTATACAAATCTAAACTGCACATTTTATTATTAGTTTAGAACACAAGTAACAAACATAAATAATGCAAATAATTTCCACATTTAACAAGTGAGTATAACACAAAGCACTCATGTAAATAACTTATAATGACTTTATCTTTCTCATTGCACTGTAACTTATCAAGTAGGACTAACTTGCGATACATCACCTATAGTAATGCAATAGTGCTAAACCGAGGAAGTGATGACATAAAAGTTTTTTTTTGTTTTGTTTTTTTTAACCCCTTGCTGCACCTTGACGTAACTGCATGTCCAGTCGAGCAGTTACTTAGCGCACATTGACGTGAGTTACGTCTGGACTTTAACAGATAACCGCCACGTCACGCTAAACCACAGCAGCAGTTAACTGTGCAGGGTGTTTTCCCTGCTTTCCCTGTTGCTTAACAGCTGAATTCGGAGATTAATCCCTTAGATGCAGTGATCTATTGCCATCACCGCATTTAGGGGGTTTGTAGCACATCGGCAGCCCACACAATGTGATATCGGGGGCTGCCGATGGTTGGCATGGCCTTTGGCTCTACCATGTACAGAAGCCTATGAGGACCTCCCTCCAGCTGGTCCTCATAGGCTTCCTATTACGTCATTGTCAGTGTCAAACTGACAGTTAGAATACATTACACTACCTAGGTAGTGTAATGTATTCTAGCAGCGATCAGTGCTACAGGTCTCCTAGCGGGACAAAAAAAACAGTTTAAAAAAAGTTTATCATTTTTTTTAATTAAAGAGTAAACATAAAAGTTATAAGTTACAAAAACAAAATTTTTATTTTTTCCTATAATATGTCTTTTATTATAGGAAGAAAATGAAAACGTTAAAAAAGTACACATACTTGGAATCACCGCATTTATAATGACCCAAAATATAAAACTATAATATTATTTTTTCCGCACGGTAAACACCACAAAAAAAACACAATAAAACCAATTCCATAATCACTATTTTTTTTGTTCTATCACCTAGTGAACATCACTATCAGATGCATCTGACAGTGACACTGGTTACTAGGTGACGAAAGCCAAAATCCTAAAATGTGAGAAATTGCTGCTAAAGTACTGAATTTATTGACCAAATTTTGCCACTAACATAAAGTCCAATATGTCACAAGAAAACAATCTCAGAATCGCTTGGATAGGTAAAAGCATTCCAAAGTTATTACTACATAAAATGACACGTCAAATTTGTAAAAAATCGGCTTCTTCCTCGAGGCCAAAACAGGCTCAGTCCTGAAGGGGTTAAATAAATACTTGCAAATCTAATAACCAATGCACTAGTATAAGTAAACTTACTTTATACCGCAAAATACTATAACCAGAGTAGTAAACCAATAATAAAATAAGTATATTTGTGGTGATGAATTAGGGGTGGCACCCCATGCAGTGCTTGATGATGCCACAACAGTGTGGTGATCACACAGTGAGTCAAAACATTAAAGGGGTCTTCCCATCTTGGACATTAATGGCATATCCACCTTTGGAACCCACACCTATCTCTAAAATAAGGCCCCCTAAACCCTGTTCTGCTTTCTTGACTCCTGCTGCTTTCCTTCCACTTCCTGATTAGATGGTCGGGAGTTACGAAAACAGCAAATCTTGCTGAGCTACGCTGTTTCCATAACTCCCATAGAAGTGAATGGCGGTTACGGAAGCAGTATAGCTGCCGTGCTACGCTGCTTCCATAACTGCCATTCACTTCTATGGTAGTTACGGAACAGCGTAGCTCATCAAGCTTTGCTGTTTTTGTAACTCCTGACCATCTAATCAGGAAGTGGCCGGAAAGCAGCAGGAGCCGAGAAAGGCAGAACAGGTTTTAGGGGGCCTCGTTCTAGAGATAGGTGTGGATCCCAGAGGTGGGACCCGCATCTATCAAACATTTATGGCATATCCTATAGATATGCCATAAATATTAAAGAAGGGCAAACCCATTTATCTGTCCACTGAGCTCCACTCCAAACATTTTCTACAGACAGGGCAGCAACTACTACCGTCTAGTTCTTTTTATATTCAGTCAGTCCCCTTTATGACGCTCAGCACACACACCCCACATTAAGAGCACAGGCAGGCTCCAGGGGCTGAGCAAGAAGAACCCTAAAACTAATTGGCTGAGACGCTCAGTCAGCCAGTATGTGACTTAATTTCAGCTGTGCCGCTATCCCGGAACAATAACTGGTCTGAAGTTAGCGATGCTGCTTGCTAGGTGCGGCACGCTCTATCTGGTGGTCTTGGTCACCTAGTGAGCATCACTGTCAGATGCATCTGACAGTGACGCTGGTTACTAGGTGATGAAGACCACCAAACAGATCAAGCCTCGCCAGGCCCCTCCCCTCCTAATACGTTTTCTAAGTAATAGACAATAGGCAATAATAATGGCATCAGTAACATATGTGAAAGAAAGGGGCCTGATCAGTGAGTTGCCGAAAGCGCACAGTGAGGGAAGGGGGCCCCCCCGTCTGCTGCATGGCCTTGACGATCTATGTGCCAGTCAAAGCGCACAGCATTTAGGGCAGCTGAGCTGGCCCTCTCCCCCTCCGGGACCCTGTGCAGCCTAAACTGCTGCATCGGCGATATGTCCGCCCCTGAATTCCCTGACCGGACGGGTCACTGGAATGTAAAAGGAGGCTGAATGCTGTCGTTCTAGTCTATAGTCTTTGGCCCTACTTCTAAACGATTAGGAGAGCAGTAGGAGACGTAACAATGTTCGCTTGAAAGGCCTTTGTGGTTCCCAAGACAAACTACTTATGTAGAGTAATCACTATCTTCAGTATGGTGACCCAAAGACCCGTAGACAACACCTATGTTAGTGATCACACTAAGTGGCCCGTACTGGCCCGCCTGATCCAGCTAATCAATGAGACATATTATTTCACCTACATTACTACACAGATAAAGAGCTCAATTTACATTTACCTTGATGGGACTGAAATAAATCTGTATCCCTACGTCTCCGGTCACACCTTATATATGAGGCGACTTCTGCAACCGGTCCTCTCCAAAATCCGAGATGCTTGAGCCACATATGGCTGGGGTCATTCCTTTCAATTAATTGTAAAAAAAAAAAAAAGGACTCCACCTTCACTCTCAACACACAGTGGACTGAGTGATATCTTAATTTTTCTCAGATCTACTCCAGTTGTGGTTCCTAACTTGATGTTGGTAGAATGACCATCTCCACTGCCGCACCGCACCAGGAAACGAGATCGTCCATCCTCTGTCTCATCCAATAAGTGGGATCTTCTACCAGCCATCCTGAATTTATCTGCTGCCTTACCATTAGAGGCATGAGCTTTCACTAGCCTGGATCCCAGGGGCGTAGCTAAAGGCTCATGGGTCCTGGTGCAAGAATTCAGCTTGGACCCCCTACCCCTCCCCAACACCACCAGATCCCTGCGCATGCCTATGCCCAACCACCTTGCCCAACAGCCACCATGGAGGCTCCCACAGTATAATGCCCCAATAGCTGCCTACACAGTATAATGCCCAAACACAGTATAATGCCCCCATAGCTGCCCCACACAATATAATGCTCCCATAGCTGCCCCCACAGTATAATGCCCACATAGCTGCCTCCACACAATATAATATCACCATACGGTGTAATGCTCCCCATAGCTGCCCCCATACAGCATAAAGCCTCCCAAAGCTGCCCCCATACAGTATAATGCCCCTCATAGTAGCCCCCATACAGTAAAATGCTCCCCATAGCTGCGCCTACACAGTATAATGCCCCCATACAGTATAATGCCCCCCATAGCTGCCCCACACAGTATAATGCTCCCCATATCAGCCACCATGGTATAATGCCCCCCATATCAGCTACCCATACAGTATAATGCCCCCCATATCAGCTCCCATACAGTATAATTGCCCCATATAAGCTCCCCATACAGTATAGATTTGCTGTTTTTGTAACTCCCGACCATCAAATCAGGAAGTGGAAGGAAAGCAGCAGGAGCCAAGAAAGCAGAACAGGGTTTAGGGGGCCTTATTTTAGAGATAGGTGTGGGTTCCAAAGGTGGATATGCCATTAATGTCCAAGATGGGAAGACCCCTTTAATGTTTTGACTCACTGTGTGATCACCACACTGTTGTGGCATCATCAAGCACTGCATGGGGTGCCACCCCTAATTCATCACCACAAATACACTTATTTTATTATTGGTTTACTACTTTGGTTATAGTATTTTGCGGTACAAAGTAAGTTTACTTATACTAGTGAATTGTTGATTCTAGAAGGGTCATGGGTATTTTCCAGTACTTGGTGCACTGGAAGGGGTATGGGCCAGAAGTGCGAACTTGGGTTCCTGCCCATTCAGTACATGCCAGTCATTTGGTTAAAGTTTTTCTACTATCAGGAAAACGCCTGTTCCTTATAGGTTACCATGACTATGGTTCTGGCTTCTGGGCGTGTCTGTTTTACCTTGAGCCTATCTCTTTTGTCTGTCTTTCTGCCTTCAGGTGTAGAATTAGTGTTTATATCCCAGCCTCCTCCACCTGTCAGTGCTCGTGAATTTTCCTGTCTTCTGGTGTCTGATCAAGCTTCCTACATTCCCTGCACTCCTGACTTCTGGACCTTTTGGAAACTGACCTTGGCTTGTCTCTCGTTAACCCCTTGTTTGCTGATTTTGGATTATCTGCTCCCGGCCAGTTTTGACCTTTTGCTATTCCTGATATTCGCTTGCCTTCTGATTTGGACTTTCTGTTTAACCCCTGCCTGTTTGGTTTCCTGCTCAGGTTAGTCTGCTTTGCACCTCCTATCCAACACCGAACTCTGCTAATACAACCCGGCTCCTAAGCAGCAAAGTCCATCCCACCTTGAGGTCGGCTCTGGCGAACACCGTAGGGTCACCTTAGACACTGTCGATCAGAGTTGTGGCGGATTCGAGGTTGTGATTTTACGAGCACGCCCTCTCCCGGTACTCTCCAGCAGCCATTGAGGAATTTCTCAATTTGCAATTCCATAACACATACACATATATATTCGATGTCTGGACCTACTGTAGGTACTCCATACCAGACCTGTTGGCATCTTTTCACCATTCTCCCAGTGGACTCATGACATTCCTGGCACATACGCCTTTGTGTTCTATCTTTGCCCTATTAGGTTTTTGCCTTGGGTTGGGGGTATTGCTGAATGAGACCATGTTCCTAGTTGATGCTTCCAACTCCATCCAAGCCCCCACACCCCTCTCGCTTAACTACACAGTAATGGTTTTTGGTGACCTAGCAGCTGGCAACACAGCTTACTTTAGGGTTACCTTTTTTACCTTACACAGGTTGCACACTTCTCATATGGATTATTCTTTCTATTTGCCAGTTCACGACACATATTCGAGGCTTGACAATTTTTTTCTCAAACATCAGAACAGCATTCGCTGCATTAAGCATCTGTCGACAGTTTAACCTTACCCGTCCATGCCCTCATTACTGTTACTATATCACTCTCAACACCTATTCCCCATCAATGGTAGGGAAAGTTAAACACCTCCTTTGTAGACCGAAAGATAGAGGGAGTGTTGGCCTCCCAGATCTTAAATCTCAACACATTGCAGCTCACTTATCCGAAGCTATTGATTAGTGTCACCAAAGCCAGTTGAAATCATGGATTCAAATGGAACAGAGCTTTTTGAATATCCCATTGTTCGCCTTGCCTTGGATTGTGCCTCCCCATTTGCCCTTGCTAAGAGACCATCCTACCATAGGTTCAATGACTAGATGCTGCTCTAACTCTCTAGTGTGCTCCCATATCATACCATCTCAGTCCCAAATGTTTCTAATTTTGGGCAATCCGAGTTGACGACCCGATATTTTAAAACTGGATCTCTGCTGGCCGATTTCAAGCTTCTCATTTTAGAAAAGGGGAAAAACTGTCCATGTTCTGACTTATTAAAGAGGCTCTGTTACCAGTTTCATACTTTCCTATCACCTACCTAATCTAATAGGCGCTGTGTTGTAGATAACTACTGTGTTTTTTAAAAAAAACAAAAAACATTTATTAGTGACAATGTTATGATCATTTTAACATTTATGTAAATTTTTTGTGAAAGCCTAACTGGGCATTTTTTTTAACTTTAACCAAGTGGGAGTTGTAAAGAAAAGTGTATGACACTGACCAATCTGTGTCATACACTTCTCTTCATTGATGTCCAGCTTTAGTCACAGCACAGCGTGACTAAAGGAGGCGTCTGGAGGCGATGTCTGGTCAGTCTCCCAACGCTCCGGAAAAGAAGAAACTGCAAGAGTAAGTGACAGCACAGCGTGATCTCGCGAGATCACGCTGTGTTGCGACTAAAGCTGGACATGAATGAAGAGAAGTGTATGACGCTGATTGGTCAGCATCATACACTTTTCTTTACAACGCCCACTTGGTTAAAGTAAAAAAAACGCCCAGTTGGGCGGTACAAAAAATTTGTATAAATGTTACAATTATCATAACTTTGTCACTAATAAAAACAACACAGTAGTTATTTAAAACACAGCGCCTTAGATTAGGTAGGAGATAGGGAAGTATGCCTCTTTAACAATCCAGTCAAGATCCTGTCCCTCCGGGAACATGGAGATCGCTTCAACTGAAACACTTCTCTAAACTTCCGCCTCAGTCAACGTTTGTATGGGACAATACTCCTTTTGAGTTAATCTGTTTCAGATCATGTTCTATCTACTACAAACCCCTTCAGAACAACCCACACGTGTGTATCTTTTACAATGATAAGCCGATTTAGAGCTAACACTTTCTCTGGGACAAAGACTCCACACACTTGTTCTTACACACAAATACTTTAAGACTGCCTTACCAAGAAGCTGGATTTAAAGTGCTCTCACGTTGGTATAGATTGCCTACCTGATTGCATGCCCTCATGCCATAAATTGATTCGACATGTTGGAGTTGTGGTGAGGTGGAGTGTACTTTTCTTCTCACTTAGTGGTGGTGTAATGCTCTATCGCTCTTCTGGAGAAATGTGCAAGTGATATGCATTGTTACTTCATTAAATATGGACCTGGGCCCAGCGCTGCTCCTACGCTTCAATCGTTGCAAGATTATCACTTCAGCCTCAAAACGATCTCTTCTCTGCTTTCTGGTGATGGCCACTTGGGTGTGTATTTCTCTGCTGTGGATAAAAACAAATCCACCCTCTATGTCACTTTGGTTTTTCAAAGTTTGGGAATGTTCACACGCAGTGTTTTCAGACGTAATTTGGGCGTTTTACGCCTCGAATTACGCCTGAAAAAACGCCCCTAATACGCCTACAAACATCTGCCCATTGCTTTCAATGGGAATTACAATGTTCTGTTCCCGCGAGCCTTTATTTTACGCGTTGCTGTCAAAATACTGCGCGTAAAATGACAGCTCATCAAAAGACGTGCAGGACACTTCTTGGGATGTTTTTAGAGCCGTTTTTAATTGACTCCATTGAAAAACAGCTCCAACAACGTCCGTAAAATATGCTGCAAAAAAACGTGAGTTGTTAAAAAACGTCTGACAATTAGGAGCTGTTTTCGCCTAAAAACAGCTCCGTATTTTCAGATGTTTTTGGTCACTGCGTGTGAACATACCCTTAGCAATATGGTAAAAACTTTGTAATGCTTTTACTTATCCAAGTGATTCTGAGAATGTATTTTTTTTTATAACACATTATACTTTAATTTGCTAGTAAATTTTGGTTAAATATGTTTACCCTTTATTTATAAAAAAAAATATCTAATGTGTAAAAATAATTTGGAAACATTTTAAATCCTCTGCTTCTAAAATGGATAATGATACCACACAAATTAGTAAATAAAATAAGGTTTACCATCTATATTCGTATATATAGATATATTTTTTTCATTTAGCCTTTTTTCTAGGACGTTATAAGGCTTATAAGTTTAACAGCAGTTTTTTACATTTTCAAGAAGATTTGCAAAACTTTGTTTTAGACAATATGTCATTTTTGAAGTGGCTTTGAGGGGCCGATATTAGAAACCCCCCAAAAATCACCCCATTTTAAAAACTGCACCACTTAATGTATTTAAAACAGCATTTAGGAAGTTTTTTTTAACTGTTTAGGTGTTTCACAGGACTTAAAGCAAAGTAGAGGTGAAATGTACAAAATGTATATTTTATTTTTTGCAAATATACTATTTGAATCCATTTATTTACATAAATGGTGTTAATAGAGAAATGCAACTCAATATTTATTACCCTGATTCTGCAGGTTTAAGAAATATCACATATGTGGCCCTAGTGTGCTTCTTGACTCAAACACAGACCTCAGAAACAAAGGAGCAACTTCTGGACTTTGCGCCCCCTTTTTATTAGGCTGTTTACCATGCACCAGTTCATATTCGAAGAGGCCTTGAGGTGCCAAAACTTAAGAAACGCCTCAAAGAAAAAAAACTCCACCCCTCAAGGAATTTATCTAGGGGTTGTGGTGAGCATCTTTGACCCGAGAGGGTTTTTATTGAATTAATTAGAATTGGGCCATGAAAAACTATACCCCATATTTAAACATAAATTCCTCTTTGGGCACACGGCAAGCCTCAGAAGGGAGGGAGCTACATTTATCTTTTGGACCACAGATTTTGCTGGAATGGTATTCTGACACCATGTCATATTTGCAAAACCCCTGAGAAACCAGGAAAACTCCAAAAAGTTACTTTACTTAAGAAACTACAGCCCTTAAGACATTCATCACGTAGTAGGCATTTTGACCCCACAGGTATTTCAGCAAATTAATTGGAATTGGGCCATAAAATTTCCATTAATGTGTAGTTTTAACTTAGGTTTTTTATTTTTACAAGGACTATAGGAGAAATAGCAATTCACAATTTGTTACAATTTCTTACGAGTATGGCAATGCACCATTTATGGTCGTAAACTGCTGTTTGGGCACACTGCAGGGCTCAGAAGGGAAGGACCACCATTTGGGTTTTGGAGTGCAGATTTTCCTGGAATGATTTGCAAATGCCATGTCGCAATGGCAGAGCCTCTAAAGTACCAGTACACTGTAGACCCATGAGAATCCAATTTTGGAAACACTGCCCCCCAATTTATTTATTTTTTTGTCTCACTTCTGACCACTGGTAAAATAGATCTTATTTTCTTTCATTTGCTTATATAGATTACATATTTGTTATACAGAGATTGTTATCATTTACATCAGTCCCTGTCCCCAAAGGGGCTGACAATTAAAATTGGCGGGACCCCGACCCATCAGCTCTTCTGAAGAGGGTGCAGCGCTCTTACGATCGCAGCTTCCCATTCATTCCGGTCACTTGCTCACACTGTGAATCCCGGCAGTTGGACTCTCATCCATCAGCTATTGCTGGCCTATCCTGAGGATAGTCCACACATTTTTAGGGACTGGACAACCCGGGCCACAGCAGACTATTTATCCTCTTCTTTGGCTCCGGCGGAGGACTCCTGACCCCATCAGCTGAGGATAGGCCATCAATTTTTAGGGACTGGACAACCCAATTAAGCCTAACATGTGGTAGGCTTAGATACAGGGCCCATCAGACAGTATTACACATGCAGATGGGGTTTTTTCTTTTAACTTTATTACTACCATCTAAGTAATGGCTGCTGGCTGATTGTCAGCATCCATTAATAAGACGGGGCTTAGTGTTAGCCGTTGCAGAGGCTAACACTAACTCCCATTAGTAAAAATAACAGAGGAAAAAGGAAATGGGAGGAAACCTCCAGCTCACCAATCTAACACTCCTGTGTTTGTAGTCGCCCGGATCAGCCGCGACGGCACACGGCAGCAATTGTAGAAAAAAACAGAGGAGATCCAGCGATTGAAATATCAATAGGAAAGAATAAGTTTCCACTTTATTGAGGTAGGCTATCTATTGCCGCATATCACCACCTTGTCTTTTCCTCCTGGTGTTTTTTTCAAGCACCTAGCTTGTACCTCAATAAAGTGGAAACGTATTCTTTCCTATTGATATTTCAATCGCTGGATCTCCTCTGGTTTTTTCACTAACTCCCATTATTGCCCACATACCCACCGCCATCAGGGGTGCCGGGAAGAGCTGGGTACGATCCAGTACCTAACCATCTGTAGTGATGGTTGGGTATTGGGGCGGCCGCGGGCTGGTAATATTAGGTTGGGAAAGCCCAAAAACAGAGGGTCTTCTCATCCTGCTAGCCTGCTGCTGCTTTGTTGTTTCTGGCTGGTTATGAAAAAACCTTTGCTAGCCTTTGCTAGCCTAATAATACCATTGAAGTTGTCCTTAAATCCGAAGTAGTCCAACAACCGATCCTGTATAAAAACACAAACACACCCACAAAATTAGTAACACATAAAAAAGTAAAACATAATTACCTTTCCTGAGTCAGCGCTGGAGCCATAATGTCAGTGAGTTGGGCCCTGTATTTAAGCCTATCATATTTGATAAAGTCGGCGGAGCCACTGTATCTAATGGGGGGGGGGGATATGTATTGGGGCTATTGCCCCTGACATTTTCAGACCTTACCAGGGGTTGCTAGTGCTGCATAATTGGGTCACGTAGGAGACCCAGCGATGCAGCTGAAAGCTGCAGGCCGTCGTCCAAGAGAAGAAGTTTGGGCGGTACCCAATAAGTACTTTTGCACAGGGGCCCATGAGCCTTTAGCTATGCCCCTACTGTTGACATTATGTAAACTTTATGTGGACCAATTGATAGTATTAACGATCGGCAGTTTACATTGGCCCGTGTAAAGGGCCTTTAAACGAGTACAGATCGACCTGTAATTACCGCTGCTCGTTATAGGCATATATCTGCCTGTGTAAACCCACCTTTAGGCATAAACTATGACACATACTATAAACTCTAGCTACAATTTACTATTGTTCATAAAGTGAACGAGTGCCAGCAAATGGAGTTTATGTATTACATTGGAGTGATTAGGTATTACATTAAAATGAGTATTGTATTTGGTGTTATTGTATTTTAAAGATTAAAAAAACATGCATTTCTTGTCCCTAAATTGTTGATACCATTTTAAATAGCTGAACTTACCATTATCTGCAAATAATTAACATTCAAATCATTGTGTTCTGATAATCCCTCTAGTAAAAGTTTGTTCTCAATTAAAATAAAATCACTGACCAAAGAAGCATTAATTTATGCAGATCATGAGAAAATCCAACAACAAAATAATCACACCATTTTATTTAAGCAGCATGAATAACTGTGGTCATGCATACAAAATGGAACTGCTCTACTATGCAAAACAATTTTAAAATGATAAAAAATAGACCACCTGACTTATAGTAGTACTGGATTTTTCTAGATATTTAGCATTTATAAAACTTTTTACGGCTTGAAATCTGGAAGATGTGTATGTGTGAATTAAATTAAAGCCCAAGTATGAGTACATACAGTAAAAACTCATGAATCATTAGTGTATGTACACTGACGTGCGTATTATTTCTGTTGTATGCTTGATTGTATGAGTTTCGGACTTCATCTGCCTTCTGATTCTGGTTTAGGGAGTTAGCTATATAATGTTCCCTCTAAGTCTTGGCAGCTCCTGAGCGGGGCAGTTAGGGAGCAGGGCAAGTCACCATCAATGGTGGGCGATCTGATGACCAAAAGTAATACCCCCAGTAAACGCTAATATAGCGTACTAAATAAGAGAATAAGAAAACTTATTTTAAATTAGTTTTAATTACTTTTTTAAATACTAAAATATTACAAGTCCACCAGTAAAATAGACAGTTATAAACACCAATTATAGGCATCAATGAAGGAATCCCTCATTACACCACTGTCCTTATAGATAGCGCCACAGACTCCCTGTAGATAGTGCTACACAGACCCCCTGTACATAGTGCGACACACAGCCACCCCTGTAGATAGCATCACACATCCCTCTGTAGATAGCGCCACACATCCCCCTGCAGATAACGCCACCCAGACCCCCCGTAGATACTGCCACACAGACCTCCCTGTAGATACTGCCACACAGACCCCCATGTAGATACTGCCACACAGACTCCCACTGTAGATACTGCCACACAGACCCCCCTGTAGATACTGCCACACAGACCCACTGCAGATAGTGCCACACACAGCCCCTTGTATATAAAGTGCCACACAGCCCCCTTGTATATAGTGCCACACAGCAATCCCCCCTGTATATAGTGCTACACAGCAATTCCCCCATGTATATAGCCCCCTCATCCCTTGTATATAGTGCTACACAGACCCCCTCTCCCCTTGTATATAGTGCTACACAGCCCCCTTCCTCCCCTTGTGTATATAGTGTTACACAGCCCCCTGTACTCCCCTGTCAATACCTATTCTTCATGGATGACACCACACCATCGCCCTAAGCAATCTCAAAGATGGTGCTGTCACTCTTTCAGTGAAAAACATACAGACAACATACAGACATAATGCAATAAAGGCCTCCAACAGATTTAAGAAATCTTGGTGGAATTAAATCATACTCACAATGATTTAAAAAAAAAAAAGCATATAGCAATTCATAAAAGTCCAACTGGCATCCAAATAAAACAGCCTGACTCGAGTTTCTCCAGGACCAGCGTCTACTGAGGCATGAACTTTGACACCACAGAAGTCAATTTATATGGAAAGTATTTCAGAATTATTACACAGACCAGTATTAGGGCACGTTCAGATGTGGCAGAATTTTTCCGTTGCAAATGTTGGTGCAGATTTGGGGCAATTACGCAACGAATCTGCACCAACATTTGCATATTTGACAGGTTATTCAGACGTTGCAGAAAACACAGCGGACTTGCCACAGATTTCAGTTTTTGCATTGCAAAGGCTGAAATACGCAGTGAAATTCTGCTTCTCCTCCACAACAGACAGTGCATGCTGTGGAAAGAAAATTCCACACCACAGCCTATGGTAGGCAGCGGAGATTTCCGCAAAGTCTGAACTAACTTTCCTAAAAATGTATAGAAACAAATGTAAAAGACGGTCGCTGGAGAATTCCACTGCGGACTTTCCACAGGGGAATTCCACAGCAATTTATAAATTCAATTCACAAATTTAATCAAATGTAAACACCTTACTTTCAATATACAGTCAACATTTACAAAATAAAATAAATGTCAAATCAAACATGTGCAAAATACCATGGATTTATGCATATCAAAGCACTGGCCAATCTCTTTTTGTTGTGCCCATGGTCGCTGACCTCTGACATGTCCTACTTACCGTTAGCCGTGACCACAGGACACTCTCTTCATGCCGGCGTCTCCCTCCCCAGAGACGCTGGCACATGCGGCTGCAGCTCCCCACTGAATTCTGTAGGTTGTGCGTGCTTGTTCCTGGGGCCAGCACGCACCAATGTAAAGTTCCCTAGCCAATCCCTATACATCCTAGACTTTAAAAAGGGCTCTGCCCTTTCTCCCCTTGCCTGAGCGTTGTTGTGTCTGCCCATATTCGTCATTGCAAATGGTCCCTTAGTTGTATCCTGTATCCAGTGTTCCCGTTTCCTGTACCCCGTATCCAATATTTGTGTTATGTTCCAGTGCGAAATCTAGTGCCGGAGTCGAAAGTGTCATTTGTGCCGAGTGTCATCTGTGCCAAGTATCATCTATGCCAAGTGTCATCTGTGCCAAGTATCATCTGTGCCACGTATATCTGCTACGCCACTTGTCTACTTCGACCGAGTGTTTGCAAGGCCGAGTGTCTGCCAAATATCCTACACAGGTACTCTTGTCGTAAGAACTATCATTGATTGTTGTTTGGCCAGCTTCTACTCTGCTACGGCGGAAAGGCCCAGTGGCTCCACATACCCCATAGTCATGACAGTTTTAAATAGCTTCTGATAGGCAAAACACTTAAAATACCCATTTCTCAAATAAAATAAAATAAAAATGCAATGTATCCATTCTAAATATGTCTTCATTAGAAGTTTACCATTATTGGCCATGTAATCAGAACCACCAATCACTAGCCAATAGTATTCCATTCATAAAACCTCTTCCTCTCATGGTCTGGTACTATGTGACCATAAACAGCCAATTAAATTACCCTGCAACTCTAACATCATGAAAAAGGTAAGCAAAAGTATTTTGAAATTCTAATAGATCACATAGTGCATCTAATCTATTTCTTTACTCCTACGATAAGGATAGAAAAGTTACTCTCTTCAAATAAGAGGAGAGTTCTCAACCAGAAATAGTAAACTGAGTAGAGTAAAACTTGTGAAATATCCATGGAGGGGGGCTGATAAGAAAAATTTGATTAGTAGGAAAGAAATTGAATGGATGCATAATATGTTTATGAAGACCCCAAAGAGACTAAATAGATTTTGAAATAAAGCCTTTTCTGAGAAATTATTTTTAGGTATATAAATATTATTTTTACATTATTAGAATTATATTTTAGCATTATAGCACATTGACATTTTATAGATTTTTTTGTTTTTAATACCTGATTTTTTTCAAAGTGGCGGTGAAGGACAGGCCTCACCGCTTGCCATTAATTTAGGTGTATATAAAGGTAATATTTTATATTTAGAATGGTTTGACGGGTATGGATTGGCAATAGAGAATGAAGGTTTATCGCTTATCAGTATAAATGATTTGCCAATCAGGACATATAATGATTGGCAAATGATAAGGGGTAAATATTTACAGTGGAATAATGGGATACATATTTGTATGGGTAATTTTCAGCCAGGAACGGCTGTATATGATTTATTCCAATTTTAGAATTTTTTCAATTTAAATTACCTTTTTCACAAGATTAGGGTTGCATGGTATATTGAAATGACCCTGTTTGGGAGCTTTGTATAAAAGAGAACAGGGTGGTTAGTATTTTTACCTAAAAATTAGGATTGATAGGCTCTTCTGAGACACGAGGGGGTCATTCACATGGTCCTTCGGGTCACGGAGGTAAAAGTTTATGAATGAAATAAAAGAGAACTTTAATTGGCTTTTTATGTTCACATGGTACTGGACCATGAAAGAGGTTTCATGAATAGGATTTTGTTTATTTATTTATGAATTAGGTATCTTTTAAGCGGTCTGCATATCTGAAGATATTCAGATGGTGCAGTTAAGATGCAAATAAGCTGTGGTTCTTGTCCCTTCTAGCAAGAATCACATGGTTTTACCACAAATTGATGCAGTTATGCAAGTAGCACCGGTGATGCTCATAATTACATAACCGGGGAATTTTGTGTTAAAACCGTGTGCGAGATATTACGATATTAAAGGGGTTGTCTAGTTTTTTTTATACTGATGACCTATCCATAGGATAGGTCATCAGTATATGATCGGTGGTGGTCCGACACCTGGACCCCATACCGATCAGCTTCTCCGGACACCTGATGTTCGTGCTGGAAGCAGATGGCTCCGGTTACAGTATAGCGGCCGAGCTGCAGTACTGCAGATCTGCACCTATTCAAGTAAATAGGGACAGAGTTGCAGTTCTGCAGCACCGCCACTGTGCAGTGTACGGAGCCATCTGCTCCTGGCACTGAACACTGCATAACATGTGGTGCCCTGGAGACAGCCGAAAAAGTTGATCGGTGTGGGGTCCGGGAGTCAGACCCACACAAACATATACTGATGACCCATCCTGTGGATGGGTCATCAGTATGAAAAACACCTTTAATTGTTACAAATGTGAAAAGTCCTCATAAAAATTTATATAAAAACAAACACAACCTTTTTTTTTAATGAAAAAAACAACAACACGATTCTCCTTGTGGGACAAAGTAATTGCCTCTGAATTTTAAAGGAGTTAGGTGATAAGTGTTTGATCACAGGGGTCCCACTGCTAGGACCTCATTTGCTCAAGCGAACAGGGTCTTCTGAGTCAATGAGGCAGCAGTCAAGCATGTGTCCTGCCGCTCCATTCATTCTCTATGAGGCTGGGTTCACACGACCTATTTTCAGACGTAAACGAGGCATATTATGCCTCGTTTTACGTCTGAAAATAGGGCTACAATACGTCGGCAAACATCTGCCCATTCATTTGAATGGGTTTGCCGACGTACTGTGCAGACGACCTGTAATTTACGCGTTGTGGTTTGACAGCTGTCAAACGACGACGCGTAAATTCACTGCCTCGGCAAAGAAGTGCAG
The DNA here is from genome assembly GCF_050947455.1 of Rhinoderma darwinii. Classification (NCBI taxonomy): domain Eukaryota; kingdom Metazoa; phylum Chordata; class Amphibia; order Anura; family Rhinodermatidae; genus Rhinoderma; species Rhinoderma darwinii. Next base: position 156,817,506 of record NC_134688.1, on the reverse strand, counting down.
GACACTTCTTTGCTACGTAATTTGAGCCGTTCTTCATTGAAGTCAATGAAGAGCAGCTCAAGATTTACGAGCGTCACAGACGCCTCGCGTAATGCGAGGAGGAGCTTTTACGTCTGAAACGAGGCAGCTGTTTTCTCCTGAAAACAGTCTGTCATTTCAGACGTAAAAGCCTCTCATCGTGTGCACATACCCTGAGACTGCCGGAGATAGCCGAGCGGTGTACTCGGCTATCTTCGGCAGTTCCATAGAGAATGAATGGAGTGGCAGCGCACAATCGCGACCACCTCTCCATTTATACTGTGGACTCAGAACTCTTTTCTCTGGATCGGTGGGAGTCCCAACGGTGGAACCCCCAGTGATCAAACATTTATCACCTATCTTTAATACAAACTTAAGCAGCAACAACTTCAGCTAAACAATTGTGCTAACTGGAGATCAGTTTCACATTGCTTTGGATAAATTTTGCCCCACTCTTCTTAGTAGGATTTCATTAAACCCTTAACCCCTTAGTGCCTTAGTGACCAGCCTATTTTAGGCTTTAATTACCAAGCTAATTTTTAAAAAATTTTCATCGTCGCATTCAAAGAGCTATAACTTTTTTATTTTTACATTGACGAAGCTGCATATGGACTTGTTTTTTCTGAGACAAGTTGTATGTTTAATTAGCACCATTTTGAGGTACATATAATTAATTGATGAACTTTTATTAACTTTTTTGGGGAGGAATAGTAAAAATCCCAGCAATTTCGACACTCTTTTGTGCTTTCTAAATTTACGTAATTTACCGTGTGGTATAAATAACATAATAACTTTATTCAGCGGGTTGTAACGATTGCGACAATACAAAATGTATATAGTTTTCTTATGTTTTACTACTTTTACACAGTAAAAACTCTTTTTTTTAAAAATCTTTGTTTTTGTGTCGCCATATTTTAGGAGCGATAACTTTTTATTTTCCCGCCGAAGCAGCTGTATGAGGCCTTTTTTTTGTGTGATGACTTGTAGTTTTTATTGGTACCATTTTGGAGTACATATGACATTGTGATCACTTTTTATCAAAAAAATTTAAAGGCAGCATGAATAGAAAACAGCAATTCTGGTATTGATTTTTATTTTATTTTTAAGACGTTCTATGTGTGTTAAATAATGTAATTGCTTTATAGTTGGGGTCGTTACGGACGCGGAAATACCAAATATGTGTAATTTTTTTACTTTTATTTTTTTATATATAAAAAAGCATTTTATAATTTAAAAAAAAAAGCTTTTTAATTTTTTTTTTTACTTGGGATTTTTAGTTATTTATTATAAACTTTATTACACTTTTTAAAAAAATATATTTTTTATTTCTACTAGGGGACTTTACTATGTGATCAATTGATTGCTTTTATAATACACTGTACTACTTCTGTATTGCAGTTATTTTGTCGGTGGGGGTTCCACAGTTGGAACCCAAGCCGATCGACCCCCACCAGTCTAATATTGATAGCTTATCCTCAGGAAGCCATCAATAGCTGATCGCTCGGTGTTCGACTGCTGGCACCCCCATCGATCAGCTGTTTTAAAGGAGCCGCAGCGTTTGTATGAGTGCTGCTTCCCCTTCATTCCAGTCACTGTTTGTACTGTGAACCGCCAACACAACAGTAGCGGCGGTTGACAGTATTACAGCCATCAATTTTTCGGGACAGGAAACCCCCTTTAAGGACACAACTTTTTTTTTTTTTTTCATCACTGTGTTTCGGGAGTTATAGCTTTTCAATATTTGCATAAGAGGGTTTGTTTTTTGTAGGACAAGTTGTATATTTTTATTGGTACCATTTTGGCGTACATATAATGTATTGGAAAACATTTATAAAATTTTTTTTTGGGGGGGGGTGAAAAAAATCCCAGGGATTTTTCAATTTTTGGTGTTTTGATTTCTTTGTGTTTTTTTGTTGTTACGGCATTCATCCTGCAATATAAATGACATGTTAACTGTATTTTGTAAGTCAGTAGGATTATGGCGATAACATATATATATGTATATATATATATATATATATATATATATATATATATAAAAGAAAAGTCCAAATACAATGTCAGACGCACAGCCTTGTAAATCGTAGGTGGGTGCCGACCTGCCCAGGTCAGGGCTAACAGACCTGCTGTAGTAGAATCCAAAAATCAGGCAGCACTCCAAGGTATAAGCAAGGTAGAAATAGGTGCTTTATTGGTCCATATACACACGACGTTTCAGCTCAACACAGGAGCTTTTCTCAAGTGAACAGATTCATGTCATGACCACACATTTATAGGAGAACCAATATTATAAAAAAGTAGTGCCAATAAAATGCAACAACAGATATAAGGTTGCCAAAAGGTACATAGTGAATTCATATATGCAACATTAAATGAGTGAGGAATGTGTTAAAAAGATACTATCACAACAGGATTGTAATACATAACATAATACATTACAGAAAGTTATATAGTCTAACAATCTTTCAATTGTATATAATTAGATAGGATCGTGCACATGTGTAGATATCACTACACTTGAGGGACTCACCGAGAATAAGGATCCGGCTCCAACGTAAACACAAAACATGTGCTGCAATCACCATTGTCGAGCTGTCAGAAGCACTGGAAGCATTAGTATTCGTGCTGCGCATGTCATACATGCGCAGTCACGAAGGGAACGCCAATCAGCCATACCCGAAGAGGGCAAATGCCAATCATAGACATGCGAAGAAAATCCACAATGAGAAATGGAATTTTAGGAGTGAAGGGGAAAAAACCTTTATCACTCCAATTTGATACAGGAAGACAATATGTACTAGAATGTCAAATATGTATGTGTGTATATAAAGAGACCTCAGTCTACTACTACGTAGAGGATTAAATACAGAACCCTAAATCACGGGTATTCTGAAAAGATAAATCAACTCCTGATAGTGTATACATATATATATATATATATATATATATATATATATATATATATACATATAGCGCAAAAATTGCACATATTGCATAGTTGTACATGTCTAAGTCAAACCACATGTCAAATATTGGCGCGTCTCAATGCATTTGAAAATACTAATTATAGTTGTCAAGATTTTCAACAGAAAATACAATAAGCATGTTTCATTAGTATAAATGAGCCAGTCCCAGTATCGGTGAGTCGATCAATGCCGCGATGTGATATGATGTGATACCCATTCCTAAGACCAAGCTTACTGAATTAGAGCTCAAAAATTTCGGTCTATACAATAAGAGTGCTTTTGTTCCATCTTTCACTGAGTCTGGGGTTGATGTTATTAATGTTGTGAAAAGAGATATATGCAATTTGAAATCTAGATATGAGGATGAAACATTCACATATAGTAATTTGACAAAGGATGAGGCTGCGGCCCTTGATGAATTGATCCATGATGACAGTATTACTATTAAACCGGCTGATAAAGGCGGGGCTACTGTCATCATGGATACCTCACAATATTTGAAGGAAATATACCGCCAGCTTGCAGACACAACGATCTATACACCAATCTCGTATGACCCTACGAGACCCTACGTATGACCCTAATTTTATATCTCCAGGACTATTCAAAACGCTATCAATGACGCCAGTAATGGGGGCCTCATTGATGACGACTTGAAAAAATTTCTGATTGTCGAACATCCCATTACCCCCGTGATATATATATTGCCTAAAATTCATAAAACTCTGACAGACCCGCCAGGGCGACCGATCGTCTCTGGGTCTGACTCTATTTTTTCTAATATAGCGATTTTTCTTGACAGATGTCTAAGGGAATTTGCTATGGGGGCACGTTCTTCTATACGGGACACAGCGGATTTTTTAAATAAATTACAGGAGATTAAACTTGATGAAGGAGCGGAGGTCATCTTGGCCTCCTTCGATGTAACTTCGCTTTACACGTCCATACAGCATGAGGGTGGATTGAGAGCCATTGAGATACTATTACAACAATCGGATTACTCTATTGAATGTAGATCCTTTATATTATCACTTTTGGAAATTATTCTATCAAAGAATTATTTCCTTTTTCGTGATCAGTTTTTTATCCAATGCCAGGGAACTGCCATGGGCTCAAACATTGCCCCTACATATGCCAACATATATATGCGTTCACTCGAGGAGGATCTCATCTATGTGTCCCACCATTTTCGGCATGTGCTGAGATGGTGGAGGTACATAGACGATGTCTTCCTCGTCTGGACTGGCAGTTCCTCTGAGCTTACGGATTTCCATAATTTCTTGAATACCATAGATCAGACAGTGAAGTTTACATTGGTCAGTTCCAAAATTACTTTGCAATTTTTGGATGTGCTAGTGCAACTGAGTGGAACTACATTCTACACTGATTTATTAGTTAAAACTACGGATAGGAATAGCTTACTGAGATATGACAGCTCACATCCTAGAAAAATGATTAATTCTTTGCCGGTTAGTCAACTTATGCGAACCAAGAGAATCATAGATAGACCTGACAAACTTTCTGTTGGCCCTGATCAGATGATGGATAAGTTCAAAGTCAGAGGATACCCCAAACGTATATTAGAACAGCACAGACGTAGGGTAGATTCTATCCCTAGAGCTGATCTTTTACAGGACAGGATACACAGGGATCAAAAACGTATATCCCATTTATTAACACTCATACACAGATGAGTAATCGGATATATGATGTTATACGGTTGCATTGGCCCATGTTGGGTCGATGTTTCCCACATGTAGAACCTTTCAGAAGACCTCCCCTGTTCACTTACCGTAGACCACCCAATTTGAGAGATTAGTTAGTCAAGTCGGACTTTGGTCCATCAAGAATTAAACGACAGACTTTTTTATCTTCCCCCAGGAAGGGCTGTTTCCCATGTCTCAGTTGTACGAACTGCACGCTTTTGGTCAAGGGCAGTCAGTTTGTGCATCCTGATACTGGTAAACAATTCTTGATCAATTACTTTTTGACATGCAATACTGAATTTATTATCTATGTACTCCAATGCCCTTGCCGTCTCCTGTATGTAGGAGAAACAACACTTGATGCTAAAGCGAGACTGAACCAACACCGCTAAAAGAGACTTGACCTTCAGGTCTCTAAACATTTTTCTGATTTTAAACACGGTGAAAGAGACTTGAAATTTTGGATAGTAGATCATGTACCCCCACTACGCAGGGGTGGCGATAGAGTTAGATTGTTGAAACGCCGCGAGTTGCAGTGGATTTACAGATTGGGTACACTTAAACCAGGGGGCTTAAATGTTGAGTTTCCTCTGGGTACCGTTATTAAATAAATTTTGCATACAGTTACACCTCTTACATTAGATATTCAATCCACGTCTTCCTTGGTATTAGGATTGATTACGATTTCATGTCCTTTTCAAAATTTTATTACATGTTTTTAATACACTTCTCTTTATTCACAGATCACGTATTTTCATATCACATCGCGGCATTGATCGACTCACCGATACTGGGACTGGCTCATTTATACTAATGAAATATGCTTATTGTATTTTCTGTTGAAAATCTTGACAACTATAATTAGTATTTTCAAATGCATTGAGACGCGCCAATATTTGACATGTGGTTTGACTTAGACATGTACAACTATGCAATATGTGCAATTTTTGCGCTATATGTGAATATATATATATATATATATATATATATATATATATATATATATATATGTATACACTATCAGGAGTTGATTTATCTTTTCAGAATACCCGTGATTTAGGGTTCTGTATTTAATCCTCTACGTAGTAGTAGACTGAGGTCTCTTTATATACACACATACATATTTGACATTCTAGTACATATTGTCTTCCTGTATCAAATAGGAGTGATAAAGGTTTTTTCCCCCTTCACTCCTAAAATTCCATTTCTCATTGTGGATTTTCTTCGCATGTCTATGATTGGCATTTGCCCTCTTCGGGTATGGCTGTTTGGCGTTCCCTTCGTGACTGCGCATGCGTGACATGCACAGCACGAATACTAATGCTTCCAATGCTTCTGACAGCTCGACAATGGTGATTGCAGCACATGTTTTGGGTTTACGTTGGAGCCGGATCCTTATTCTCGGTGAGTCCCTCAAGTGTAGTGATATCTACACATGTGCACGATCCTATCTAATTATATACAATTTTAAAGATTGTTAGACTATATAACTTTCTGTAATGTATTATCTTATGTATTACAGTCCTGTTGTGATAGTATCTTTTTAACACATTCCTCACTCATTTAATGTTGCATATATGAATTCACTATGTACCTTTTGGCAACCTTATATGTGTTGTTGCATTTTATTGGCACTACTTTTTTATAATATTGGTTCTCCTATAAATGTGTGGTCATGACAAGAATCTGTTCACTTGAGAAAAGCTCCTGTGTTGAGCTGAAACGTTGTGTGTATATGGACCAATAAAGCACCTTTTTCTACCTTGCTTATACCTTGGAGTGCACTTGATTTTTGGATTCTATATATATAGTTATTTTTTATATTCACTACTTCTGCAAGTATTTTTTTCTCTATATCGTGTAGTTTAAAAAACTTATTTTGTCAATCGGGTTGTTTAATAGTTGAAGAGCTTAAATGTGACAAATACGCAAAAAAACAGGAAATAGAGAGACATATTTCAGCATTAGAATCTCTTAAAAGCAAAAAAAATAAAAAATAAAAAATGGAGTATACTTTTCTGTTAAAGTTATGTTTTCATTTTTTTTCCCATGACACTGAAGAATGAATAACATGAATTTAATGGTCCTATTGACTTGTATTTGAAGAAGACCTGTCACCTCTCCTGACAGATCTGTTTTAGTAAATAATTGTATTCCCCATGAAATAACAATGCTGTAACTTTTCTTATGTTGTGTCATTCCCAGAAATCTATGAAAAAATTGACAACTGGGTGTTACCAGTTGTGGTGTATCCCTATACAGACTGACAACTTCCAATCAGTGCAGACAGAGTGAGACTGTGTAGGAACATGCCCATTTGGCAAGGGAATGGTAATACATACATTTCTAGGAGGAATAACAGAGGAATTACACAACACAGTGTTCTAAGTAAACATGTTTCAGAATTGTTATGTAATTGGGTATACAAGACTTTACTGAAAAAAATATGCCAGGAAAGGTGACAGTTCCTCTTTAAATTATGATTGATCCAATATTTTTGTGGATATATAACATAAGAGCACAATTGTAGATGCAGTTGAATTAATTAAAAGAGCAAACACTTCCATTTAATAAATGTGCCAATTACTAGAGATATTTTGACAGTAGAGTATAAGTGGGAAATAATTTCAAAATGACATGAAGATGTTCATCGACCTAAACAGCTTACGCAAGAAATTTTAGTATATGTATTTTACCACAAACTTAGCTTCCATTTACTGTATATTTAACTTACCACAGAAAACAGCAGATCCACTTAAACTTAGAATGGAATCTGCGGTAGATGTATTTTATGTCCCTAATTTTACAACAAAACATTAATATTGTCATTGCTACATGCCATTGAATCATAAGAAAACTGTAAAACTAAAACAACTAATGCTATAGGCAGTTTGCAAGATCAAAATAACTAAGCAATCTCATACATAATCTGATAGGGAAAAATGAAGCAATTAAACTTTTTGCTTTTGTATCAATATAGAGAATGGTAACGCATCTTTTAGGAAAACAAGAACTAACAATTTATTGATTCTATTGTGTCAGTTAACAAACAGGAAGTCCATCTGTTCAACTAACCACTTTATATATAATAAATTAACCTTATCTTCACCAAACTATGTTATGTAGACATGTACCATTGTATATGATGAATTAACCTTATCTTGACCACATTGTGTTATGTAGGCAATTCATTATTGTATACTATTCTCTCGGTTTCCTGGTGCACGCCACACATATGTCATATTGGCTATATAAACCTCTGTAATTAATAATGATGTCAGTTCTGAATAGGAATTCAGAGCTCTGTGTACACACAATAAATCTTCTTTATCCTAAAGAAGCCAGAAACCGTGTGAGTTCCCACTGGAGATGGAGAAGTTACAACATTGCAATAACATAACATACCCGATTAAATCAGCCAATCATTTCTGAAACAGAATTATTGCTTTTATGTCAAATGTCACAACCAGTAAAATTATACTTTTGCTAATTAATATATTGGTTAACCTCTTCCCGACATTTGTGGTGAGTATACGTCATGGAAAGCTAGTACTTCCCGCAATTTGTGATACTTACAAAAAATGAATGGCACGGGCTGTTACAGCTGACACCCTGCTGTAATGGCGGGGACCGAAGTTAGCGCCGATCCCCACCATTAACCCCTTAATTTCACTGGTCAAATGCAAACGCTGCATTAACGGTGTTTGTAGTCAATCGGCACCCCGGGTGTTGTGATGCCTGTATCATGGTCAGTCCGAGAAATCCGGCCAAAACATGGACCATTTCTAACGGCCCGATCTTGGTGGCGTGCAAGAGCAGTTATATCATATGCAGAGACCAGGATCTCAGCACCTCTGGAATTGAAAGATCACAGGAGCTTTAAGATCACAGGAGTGTTGAGTAAATAGTGTTGGGGGGGGGATTTAACCGATTCAGGACTGGCTATTTTGAGCCTTCAGGACCAGCCCCCAATCAGGCATTTTTATCACGTGTTAGTTAAACGGCTATAACTTTTTTATTTTTTGGGCTAGCGACGTGCTTTTTTAAATTTTTTTTTTTTTTTTTTGTAGACAATGCAGGTTTCTTTTTTTTTATCATTTTATACACATCCTTTTTGCCATTTTAGAATATATAGGCTTAAAGTTTGAAATAATAATTCTAGTAATAATATAGTTTTACCCTAAAATAGAACTTTTATTTGTGATCGTCATTGTCTACCGCAAATTTTGATATATTAGTTGTCTATTTTAGGGTAATTGGGTCAGGGCTAGCGTTACGACAATGATTGCCAGGGGGAATATTTTTTTTAGGTGGGTATGTTATGTGTATTTATTATTATTATTATTATTATTATTATTATTTATTTTTTTTGCACTTTATTTTAGTTTTATTTTTTATTATTACGGTCTGTCCCTCAAAGGTCAGAAAATACCTTTTTTCCTTTGTATGTCCACAGTAACTGGGGCTGTTACAGGGGAGATCAGCCCTCATATAGTGACTATTGTCACTAATCGGGCTGTGCTGGTCTAGTAAGACCCAGCAGCATCCTGCCACTAACAGCACCCTGCAATCATGTGACCATTTACATGATCACTGCCGCTGCCTCTATTTATTTACACTGCACTCATTAAGTGCTGTGTTGAAGAGATTAGAGAAGATAGACGCAGCAAAAGCTGCTTCTATCTACTCCTCATGGTCCCCGGGATTCACTGACTACCAGAGACCCGACATTCAGCTACCAGATCACTCGGGCAGCAAGCTAAAACCCGTGCCATAAATAGTCTATGGTGCGGGTTCTAAGGACCCGGACCACCGGCTGTATAAACAGAGCTGGGAACCGGTTAAACATCCTTCCAAAGCACTTGTATCTAACGGTCCTTCTACTGTGATCAATTGTGCTCAAGCTGTAATATTATATAGAAAAACTCTGCTATTAGTGTTTGTTTGTTTTTTTGACCCTTCCACTAATAGTGAACTACCAATGAGAATACTACTATGTGGGCCACATGCCCAACATGTACTGATGTCATTATATGCCTAATCTTTATTATTAAAGTTAAAAATCTTAACTATGAACTAATATTAGGACACAGTTGCCATTTCTTTCATGTTAGGGACTTCTAGCAACGTGTCTAATTATCCATTGCTGTTACTACATGCTCAATGTTTGTTGTTGCCATTGCACGTGCACCTGTTGCACCTAGCAACGTGTTTAACTGAGCATTGCTGTTACTATATGCTCAATCATTGCTACTGCCAAAGTGCTTAATTATGCCCAAATATTAAGACGCTGCTCTAATAACAATATGGTGCTGCTACTGCATGTACTCCAGCTGCAATGTGTTTAATTATGCATTGCTGGTATTATATCTTTAATTTTCGCTACTGCCATTGCACGTGCATTTGTTGCCTCTAGAAACGTGTTTTTTATTTTTAAATCAGACAAGTTTTTATTGAGAATACAACAGGTATTATACATCTTTTGCATTTCTGATAAAGTACAAAGGAAGCACTCAACAGGAGAAAAACAAAGCAACAGCATAACATCGTGTGTTTAGTACAAAGTTCCTGCAATTACATTACACTTTGCATTTCATCATTTTTTAGTTGTACCTTCATATACCTCCCCCTCCCTAACCCTAACAACCAAACTCCCCCCCTCCTCGCAGTACCTCCTCTGTTCCCTGATTTGCCAAACCCCTCCACCTCCTCCATCCTTCCTGTATTCCAAACAGCGATCCCGCCATACTTTGAACATATAAATGCATCAGCCCACCTTCAAATCTCATCTAATGTGTCACATTACTATAGGTGTTCACCCATTTACTCCATTGCTTCTCATACTTATGGATTGCCCCTCTTTTCAAATATATTCGGTGTTCCAGTGATACCGTGTGGTTAACATATCCAACCAGTTCAGACACCTCCGGGGGATCCGCCTGCAGTCAATTAATTTCCTAGCGTGATACATAACCTTTTTGATAGCCAGTAATTCCACTCCATCCCCTCCTTCCTCCCCCATACAACCCAATAAAAAGATCTTAGGTTCCAGTGGGAAATCTCTACCATATACTCTAGATACCATTCCTTGAACTGCTTTCCAATATACATTTTGCACCGGACAGCTCCAAAACATATGTTTTATGTCCGCCCCATCAAACATACATCTGGGACACTCTTTTGTTGTTCTAATTCGCATTTGCCATAACACCTTAGGTGTCCTATACACCCTATGCAGCAGAAAGAGTTGTGACCTTCTGTGCGCTACACTAATAGAGATTATTTTGGGCAATCCAAGTATTTCCTCCCATTCTTCATCCGCTATAGTCCCTACGTCCTCTTCCCATTTACGTCTAATCTCCACCAGCGGATCTCCCAGGAATTTGGCGAGTAGCATACTATATAGCACCGAAATAATCCCCTTAGTGTCCTGTGCCCCCAGCACCCTTTCCATCCCTCCCATAGCGGAGCAACTCAAGTCCACCAGCCTCTCTTGTGCCTGCGTCGCATGCCTTAGCTGAAGATATTGGTAAAACCGCCAATGTGAGAGTCCATACTCTTCCTGTAATTGTGCAAAAAGCTTGAAAGTACCTCCCTCGTATAACTGGTGCACATATCTGATCCCTGCTTGTTCCCAATCCTGAAATCCTTCCAAAATATTAAATTCCCATAAATATGGATTACCCCATAAGGGCATATAATTGGAGCATCCTGTAATCCCCAATATCTTCTTACTTTCCCACCAAACTTTATGCAGTAATAGTAGAGTCGGTTTCCCTCTCGCCTCCCTCCGTAATTTATGCGACTCCATGGCCTCTAATAAATCCGTTCTCTGGCCCATATAGTACACCAATTTCCCACTAGAGTTCCACTCCTCCCTATTCTTCCATCCATTTAAGTGTTGTATTTGAGCTGCTAAATAATATATCCACGCATTTGGAATGGCTAACCCGCCCTGTTCAGCTGGTAACTGTAGCTTTTCCATTTTAATCCTGGGGATCCCCCTTTTCCACACCAAGTCCCTAAACAAATTATGTATTCTCCTAAACCAATATTTAGGCAACCACACTGGGGCATTGTGCACAATATAGAGAACCTGGGGCATCAGAATCATTTTGATGAGATTTGCTCGTCCCAGTGCTGACAGCGGTAACCCAAGCCATACTTTGGTCCTATCTGTTAACTTATTCATTAATGGTATCATGTTCAACTCGACAAAGTCCTGCACCCTTGCTGATACCGTAATTCCCAGATATTTAAACTTCCGTACACACGGAACTTCAATTCCTCCAACCATCAATGGCGTATCTACTGGCTGGAGTGGTAACAACACCGACTTGCTCCAAATAATTTTTAACCCTGAGAATCTGCCAAACCTCTCCAATATCGTCATTATCACTGGCAATGAATGATCTATCTCCCCCAGGAACAACAGTATATCGTCCGCGTATAGTGCTATACGCTCCTCCAGCTCACCACAACGAAACCCTTCTATCCCCGGATGTTGTCTTACCATATTTGCTAGGGGTTCAATCGCTAGTGCAAACAGCAATGGAGAAAGCGGGCATCCCTGTCGCGTCCCCCTCTCCAGCCTAAAAGAGTCCGACATTCTTCCATTTGCTCTGACCCTAGCTACCGGTTCCCTATATAATAGTTGTACCCATTTTATAAAGTTCCTTCCAAAGCCAATCCGCTCCAGTACAGCCCACAAGTAGCCCCATTCCACACTATCAAACGCCTTGGCGGCGTCCAAAGACAACACTGCTCTACACCGCGCCTCCGGAGCGTCTGTCTGCAAATTTAAGAAAAGTCTACGTAAGTTAACTGCTGTAGAACGTGATGGCATAAATCCCGATTGATCCGTCCCTACTATTTTAGTCACTACTCGCGACAACCTATTAGCTAGTATTTTGGCTAAAATTTTTACGTCCGCGGTTAACAGAGATATCGGTCTGTAAGAGTCAGGTTGCGTCCGATCTTTCCCTTCTTTAGGAATTACAACTATAGCAGCTTCATACATTGTCTGCGGTAAGCGCCCTCTGGCGAAACTATCCTGGAACACCTCCAGTAACTCTGGCAGAACCGTATCTCCATATGTTTTATATAATTCAGTGGGTATACCATCTATCCCTGGAGCCTTTTCATTTGCCATAGAACTCACTGTATTTCCTCTAAAGTAATTGACTCCTCCAACCCCTCCCTCTCTTCCTCCCCAAGGTAACCCATGTTATTTCTGCCAGATATTCTGACAGAAGATCCTCCGGATAGTCCACCTTAGTGCGATATAGTTCCTTATAGAATGATGTCAGCACACCTAATATATCCCCTGTTTCCCCCACCATAGTCCCATTTGCTGTCTGTAGCTGATGGATGAACGCACTCTCCCGCTCCGGCCGTGCAATATTTGCTAATAATCTGCCCGTCATTTCACCCTCCTCATAATATTTTTGTTGCAAAAACAATCTTTTATTAGCTGCCTGCTCCAGCTGGTGTTCCTTAAGCAATTTTTGAGCAGCCTTCCATTGGGCTAAGGTTTCCGCAGTGTTATTGGTAATGTGACTTAGCTCTGTTATTGTCACCCGGTCTGTCAAATGTTGACCCACCTGCCTTGTCTTAGTTTTTATGTGTGTGATCTCCCTTATATACACCCCTCTTATATTCGCTTTCATAGCATCCCATAGAATATCTGTGGGGACCGTACCCTTATTAAATTCGAAGTATTCTCTCAGGCTCATAGTTATGGTCTCCTCTCCCACCAAGCGTATCCAAAACGGGTTGAGCCTCCAGTGCATTCTCAACCCCCCTGTCTGTAAACCTGTTCGGAGCTTCAACAACATTGGAGAGTGATCAGACAGCGATCGCGGTAAATATTCCACCCCTTCCACACATTCCATCCCCATTCCATTATTAAACATTAGGTCTATTCGGGACAGTGATCCATATGTAGATGATACACACGAGTATTGCGTAGTAGAAGGCCACTTTGCCCGCCAGATATCCGTGAGCCCAACTTCCATCATGTATTTACCAAACATCAGACAAACATCTCTCCCCCCCCCCATTTGGAAATTTATCCCACCCTTTATCCATTATGTTGTTTAATTCTCCCATCAATATGGTCGGTATCATAGGCCATCCAGCCAGTTTCTCCAACACCTCTCGTATTGGGACCACAGAGTACGGGGGAGGCACATACATCACCACAATTATACATTCCCAGTTAAACAATTTACAATGCACCCCGACATATCTACCTTCCCTATCCTTAAAGGAATCCAAACAGCTAAACGGCACATCTCTATGAATTAGGAGGCTAACCCCCCTCGAGTATGTAGAATGAAAGGAATGGAAGCTGTGCCGTATCCACACCCTATGCACCTGTTGCACCGTATCAGCAGTAAGATGGGTTTCCTGCAAGCCCATCACTCCAGCGGATTGCCCTTTCAGGTAATCAAATATAGCTCGCCTTTTAGCTACCTTTTAGCTACCTCCCCCATACCTCTCACATTCCAGGACAACAAATTTACCCTACCCCCCATCTGGACATTTTTTGCTTTTGACAGTGGCTATTCTCATTACCTCCAGTGGTCATCAGAGCGTACTGCGTTTCAAACTCCCTTTCCCTCCAAAACCTTTCCCCTCCCCCCACCCTAACCCCCCCAACTTTCCATAAACATACCCTCCTAAGAGGGCTCAGGCTGGACGAAGAAAACTTCACCACTTTGACCATACAGCTTCCCACTCACTTCGTAGAGACACATTCTGTTTCCCTACAGTTTTAACCTTCAGAAACAAGAACCTCCCGCTACCTCCTCCGCAATAAACAATTAGTATTTTTATGACTCCAATATCCCATTCTGCCCTTGAACTGACAGCACTTTCCACCCCTCCAACCATCAATGACAAATGGACTTCAGCCCAACCTTAGACCAACATATAAATGCATAAAAACAAGGCCTTATGCCCTCATGTAACTCATATTCCTCCTTTCATAGCAGAGTACCCTCTTCAACCATCCGCCTGTTGATCACGCCGCCGCTTCCTCTCGATCCTGCCGTAAGCGATCTTCATGACTGTCCAGCCATCTTAGTGCATCTTTCGGATTCTCAAAGAATTGCACGGATCCCAACACCGCCACCCGAAGCTTTGCAGGATACAGCATGGAATACTGAACCCGATGGTTCCTCAGCCGCCTTTTTATGTCCAAAAATTGCATCCTCCGCTTCTAAACTTCTGCAGAGAAATCCGGATAAAATGACACCTTCACCCCGTTCACCCGAATATCTTGCCTTTCCCGGGCCTGTCGAAGAATTATATCTCTATCTTTATAATGGAGCAGCTTTACCATAACAGGTCACCCAGGTGGACCAGGACGCGTGGGTACTCTATGAGCTCTTTCCACTGCAAATAATGGGGTCAGCGACTCTTTTCCAAAAACCTCCAAAAGCCATTTTTCAAAAAAGGAATCCGGATTGGACCCTTCCACTTTTTCAGGTATTCCCACCATCCTCACATTATTTCGTCTTAAACGATTCTCCAAATCATCAGCTTTTGATAAGAGATACTTAACATCCTCCGCCACCGCATTTACATCTCTTCTCATGGGCAGCATTCCATCCTCTAAGTCGCTGACTCGACCCTCCACCGCTGTTGTGCGCTCTGACACCTTCTGTAAATCATGGCGTATGATAGACAAATCCTCCTTAATTCCCCCCACCTGGCAGGTAAGCTTAGCCAGCGTAGTATTACTCAGGCTTACCGCCGAAAAAACATCTGCCAGCGTGGGGCCAGGCTTGTCCAATCTCTGCGTGCCGCCATCTAATCCTCCTCCTGAACCGCTTGAAGCGTCTCCTCCATTTTCCTCCTCCTCCTCTGACTCCATCTGTGCTCGCAGCGGCTCATATCTTGAGCCTGTGCGGCCAGCCTGCTCCTTCCCTCCATCCGACATCCCTCCATCTGCCTCAGGTTTCATAGGGGCCTTCCTGGCAAAGCGTTCCAGCCTGGATGCCGCCGCCCCTCTCACATCTCTGCTCTCTGCATGCGAGCACATGTCGGCGCCATCTTGCAGCCCCAGCTCACCGTCCTCTGCCGCCTTAGATTTCCTGGACCGGGTCATAACAGCCTCCGTCAGATCCAGAATTATGCCTGCAGGATCACCGCCGTCTCCTCTTTCACCACAGGTATGTCCGCGTTAGTATAGTGGAGTCTCAGGATGATTTCCAGGATATCGGCAGCGGGAGCTCCGGTTCCTGCGTCTTCTCACATACGCCGCTAAGCCACGCCCCCCTCTAGAAACGTGTTTAACTAAACACTGCTGTTACTATAGGCTACTATATGCTCAATTTGTTACTATACGCTACTATATGCTTACTATATGTTACTATATGCTCAATCTCCGCTACTGCTAAAACACTTGACTATACTCTAACATTGAGGCCAGATTCACACGGGCATGTTCGGTCCGTGATATACGGTACGTCTGAGTCCCGCATTTCCCGGACCGAACACGCTGCAGGGAGCCGGGCTTCTAGCATCATAGTTATCTATAACGCTAGGTGTCCCTGCCATCCCCGCGGGACTACTGTCCCGTAACGAAAATGTCAGTACAGTCCGGGACAGTTTTCCCGCAGCGAGGCAGGGACTCCTAGCGTCATAGATAACTATGATGCTAGGAGCCAGGCTCCCTGCAGTGTGTTCGATCCGGGAAATGTGGCCGACATACGGACCATAAATCATGGGACCGAACATGCTCGTGTGAATCCGGCCTAAGAAGCTGCTCCAATAACATGATGGCGCAGCCACTGCAAGTACACCAGCTGCAACGTGTTTAATTATGCATTGCTGTTACTACAGTCTAAATTTTTTGCTACTGCCATTAAACGTGCACCTTCTTCCTCTAGCAACGTGTTCAACTAAGCATTGCTGGTACTATATGCTCAACCTTCGCTACTGCCAAAGTGCTTAACTATGCTTCATTATTAAGACGCAGCTCCAATAACAAGACGGTTCTATTATTGCACATACATCTGTTGCTTTTGCTTAACTATGCTATAGCACTGAGGTTACTGTCACCTCTCTATGCTATACGTACAATTAATGCTTCATTTAATGAGCTCAACTTATGCCTAACTTTCGCTATTCCCACTATGTTTATCTATGGACTAATACCAAGACATTGAATATACCTATCATATATGAATAACTGTCGCCTCTAGCAATGTGTCTAATTAATCTCTGCCTAGCATTTCTTTAAAAGTGACCAAGTGTGCATTGACAGCGAAGGCATGACTATTATTGCATGCTGTGCAACTCCCAGATACAATAGATACAATGATGTACTAAATTGGAATAGTTAATTTTGAATGAATATTCTATACATTATCCGTGAAATAGCATGTTAGTCTCCTTTCGTATGCCCGGGCTACATCCAGCAAGCTCAGACTTTTGTCAGAACATTGGTGCTGATGAATCTTTCGCACATTTAGCCCAAAATATTGAGGGTGATATCACGAACACTATCTCGGGTTTACCTATTCCTAACCCGATCTTTCTGTTATGGTTTAAATTTTTGTTTTTGTTGTTTTTATGTTTTGTATTATTGTATATTTTTTTCTTTTTCTAATTTTCTTCTTTCTACTTGGCCTCTTTACTCTAGTGAGAGTGAAAATGTATTTAGGCAGGTGTACTCTGAAAATGAGTGTATAAAATAATGAGCTTGGACATATATTCTTTAAATGTGAAGGGTCTAAACTCCCCTCAGAAAATATTTTTAGCCTGAAAAGATATTAAAAAATCAAAATGTGAGATAGCTTTCCTTCAGGTGACACATCTGTTGGCTGGAGATAACGGTATAATAGTTCCCCCATATCTTTCATGCAACTTCTAATGAAAAGAAATCTGGGGGGTTGATTGCTGCAAATAGAAAAGGTGTAACTGGACTAACATGGCAGATATATTATATTATATTACAATGTATCCTTCAGGGCCATTATTTCTCTCTGGTGAATATACTGTATATGCGCCCAACAAGAAACAATATAAATGCATTGATAATTTGTTGACAAGAGTTAGGAAGATGGCATGAGGATATATTATCATTGGTGGAGACTTTAATTGTGTAGTAAATCCGGATATTGATGTTTCTAACCAGAGAAAAAATAGAAGAGTGTCCATTAGGAATATTTTAGTGGTCCTAGATCTTCATGATATTTGGAAATATAAACATGGTCCAGAACGTGATTATTCTTTTTTTGAAAATGTGAATGCTTCATATTCTTGTATTAATTTTTTCAGCTAGTTCATCTTACAAATAAGGTTGAAATTCTGCCGATTACATGGTCTTACCATGCTCCTATTCTGATTTTGTTTCCCGCAACACAAGATAATTTATGTGGAGAATGAATCTTCGTATCTTAAAGGGGTATTCCCATTTCAGCAATCAATGGTAACATGGTAGATAATGTAAATATAATTATTTTTGCAAATATATCCATGTTTAAAAAGTGTGCCTTTTTTTTTTTTAGAAAGCCTTTGTTTCCCTCTTTGTTTTTTCCCTGTCACCTATGGTTACGTCCATCATGCTGGAGTATGCACATTAGCTCCCTGCCCGGCCACCTCTCGGCAGGGCTATACAAGTGTTATGGAACAACTGGAGTCGTTCTATACATCTGCACACACGGCACCTAGCTGCTGAGCCAACTGTCTGCTTGCTTCAATGCACTGTTATCTCTGCATGTAAATATAGAGTTAACAGTGAAGACCTTTGAACAAACAGACTGTAGATCACTCACAGCGGCATATAAGTTTGGGTGACACGTAATACTAGAGGAGCGTAACCGCCCACATCTCATGCTCAGACAGGGAACGTGGAACAGCTAAAAGAAGGAAGAAAACTCATAAATAAAGGTATTACAGTAGATTTAAAAATCTTGGGGTTGTTTTTCTCCGTTTATTTGTTGAGAAAATGAAAAATGTGAAGATAAATCTACATCTTATTGGAAAAATTGTTATGTTTTTCACTGCCCAATTCTAATAAATTTATGAAACATCTGTGGGGTCAAAATGCTCACTACACCCCAAGATTAATTCCTCAGAGGGTATAGTTTCCCAAATGAAGTCACTTTTGGGGAATTTCCATTTTACTGGTACCACATGGGCTTTGCAAATGCGACATGGTGTCGAGAAACCAATCCAGTAAAATCTGTGCTCCAAAAGCCAAATTGCGTGCCTTCTCTACTGAGCCCGCAGTGTGCCAAGACAGCAGTTTATGACCACATATGGGTTATTTCCCTAATCAGGAGAAGTTGATTTACAAATGTTGTTTTTTTCCCCTTTATTTGTTGAGAAAATGAAAAATATTGAGCTAAAGTTACATCTTATTGAAGAAATATGTAATTTTTATTTTGACTATCCAATTCTAATAAAATCTATCAAAGACCTATGGGGTCAAAATTCTGACTACACCCCTAGATGAATTCCTCAAGGGGTGTAGTTTAAAAAATGGAGTCACTTTTGGGGAGTTTCCACTGTACTATTACCAAAAGCTAAATGGTACTCCTTCCGTTCTGAGCCCTGCCGTGTGCCCAAACAGCAGATATAAAATCTATGAAACACCTGTGGGGTAAAAATGCTCCCTTTACCTCTAGATTAATTCCTTGTAGGGTGTAGTTTCCAAAATGGGATCTTTTTTTGTGCCATTTCCTTTGTTTTGGCACCACAAGACCTCTAAACACTTGATATGGTGCCTAAAATATAATCTAATAAAAGAAGGTCCCAAAATCCACTATGTGCTCCTGTGTTTCAGTCCATTAGCACACTAGGGCCACATGTGGGATATTTATAAAACCTGCAGAATCTATGAAATAAATATTGATTTGTCTTTTTCTGGTAAAACCTTCTGTGTTAAAGAAAAAAAAATTCTTACAATTTAATTTCTGCAAAAAAAAATGAAATTTGTAAATTGCACCTCCACTTTGCTTTAATTCCAAAAACGCCTAAAAGTTTAAGAAACTTCAAAATGCTGTTTACTTTGAGTTTACTTTGAGGGGTGCAGTTTTTAAAATTGGGTGATTTATGGGGGTTTCTAATCTATAGACCTCTTAAAGCTACTTCAGAACTGAACTGGTCACTAAAATAATAGACTTTTGAAATTTTCTTGAAAATGTGAGTAATTTCTGCTAAATTATAAGCTTTGTTGAGTCCTATAAAAATAAAATGATGTTCGAAAAACAATGTCAACATAAAGTGGACATATGGGAAATGTTAACTTCTAACTATTTTGGTATAACTGTCTGTCTTACAAGCAGATACATTAAAAATTTAGAAAAATGCTTATTTTTGCAAATTTTCTTAAAATGTTTGTTTTTTTCACAAACACTGAATGTATCGACCAAATTTTACCTGTGACATAAAGTAGAATATGTCGTGAGAAAACAATCTCAGAATCGTTCGGATAGGTAAAAGCCTTCCAAAGTTATTACCACAAAAATTGACACATTTAAAAAATGAGGCTCTGTCAGGAAGGTCAACAGTGGCTGCAGCGGGATGGAGTTAATATACACAAAGCATGCACAGTGAACCAACATGAACATAAGAGTGTTCTTCAAAAAAGATCTTACTAAAATTGAATTCAAATATTTAATATAAATAGGTCCAAAATTCTTAATAGGAGTTAGAGCTCTGCTTCCCTTCACACAGCCATAGAGTGACATGATACAATTCTATTTGCCTGCCGCTTTCACTAGAGGGAGCTCACAATGTTCAATACATTTGTGCCGCCATTAAAGCCTCCTTTTTTGAAGCAGACAACTCTTTTGTATTTGAGAAAATGGGCATGGCCATCTAGTCATATGAAGTGAGCCTAACATACTGTACAAGCTTTGCTATTTTCTATAGAAAATGGTATTGTACGCTGTGTTCCCCGGCAGGAGTTTGCTGTGTTGTGGGACACAGAGCAGGGTTGACCAGCTCCTTAGGGTTCTTTTGCATAGCCCGATATAGGCTGTGAAAATGAGCGGCGATTAACGAAACAGCTCATTGATGGGCACTTGTTTGCTATTATACCAAGAAGCAATAAACGGTTATGTATAAGGATGAGCGATCATTATGATCGTTCGTCCCCATACATTTTTATCATGTCGGCAGCACATCCTCCTGTTTACACTGGGAGATGTGCTGCCTGCTAGCGACCATTTTATTGGCCGAATAAACTAGCTGGTCAGTCAATGAACTAGCTTTTGCTCATTCATTGGCTGATTGTTGCTCTCTTTACACAGGGCAATGATCGGGAATGAGCGCTCGTATGAACGCTCATTTGCCCAATCATTGGCCTGTATAAAATGGCCTTTGGACTGGCATTGCTTTATTTTATGTAATAGTTGTAAGGTTTAAAGTTTGCCCAGCCCTACATATATATTATTACATGCCAGTCATTCAAATGAATGGCTGAACATGTAATACATAGTGGGGCCAAGTGTTCCAGAGTTGGAGCAGCTCTTACTTAGTGGCTTTACATTGTGGCTAATAGAAGGGGTTCTTGCATGGGGCTTTTTAATATGTCTAATTGCAGATATTTGTCCTATACTTATTTCTAAATAGAAACTTTATATTCAGAATTATTTAATTTTTACAAATTTAGTAGCCAAAAATATATTAATATTTTACCTACTAATTGAGTATGTTATGACAGAGTTAAGGTTGCATGACATAACAAGTCAAGGTCAACGTAAAGTTTAATTAGAACATTCATCTTTTTAAGAAGTATTTTTTTTAAGATAAGATAAGTAATTCAAAATGAATTGTATTTTTAGTATGACCAGTGAAGCCTGCCAAATTGTCCTGGTTTCATATTTTACTTAATTTGCTTGTGTTATCAAGACAACTTAGTAATTATAAATTGTGAATGTCGTGTATTAAATTTATCCATGTTTCTCCAAGGTTTTATAATCTCATGACAAATATTCATTATACTTACAACAAGCATAGGTTTCTATTTGATCTGACAAAACCACATAATTTATTATACTTATTCAGTCATTTTAATATTGTCTTCTTTGTCCCTCTAGCTGCCATTTATGTATTTTTGTATATTAAGTAAGGCAATTTAACAAAGTCATAGGCTTGTCTCGGTGACAAGGTAAACATCACCAAGATAAACACCACCTCTGCTGATTCAATATAGGTTGTAACACAGCCTGACCATGTCCATATTGCATGTGCTGTTAAGAAATATAATTAACAACTGACAGCTATGACACTTGTTAATTATCCTTTAAGCATGGTGATACAATGTCCTCAGGGTATCTTCACATGTGGCTTTTTTGCTCTGTTGTCGCTTTTGCTGCTCCTTTTTTTTCTGGGTGTGGGGCTAAAAAGATGATGAAAATATGTAAAAAAAAAAAAAGGGTGGGGAGGGTTCATCAAGGTTCTGGTGGAGTTTCTGGCGATTTGATAGCAAGAATGCTGTCATTTTTGCTGTAAAAAATAATGGAAGCCCGGACAGAATCCCCAGTGGAAAGGTGAAACGCAGAGCTTTAGACTTATCTTATTGTTTGATAACAACTATGGATATCTAAACATATCATAACCCTGCCATTTGTCCATCGTTACTCTGAACACTAAAAAAAATTAATAGATGCCATTTAATTGAAATGTACATAAGAACATATAAAAACAGTGACAGATGCTCATTTAATAATACAATAATCTATGGACATACTGTACTGCCACATGTTTAATGGGTTATAAATTATATTATTCAAATATAACAGAGTAGTCAAGGATTCAAAGATGTATTGGTTAAGCTTAGTGCACACTATGTTTTTACATACAGCCGTAGTAAATCTTTTGTTTGTAACCAAATTTTTCCATTGACTAGCATTGGTGAAAAAAACTTACATTTTTTATTCCATTTTTGTAGTGCAGCATACTATATTATTTTGTACAGCAAAAAAATAAAAAAAATAAAAAGATATATATATATATGTATACAATCACACCATTGTTTTAAGTAAATACCTTTGACATAGGATTTGCTAATAGTATGCAATGGACACCATTTTGGACATTTTACCATGCAAAATTTTTTTAAATAAAATAAAGTATAAATAAAATCATATGCATGAAACCTGTATGGTTGCACCATAGAGACTCCACGAATCCATGGTTAGGCACTCCATGTGCTACCCTTTGGTAACTTTATACAGCACTGTAGTGCAGGCCCTAAAAACAATGCTTCTAACAGTTAGGCTGGGCTCACACAACCTATTTTCAGATGTAAACGAGGCGTATTATGCCTCGTTTTACGTCTGAAAATAGGGCTACAATACGTCAGCAAACATCTGCCCATTCATTTGAATGGGTTTGCCGACGTACTGTGCAGACGACCTGTCATTTACGCGTCGGCGTAAAAATACAGCCTCGTCAAAAGAAGTGCAGGACACTTCTTTCAGACGTAATTTGAGCCGTTCTTCATTGAACTCAATGAAGCACAGCTCAAAATTTACGGCTGTCAGAGAAGCCTGGCAAAATGCGAGGAGGAGCAATTACGGCTGAAACGAGGCAGCTGTTTTCTCCTGAAAACAGTCTGTCATTTCAGCCGTAAAAGCCTGCTACCGTGTGCACATACCCTTAGCACCTAAGTCATACAGCATGTGATGGACAGACTGCTCAATAATATATTTTGGGAAAACAAACACGTTATATACGTTGAAACATGTATGTACAATGTAATTTACCCAACTGCATTAAAAGAGTGATTACTAAAGAGGGTCTCAGGAAGAGAATTGTGAGCAGGCAGAGAAAAGAACACCAATACGACCATAATACGGACGGATTTCAGCATCCTGTACTATGGCCGCAACATATAGCCCCCCCATGGTTTCTACTGAACCAAACTTAGATCAATAGAGGGTTTTGTGGTGATCTAAGCTCAGTTCAGACCATAAGAGGTCCTGTTATTGCGGCCTTAGAAGTCTGCATAAGAGTACTCCTTATAATCAGAATGGGAAGAGCCATCTCCTGGCATAATTTTTAGACCGTCAGAGGAATTTGGAGTGGAGTTTATATATAAAGAGACAGTAAGGACAGATAAATAGAGTTTCAATAAGAACAAAAAATGTGAATATAATTTGCGTGGATATAAATATCAAAAACAAAGAAAAGAGTATCGCAAAAGTGACAGACCAATCCAGACATGGCTGGATAGCAACTTACCTTACGTGTAAAAATGGTTAGTCAGTACTCAAGTCATGCCTGTCCCACTGTTAGGTGGTCACATTAATTAGACTTCTAGGAAAAACAAAAACGTCATCTTTCCCTAGAGTAAGTTAACAAAATTGAAAGTAAAAGGAAAAATACAAATTCAGTAATAATGGATTTGTGTTTGTCTAATAAGGGTTTTGATGTAAAATATTCTGCAATGCTCTGAGGACGTCTACATTGCTGAAGTAGTTCTTTACAAAAAGAAAGATAGATAGCTGGATAGATAGGCAGACACATTTACTGTAAAAATAGCTGATTTGCGTGTAAGACTGACATTGACTGTTGATTTTCATAAAAGGATTAATGGTCCTGTCTAATGATATTTTTCTTCACAATGTGATGGAATTCTTATCACATTCTTTGCAAGTAGAAAATACAAAGAACCCAGCGATATCAGTATATTCTTTGATTACTATCTTTTGGGCACTTTTTAACACTAGTTGTCTTATACCAGTCACTCTGTCCTTTGTTAGCTCAAGAGTTTAATAACATTTTAAATAACATTTCTGATACAATCTAGCAGAAAAGAAAGGTATCTGTTTTCTAACCATAATAAGATATTTTATGTAACCTTATGATTTTATATTTTATTAGGTAACTGATATTGCACATTGTCCTAGAGAATATTGATACATGTACTAAAGCTTTATCTTTTAAAAATTATAGCCTGATTATACTCTGATTTCCTATGCTATATTATGTTATATTATTTTAAATTAAAATTGAATCATCTGATATGACTGCAGCTTTTTGACAGTGTTTTTCAGACAGGGTCAGAGTGGCTCATCATAGTGCCAGAGGATCCTCTGTCAGGCTCTGACAAAATATTGGAATCCAAAGGTCCAGAAGAAGACAACCTGTCACGTAACAATAGCAGATGTGGATGTACTGGGTTGCCACAGATTTGACTCAGGCTAAACCAGGAAGCAGAGTGGTATTCCCACTTTAATCCCTATACAGGGATCTGGACTTCGCTGTGGGTAATTTCCCAGGTTGCTACTCAAGTAGTAGTCTCATTTAGCAACAACTGACTAGCGGTGTGAAAGTACTGTAACCATGATACAGGAACAAATCTGCAGGAAGAGTGCGTAATAAGACAGTCAAATGGTTACAGCTGGCGGGGTTCAGTCGAAGCAAGAGTCAGGCAGAGGTCAGAGCAGGCAGCAGATAAGATACATGGTCAGGAACAAGCCGGGTCTATAACAGTAAAATAGGACAAACTCACAATAGAAGTAAATACACTCTAAGTAACCAAATTGCTCAGGCAAAGAGCAATTTAGGTAGGACCCTCAAAAAGTCTGGGACCAAAGGGCATTGGTAAAGGAGTAAAACTTTTGGCTTACTGAACCTTTAATAAACAAAAGGTCAGCGCATCATGCGCATATCACAGCAACAGTAGAAGCGCAGTGACAGCCAGCAGGATGCTGGCCATGGTATAGAGCAGAGGAGTAGCAGGGCAGCGAGACGGAATCCAAAGATAGTAATGGTATAGCAACCACTAATAGGAGTGGGAGGGTGGCCAGCGCGGCGGCTGCCCATGACGCAACCCCATTTGAAGCTGACTTTGAACATACCCTTAGATAGAAAAACTGTTAAAACTGTTGAGCAAGAGCCCTGATGGTGGACTTTTGCTGCTCGATGTTAAGCTGTGCACGGCTGCCAAGACGTCAGCTATTTAAAGATGAAGCCACACCCCCCCGCACACCTCCAAACCCCACATCGTGAGGTCTCTGATAGACCCGACGAACGTGTGGGTGTGTATGTGATGATGACGCTTGTGCTCATTGCTATAGCAGCACAGACACTGCTCTGCTCAACACACTGAATCACAACAAACAGCAGCGATTTAACAGGCTATGATAAATATCTAACAGATGACTCATCCAGTGAGTGATCCGAGGTGGAAATATCTCCAGAGATATAGTGTCCTTCCTTTCTCACATCACGCCACAGACCAGCTCTACCCATGATGATTACGCAAAATGTCACAAATAAAGTGACAAATCCATCTATACAGTCCATCATTATTATGTATTATCTCTTTACATTAATAACGCAGAGAGTGATAGCTAATTAATCAGTAACAAACCCTTCAAAAGAAAACTACACCCCTCAATGAACACATCTAGTGGTGTAGAAAGCAGGGCATTGCTAGGGTCTAAAACAATCAGGGGCACAAGCCCCAAGACATAGGTTTTGTACCCACCCAAACAAAACAAATATATTTATTACACATAGAATAGCTATTAAACAACTATTAGAACACATGATAAGCTTAGATACACCACATCATTAGTAGATTTTCCCTGGATATTATTTATAATGAAAATCAGTGAGTGGGGTCTGGAACTTGTATCCATAGATAAATCAGCTCTGCCACCAAATGATTTGCTCTAGCTTAAATACTAATTTACATACAATAGTATATCTCTGAATAATAATAGTATATCTCTGAATAATACATCATACAAATAACACCACTACACAAGGGCCAAATAGTACCTCCACACTATTATCACATATTTATTCAATAATACCACCATACTATTACTGAATAACTTCACTACATCATGAAAAAAAAATATCACTACATAGAGACTGAATAATACAATCACACAATTACTAAGTAATTCCAGTTGAAAAGGATCAAATAATACCTCCACACCATAACCCCGCATAACTACCACAAGACCAATATAACCAAAAATATCACCATACAGTGCATATATAGTGTTAGATACCAGTTCTACACTGGTGCTCTATAGAGAATGATTAAGCTGCAGACCATATAAGTGAATACAGTACAGTTACATCCAGTGACTCACAGGTGACGTCTTCAATAATTGGAGTCATTCACTATCACTTTTCTTCTCCATATTTTCTTCTCCACAAGGCCATGACAACTTCTTCTGGCCACGACTTATTTCTGCAGAAATTGACATACAGATAGCTTTGGATTTTTACTTTTCCAGCTTATCTCCAACCACTGATGACGCTGGTGGTAAATATTTTAACCCCCCAGGTGTTTTGAAGATTTTTTTCTCCAATAATAAAGAACTTGATCAGGTAAAAAAGGCAATTTTTGTTTTTGTTACGTGAAACTTTTTTTCTCAATTTTTTTTAAACATTTATTTCACTTTTTATTCAGTCTAACTAGGGAACTCAAAGGCCTGATCTTCTGATCGCAGGTATAATACATTGCAGTACTTATGTATTTCAAGCACAGTAGAAGGAAGTCGGCACCACTCTCAATCTTCACAGCATGGAACAGACAGATAGATGCAAGTGGAGTCAGGGTTTCCTCATTTAAAGGAACAGTGTCATCACAAATTATTTTTTTATATGTTAAAGATGTTAGTGCTTTATTAAAAACGTTTATATTCATTTGTGTGTTTGTGTTTTACTTTTTCTTATTTTTACACTTTTTCTTCCCTATGGGGGCTGCCATTTTTTGTTCCATTTCTGTGTGTGTCGATTAACGACACATACAGACATGGAATACGGCAGCCACAGTCCCATAGGGACTGCAAACGGCTCCCGTCCCATTGACTGCAGTGTACGGCGTCTGTGTGGGAACTGCGCATGCGCCGCTCCCACACAGTCCTATTCGAAATTGGCGCCGTCCGGCGCCATTTTCCTGTGGACCGGAAGTCGCGGCCGGACAGTAATATTACTACTTCCGGTCGCGGCTTCCGGATTTGTGCACTTGCACCAGCGGCAGCAAACGGAGCGGACGGGCCGGAGGGAGCCGCGGCGGCAGGAGCAGGTAAGAGATTTCAATGTATGTTCGTGTTTGTGTGTGTTTACTACTGTATGTAAACCTACTACACTGTGGGTTAGCTCAAAAAATGGCGACACACAGTGTAGGAGGTTACATCGTTCAAACCCCTCGTTTATCCCGGCACTAGCCAGGATAAAGGAGGGGGGGATGCTGAGAGCTCACTAGAGCGAGGGCTTTTAACCCAATGTTGCAATGCTGCAATTTTGGGAACAGCTCCATCTAGTGACCAAAAATGGGTAGTATTATAAATTAGAAATAATTTATAATATTTCCTGGACTCGTGCAAAAAAATAAAAAAAATTTGAACAATGTTTAATCACCCACACACTAAATGTTTAATTTTTTTTAAAAAAACATGTTTTTCTGGCAACACATTCCCTTTAAGCAAACTTCGGGCGGTGCTCAGCATAAAAACAGACAGTCTTGTAGTATAATATAGATAAAAGAAATGAAAATGCGGCACTCACCCGTTTGCAAATCTTTTTAACTTTATTGTGTCATCTTGGCGAGGGTAAAAGCATTACAGGGAGGACAGCTAGTTGTAGGTTACAGCCTGTTTCGCGCTGGAGATTGCGCTTCTTCTGACCTAGTACGTCACTGCTGGAGGCGTTCTTTTAAACTGCCAACAGCTGTAGCTTCCATAGTAACGCATGTAGCAACAGTGAACAGCTTCTGGAACACACCCTTTTATGTTAATTTCTTTTCACAAAGCAAGCATCGCTTTTACCTTTCAAGGAAAAGGGCTCCATTCACACCTTATTCTGACCTGAAGGCCGCAAAGAAGCAAAACTTCCATCACAGACACATCAGACAACGATAGGTGAGTACGATTTTAAGAAAATATATACATATATATGTAGATTAATTAGAATGGAAACTTTTGATGAATTATCGGGGGATGGAGCAAAGAACTGTATTCAATTAAATACACTATAAATAAATAGTTTTATCCTTACATAGCCATTTTTGTTTGTACACCATAATGGATATGATATAGGAAGCCGTTCATTGTTCCTTTACAGAAAGCATAGTTACACTGTTGTACACATAAGTGAGGATAAAAAGCAACACATACATCATATGTGTGGCAAATTAAAAACAAAAACTATAAGCACAAATATAAAGATTGTTATAGAAAGACTGCCATGTCATTTTTATCATTTAGGCCGGCAGGTCCCATTGCATTGGTACGGATAATCCATCCTGATTCTTTACTCAATAATATCCTGTGTCTATCCCCCCCATTTTCAGGAATTGGGACATGTTCAATACCTGCGAACCTCAATAGATTAGAGTCTCCACCATGGACTTTATTCATATGGTGGATTAATCTGTGAGCTCCCTCATTTGTTGTTATAGATTTACAGTGTTCTCTGAATCTAACATATAGGCATCTGATGGTTTTGCCTATATAAAATCGTCCACAAGGACAAAAAATGATATAGACTACGAATGTAGTTTTGCAACTAATAAATTGTTCTATTTTTTGTGTAATACCCACAAAATTCAATATTTTTGCCTGGAGGTTAAACCTACAGAAGGCGCAATTTCCACATCGATGGTTCCCTTTCGGGATTTGTTTGTCAAGCCAATTATGTTTAATTTCAGAAAATCTACTATGTACTAGATTGTCTTTTAGTGTGGTACTTCGTCTGAACGAGATCAAAGGTTTTTTTTATGGCTATATTTCTCAGACTTGAATCTTCTTCGATTAAATGCCAATATTTATAAATCGCATTTTTGATGATTTGTGCTTGACCAGTATATTTGAAAGTAAAGATGAATCTTTTTCCCTCCTTTTCATTCCTATTTTTATATTTCTTTGGTTTTAACAAATTGTTCTGATTTTTCATGAATGCAGTATTCATGGCTTTATTTAATATATCAGGCGGGAAACCTCTTTCTAATAACCGTTTTTTTAGGGCGTTTGCCTGTTTAAGAAAAGATTCATCTGTGTCATTTATGCGTCTTAGCCTTATAAATTGACCGTATGGAATTGCTTTCCTGACGTGTAGGGGGTGGAAACTATCGTAACGTAGTAAAGAATTTGTAGCAGTTGGTTTCCTAAAACCTTCCGTATGTAATATATTCCCCTTGATTGTTAATTTTACGTCAAGAAAGTCTAACTCCACAGGGTCAATTTTACTTGGAAACTTCATGTTCATTTTATTAGAATCATTCAAGTATGTGACAAAAAGTTCGAATTCTGATTTTGTACCGGACCAAACCATAAAAATATCGTCAACAAATCTGACAAATAATTTAATCTTAGTTAGGAATGGATTCAAATGTGTAATGATATATCTATCCTCAAAAACCCCTAAAAAAATATTAGCCAACGTACAAGCTACTGGGGTTTCCATGGCTGTTCCGTTATTTTGTATATACCATTTATCATTAAATTTAAAGGCATTATGTGTGAGGATAAAATCTAAACCTTCACTGACAAAAGAGATGAAATTTTCACTCTTCTTAGCCAAGGAGAGAACTCTTTTCACTGTATCTACACCTATGTCGTGAGGGATTCTGGTGTAGAGACTTTCAACGTCTATAGACGTGAGGTAGAAATCTTTTTCCCATGAAAAATTCCTAACAACATTCAAAAACTCATTAGTATCTTTAATGTATGATGGAATACTTTTTAGTAAGGGCCTCAGCAGCCAGTCAATATATTTAGAGAGGGGCTCGGTTAAAGAGCCTACCCCCGAAACTATTGGACGGCCGGGAGGGTATTTTTTATCCTTATGTATTTTAGGAAGAAAATACCATGATGGTTTTGAAGGAAAATCAAGGTACAATTTTTCTGCCATTTTTTGTGATAAGCAGCCGTTTTCCACGTTTTTTCTCAAAAAGGTCTGTAATTTTTGTTGAAACTTATGAGTAGGATCTCTATCTAAAACTGAATATGTACCCATATCGGACAATTGTCTCAAAGCTTCAGAGAGGTAATATTCTCTTGACATCAAAACATGTTGCTACATGCGTTACTATGGAAGCTACAGCTGTTGGCAGTTTAAAAGAACGCCTCCAGCAGTGATGTACTAGGTCAGAAGAAGCACAATCTCAAGCGCGAAACAGGCTGTAACCTACAACTAGCTGTCCTCCCTGTAATGCTTTTACCCTCGCCAAGGTGACACAATAAAGTTAAAAAGATTTGCAAACGGGTGAGTGCCGCACTAATGTATTTCAGTATATTATAACTGTCAGTTTCACACTGACAGGCAGCCTATTAGGCCCTGCCTCTTGCAGGGAATAACAGGTTTCCGTACATGTTAGACCTGGAGACCATTGTTACGCCTCCAGTTCCCAAAGCAATTGCAGAAGGCTGATCACGGGGGGACCTCCCTCTTTCAACCACTTAGATGACACGGTCGGTATTGACCACGGTTTCTAAGGGTATGTTCACACGATGAGTGGCATTTACGTGTGAAAAGACAGACTGTTAACAGCTGCCTCGTTTCACACGTAAATGCTCCTCCTCGCATTTTGCGAGCCGTCTGAGACGCTCGTAAATCTTGAGCTGTGCTTCATTGAGCTCAATGAAGAACAGCTCAAATTACGTGGCAAAGAAGTGCCCTGCAATTCTTTGCCGAGGCAGTCCATTTACGCGTCGTCGTTTGACAGCTGTCAAACGACGACGCGTAAATTACAGGTCGTCTGCACAATACGTCGGCAAACTCATTCAAATGAATGGGCAGATGTTTGCCGACGTATTGTAGCCCTATTTTCAGGCGTAAAATGAGGCATAATATGCCTCGTTTACGCCTGAAAATAGGTCGTGTGAACCCAGCCTAAGGGTTTAGCATCAGGGATCGGAGCTAACTGTTGCAGCAGGAGCCCGGCTGTATATTACAGCCGACTACCGCTGCTGATGGCTCAAGTCCTGAGCCTGTGACACCCGCTTGCCATAACTTTACGCTAAATAGCAAGAACCGCTTCCCTTCTGTGACACACCTATACGTACAGGGGTGTGGAACGGATTAAATATAAATTTAAATATAAAGAGAAACCAGTAGAAACAAAAAATAAACAATTCCCACCTCCCTCTTATTCAATGCACATTACAACAGCATCGTTCTGATTATCCTCATGCCACTTCTAAATTTTCAGAAGAGAATAATCTAGCTTCTGTGCACCTACTTGATTGTAGAAATCACTGTCTACAGGCAGTAGCTCTGCTAACTAAAAATCCCATGATGCCTTGCCCAGGTATTACATTCTGGAGATGTGGCCAGATTACATCTAGCAGTAGCTATAGTCATATGGATCATTCCAAAATGTGAACAGGATGCTGAAGTGCAACAGATGCAGGTCCAAGGCATAGAAGAAGGCAGAGGAGAAGCTGAATATTGTCCCCTTTGCACGCTGGTTGTGAGATACATGCTACTGCAAACTCTAGCTTATTTCACGAGGGGCAGAAATGATTAGCGAGCAATAGGCTTACGTCGTCGGCAGGAAATAAAAAGCAGGCTGAGGGAGCATTCTGTCTGATATTTTATTATTCATTTATAAGCAGCATCAGACATCAGTGGCTGTGGCAGTGGCATCAGACATCATGATTACAGGTGAGAATTCAGAAAATACACTGATCTGGTAAAAAAAAAAAATCATTCTGTGGATTCCAAATTACAAGAATTGTACTTTTTTTTTAAATAAATTAAATAATAAAAAAATAATACATTTCTTATTTTGTGGACTATTCTCATTGACTCTCCTTTTGTTTTATTTATTTTTCGCAATTTTTTTTATATTTTAGAGATAAAATCATAGTTGCAGAGTCATAACTATCATAAATACTTGTTTCAATTGTTTTCAAGAAGAAATGGAAATGTGTTTCTGAATTAGCAGAAGAATCAAACCATGCCAAGTTTAGAAAGGGTAACTATTAGGATCTTGGCTAATGATGAATTTCCTCATGGCATGACATTTAAATGGCATGTTTGCTTTGAATAATTAGTTGTGTAAGTTGTTAAAAATTTTAAGATTCCAAATATTTTCCATAATTTTATTGCTTTTCATTGCATTTAATTATAAAGAGGGCTAACATGCATTCCAGCCAATGAAGCTCAAGGAATCAGGACTGTTTAAGACAACATAGTGAGTTTAACGTCTAGTTATGTCTTGTATAAATGGGGTGATATAGCTTAAAGAGGCTCTGTCACCAGATTATAAGTGCCCTATCTCCTACATAATTTGATCGGCGCTGGAATGTAGATAACAGCAGTGGTTTTTATTTTGAAAAACAATCATTTTTGAGCAAGTTATGAGCAATTTTAGATTTAGTTTCTTAATGCCCAACTGGGCGTGTTTTTACTTTTGACCAAGTGGGTGTTGTAAAGAAGTGTATGAGGCTGACCAATCAGTGACCAATCAGTGACATACACTTCTCATTGTTCCAGCCCAGCATGATCCACAGCACAGTGAGATTGTGCAGTGAAAGAAGCTGGGCTGGAACAATGAGAAGTGTATGTCGCTGATTGGTCACTGATTGGTCGGCCTCATACACTTCTTTACAACACCCACTTGTTCAAAAGTAAAAACACGCCCAGTTGTGCATTAAGAAACTAAATTTAAAATTGCTCATAACTTGCTCAAAAATGATTGTTTTTCAAAATAAAAACCACTGCTGTTATCTACATTCCAGCGCCGATCACATTATGTAGGAGATAGGGCACTTATAATCTGGTGACAGAGCCTCTTTAAAGGTAATGAAGCTGAGAAGAATGATCTACGTTTTACTAAATTGAGGTTGGCACATGGCCAGACTATATTCTGTGATCCCCACATCAGATCAAAGTACCCTTGTCAGATACATTTTGCAACATAAGCATAAATCAATATGAAAGTTGGACATTTTGGGTTAGGGAAAATGTGATGTATTTTTCAAGATACTTCTCAACAGTTAGAATTAGAATGCTTACACATGGCGTGATTATGGCATTTTAATTATTTTTCTTTAAAATGATTATATGTATCATCCTACTCATCCAGATTTTACATACAAGTACTTACACAGGTTTAAAAAAAAGACACGTCCATCAATTTCAACCTTTCTCAAACTTAGCAGGTAAAATAAAATAAAGCCCCTTGCGCTGTTGCAGTCCTATTTTCTTTTTAGGGAAACAATAACTTGCTTACACAACAAAGCCTCTGTCAAATAATTTACCTGGATTACTTCTCTTGTCTTCCAAAGATTAACCAATCTTACTTTGAAGAACCCATTCTTATACTGATGATGGAGTTTGTTTTGCTTAACCCCTTCCCATCGTAAACAACTTTCAGATTTTCATTTTCGTTTTTTCCTCCCCTCCTTCCAAAAGTCATAACATTTTTATTTTTCCGTTCATATAGTCCTATGAGGGCTTGATTTTTGTGGGACGAGTTGTAGTTTTTCTTAGCACCATTTATTGTACCATATAATGTACTAGGAAATGGGAAAACATTATTTGTGGGGTAGAAAATGAAAAAAAAAACAGCAATTCCCCCATTGTTTTTTGTGCTTCGTTTTTACAGAATTCTCTGTGCAATTAAAAAAACATGTTAACTTTATTCTGTGGGTCAATACAATTATGGCAATACCAAATATATATAGTTTATTCTATATTTTACTACTTTTACAAGGAAACAACTAAGTGTAAAAAACAGCTTCAGCCATGATTAAGGACGCTCGAAGCGTCTGAAACGCGTAGGCTTCCTACTCATCATTGTCAACCATTTTTCCCTACACCATCAGGATGGCACGCTGTGCTCTTCACCCCTGTTTTTACTAGCCAAAATTTTGGCTCATTAAACTTGGAAAAACCTCTTCCATTTTACTGAATCGTCTGTGCTGGATCCAAACTCCTTTTTCTCTGTAAAAAACACAATTTATTTTGTGTCGCCAAATTCTGAGAGCCATAACGTTTTTATTTTTCTGTCGATTAAGTGGTATGAGGTTTTATTTTTCGCGGGATAAGCTGTTGTTTTTAATGATACCATTTTGGGGTACATGCAAAGTTTTGATCACTTTTTTTCCATTTTTTGTGGGAGATGAGGTGACCAAAAAATAGCGATTCTGGCGTCTACATTTTTTTTTTATGGTGTACACCGTGCGGGTTAAATAAGGATATATTGTAATAATTTAGACTTTCACGGATGCAGCGATACCAATTATGTTTATTCATTTATTTATTTTTTTACAATGCTCTAGGGGGTAAATGGGGAAAGTTTTTTTTTGAACTTCTAATATTAATTTATTTTTTTACATAAAAAACCCTTTATTTTAAAAATTGTAACTTTTTTTTATTAGTCCCCCTAAGGGACTTCAACCAGCGAAGTGCCGGGGTCCCACTGCTCTTGTAGGGGCCCACTCGGCCGCCGGGTGCTTTACGCCACCCACCTGCTTAGATTAACTATAGCCATCCGTGGTGCGTGACGGCAGATTGCAGAGAGGAGCAGATAAAAATTATAAAAAAAAACTCACCTAATGAGCTGAACGGTCCCGTCACTGCCTTCTTACTGGTACTTGGCGTCGCTCGCATTCACAATAACAATGCATTGCGGCATAGATGACGTATTCATGTCACGCTGACGTGATAAGGTAATCTGCGGCCACTGCTTTTTTATTGTGGATGCGAGCGGCGCCAAGTACCAGTAAGAAGGCAGTGACGGGACCGTTCAGCTCGTCGAGGGAACGTGTTAGGTGGGGTTTTTTTAAATTATTTTTATTGGAGCAAAGGCACCAAACGTGGGGATTAGGGGGATTAGATTTTATATGGGAGCACAGACAATGGACTAACTTCTATATGGGGGCATGTATGTATGTATGTATGTCTACGTATTATGCTGTCTGATGGGCCCTGTATCTAAGCCTTCCACATGTTAGGCTTAGATACAGGGCCACAGCAGACAGTAATCTTATAAAGTATAAAATTACTGTCTGCTGGTGCCCTGTATCTCAGCCTATCCTGTGGTAGGCTTAGATACATGGTCTAACAGACAGTATCACACATGGGCCCTGTATCTAAGCCTACCACATGTGTTAGGAATTTTACAGGTTCGTTTGTTGGACTACGTCGGATTTGAGGGCTATTTCCATAAGGGTTGTGTGGGGGGGTTTTATTTCAATAAAATATTTTTTCTATGTCTTTGTATTTTCTTTTAAACTTTATTACTACCGCCTTAGTAATGGCCGCTGGCTGATTGACAGCATCCATTACTAATTTGGGGCTTAATGTTAGCCAGTAAAAAGGCTAACACTAACCCCCATTATTACTCCGGTACCCACCACCGTCGGGAAGAAGCAGGTACGATCCAGTACCCTACCATCTGTAGCGATGGTCGGTCATTGGGGCGGTTGCAGGCTGGTATTATTAGGCTGGGGAAGCCCAAAAACAGTGGTCCTTCCCACCCTGGTAATGCTAGCCTGCTGTTGTGTTGTATCTGGCTGGTTATGACAAATGGGGGGGACCCCATGTCTTTTTTTTTTTCTATTATTTTTTCATTTTTTAAAAATAATTGGAAAAAAGGATGTGGCCCCCCCCCCCCCCCAATTTTTCATAACCAGCCAGATACAACACTGCAGCAGCAGGCTAGCTTTACTAGGGTGGGAAGGGCCCACTCTTCTTGGCTCTTCCCAGTCTAATAACACCAGCCTGCGGCCGCCCCAGTTCCTGATCATCGCTACAGCTTGTCGGGTACTGGATAGTACTCGGCTCTTCCTGGCAACCCTGGGGGTGATTAGTAATAATTGGGGTTAGTGTTAGCCACTGCACCGGCTAACGCTAAGCCCGCCTTAGTAATGGGACTGTCAATCAGCCAGCAGCCAATACTAAGGCGGTAGTAATAAAGTTTAAAAAAATACAAGGACATGGAAGAAATATTTTATTTAAATAAAAACCCCCACACTACCGTCGTTAACCATTTTATGGAGAATAAAAAAACGCCGTAATTGAAGTAGTCCTCGAATCCGAAGTAGTCCAACATCTGAACCTGTAAAAAAACACAAACACAAAAAAATTTGTAACACATAAAAAAAGCAAAACAATTCTTATTCTTACTTTTCCTTGGTCAAGCGCACGATCCGCAATGTCAGCAAGCTGAGCCCTATATCTAAGCCTATCATGTGTGATACTATCTGCTGAGCCACTGTATCTAAGCCTATCATGTGTGATACTGTCTGCTGAGGCCATGCATCTAAGCCTATCATGTGTGATACTGTCTGCTGGGGCCATGTATCTAAGCCTAGCATGTGTGATACTATCTGCTGGGGCCATGTATCTAAGCCTATCATGTATGTATGTATGTATGTATGTATGGACAATGCCTCGAATTCTATCCAGTGGTGTAGCTATAGGAGCCTTAGGGCAGATACAGACGGACGTTGCATTTTTGCGCGCGCAAACAACGCGGCGTTTTGCGCGCGCAAAAACCATTTGACAGCTGCGTGTGTCATCCGCGTCTGATGCGCGGCTGCGTGATTTTCGCGCAGCCGCCATCATAGAGATGAGGCTAGTCGACGGCCGTCACTGTCCAAGGTGCTGAAAGAGCTAACTCTTTCAGCACCCTCGACAGTGAATGCCGAACACAATATCGAAAAACCTGTTGAAAAAAAAGAAAAAGTTCGTACTTACCGAGAACTTCCCGGCCGTTGCCTTGGTGACGCGTCCTTGGTGACGCGTCCTTGGTGACGCACCTCTCTTGACATCGGGCCCCACCTCCCTGGATTACGCGCCAGTCCATGTGACCGCTGCAGCCTGTGCTTGGCCTGTGATTGGCTGGAGCTGTCACTTGGACTGAATTGTCATCCCGGGAGGTCAGACTGGAGGAAGAAGCCGGGAGTTATGGGTAAGTCAGAACTTCGTTTTTTTTTACAGGTTCATGTTTTTGGGGATCGGTAGTCACTGTCCATGGTGCTGAAACAGTTTAACTCTTTCAGCACCATGGACAGTGACTATCTCCTGACGTCGCGTACCGATAATTTTTTTGCCGGGTTCGGCCAAAACGAGTTCGGCCGAACCCGGTGAAGTTCGGTTCGCTTGTCCGGCTTCGCTCATCGCAAAGACACTCCGTTTGGATGCTCGGAAACAGAAAAGCACGTGGTGCTTTTCTGTTTACATTCATCCTTTTGACAGCTGGTGCGCTGTTTCAGTCGGTTCGCACGGAAGTGCTTCCGTGCAACCTGCGTGGTTTTCACGCACCCATTGACTTCAATGGGTGCGTGATGCGCGAAATACGCAGAGTTATTGAACCTGTCGCGCTTTTTGCACAGCAGACAAACGCTGCGCAAAAAGCACGGACTGTCTGTACTGCCCCATAGACTTGTATTGGTCCATGCGTGCCGCGTGAAAACCACACGGCCCGCACGGACCGAATACACGCTCGTGTGAATCCCCCCTAAGCCTTATAGATATGCTATCTCCGATATGTATGTAAAAGTTTATTTCTTTTTCGGGGGGTAAATATATGTCTCAGGGCTTGTGCCCCTGATCTTTTAAGACCCTAGCAGCGCCCCTGGGCCTAACTAATATATGGGGGCACAAAGGAGATCTAAAAAATATATAGGGACACAAAGTGCGCCTTACTAATATATAGACACACAACTAATATATGGGGGCATGAAAGAGAACTACTATTCTTTAGGGGCAAAAATGGGACATTACTACTGAGTGAGAGCACATAGGGAGGTATTACTGTGTAGGGAGTAGAAAGGTGGCACTAAAACTGAACCATAACTATTTTCTTAAAGGTCACCTTTTCTGTAAGGGACAGTATAGGTGGTATTGGTAGAGGCAGTTTATCAACATCACGTTTACCTCTAATTCCTCCAGGTGCTGAAATACTCAATCCTACAGATACCAGGTCTTTACGGAAATCACAACCTCCATGTAACAGGTACATCAAGATTCACACATCGCAGAAACTGCACTATCTGGATTCATTGGCCCATGACTTACAAGTGAATGGTAAGTGATCCATGGTTACATCCTTCTGCCATTAGGTTTCTGCCTTTATACTGCCGCCGCTCGAGTTACACAACAAAGGGGCCCACTAAGGTACCTTCGCCCAAGGACCCACATAAACCTGGAGCCAGCCCTGATTGCTTGCACTATATACTGC
The DNA here is from genome assembly GCF_050947455.1 of Rhinoderma darwinii. Taxonomy (NCBI): domain Eukaryota; kingdom Metazoa; phylum Chordata; class Amphibia; order Anura; family Rhinodermatidae; genus Rhinoderma; species Rhinoderma darwinii. Next base: position 156,778,678 of record NC_134688.1, on the reverse strand, counting down.
TGTAAAGGATTTACCAGACACAGCTTCGGTGTCGACGCCCCTGGTTAATCATTCTGCGTCTCCTCCTAGGTCTGATAGAGTGACTCGATCTTCTACCACTCAGGCTGGTAGGCTGAGAAGTGGGAGAACCTATCGCAGCCTGGCCAGACGGAGCTAGCTTCCGCCCTCGGTCTATTTATACCTTCATTTCCTGCTCCTCCTTTGCCTGTGCTTCTGTCTTGTTTCCTGGCTCTGCTGTTCTGCTAGTACTATTGACCTCTGCTTTAGATTGACCCTGGCTTTACTGACTACGCTCCTGCTCTGCGTTTGGTACCTCATACACTCCTGGTTTGATTTCGCTCGTTCACTACTTTTGTTGCTCACGGTGTTGCCATGGGCAACTGCCCCATTTCCCTTAGCTTCTGTGTATCCATGTCTGTTTGTCTGTTGTGCACATATTGAGCTTACGGACCGTCGCCCAGTTGTACGCCGTCGCCTAGGATGGGTCGTGCAAGTAGGCAGGGACTGAGTGGCGGGTAGATTAGGGCTCACCTGTCTGTCTCCCTACCCCGGCCATTACAACGGCAATACTAATGTATTGCAGTATATCGTCTTTCTGACAGGCTTCTATTAAGCCTCTGGCAGGGCTTAATAGGAGAACAAAGATGGCAGACCTGGGGGCCTTAATTAGGCCCCCAGGCTGCCATAGCAGCCATTGCCACCCCTCGATTGCATTGTGGGGGGGGCGCGATGACCTGCTAGAGGGGGTCGCCCCCTCTTTCTCACTATTTAAATGCCGCGGTCGCTATTGACCGCTGCATTTAATGGGTTAAACGAGCGGGATCGCTCTCGAGCCCGATCCCGCTCTTTACTGTGAAGTGACGGCTTTAACATACAGCCGACACCCGCATCGTATGGAGCGGGTTCACTCTGTAAGCCCGTTTCATACCTCCCCTACCCGGCTATGACGTATGGATACGTCAAATGTTGGGAAGGATTTAAAGAAAGTATCATCAGAAAATGACATATTATTTAAATCAGGATTTTGTTTTTGGTAGTGTCTAGATAAACCAGGATAGCAACACTATACAATATATACACAAATTATGCTCTGTATGCATCTTCCCTAAAACGTCCTGGTCTCTGGGGGAATGGGGTGTACTGCATGACTTCACGAAGTCTGTAGTAATCCCTTACATTTCTCTGTCAATTGATTTTCATTCATTTTAGCTGCCAAAAAGCACACACGCCCTGCTGTGCCTCCAATATGGCGGCCCCAGGAGCTTTTAAAAATACAAAAAAATAGACGCAACATATAAAAAACAGATAAAACACATTATTTCTCCTCTACAGACATAGTCCAAGGGGTGGAGACCCAAACGATCATATATTTATCACCTATCCTTTGGATAGGTGATTACTGTTTTTCGTGATGTAACCTGTTTCAGTAACTTACCAATATACACTTTTGAAGAATTATGCCTGATCCCACAATGGTAGAGACATTGGATGATTTAGCCATATGACTTTCATGTGACATTTTGAAGGGAGAGGGGGTTTTACCAAGGGAGACAGTGCATAATTTCAAATTAGTATATTTGGGTAAACTGCTTAATCCTTTCCCAATACACAGAGCGATTAGACCGCACTGCCAGCTGTCCTAGACAGCTGACACAACAGTCTTGCCGGTCAGCGGACCATCGCCGCTGCTTTCGGCAATTAACCCCTTAAATGCAGCGACCGATTGCGATTGCCGCATTTAATGGGTTTGAAGAATATCGGCAGCCCCCACTAAGTGATTGTGGGGGCTGCCGATGCTTGTTGTGGCAATCGGTGGCTAGACAATGGCCTCTAGGTTGCCATGTATGGAAGCCTAGGAGGAGCAGCCGGAGGCTGGTCCTCCGAGGCTTCCTGTCAGTGTGACTGTCACGTCACAATGACAGTTAGAATACATTACACTACGTAGGAAGTGTAACGTATTCTAGCAGCGATCAAAGCTGCAAGTCTAATAGTCCCCTAGTGGGACAAGTAAATAAAGTAAAAAAAAGGTTACAAAAATGTTTTTAAAAAAAGTGTAAAAATAAGTTATGAGTTACATAAACAAAAAATGCTTTTTTTCCCTATAATAAGACTTTTATTATAAGAAAAAAATTAACACGTTAAAAAAGTACACATATTTGGTATCAACCCGTTCGTAATGACCCCAACTATAAAACTATAATGTTATTTTTCCCGCATGATGAACACCCCAAAAAAATCAATAAAAAACTATGCCAGAATTGCTATTTTTTGGTCACCACCCCTCGCATGTACCCAAAAATAGTATCAATGAAAACTAAAATCCGTCCCACAAAAAACAAGCCCTTACACAGCTTTTTTGACTAAAAAATAAAAAAGTTACGGCTCTCAGAATATGGTGACACATAAAATATTTTCTTATATATAAATAAGTGATTTTATTGTGCAAACGCTGCAAAACATAAAAAAACCTATATACATATGGTATCGCCATAATCGTACTGACCCGCAGAATAAAGTAACAATGTCATTTATAGCGTACGGGGATCGCCCCTAAAAAATAAACTAAACAACTTTGTCAGAATTCCTAGTTTTTGGTCAGGATTGCAAAAAAATGTAAAAGAAAGTGATAAAAAAATCGCATGTACCCCAAAATGGTACCAATGAAAACTACAGATTGTCCCGCAAAAAATAAGCCCTCACACAGCTCCGGGGGTGAAAAAAAGAAAAAGTTCTGGCTTTCTGAATATGGCGATGCAAAATGTGCTGAGTGTTCCAAAAGCAGATAAGATTGGGCAGCATTTATTAGTGCGACACCGGACACATACAGTATCTATGAATTATTATTTATTTACCCCATTATTATACCCTCTTCTTATGCCCTGATGTACTCTGCCCAGCTAACATATACCCCCACATTATAAACTGAAATACCAGCAATACCCCAAACAGAACTGCTACTAAGAAAAATCTACGCTCCAAAAGCAGAATAGCGCTCCCTCCCTTCTGAGCCCTGCAGCATGCCCAAACAGCCGTTGTTACCCACATATACACTACCGTTCAAAAGTTTGGGGTCACCCAGACAATTTTGTGTTTTCCATGAAAACTCACACTTATATTTATCAAATGAGTTGCAAAATAACTAGAAAATATAGTCAAGACATTGACAAGGTTAGAAATAATGATTTTTATTTAAAATAATAATTTTCTCCTTCAAACTTTGCTTTCGTCAAAGAATGCTCCATTTGCAGCAATTACAGCATTGCAGACCTTTAGCATTTTAGCTGTTAATTTGCTGAGGTAATCGGGAGAAATTTCACCCCATGCTTCCAGAAGCCCCTCCCACAAGTTGGATTGGCTTGATGGGCACTTCTTGCGTACCATACGGTCAAGCTGCTCCCACAACAGCTCTATGGGGTTGAGATCTGGTGACTGCGCTGGCAACTCCATTACAGACAGAATACTAGCTGCCTGCTTCTTCCCTAAATAGTTCTTGCATAATTTGGAGGTGTGCTTTGGGTCATTGTCCTGTTGTAGGATGAAATTGGCTCCATTCAAGCGCTCTCTACAGGGTATGGCATGGCATAGCAAAATGGAGTGATAGCCTTCCTTATTCAAAATCCCTTTTACCTTGTACAAATCTCCCACTTTACCAGCACCAAAGCAACCCCAGACCATCACATTACCTCCACCATGCTTGACAGATGGCTTCAGGCACTCTTCCAGCATCTTTTCAGTTTTTCTGCGTCTCACAAATGTTCTTCTGTGTGATCCAAACACCTCAAACTTCGATTCGTCTGTCCATAACACTTTTTTCCAATCTTCCTCTGTCCAATGTCTGTGTGCTTTTGCCCATATTAATCTTTTCCTTTTATTAGCCAGTCTCAGATATGGCTTTTTCTTTGGCACTCTGCCCTGAAAGCCAGCATCTCGGAGTCGCCTCTTCACTGTAGATGTTGACACTGGCATTTTGCGGGTACTATTTAATGAAGCTGCCAGTTGTGGACCTGTGAGGCATCTATTTCTCAAACTAGAGACTCTAATGTACTTGTCTTGTTGCTCAGTTGTGCAGTGGGGCCTCCCACATCTCTTTCTAGTCTGGTTAGAGCCTGTTTGTGCTGTCCTTTGAAGGGAGTAGTACACACCGTTGTAGGAAATGTTCAGTTTCTTGGCAATTTCTCACATGGAATAGCCTTCATTTCTAAGAACAAGAATAGACTGTCGAGTTTCACATGAAAGATCTCTTTTTCTAGCCATTTTGAGAGTTTAATCGAACCCACAAATGTAATGCTCCAGATTCTCAACTAGCTCAAAGGAAGGTCAGTTTTATAGCTCCTCTAAACAGCAAAACTGTTTACAGCGGTGCTAACATAATTGCACAAGGGTTTTCAAGTGTTTTCTAATCATCCATTAGCCTTCTAACACAGTTAGCAAACACAATGTACCATTAGAACACTGGAGTGATGGTTGCTGGAAATGGGCCTCTATACACCTATGTAGATATTGCATTAAAAACCAGACGTTTGCAGCTAGAATAGTCATTTAGCACATTAACTATGTATAGAGTGTATTTCCGATTAATTTAATGTTATCTTCATTGGAAAAAACTGTGCTTTTCTTGCAAAAATAAGGACATTTCTAAGTGACCCTGAACTTTTGAACGGTAGTGTATGGCATCACCATACCCCGGAGAACCCTCTTAACGTTTTATGAGGTATTTGTCTTCAGTGGCACAAACTGGGCACAACATATTATGCACTAAAATGCCATATCAGTGGAAAATTGCAATTTTCACTTTGAACCATCCGCTGTGCATTAACCACTTTGAGCACTAAGACTTAATAGAACGTCATGGTGCGGAGGTTGATGTAAGGAGCGGGCTCACATGCTGAGCCCGCTCCATACACTGCGGGTGTCAGCTGTGTATTACAGCTGACACCCGATACTAATGGACAGGTACAGCGATCGCGCTGTTACAGAAGCCTGTAAGAATAATAATATACTGCAATACATTAGTATTGCAGCGTATTGTACCAGCGATCCAATGATAACTGGATCAAGTCCCCTAAGGGTATGTGCAAACGAGAACTGTCCTTTACGTCTGAAAAGACAGACTGTTTTCAGGAGAAAACAGCTGCGTCGTTTCAGACGAAAAAGCTCCTCCTCACATTATGCGAGGCGTCTTTGATACCCGTAATCTTGAGCTGCTCTTCATTGACTTCAATGAAGAACCGCTCAAATTACGTTGCAATGAAGTGTCCTGCACTTCTTTGCCGAGGCAGTCAATTTACGCGTCGTCGTTTGACAAATATCAAACGACGACGCGTAAAATAATGGTCGTTGGCACAGTACATCGGCAAACCCATTCAAATGAATCGGCAAATGTTTGCCGACGGTTGTAGCCCTATTTTCAGGCGTAAATCGAGGAATAGTACGCCTCGTTTACACTTGAAAATAGGTCATGTGAACCCAGCCTTAGGGTACTAATAAAATGTGTAGAAGAATTAAAGTGAGTATTGGTAGTGAGAATTTTTTTTTTTAAAAGTTAAAAAACAAAAACGTTTCCCATTTTTCTTCTAAAGTAATGTAAAAAAAAATAACAAAATTGGTATCGATACGTCTGTAAAAGTACGAACTATTACTATATACCATCATTTAATTCCCACGGTGAACACCGTAAAAAAATTTAATCATTTAAACCGCCAAAATCGCTGTATTTTTTGTCACCTTAGCCCTCAAAAAAAATTCATACAACTTTTTAATCAATTTTTATGTACCAAAAAATGGTACCAATACAAATTACAGCTCGTCTCGCAAAAAATAAGACCTCCCACCGCTCAATTAACCAAAAGAATAAAAAAGTTACGGCTCTCAGAATGTGGTGAAACAAAACAATTTTTATTTTAACTAATAGATTTTTCTTTGTAAAAGTAGTAAAATAGAAAAAAAACTGTATCAATTTGGTATCACCGTAATTGTATTGAGCCGCAGAATAAAGTAAAGTTTTTGTTTTTATCGCAGGGCGAAATCTATAAAAATGAAACCCCCAAAAAATGGAATCAGATTTTTTTCCACTTTCAGCCCGCAAATATTTTTTTTTCAGTTTCCCAATACATGTTATGGTACTTTAAATGGTGTTAATAGAAGCTACAGCTCCTACCAGAAGAAATAAGCCCTCACACTGCTCTATTGATGGAAAAATACAAACGTTATGGCTCTTGGAAGGCGGGGAGTGAAAAACGAAAATAAGAAAGCAAAAAATGGATCAGTCCTGAAAGAGTTAATTAATTTCTAATGAAAAAAAATAAACATATGACCACATGTGGGGTATTTCCATACTCGGGAGAAATTGCTTTATAAAAATCGTTGTTTTTTTTCTCCTTTACCCCTTGTGAAAATAGAAAATGCAACATTTTAGTGGAAAAAAATTTGATATTCATTTTCGTGGCCTAATTCTAATAAATTCTGCAAAAGACCCATGGGGTCTAAATGCTCACTATACCCCTAAAAAAATTCCTTGAGGGTTTTTCCAAAATGGGGCCACTTTTGGGGGGTTTCCACTGTTTTGGCAAACGCGTCATGGCACCGAAAACCAATCCGGCAAAATCCGTGCTCCAAAATTCAAATGGCGCTCCTTCCTTTCTGAGCTCTGCCATGGGTCCGATCAGCAATTTATTACCACATATGGGGTATTGCCGTAATTAGGAGAAATTGCTTTACAAATGTTGTGGTTCTTTTTTTTCTTTTATTCCTTGTAAAAATTAAAAATGTCTGTGTTTTTCAGAAAAAAAGTAGATTTCATTTTCACAGACTAATTCCAATATATTTAGCAAAAAACCTGTGTGGTCAAAATGCTAACTATACCCCTAGATAAATACCTTGAGAGGTATAGTTTCCAAAATGGGGTAACTTTTGGGGTGTTTCCACTGTTTTGGTTCCTCCAGGAACTTGTGTGTTGTTTATGTGATTCATATATGTGGGGTTAGTGACTGCCTCCGTTTTTGTTCTTGCACTCCTCCCATTCTGCCCTGGATGATTTTAATTAGTTTAATGCTGGTTTCTACCATCCCCAGATATATATGTAGGCTTAGTCCCAGTTCTGGGTGTATGTGCAGAGTAGGTCCCCACCTTACAGAGGTCGCCTTGTCGTGGCAGGTGGGCAAACACTTTTTGATCAAAATGTGCACTAAGAACCTCCCTATTTGTAAGTAGATTTAGCAGTAATGCATATTTACTTATCTTTAGTGGCTTAGGTGGCATTAGTGTTCGCAGTGTGCTGTCGCCATTTCTTTGTCTGCTATAACCCTAGATAAATTCCTTGAGAGGTGTAGTCTCCAAAATGGGGTAACTTTTGAGGTGTTTCCACTGTTTTGGTCCCTCCAGGGCGTTGCAAATGCGACATGGCACCGAAAACCATTCCAGCAAAATCAGAAATCCAAAATCCAAATGGCGCTCCTTCCCTTCTAAGCCCTGCTGTGGGTTCAAACCGAAGTTTATTACCACATATTGGGTATTACCGTAATTGGGAGACATTGCTTTACAAATGTTGGGGTGCATTTTCTTCGTTATTCCTTGTAAATATTAAACATTTCTATGTTTTTTCATAAAAAAGTAGATTTTCATTTTTACAGACTAATTCCAATATATTTAGTGAAAAACCTGTGTTGTCAAAATGCTAACTATACCGTTAGATAAATTCCTTGACAGGTGTAGTTTTCAAAATGGGGTAACTTTTGGGGTAAAGTGCCTAAAATATATTCTAAAAAACAGTGGGCCCAAAATCCACTAGGTGCTCCTTTGCTTCTGAGGCATGTGTATCAGTCCATTAACACACTAGGGCCACATGTGGGATATTTCTAAAAACTTTAGAATCTGGGCAATAAAATATTGAGTTGCATTTCTTGGGTAAAACCTTCTGTGGTACAAAAAATATATATATTAGAGATGAATTTCGGCAAGAAAAATAACATTTGTAAATTTCACCTCTACTTTACTTTAATTCCTGTGAAACGCCTAAAACGTTAAAACACTTTGGGAATGCTGATTTGAATACATTGAGGGGTGCAGTTTTCAAAATGGGGTGATTTATGGGGACTATCTAATATATAAGGCCCTCAAAGCCACTTCAGAACTGAACTGGTCCCTGTAAAAATAGCCTTTTGAAATTTTCTTTAAAAATTGAGAAATTGCTGCTAAAGTTTTAGGCTTTGTAACGTCCTAGAAAAATAAAAGGATGTTCAAAAAATGATGCAAACATAAAGTAGACATATGGGAAATGTTATCTGGTTAATATTTTGTGTGGTATTACTATCTGTTTTACAAACAGATACGTTTAAATTTAGAAAAATGCTAATTTTTGCAAATTTTCTCAACATTTTTGTGTTTTTCAGAAATAAATACTGAATTTATCGACCACATTTTTTCACTAACATAAAGTACAACTTGTCACAAGAAAACTGTCTCAGAATCGCTTGGATAGGTAAAAGCATTCCGAAGTTATTACCACATAAAGTGACACATGTCATATTTGAAAAAATCGGCTGTGTCCTGAAGGCCAAAGAGGCTGGGTCCTTAAGGGGTTAAAGGGGTATTTCCATCATAGAATGTTATAGGATATAGCTAGGATATGTCATAACCTTTTAATCAATGGAGATTCAACTGTATCTGTACAGGGAAAATTAGTCATCACTTTCTATGGTAAGAAATAAACCTTTTATTACTAGAAAACCTTTAAACTCATTTGTTCATTGTGAAATCTATGTTGTCTACTTGAGTAGAAATCTCAAAACAGATAAAAATAGATTTTTCTTATGTGTTTGCAGAGTAATATCACACTTAAAAGTAATATGTTTTTTTTTCGGAAATATCTATTTATGAAAAAAAAAAGAAAAAGCTCATTTTCTAAACGCAAATATGCGAAAAATGCTGCAAAACTATTTATATACATGTATCATTTACAGAAAATGGATACAAATAAGTTTGGAGAGAAACGAAAAAAAAAATAATGGCTGAATTGGAATAAAGGTGTTTGCATTCATCACATAGCAGCAGATAATTGCATAATTTCATTTTGTAGTTATCTTTATCAAATTACTGTGAAAAATGCTGAAATGTATTTTTAAAATACAACTCTATATAGATGTATTAGCTGTCATGGTAAGATCCTATATAATGACATAAACAGAGGCATAATTGTAATACTCGATATGCGAATAACTAATGATTTGCTATTATGCTATACACCCCCAAGTGCTGTAGAGGTACCTTGTCAGCTGGATACATTGTATCTTCATTAGTGCTAAGTGCTCATTTTAATTCTGGAGGAAGTAAATGTTATCATTTGACAAACGCCATTGAGAATCTGTATGTCAGGAGTAATTGTGAGAATGCGTTGAAACAGTTTTCTATGTAGAAGAAATGGACATCGGGAGAGCTGAATTCTTTGCTTTTACCGAGAGAGTGGTTTCTTTTCCAAGAAAAGAAAGTGCTAACAGCAATCCTTACACATGAAATATCTGTTTTTTAAACTAATGATACAGGAATCTTCCTTATTGATTGGAAAACATATCCACTGAAAGTTTCCTAAGAATAAAAACAATTATCTGAGGATATATGGAGCTCAGTTGTGACCCACAATATATCCGTTTTGATCCACAGCAATAATATAAAGCATTAGCCACAATACCTGCTTGCATTTACAGAAAATCTTGCAACTTTCATTTAATAAGAAGGGTGTTTAACAGATGCAATCTTTCTGTCACTGTGTCTTCCTTTCTTTCTTTCTCTCGCTCTATATATAATAATTAAGGTTCATATAGGGTCGTATGGCCTTGGCTATGTCTAGCTTTTAGAATCCTTACATAGAAAGTTTATACTATTGCTCATGTGAACATCGGTAGTTGGTAAGGCATCACAGGGCTCAATGGTCTAAAGGTGGCCACTCAAATAATCCCTAAAAGAGATATTGTTTACACCATTGTTGCCTATAGTATTCTGATAGCTTATTGTTAGAATTGTGCATCATTACATTTAGCCACCAGAAGGAAAAAGTATTTTACACGCCTGCTTTAGGATTTTCCTGGCTGGATCTTATCTGACTGGAAGAATGGCTTTGCACAGGAATAAATAAAGATGTCATTCTGATCAAATATCACAGTCCTAAAGGTGGTTTTACATGAATACTCGCCCATGTTAATAACATTTAAATTATCGGTGATCAACAATACAGCTTGTCGACCGACGCTTGTTTGCTCCATTTAAGCGGAGCAATGATCGTTAAGTATAAGGACAAACGATAGTTACCACGATCATTAGTCTTCATACATTTGCTTATTCATTGGCTGATCTTTGCCTTGTTTACATAGGGCAATAATCAAATGTTTCAAATCTAATCAGCGCTGACTTTAGGGGTGTGCGACCCATGTAGTTGCACAATGCACCACGGCTGCCCCTGCTGAAAGTGGAACCCCACTGTGGTATTTCCTTGCGTGACTCTGCTATCTTATTATTATTTTAGTGTATTTTTCAGTGTATTGTTATTTAACTAACTGAACGGAAGTCTTATTTAGGCACCATATTGTTTGGCATGTATACTTGGGCACTGTTTGGTATGGTAATTTGTACAGTGTATGACAGCACAACATATGGGATAGGGGGTGCCAACAGACGTATTGCACAGGGCACCATCCATTGCAAGGACACTTCTGCATTTTATTGTACCGCTTTATTCTTGTTCACTTTGACACTAAAATTAATCTCAGAAAAGATTGATCATTCTTAAAACAGACTTACTAGGGGCATTTAACATACCAGGGCCTTGACCTGATATTGTGGATTGTTCCTTGTAGAATAAATTGCCTGTGTACCACAGACATAACAGTTTCTCCAGCACATGGCTGGGCTAGCAGCAAAAGATGTCATTGCCTTTTTGTAGACATTTCTAAAAACTCTAGAGGAAGGTATAAACAGTGTCTAAGGTTGGATTCACACACAACATTTTTTGTGGCGTTTTTGACACATTTTTTTCTTTTGCCCAGAAATGCAGCAGCCAGATGTTACTTTAAAGTCTATAGTAAAATACTAGAAAGTCCACATATATATCATTTTGGTTTGTGTCATTTTTGTAGTGTTTTTTTGGTGGCAGAGGCTTGTTTTTTTTATTTTTCAAAACACTGCAAGCTGTAGATATGGACGTTGTAGGACAGTAAACAGTAACAGTAAAATGCATGTAAAAAAATGACAAACAAATAAAAATAACACCAAAAAAAATGACATTAAAAAACATTAAAAAGAAAGTGTATGTGAAGGAGGCCTAAATCACATAATAAATTTGGCACATAATATTTACACCACTATCTTGGCATAATTTGTTCCAGAATACTGGTACATTTTTATTAAATGGTTATGCCATTGTTGAAAGAATGGCAACCAAATCGACTTCCTACTAGTAATCACTTGTGCATTTACAGTTATAGCCTTCCAAAAAATATTTGTACAACAATAATGTGCTTTTTAGAAAAAATCCCTCACTAGTATCTATATATGTACCTTAGGTACTGATTCTTCTTGTGGAGATCCAGCTGGCAGAGAGTCTTTAGGGCAAATTCCCGGGGAAAAGGAATGCCTCTTTAAGATGAAGTTAACTGTCTCTCTAGTGCCACCTATAGGTAACTACCTTGTAAGTCAATGTCTGACACCCCATGGGTGTCTATGGTTTGGCTGATAACCAGCCATGTTTCAAGGCTTTATAATCAGAGCTGTGTGCATAGAGACTGTATGGAGGTACACTGTGTACCAGCGACATCTTTACTATAGAGCAACAGGCCCTGCATGTGCTACCATATGGTGCCTCGGTACGGCACCATTTTTCAGAGTTATTTTCCCCTAGAAACAATTCTTTTAAGGGAGAGTATCTTTGTAATACAGTGTCCAATAGAGAATGCCCCAATTTTTCTATCTATTATATTTATAAACAACAACAAAAACAACAACCCATAGGAGATAGGAGAAATTTAGAGTAACAGTATGGCTCCATAGAATTCTATTGGTGCCATATTACGGATCAGTATATTTTTTTGTACATAGGCATAATAATGTATTGTGTATTAGCGATTATCCTTTTTGTTTTTGTCTTATTCAGGATTTAAAAAAGAGAGCCAATTTTTGCAACAGAGGAAAATCTCAATCAATTCAACCCATTGAGTTTTTTTTAATAAACAAGAATTACTTTATCAAATCTAATGTGCACAGCATTAAAAAAAACCTTCCCCTTTGCCATTTAGACTCATTGGTAAAATTTTTATTTAAGATAAAGTGTGGTGTCGGAGGAAAATGTTCTGTATATCGCAGTAAACACAATATTGTTATTTATTACAATTTCATGGCATATGAGAATTTGTGATTAATAAGCGCTTCAAAGTGGATATCAGCATTGTCCCAGCATGTTACCAGCCATACAAATATTAAAGGGCTCTCCTGGCAGGTGCACTGACCAGATCTCAAGGTTGGATTAATTTGCCGCTGGCTTCAACATTATGTTTTTCCTTTCAAACCTGTTAATCATTTTACACTGACCACTTGAAGAAAGAATGGTTACTATTTTTAAACCCACCGTAAGAAATCCTATGAAAAAGGCTCTTTGGTTCCATTTGTTTGAAGTAGGAATAGAAATTATATAAATATATATAGACATTTGCACAAATACAAGACACAGTTTAAACATTGTGATATAGATGTAGGGTTATTTTCTCACTCACATATGAGATATTGAAGTTACTACTGTAGCTCTTTCTTTTGATTACTGCAATTACCTTCATGGCTTGTGGTCTGTGTAATATAAAGCTGCTGTGGGTTTCAATACACTGATTGCGTCTTCCATTGCTTGCACATTAAATTTATAGACTAAGGGCAGATTCAGACGAACGTTGCGTTTTTGCGCACGCAAAAAACGCGGCGTTTTGCGCGCACAAAAACCACTTGACAGCTGCGTGTGTCATCCGTGTATGATGCGCGGCTGCATAGTTTTCGCGCAGCCGCCATCATAGAGATGAGGCTACTCGACGCCCGTCACTGTCCAAGGTGCTGAAAGAGCTAACTGATCGGCAGTAACTCTTTCAGCACCCTCGACAGTGAATGCCGAACACAATATCGAGAAACCTGTTAAAAAAAAAGAAAAAGTTCGTACTTACCAAGAACTTCCCTCCCGGTCGTTGCCTTGGTGACGCGTCCTTGGTGACGCGCCTCTCTTGACATCGGGCCCCACCTCCCTGGATGACGCGGCAGTCCATGTGACCGCTGCAGCCTGTGCTTGGCCTGTGATTGGCTGGAGCTGTCACTTGGACTGAATTGTCATCCCGGGAGGTCAGACTGGAGGAAGAAGCCGGGAGTTATCGGTAAGTCAGAACTTCGTTTTTTTTTACAGTTTCATGTATATTGGGATCGGAAGTCACTGTCCATGGTGCTGAAACAGTTTAACTCTTTCAGCACCATGGACAGTGACTATCTCCTGACGTCGCGTACCGGAAATTTTTTTGCCGGGTTCGGCCAAAACGAGTTCGGCCGAACCCGGTGAGGTTCGGTTCGGTTGTCCGGGTTCGCTCATCTCAAAGACACTCCGTTTGGATGTTTGGAAACAGAAAAGCACGTGGTGCTTTTCTGTTTACATTCATCCTTTTGACAGCTGGTGCGCTGTTTCAGTCGGTTCGCACGGAAGTGCTTCAGTGCGACCTGCGTGGTTTTCACGCACCCATTGACTTCAATGGGTGCGTGATGCGCGAAATACGCCGAGATATTGAGCATGTCGCGCTTTTTGCGCAGCTGACAAACGCTGCGCAAAAAGCACGGACTGTCTGTACTGCCCCATAGACTTGTATTGGTCTGTGCGTGGCGCGTGAAAACCACGTGGCCCGCACGGACCCAATACACGCTCGTGTGAATCCTCCCTAAGTGTAAGTCCACTTTCACACGGTAGTATTTTGGTCAGTATTTTGCGTTAGTATTTGTAAGCCAAAGTCAGGAGTGAGATAAGCAGAGAAAAGTATAATGGAAAAAATTGTACCTCTTTCTGTATTATGAACCCACTCCTAATTTTGGCTTCTAACTACTGATGCAAAATATTGACCAAAATACTGCCACGAAAGAGGCCTTAACATGGTTTTGTTCTTCCCTGTGTCCAGGCAATAAAATGTATAGCATATATGGTATTTTTACGTGGCAAACATACTTGCATTTACTTAAAAATGGGTATTTGACATATGTACAGTAAATCCACAATTTAAATAGAGAGAGAAAGCAACACTTCAATTAAGGGGTAAACAGGGTGAACGTAACTGTGATCTAGAGCCAAAAAAAAAAAAAAAAAGGATCACTCCAAAACTTCTTTTTAATCAAATACGATAATTTATTCATTTATGTCAATTCAACATTTTAGACCTATCACAGGGCCTGTCTCAAGCAATGCAATACAACAAGCTGGCAGGTATATATACCAATGTATGGCAATAAAATAGTCAATGGTATTTAATACAATTCATCGCAAAATACATGTGAAGATACATCATATACAGTACATGAAGTGTTAACATAAATAATTGTCCTATTATACTGTATGTACGTAAACATAGTGCAAATATTGAATCATATACAATGTCTAGAGATGAGCGAACTTATCAAAAGTTCGGTTCGGCTAGTTCGCCGAATTTCACAAAAAAGTTCGGTTCGGACCGAACTAGTTCTGACCGAACCTGTCACTTACGTGCGCCGAGCATGCTACTGTCCAGGGTGCTGATAGAGTTAATGGGCTGCACTAACTCTTTCAGCAACCTTCACAGTACATGCTCGGCGCGCGGAAAATACCATTTAAATGTAATAAAAAAATAAAAATTATACGTTCGTACTTACTTTCCTCCTGTCCGGCCTCCAGCGATGACGTTTCATCCCTTTCGCCGCTGCAGCCAATCACAGGCTGTAGTGGCGGTCACGCACGTCAGGATGACGCTTCATCCCACGTGACCGCCTCTGCAGCCAATCACAGGCTGCAGCGGCGACATGAATGAAACGTCATCGCTGGAGGCCGGACAGGAGGAAAGTAAGTATGAACGTATTATTATTATTTTTTGGCATGTATGTATGTTGGCATGTATGTATGTATGTATATCTGTGCATGTATGTTTGCATGTATGTTGGCATGTATGTATATATGTGCATGTTTGTATGTATATTTGCATGTATATATTTGCATGTATGTATGTTTGCATGTATGTATTTTTGCATGTATGTTGTCATGTATGTATGTATGTATGTTGTCATGTATGTATATATGTGCATGTGTGTATGTATATTTGTATGTATGTATGTATGTTTGCATGTATGTTTGCATGAATGTATGTATATTTGCATGTGTGTATATATATATGTATGTATGTTGTCATGTATGTATGTATGTATGTTGTCATGTATGTATATATGTGCATGTATGTTGGCATGTATGTATATATGTGCATGTGTGTATGTATGTATATTTGCATGTATGTATGTTGTCATGTATGTATATATGTGCATGTATGTTTGCATGTATGTTGGCATGTATGTATACATGTGCATGTTTGTATGTATATTTGCATGTATATATGTTTGCATGTGTGTATGTATGTTTGCATGTATGTATGTTTGCATGTATGTATGTTGTCATGTATGTTTGTATGTATGTTGTCATGTATGTATGTATATATGTGCATGTATGTATGTTTGCATGTTTTTATTTTTGCATGTATGTTTGCATGTATGTTTATATATGTGCATGTATGTAATTATGTTTGCATGTATTTATGTTTGCATGTATATTTGTGCATGCTTGTATATATGTATGTATGTATCTTTGCATGTTTGTTTGTATGTATGTATGTTTTCATGTGTGTGTGTGTATGCATGTATGTATGATAGTTTGCATGTATATATGTGTGTATGTTTGCATGTATGTATATTTGCATGTATATATGTGCATGCTTGTATATATGTATGTATGTTTGTATATATGTATGTATATTTGTATATATGTATGTATGGCCATGTATGATACTGTCTGCTGGCGCCCTGTATCTAAGTCAACTTCGCGGCAGGCTTCTATACATGGTATAACAGTCAGTATCACACATTAAACTGAATCTAAGCCTACAACATGTTTTATTTCATTATTTTATTTTTTTACAGGTTTGGTGTTTGGACTACGTCGGTTTCGAGGACTACTTCGATGACGGTTTTTTTTCTACAATAAAATGGTTAATGAGGGTTGTGTTGGGGGTGCTTTATTTCAATAAAATATTTTATCTATATCTTTGTCTTTTTCTTTTCAAATTTTATTATTACCACTTTAGTAATGGCCGCTGTCTGAGTGACAACATCCATTACTAATGCGAGGCTTAGGGTATGTTCACACGGCGGGGGTCCGTAACGGCTGAAATACGGGGATGTTTCAGCCTGAAAACATCCCCGTAAATTCAGCCGTACCGGCATGTGCAGGCGCTTGAACGCCGCGTCAATTACGGCCGTAATTAGCGCTGCTATTCATTGGAGTCAATGAATAGCGGCTCCAAATACGGCCAAAGAAGTGACAGGTCACTTCTTCTACGCGGGCGTCTATTTACGCGCCGTCATTTGACAGCGGCGCGTAAATATACGCCTCGTGTGAACAGACAAACGTCTGCCCATTGCTTTCAATGGGCAGATGTTTGTCAGCGCTATTGAGGCGCTATTTTCAGACGTAATTCGGGGCAAAAACGCCCGAATTACGTCCGTAAATAGGCCGTGTGAACATACCCTTAGTGTTAGCCGGTGCAGAGGCTAACACTAACCACCATTATTACCCCGGTACCCAAAACCACCAGGGGTGCCGGGAAGAGCCAGGTACGATCCAGTACCCGACCATCTGTTGTGATGGTCGGGCCCTGGGGCGGCCGCAGGCTGGTATTATGAGGCTGGGAAGGGCCAAAAACAGTGGACCTTCCCACCCTTGTAATGCTAGGCTGCTGCTGCTGTGTTGTATCTGGCTGGTTATAAAAGTGGGGGGGACCCCACGTCATTTTTTTAAATTATTTATTTATTTACATTTTTTTTTTAAAAAAGACATGGGGTTCCACCCAATTTATCATAACCAGCCACATACAACACAGTGTTATTAGCCTGGGAATGGACAAAACCAGTGGCCCTTCCCACCCATGTAATGCCAGACTGCTGCGGCCTTGTATATGGCTGGTTATTAAAAATGTGGGGGACCCGTCTATTGCTAAATTTGTTAAATTCCAAAAAAAAAACGACGTGGGGGTCCCCCCATTTTTATAACCAGCCCGATACAACACAGCAGCAGCAGCCTAGCATTACAAGGGTGGGAAGGTCCACTGATTTTGGCCCTTCCCAGCCTCATAATACCAGCCTACGGCCGCCCCAGTACCCGACCATCACAACAGATGGTCGGGTACTGGATCGTACCAAGCTCTTCCCGGCACCCCTGGTGGTGGTGGGTACCGGGGTAATAATGGGTGGTTAGTGCTAGCCTCTGCACCGGCTAACACTAAGTACCGCCTTAATAATGGACGCTGTCAATCAGCCAACTACCATTATCTAGGCACTAATAAAGTTTGAAAAAAAAAACACAAAGACAATTCTTTTTTATTGAAATAAGAAATCCCCAACAAAACCCTCGTTAACCATTTTATTAAAATTTGAAAAAACGCAGATCTACGCAGTAGTCCAACGAATCGTAGATGTAGTCCAATCGGTACATCAAAATCTGCAACAACATAAAAAAACAGTTATCAATGTGAACAATACCAATACTTCTACTCACCTACACACATATATACACGCACACACAAACAAACAACCATACACAGACACACACATATATACACAAACACAACAAGATATACACACACACATAAACAGACAAACACACACATATACACAAACTCACACATATACAAACAAAAACACACATATCCAAACACACACACACACACACAGTTATACACACATACACGAACACATATACACAAACACATATACACAAACACATATACAAACAAAAACACACATACCCAAACACACATATACACAAACACATATACACAAACACACCCATATATACACACAAACACACACCCATATACACACATATACACATATACAAAAACACACACAAACATCTACACAAATACACCCATATATACACAAACATATACACAAAACACATATACACAAACACACCCATATATACACACACACATATAAAAACAAAAACAGACAAAGTCACATACCCAAACACACATATATACACAAACACACATACACAAACACGGTTTCTTTTAAATGCTGCTGGGGAACCCGCTCGATCCACTATATACGGCTGCGCTACAGTGCAGCATTTAAAAGAAACAGGATCCTGACCTGTCCATAGAGTTTAAGGCAGCACAGAGTATTTCAGGAGATGAGCGTGCAGATTCAGTGCTGCTGCGAACTCTGCTCTTACCATTACGTAGCTCTCAGTCTGTTACCTCTCCTCCACTCCTGTCCTCCAGAACACCTTCACATGATTGGCAAGTCACCACGTAATGGTAAGAGCAGAGTTCACAGCAGCACAGAGTATTTCAGGAGATGAGCGTGCGGATCTTGTGCGGGGTGGTGACTTGCCAATCACGTGAAGGTGTTATTGAGGACAGGAGTGGAGGAGAGGTAACAGACTGAGCTACGTAATGGTAAGAGCAGAGTTCACAGCAGCACTGAATCTGCACGCTCCTCTCCTGAAATACTCTGTGCTGCTGTGAACTCTGTTCTTACCATTACGTAGCTCAGTCTGTTACATCTCCTCCACTCCTGTCCTCTATAACACGTTCACATGATTGGCAAGTCACCACCACGCACAAGATCCGCACGCTCATCTCCTGAAATACTCTGTGCTGCCTTAAACTCTGTGGACAGGTCAGGATCCTGTTTCTTTTAAATGCTGCACTGTAGCGTAGCCTTATATAGTGGATCGAGCGGGTTCCCTAGCAGCATTTAAAAGAAACAGGATCCTGACCTGTCCACAGAGTTTAAGGCAGCACAGATTATTTCAGGAGATGAGCACGGGCAGCCGTTCGTTTTTCCGAGCCGTGCTCCCATCATGCACACGACCGTAAAAACACCCGTTATTGCGGGTCGTAATTACGACCCGCAATAACGGGCTCATAGACTTCTGTTACCCACGGGTACCTTTCCGTATTCTCACGGGAAGGTGCCCGTGCCGTTAAAAAAATAGAACATGTTCTATTTTTCTATTTTACGGGCCGTGCTGCTATAATTATAATGACAGCACGGTTCGCAAAAGCGGCCAGCTGCCCGTGGCCGGCCGGCCGTGCTCGTACTTACGAGTCGTAATTACGAGCACGGCCCGTAAAATAAAAAAATAGAACATGTTCTATCTTTTTAACGGCACGGGCACCTTCCCGTGAGAAAACGGGAAGGTACCCGTGGCTAACAGAAGTCTATGGGCCCGCTATTTCGGGTCGTAATTACGACCCGTGATAACGGGTGTTTTTATGGTCGTGTGCATGAGGCCCCGTAATGATGGGTGGCTACATGTGTGCACCCGTCATTACGGCAGCGTTGCTACTCGACGTCAGTAAGGGTATGTGCACACACACTAATTACGTCCGTAATTGACGGACGTATTTCGGCCGCAAGTACCGGACCGAACACCCTGCAGGGAGCCGGGCTCCTAGCATCATATTTATGTACGATGCTAGGAGTCCCTGCCTCTCCGTGGAACTACTGTCCCGTACTGAAAACATGATTACAGTACGGGACAGTTGTCCTGCAGAGAGGCAGGGACTCCTAGCATCGTACATAAGTATGATGCTAGGAGCCCGGCTCCCTGCACTGTGTTCGGTCCGGTACTTGCGGCCGAAATACGTCCGTCATTTACGGACGTAATTAGTGTGTGTGCACATACACTAAATAGTCACTGTTCAGGGTGCTGAAAGAGTTAACTGATCGGCAGTAACTGTTTCAGTACCCTGGACAGTGACTACCGATCACAGTACCTGTAAAAAAAAAGACGTTCATACTTACCGAGAACTTTCTGCTTCCTCCAGTCCGGTCTCCTGGCCGTTGCCTTGGTGACGCGTCCCTCTCGACATCCGGCCCGACATTCCTTGATGACGATGCAGCCTTGTGAGCGCTGCAGCCAATCACAGGCTGCCGCGGCCTCTGCAGCCAATCACAGGCTGCAGAGGCCTCTGCAGCCAATCACAGGCTGCCGCGTCAGAAAAGGTCGGACTGGAGGAAGAAGAGGGACTCGTCAACAAGACAACGACCGGGTACGTATGAAATGCTTTTTATTTTATTTTTAATCAGCAGCCTCTTTTCTCTATCAGTGATTGATAGAGATAAGTGGCTCCCGATTTGTATAATGTTTTTGACCGGGTTCGGTCAAAACGGGTTCGGCCGAACCCGGTGAAGTTCGGATTCGCTGCGAACCGAACTTTACCGGAAGTTCGGACCGAAACCGGGTTCGGTTGTCCCGGTTCGCTCATCTCTAACAAT
This sequence comes from Rhinoderma darwinii, assembly GCF_050947455.1. Lineage (NCBI taxonomy): Eukaryota > Metazoa > Chordata > Amphibia > Anura > Rhinodermatidae > Rhinoderma > Rhinoderma darwinii. The sequence goes on along the minus strand of NC_134688.1, from coordinate 156,758,107 downwards.
GTCATGATAATATTCAAAATGCCCAATAAGCATTTAAGCATAGCTGATACAAGGGATGGGGTGAATGGAGCCACTAAACGATCAGACGATCAGAATGAGCAAGCGCCACAAACTATCCATAATTACATAGCCTCCTTAGGATCACACTGCACATATCCAGAGCGCAATATAGACTCGGCTAGTAACAAAATCACATGGAGAGACATCCGAGCCAATGGTGGATAAGGAACAAAGCGTCCTAGTTTACCGGGGCTCTGTCATACTATTATGAAATGTGTGCATAGCAGTACTATTAACTAATCAGTATTGGCCATATTTGGTCCTGGTAGAATATAAGAATTACCATTCTAATTATGCAAGCATTAAGAACCTGCTACTTTTGGCTATCAATGTCGCGATTTCATCCACATGGAATTAATGAACTATATAGACACGCCATAGGCATGATCGTTCTAGTCAAAGCTAAATACTTGTAAATTCAAAGTAATCCTAGTGGCACGTTCTAAATAATGTGTCATTAAAATCACCCAACTCCAGATTACTCAAATAAGCAAACCCATAAAAAAGGCCACGTCTACATACATTCACCCCTTTTTTAAGGCAGATAGTGGCAGAGATAATGACCAGAAGGTGAGCCTTTTCTGCGGCAAGAGCACATTAGATACAAAAAAAGCCACTGTGTTGGGAGGCATCTTGCATTGACGAGCATTGTCAGAGGTCTGAAGGTACATTTATGCAAACAGGACACTCTTGCCCCCATTGTGTTCATATGAACAGATAGAACCACTAAAGACATAATGGCAAAATGTCTCAATTATTAATAATCTAAATCTGATGTTTTTAATTCTGTTCCACCATATCACTCATAAGATAAAAAAATAATTTCAATTCTAAAAATGTTTACAAACATCAAAATGTTACTGGCTTCATGTAGAATACTTGGCATTGGCACCCTGATAACACATTTTTATATCATTAATGTCATTCTTGAGCAATTGAATAAATGCTTTGATAGGGTGGGACAGAACAGGTGATTAAACATTGCTACCGATAGATAAATCAACATCCTTGGCACAAAGAACAGTGGTTCTATCATAATTTATGTTACTGGATGTATATCATATCTTAAGTTTAAGTCCAACTCCAGAGAGAATTGAAATGGATATTCCGATTAAACACATTGAGACCTAATGGTCTCAGTATTGATTTCAATGTAACGAGACAGATGTTTGGAAGAGATGGAAGCCCTGATGGGACTTGCCCTCAGTCTAGCTGGGTTCTGCTAATGTGCGTATCACTGAGGATGTGATTAGTATGATTAATCTTAATCTTTCTCTTTTATTTCTTTACAGATCTTGAGATAACATGTCACGTATGCTACTTGAAGCCAGAAACGAGGGATATTATGGAACAAAAATAAATACATCAGATTTAGGTCATTAATAATTGAGAAATTTTGCCATTATGGCTTTGTTGGTGCTATTTGTTTTTATCAACATAATAGGGACAAGAGTGCCGTGTTTGCACGAATGTACCTTCAGACCTCTAGCAATGTGCCCCAATGCAAGATGGACCCAACACAGTGGCTTTTTTTTGTACCTAAAGTGCTCCTGACGCAAAAAAGTGTAGTTAGTGAGCCTTCTGGTCATTATCTCTGCCACTATCTACCTTAAAGAAGGGGTGAACGTATGTAGAGGTGGCCTTTTTATGGGTTTGCTTATTTGAGTAATCTGGAGTTGGGTGATTTTAATGACACATTATTTAGAATGTGCCACTAGGATTACTTTGTATTTACAAATATTTAGTTTTGACTTGAATGATCCTGCCTATGGCGTGTCTATATATTTCATTAACTCCATGTGGATGAAATCGCCACATTGATAGCCAAAAGTAGCAGGTTCTTCATGCTTGCATAATTAGAATGGCAATTATTTCATTCTACCAGGACCAAATATGGCCGATTCTGATCCCCTGACTGTATTGCGCATGTGCTCATTATGTAATAGTATGACACAGCCACGGTAAACTAGGACGCTTTGTTTTTGCTCCACCATTGGCTTGGATGTTTCTCCACATGATTGTGTTACTATGATACATCTATATTACGCCCTGAGCATAAGCATTGTGTTTCTAAGGGCACTATGTAATTATGGACAGTTTGTGTCGTTGTCTCGTTCTGATCGTCTGATTGGTTAGTGGCTCCACTCCCCGGCTCCCTTGTATCTGCTATATTTAAAGTATTATTGGGCATTTTAATATAAAAATGACACTGTAGATCATTCACTTTTTAACTATATTTACGAACGTACAATAAGTAAACTTCATGTATATGATGTATATTCACATGTATTTTACAATGAATTGAATTAAGTACACTTGATTGTTTTATTGTCATACCTGACATTTTGCTATCTCACATTGTTTGAGATAGGGCAAGAAATGCTGCATTGATTTGGCGGCAAAAAGGTTTGGAGTCTGCAATTTCCTTTTTTTTTTTTTACACAATATAAATGTGTATTTTTTTTGGTGTAATGTATGGTTGTTAACTGTTGAGTATAGGATGGGGAGCTGACATTTATTTTAATAGATTTGTGACAGATGAAGTATTAGGGTATGTGCACACACACTAATTACGTCCGTAATTGACGGACGTATTTCGGCCGCAAGTACCAGACCGAACACAGTGCAGGGAGCCGGGCTCCTAGCATCATACTTATGTACGATGCTAGGAGTCCCTGCCTCTGAGTGGAACTACTGTCCCGTACTGAAAACATGATTACAGTACGGGACAGTTGTCCTGCAGAGAGGCAGGAACTCCTAGCATCGTACATAAGTATGATGCTAGGAGCCCGGCTCCCTGCACTGTGTTCGGTCTGGTACTTGCGGCCGAAATACGTCCGTCAATTACGGACGTAATTAGTGTGTGTGCACATTCCCTTACTATGCCAATATTAAGCATGTAATACCTTAAGCATGTGGCCTATTTTGGCCTACAGGATGCAGTTCTTTCATCGTCGCATTCCAAGGCTGCGTTCACACGACCTATTTTCAGGCGTAAACGAGGCGTTTTACGCCTCGAATTACGCCTGAAAACACGGCTCAAATACGTCGGCAAACATCTGCCCATTAATTTCAATGGGTTTGCCGACCTGTAATTTTACGCGTCGCTGTCAAAAGACGTCGCGTAAAATAACAGTGTCGTCAAAGAAGTGCAGGACACTTCTTGGGACGTAATTTGAGCCGTTTTTCATTGACTTCAATGAAGAACAGCTCCGTAATTTTAGCCGTAATTGTTGATATTGTGTGCATATACCCCAAGAGTTTTGACTTTTTTTATTTTTCCATTGACATAGCCGCATGAGGGCTTGTTCTATTCAGGACAAGTTGTGTTTTTTAATGGCACCATTTTGGAACACATACAGTGAAGGAAATAAGTATTTGATCCCTTGCTGATTTTGTAAGTTTGCCCACTGTCAAAGACATGAACAGTCTAGAATTTTTAGGCTAGGTTAATTTTACCAGTGAGAGATAGATTATATAAAAAAAAAGAAGAAAATCACATTGTCAAAATTATATATATTTATTTGCATTGTTCACAGAGAAATAAGTATTTGATCCCCTACCAACCATTAAGAGTTCAGCCTCCTCCAGACCAGTTACACGCTCCAAATCAACTTGGTGCCTGCATTAAAGACAGCTGTCTTAAATGGTCACCTGTATAAAAGATTCCTGTCCACAGACTCAATTAATCAGTCTGACTCTAACCTCTACAACATGGGCAAGACCAAAGAGCTTTCTAAGGATGTCAGGGACAAGATCATAGACCTGCACAAGGCTGGAATGGGCTACAAAACCATAAGTAAGACGCTGGGTGAGAAGGAGACAACTGTTGGTGCAATAGTAAGAAAATGGAAGACATACAAAATGACTGTCAATCGACATCGATCTGGGGCTCCATGCAAAATCTCACCTTGTGGGGTATCCTTGATCCTGAGGAAGGTGAGAGTTCAGCCGAAAACTACACGGGGGGAACTTGTTAATGATCTCAAGGCAGCTGGGACCACAGTCACCAAGAAAACCATTGGTAACACATTACGCCGTAATAGATTAAAATCCTGCAGTGCCTGCAAAGTCCCCCTGCTCAAGAAGGCACATGTACAGACCCGTCTGAAGTTTGCAAATGAACATCTGGATGATTCTGAGAGTGATTGGGAGAAGGTGCTGTGGTCAGATGAGACAAAAATTTAGCTCTTTGGCATTAACTCTACTCGCCATGTTTGGAGGAAGAGAAATGCTGTCTATGACCCAAAGAACACCATACCCACTGTCAAGCATGGAGGTGGAAACATTATGTTTTGGGGGTGTTTCTCTGCTAAGGGCACAGGACTACTTCACCGCATCAATGGGAGAATGGATGGAGCCATGTACCGTCAAATCCTGAGTGACAACCTCTTTCCCTCCACCAGGACATTAAAAATTGCTCGTGGCTGGGTCTTCCAGCACGACAATGACCCGAAACATACAGCCAAGGCAACAAAGGAGTGGCTCAAAAAGAAGCACATTAAGGTCATGGAGTGGCCTAGCCAGTCTCCAGACCTTAATCCCATCAAAATATTATGGAGGGAGCTGAAGATCCGAGTTGCCAAGCGACAGCCTCGAAATCTTAATGATTTACAGATGATCTGCAAAGAGGAGTGGGCCAAATTTCCATCTAACATGTGTGCAAACCTCATCATCATCATCATCAATACTGGGTGGCAGTATTACATGTCACAAATGCACTCACTGACCTACTGTAATGACACTGATGCCCAGCACGGCCCTATAAGCTTAGCCGTGATGACAGCTGCAATGAAAAAGATAAAAGTAAAGAAAAATAAAACATGAAGACCTGCTGGAATCTGACTATCCCGGTGCCCCGTTCTTCTGCTCTCTGCTATCGGCACAGATCCTCTCCTCCATTAGTTAAGGGATCATTGTGCCTGTGTGTCAGTGTCCATATGTATGTGCAAAATGATGTAGCTATTTAGTGTATATATACTGTATGTATGCATGTTTGACGGTATGTAGTGAGTTTGCATGTGTGTTCATGCCTGTAGGTAGTGTATGTGTGTGATGTATAGATATAAACATTTTCATTTGCTGTAAAATAGTTTTATTTCTTTCCTCTCAGAAACATATCTGGAGGGGTTTATGACCTAGAACAGAATAAATCCCTGAGTTTCAAACAGCCAGGATGTTCCCTTAATAAAAACCTTGACATGTTTGTGTGTTTTTAGATAACCTTATAATCTACGAGTTGCTTGACTAGGCACCCTAGCTGTAAAATGACCATGATGAGAGTAATGATGTGGGAAGAGTGCTGCATGATATATTTACTGAGATTGGCATAATTCAATGGAGAATTTGGCATTAAACGATTTGAAATGCGTTCACTATTACACCTAGGATGGAGAGGGAAAATATTAGACCATATGTCAAAATAAATTACTTCAGATCAGGGGAATGATATGTTATCACATATTTCCCTGATCCAAACTAACAGCCTAGCTTAGGGTCTATCCGTGCTCAACGCTGTCAGCGACACCATGCTGGTAAGATCATGCTAGTAGCCGAGAGTTACAGCAAGTTATGTACATTTCAGTATTCTCTGCAAATTTGTCTCCAAACACTGAGGGCGGAGATCTAATTTACATCCACACTGACTCCAGGGAAAGGGGGCTGAGGTGGGCTGTCATTTTCACCTTAAAAGACCTGTTTTCACTACAGTAAAATTGGCTTTTTTTGGGAATCGATACACATTTCATTAAGAGCTGGCCCTTGTTTTATGCTGTGTTCCCCAGCTCAGATTTCTATAGGCTCGTTTAGCGTTTTATAAATCTTTTTTTTGTCCAAACTTGTTTTGCATGTTTATTTATGTTTATTATATCGTCTTTTTATAGTCTGATATCTATTTTTTTGCAAGCATTGTTCCTGTAAATCAAATTAACAAGATCCTTGCTATGTTCTTATGACTCCATAGGACGCACTTACACGTAGTGTGATTGCATTGTATTTCCCCAGCGGAAAAAAATACGCTGCAGAAAACTTCAATGTACATATGCCTATGGGAAAAAAAAACTGCAATACACACAGATTTCTCTAGTTCTTGCGTTGCAGCATATTTTCTTCATCGGCATACATTGTATTTTTCCGCAGCTTGTTTTTACGATGTAAGTACGCCACGTGTGAGTGCCCCCTTAGAAGAAGTGTTACGGCCTGTCCACATCAGTGTTCGTTTTCCGTTAAGGGGTTCCGTCGGAGGTTCCCATCGTGCAACCCCGCAACGGAAAGTCAAATGGAAACCACAGCCTTCGTTTGCATCACCATTGATATCAATGGTGACGCAAACATTGCTAATGGTTTCCGATTGTCACCATTCCGGCAGGTTTCCGTTTTTTCGACGTAATCAATAGCACAGTCGACTGCACTATTGATTCCGTCTAAAAAAACTGAAACCTGTTGGAACGGTGACAAACAGAAACCATTAGCAAAGTTTCCTTCACCATTGATATCAATGGTGATGCAAACGGAAGCTGTGGTTTCCGTTTGACTTTCTGTTGCGGGGTTCCACGACGGAAACCTCCGACGGAACCCCTGAACAGAAAGCGAACGCTCATGTTAACCGGCCCTTACTTATGTTACTGTGTTTAACTCTTGGAATGCTGAGAGTACCTATAATTAGCCTATCCAGTAAAGTGTAATAACCTGTTCTAGTTGTAATAGTTCCCTCAAAGTATAGGGAAAAATGTGGATGTCTGAGTGGGGAGATTTAGCGTCACTCAAAGTAGCGTAGTAGGAGGTTTGACATTTAAAATCGGAGGGACCGTTACAGGATATCCGATTTCAGATCAGCTAGGAGTAGCGATTGTGACAGTGTGCATTGCTTTGTGTCCTGACTGTGTGTTTAGGTGCATGCCTGTATATAGCGAGTTTTCATGCCTATGCATAGTGGGTGTACATGTGTTTATGTATGTTTATGTATTTAGTGAGTGCACAAATGTATGTTCACTTTATTGTGTATGGCATGTGTGAATGTGTGCATAACCTTATGAAGTGAGTGTGTTTGCTTGTTTATAGTGAACTTGCATTTGTATGTGCAAATACAGTGAGTGTACATCTGAAGGTAGTAGCTTTGTGGCTATGTGTCTAGAATTTGCATGCATGTACCTAGTAACTGTGCATGCCTGTATGTAGTGAACATGAATATGTGAGTAATAAATGAGCATATGTGTGATTGTATGTATATAGTAAGCATGGATATGTGTAAGTACCTGTATGCAGTAGCTTATTGCAGTTTCATTTGTTTCTAGGCCAACATAAAGTGTAAATATGGCCCTTTTCATAGGTCTGAACTTGAAGAGTAGAAGGGGAGGTGGGGCACACTAGGCAATAGGTAATATGTTTACCTAGTAGGGTTCTGCGGCGGCAAGCACAATGCTGTTTTTGAGTTTCAAAATGATAGATAATTGCCAGATTCTGCTCTTTCTTGTGCCAAGCTTTACAACGTAACAGCCATCTTAGAAGAACCACAATGAAAAGAACACTCAAGGAATGTTGGGCACTGCTGGCAAATGACTTCCCTTTTTCCATCCCTTGGTTGTACTTTATGAACATGTGTCTTTTTTCAACCGTACGAACTATGTAACTTCAAATACACTTTTCTTCACCTGACGTCATCTGGTCTGAAAAATTTGCATAAAATGTCAGGTGAATGTAAGCATCACAGTTAAATTAAATTAAACAGTGCAATAAAATTCTTAAATTAAATTGAAAAATTACAGATAATTATAGATACAAAAGAGAATTATGTTAAAGTAAGTTATAAAGATATATAGAAACGCCTACTATTTAACCCCTTCCCGCCGCAGCCCCTTTTCAGATTTTCATTTTAGTTTTTTCCTCCCCACATTCCAAAAGCCATAACTTCTTTATTTTTCCATCTATATAGTCCTATGAGGGCATGAGTTTTGCGGGACGAGTTGTAGTTTTTCGTAGCATCATTTATTTTGACATATAATGTACTAGGAAACGGGCAAAAAATTATTTGTGGGGTAAAAAATTAAAAAAAAACAGTGATTCCACCATCGTTTTTTGCGCGCTGTTTTTACGGAATTCACTGTGCAATAAAAAAAACATGTTAACTTTATTCTGTGGGTCAATACTATTACGACGATACCAAATATATATTGTTTTTTCTATATTTTACTACTTTTATAAGTAAAAACCTAAGTGTAGAAAAGAAAGTGTATTTTGTGTCGCCAAATTCCGAGAGCCATAACTTTGTTATTTTTCTGTCTATTAAGTGGTATGAGGGCTTATTTTTTGCAGGATAAGCTGTAGTTATCAATAATACCATATTGGTGTACATGCAACTTTTTGATCATTTTTTATTTCATTTTTTGTGGGAGATTAGGTGACCAAAAAATAGAGAATCTGGCGTTTAAAATTTTAATTTTTACGGCGTTCACCGTGCGGGTTAAATAATGATATATTGTAATAGTTCAGACTTTTATGGACGCGGCAATATCAATTATGTTTATTTATTTATTTTTTTACTATGCTCTAGGGGGAAAATGGGAAAAGGGTTTGTTTTTTTTTACTTTTAATACACATTTTTATTTTTATTTTTACATAGAAAAACAACTTTATTTAACTAATTTTTACTTTTTTTATTAGTCCCCCTAGGGGACTTCAACCAGCGATCGTTAGATCACTTGCACGATATACTGCAATACTAATGTATTGCAGTATATCGTGATTCTGACAGGCAAATATTAAGCCCTGCCTCCGGGCTTAATAGGTGCACAAAGATGGCAGACCTGGGGGCCTTCATTAGGCCCCCAGACAGCCATAGCAACCATCGCCTCCCGCAATTGCATTGCAGGGGGCGCGATGAGCTGTTAGAGGGGTTCGCCCCCTCTTTCTAACGATTTAAATGCTGCGGTCGCTATTGACAGCAGCATTTAACGAGTTAAACGAGCGGGATCGCTGAAGTGTCGGCTGTAACAAACACTCCATGAGCCCGTTCCATACTTCCCCTACCCGACTTTGGCGTATGGAGACGTCAAATGTCGGGAAGGGGTTAAGTCTATAAAAAAAAAACCACAAAAAAACTATTAAAACAATGGTTAACAGAATTGTCTGGTTATGGGGCATTTTTTCATACTGATGATCTATCTACAGGATAGGTCATCAGTATTTGATCGTGGGGGTCCAACACCCGGACCCCACACTGATCAGATGTTACGGTTATCTCTGGCACCTGTAAGCTATGCAGTGGTTGCTGTCGGAAGCAGAAGGCCCCAACCACTGTATAGCGGCCATGCTGAACAACCTATAGAGGAAGAGGTCAAGTACAACTCACATAATGTGTAATAGAAAAAACTTCTTTATTGATAAACAGAGACACAAACAATTAAAAATGAGTCATACAATGTAAAAAAGGCGTCAGCACATACAGGATACATGAAATGGTATTGGGACATAAACATATGTAAAAAAAAAAAAACAAGATTGGATGCTGATATTAGTAGTAGGCTGGATACAGTGGCATAGCTATAGGGGTCGCAGCGGTCGCAATTGCGACCGGGCCCCTAAGCCTGGGGGGCCCACGGGCCCCCGTTGCCATACAGCATGTTTTCTAACTAAATCTTCTGTGCCGTGAAGCCGGCACTTCCTGGTTACGGTCACATGGTACACTTAGTATACCATGTGACCGTGTTGTCACGTGACACGGCTTCCAGACAGAGCAGAAGAGTCGGTGCGGAGGACTCCAGGTAAGCTGCAGTGTAATGTAATGTATTGTATTGTAACGTTATGTGTTGTAATGTAATGTAATGTGTTGTGATGCCTTGTAATGTATTGTGTTGTTTGCGGTGGAGAGGGGGGGGCGTTAAATCACAGCCCCCTCCTCCACCGCAAACTGCACAATACAACACAATACAGTATAGTACACATGAGTGTATGAGAGCGGGGCTGCGGCTGTGTAATACAGTCACTGCCCCGCTCCTGAGTCCTGACATGTGCGCGCCGTCAGGATGATGTGATGCGGCCGGCGCTGCACTAATGAGGGTCGGCACTGAAGACAGAACATGGTGAGCGCGCTACAAAACACCCCCATGTTCTGTCCTCAATGCCTGAACCGCCGCTCATTAGCCGGCCGCATTACCTCATGCTGACCGCGCGCGCACTTATATCAGGAGCGGGGCAATGGCTGTATTACACAGCCGCAGCCCCGCTCTATAACGGCGGAGATCAGAGAAACCGCTCATCTCCGCCGCTATTCTCCTGAATGCTGCGATCAAAGCTGACTGCAGCATTCAGGGGAAAATGAGAAGGGGGGTGCCCCTGGATCGCGTCACAGGGAATTCCTGTGACGCGATTAAGGGACGAACCATATATGGGCAGACAGCCCAGGGTCTATTGAAGGACCCCAGGGCTTTCCTACCATATTTCCTGTTGTTAGGGCATACTGAGGTATGTCCTAACAACTGCCTGTGTACTATCAGTACACAGGCTAATGTACTGGCGTATAGCTATAGGCCAGTACATTGAAGTTTAAAAATAAAGTAAAAACAAAATAATGTTAAATAAAAAAAATACACACACCTTTTTTACAATAAACATTAAAATAGCTCTCAATACATAAAACATGCACATAATCGGTATTGGCGCGCCCGTAATAACCTGCACAACTATTTTTTTGCATCATTTATGATGTGTACGCTGTAAAAAAATAAAATAAAAATTGCTTTCTATCACTTAGGCCCCATTCACATGACCGTGCCCGCAATCTGATCTGTGTTATCTTTCGGCGGCACAGTGGGAGAGGGGTGTGCGCTGGCTAGGGGTGGAGGAGTGGCTCACGCAATCTCGGCCGAGTCTCCAATCGTAGCTGGATGTGGGCGGCGCTGTCAGACACCGCTAGCTCACGTCCGCTTCGATGACTCGATTTCGGAAGTGGGGCAGCAGCCATCTTGCTACCCCCAGCTTGTCGCCAGCAAACCTCTCTCACTGACTCCACTGATGTCAATTACACTTGATCACGGCAATATATAAGTGAGGGTCCCGCTGGGAAGACGCCACCCCCGGACGAAGGCATTCGCCGAAACGCGCGTTCCGGTCTGGCGTCTCCCCCATGCGGTGACATTAGACTCTTGTGGCTGCTTGTTCACTATATTCAGGCTGTACTCTGTACATATTAGTCCTTTATATTTTCTTGCTATGCAACCTACGTTTACTTGTCATATTTTGATACTAGTATATTGTGTCTTCCATACAGGAAGCACACTATTCTTGCACACTAGCACTTTATAAATATATCGTTCTCTACATGTCATATGTATCCAGCCTACTACTAATATCAGCATCCAATCTTGGGTCTTTTTTTTTTTTTTTTTACATATGTTTATGTCGCAATACCATTTCATGTATCCTGTATGGGCTGACGCCTTTTTTACATTGTATGACTCATTTTTAATTGTTTGTGTCTCTGTTTATCAATAAAGAAGTTTTTTTCTATTACACATTATGTGAGTTGTACTTGACCTCTTCCTCTATAGGTTGTTCTGTATATGTATGGTCAGAGTACCAGGTTACATTTGGGTTATGCGTATGATCTTCCATTTCTATATAGTTTTGGTTACATATATGTCATTAGACTGTTACATTTAAAAGAGATATATACATTGTCTTTATTGAATTGGAGATCGTACTATTGCTGCATGTGTACAAATTGGTTATCTATAGCGGCCATGCTGCAGTGCTGCAGCTCTGCTCCTAGTCACTTAAAGAGGAGCAGAGCTGCAGAAACCCAGCACGGCCACTTTACAGTGGTTGGAGCCAGGGCCGTCCTTAGGAAAGATGGTGCCCTCTGTGAAATTTTCATTCAGCAACCCATAAAAAGTATAATGCCCCCACTCTGTATAATGCCCTTTCTAGTGCCCCCACACAGAATAATTCCCTTTATAGTGCCCCCAGAAAATATAATGCCCCCTCAATGCCCCCACAGTATAATGTCCCCTAAGTTCCACACAGTATATTGCCCCCACACAGTATAATGTCCATTTTAGTGCTCACACAAAGTATAATGCCCTTTAGAGTGCCCCCACACAGTATAATGACCCCACACAGTATAATATCCTCAAGTGCCCCCACACAGTATATTGTGCCACACACAGTATAATGCCCCCCATACAGTATAATGCCCCCATAGCTGCCCCATACAGTATAATAATAATAATAAAATTCAATATTATAATACATTATAACTCCCCTAATGACACTGTATTTTGTCCTCTAAGTGTGCCCACACAGTATAATGCCCCCTAAGTGCCACACACAGTATATTGCCCCTGGTAGTGCCACTACATAGTATAATGTTCCCTTAGTGGCCCCAACACATTATAATGCCCTTTTTAGTGCCCCCACACTACTAGTATAATGCCTCCTTAGTGGCCACCACACAGCATAATTCACACAGTATAATGTCCCCTAAGTGGCCACACACAGTATAATGTCCCTTTTAGTGCCCCCACACCGTATAATGTCCCCTTTAGTGCCCGCCCACAGTATAATGTCCCCCCAATTGCCCGCACAGTATAATGTCCCTTTTTGCTGGAGCAGCTGATCGGTGCAGGATCCAGGTGTTAGACCCCCTCCAATCATATACTGATCACCTATCTAGTGGATAGGTCATCAATATGAAAAACTGCCCCACGACCAGATAACCTCTTTAATTCCTAGAAATAAGGACAATAAGCTTATTAATACTGTCGAGTTCAGTCAGTATCATGGGATATATGGAGGAAAAAGGAAAATTTGACTGCAATAAAGAAAGAGTCATTATGTAGTAGGATTATTATAGAGACAGGACGCTAAGATAGGAGGAGTACGGTAGCCTGGAGAAGTAAATGAAACCTCAATAGCATGATGGGAAAAGTTAATTGTTAGGGCACGTCCAGACGTGGCAGAGTTTTTCCGCTGCAAATGTTGGTTCAGATTTGGGGCAATTACGCAACGAATCTGCACCAACATTTGCATATTTGACAGGTAATTCAGACGTTGCAGAAAACACAGCGGACTTTCCACAGATTTCAGTTTTTGCATTGCAAAGGCTGAAATCCGCAGTGAAATTCCGCTTCTTCTCCGCAACAGACAGTGCATGCTGCGGAGGGAAAATTACGCACCGCAGCCTATGGTCTGCAGCTGTGTTTTCCGCAACGTCTGAACTAACTTGGCTAAAAATGTATTGAAACAAATGTAAAAAACGGCCGCTGGAGAATTCCACTGCGGACTGTCCACAGCGGAATTCCACAGCAATTCCGCCATGTCTGGCCATGCCCTTAGAGAAGGATGAAAGCTCAGGAGAAGGATGATGTTACATTAAAGTCTAAAGTAAATTACAGAAGGCCATATACACTACTGAGTCACATTATTGCCGTGATGAAATTCACACAAATTAGAAACCATCTGTGAACAAAAAATTATACTTTGATTCTCGGGGTGATTTGGAATCCAGTCCTCAATTGGTAGATTATTTTGGTTGCCATTGATCGTTGATATGTCATTTTGTTCTCAAATAATTTCACAATTTATATCAGTAAACATTTTCAACTTAACCCTTTCAGGACTGAGCAATTTAAAAAAAAATATTTTCGTTTTTCACTCCTTTCAAGAGCCATAACTTTTTTATTTTCCCACCAATGGAGTGATGTGAGGGCTTATTTTTTGCAGTAGGAGTTGTAGTTTCTATTGGCACTATTTAAGTACCATGTACTGGGAAACGGAAAAAAAAATCTTTGCGGGCTGAAATTGGAAAAAACTGAGATTCCTCCATTGTTTTTTGGGTTTAATTTTTACGGCTTTCACAGTGTGGTAAAAATGACAACTTAACTTTATTCTGCAGCTCAATGTGATTACGGTGATACCAAAATTGATGTAGTTGTTTTTATATATTTTACTACTTTTACAAAGAAAAAACTATTTGTTAAAAAAATATTGTTTTATTTCACCAAATTCTGAGACCCATAACTTTTTAATTTTTTCATTGATAGAGTGGTGTGGGGGCTTATTTTTTTTGTGAGACGAGCTGTAGTTTTTTAAGACATACAACTTTTTGATTACTGTTTAAAAGAAAAAAAAATTTAGGGCTAAGGTGACCAAAAAACAGTAATTTTGGAGTTTTCATTTTTTTTTTTTATGCCATTCACCGTGCGAGTTAAATAATGTTATATTGTAATAGTTTGGACTTTTACTCATGGAGCATTTCCAATTAAGTTTCTTCTTTTTTTTTTTCTTTTTACAATACTTCAGAGGAAAAATGGGAAAAGGGTGTTTTTTAACTTTTTTTTCACTACTAAAAACTTTACGTAGCATGGATTAAGGTCCTGTATTCTTGCCCTACAGCCAGAATACAGGCAAATGGAGGATTGTCTCCCCGGTTTGCTCTTGAAAGAGGGACTAGACAGGGATGCCCATTATCGCCCCTCCTGTTTGCCGTGGCAGTAGAGCCCTTGGCAGCGCGCATACGTGTGTCAGACAATATTAAGGGCTTCTTGTATGGCTCGGTGCAAGAAAAGGTAGCGCTTTATGCAGATGATATGCTTCTATACTTGGGGGATGTGGGTAGCTCTCTGGCAGAAACAATATCCCTAATTGAGAAATTTGGGGCATTGTCTGGGATTAAAATAAATTGGGATAAATCCCATCTGCTCCCTTTGGATTCAATGTGCTCTATACCAGGGGTGCATGGGGTACCTGTAGGACGCATTAAACATCTTAAATATTTAGGGATCAAGATCTCGACCTCCCCTTCTGAATATGTTGCTCTCAATTTGCAACCCCTTCTGGTCAAATTTAAAATGAAAATAATGGCTTGGTGTAAATTACATCTGACAGTTGTGGGTAGAGTCAATCTTATTAAGATGATCCTAATGCCACAATTATTGTATATTTTACATAACTCCCCTGTATGGATCTCATTACGCAACTTTTATTATATTAATGCACTTTTTAGGGACCTAATATGGCGGAAGGGTCGCTCAAGAATTAGATTAGAAATTCTACAGCGCTCAAAGCATGATTGTGGTTTGGCCCTACCCAACCCTTGGATATATTTTCTTGCCTCCCAATGTCAGCACTTTAAGGGGTGGGGGGAAATTATATCAAAGGGATCCAATGGATCGATTCTACAGGCATAGTTTGGACCATCTGTTTTATTCTCAGTTTTGGAGGCAGGTCACTCTATGTTGGCGGGCAGGAATACGCCCACATATACACTAATGCGTAAAGTATGGGATAAGGTCCGAGCTATTAGAGAGATGAGGGTTTGCACAATTTTTACACCTTTATGGGGGAATAAGGCACTTCCGGAATTCTTCTCTCTTGAAGGATTTGAGGGTTGGAAAGCAAGAGGCATCCTTTATGTCTCACAGTTGCTCCAGGAGGATGTATTTAAAACTTATCAACAGATCCAAGAGGAGTTTGAATTACCTCGAAATTCCCTCTATCAATACTTACAGATAAGACATGCTTTTGATGCTCAGAAGAAGGTGGTGGATTTGGCAATACACGCAGATGGGGTGTTGTCTGTTTTACATACCGGGAGTGTTACATCGGGGGTTATTTCACATATTTATCAGTTGTTGATCAGTAATTTTTTTGATAAATACCCCCTGATGGCTTCTAAAAAATGGGAAAGAGATATGGGTCCCATCTCTGAAGAGCAATGGATAGATATTATGAAAGAAGTTCCGAATATTTCTCTTAGTGAGGCTGGGCGCCTTTCTCAATTATATATTATCCATAGAGTATACAGGACTCCTAAATTTATTTTTCATATTGGGGTAAGGAGTGATTAGAAAATGCCCCAGATGCGCGGAAGAGGGGGCTGACCATATGCATATGTTGTGGTCCTGCCCACAGTTAACCACGTACTGGATGGATGTACTGAAGGTGATTCAGGAGGCCTATGGACCTGTGTTGCAAGGGACTCCTATGGAGTGTGTTTTGGGATGTATTATGGACACCCCACCCTCTACTTTGGAGCGGTTGGCTATTGTAAGGTTGCTATATATAGCTAGAAAACTAATTGCACTACATTGGATACAAGGCGCCCCGCCGACTAGGAGCGAATTCATTGCAAAAGTGAATAAAATTATTGTATTGGAAAAGGTTGTCTATGTAAAGCGCAAAACGCTTAAAAAATTCGAATCCATATGGGGGCCATGGGTAGGGGTAATGGAATCTGTAATATAAAATTTATTCAGGGACTCTGTATGACCGCCAGCCTTTACACGGTATTGGGGTTATGTATATAGATGTGGGATAAGGAGAAGGGGGGAAATAGAGAGGATTAAATATCTGCCATATATTATATCTGTTTTGTATTATACATGCTTGTAGATGATTAAGCTACTTGACATTTGGAAAATGATCTGTCCCATGTACCTTGTATTTTGTGAATAATGTATTCGATATTTGGTACAATTTCTATTTCATATACTATCTAAATTGGAATTTTGTGACGGTGCCTGGGGGAAGGGTTTGGGATAGGGTTTGTTTAATATGTTTTGTACTATATAATTTTGAAACCGTAATAAAAAATTATCTGATTTAAAAAAAAAAAAAACTTTACGTAACTTTTTTTACTCATTTTATTAGTCTCCCCAGCAGACAAACCAGTGATCGTTAGACTCCATTTTTTTTATAACCCATATTTAACATCAAGTATTTGTATATAGTTGATACTTTTTTCCCATTTTTAGTCGTACTCATTAGTTTATTGTATTGGGTGTTTATCACATCCAATGGCTCCCTTGTATGTTGAAAGAGTTCTTTAAGTTCATATATGATTCTAGTTAGTATAATTCCAAAAAATATTTAACTGGTATATCCTTGGTAGCTTGTATTTCGTCAAATGGCATGAACTTTCCCTGTATATTAACAATATTGTATTGAGGAGTTGGTCTTTTTTTTATATATTATATGCTTTATTTGATTTTCCATCTCTATAAAAACATTATCCACTCACAGGTGGAATTTTATATATACATACTAGAGATGAGCGAACTTATGAAAAGTTTGGTTCGGCTAGTTCGCCGAATTTCACGAAAAAGTTTGATTCGGACCGAGCTAGTTCTGACCGAACCTGTAATTTCCGTGCGCCGAGCATGGTACTGTCCAGGGTGCTGAAAGAGTTAATGGGCTGCACTACCTCTTTCAACAACCTTGACAGTACCATGCTCGGCGCGCGGAAAATACAATTTTAATGTAATAAAAAAATTTTAAAAAATATGTTCATATTTACATTCCTCCTGTCCGGCCTCCAGCGATGACGTTTCATCCATGTCGCCGCTGCAGCCAATCACAGGCTGTAGTGGCAGTCACGCACGTCACGTGACCGCCTCTGCAGCCAATCACAGGCTGCAGCGGCCTCTACAGCCAATCACAGGCTGCCGTGGCCTCTCAGCGTCATACACTCCTCAACATCTGCACGCTCCTCTCCTGAAATATTCTGTGCTGCTGTGAACTCTGCTCTTACCATTACGTAGCTCCCAGTCTGTTACCTCCCCTCCACTCCTGTCCTCAATAACACCTTCACATGATTGGCAAGTCACCACGTAATGGTAAGAGCAGAGTTCACAGCAGCACAGAGTATTTCAGGAGATGAGCGTGCGGATCTTGTGCGGGGTGGTGACTTGCCAATCATGTGAAGGTGTTATTGAGGACAGGAGTGGAGGAGAGGTAACAGACTGAGAGCTACGTAATGGTAAGAGCAGAGTTCACAGCAGCACAGAATATTTCAGGAGAGGAGCATGCAGATTCTGTGCTGCTGTGAACTCTGCTCTTACCATTACGTAGCTCTCAGTCTGTTACCTCTCCTCCACTCCTGTCCTCAATAACACCTTCACATGATTGGCAAGTCACCACCCCGCACAAGATCCACACGCTCATCTCCTGAAATACTCTGTGCTGCTGTGAACTCTGCTCTTACCATTACGTGGTGACTTGCCAATCATGTGAAGGTGTTATTGAGGACAGGAGTGGAGGAGAGGTAACAGACTGAGAGATACGTAATGGTAAGAGCCGAGTTCACAGCAGCACAGAATATTTCAGGAGAGGAGCGTGCAGATTCTGTGCTGCTGTGAACTCTGCTCTTACCATTACGTAGCTCTCAGTCTGTTACCTCTCCTCCACTCCTGTCCTCAATAACACCTTCACATGATTGGCAAGTCACCACCCCGCACAAGATCCGCACGCTCATCTCCTGAAATACCCTGTGCTGCCTTAAACTCTGTGGACAGGTCAGGATCCTGTTTCTTTTAAATGCTGCTGGGGAACCCGCTCGATCCACTATATAAGGCTGCGCCTCCATCCTCTTCAGGCTGCCGCATCAGGAAAGAAGGTCGGACTGGAGGAAGAAGAGGGACTCGTCACCAAGACAACGACCGGGTACGTATGAAATGCTTTTTATTTTATTTTTAATCAGCAGCCTCTTTTCTCTATCAGTGATTGATAGAGACAAGTGGCTGCCGATTTGTATAATATTTTTGACCGGGTTCGGTCAAAACGTGCTCGGCCGAACCTGGTGAAGTTCGGATTCGCTGTGAACCGAACTTTTCCCGATGTTCGGACCGAAACCGGGTTCGGTTGTCCCGGTTCGCTCATCTCTAATACATACATTAATGTACCTAAATGGAGAACACCTAAAGGATCCCTAAAATACTCATTGTCGTATGCATTGCACTTAATATATAATGTCTATAGGGAACCGGGCACAGCAGCCCATAGTAAACATGGCGGTAATGGTGAAACCCGCTGATTTGAAGCAAAACCTAAAGATTGGAGTCTGACACACCAAATATGAATTAAAACAATGTAAACTTATTAGATCAAGTTAAAAATTCCAAAATACTTTAAAAGCAGAGATAATTACCACAGTACGGAAAGACAACCAGATCATACAAAAAAGTATATTATTTTAAATATAATGCTGTGTAAACAAAGAATGATAAGGCTATAGCACATTGCACTTGTATGACATATTTGTATCACAGCATGAAAGAGTAAGAGAACCCACTCAGCCTATTATATATGGACAATATTAGAAAGCTAATTCAAGTGGCCAAATGTAAGTGAACATATAGTAGTTCAATGGTAAATGTAGGTAATAATATATACACCATGTATAAACTCTACATGATGCACAAAAGAATTTACCCCGACTAATAGGGATTAAATGTAATAAAGAAGTATCTATCATATATAAAAGGTCTATTCAACTAGCCAATAGAGTCTATTACCCATAACAGAGTTCACCGTGTCTGGTGTCAGCCCCGATGCGCGTTTCTGCCCGGAAGCCTTCGTACTTTTCTCTGATACATTTTAGTATTCTTTTTTTTTAATCCCTGGACATAAGATATAATTCATCCCCTTCTTACCACCTTTGCTGTTTCCCACATAAGCTGGTCATGTTGACTGTGTTTTCTATTGTCGCTTAAAAAATTGTCCAACTCCTATTCCAGAAACAATTGAATTTTTTCATCCTTGTATAAATATGATGGAAACCCCCAATTGAACTTGTTCCCCTCACTGAATCCTAATATTTCTAAATTGGCACTTATAGGTAAATCATCCGATATCACCAATTCATGAATATCTGTATGTACTACGCTACCAAGTAATTTTCTTAATGTAAATATGTAATCAATCCTAGAAAGGGATGCATGCATCACAGAGAAAAAAGTATATTCACTTATATCGGGATTTAATACTCTCCACACATCTAATAATTTAATCTCATTCAATCTCCATACATCTAATATTCTAAATTCATAATATTAATAATATATAATCTATATCTTAGTACCTATCCCAAAAAAATTGCATCCATCAGGAAGCTTCTAGAGGAAGGGTCTAGATACCACATATCATGGATGGGCAGGCTCATCGCAGTTAGAATGACTACTCTACCTAAACTACTGTTTTTATTGAGGGCCCTCCCTGTAAAAGTCCCTTTGCATGCTATCTTGCATATACAGCGGATAATAAATCACTTTATATGGGCAAACCGAGAACAGGTAAATCTACTTTACATCGCTCAACCACTAGAGGCGGACTTAGTCTTCCAGACCTGAAATTATAATAAAATTGTTAAACATTCACTAACACTCTGGATTATATGTCGAGATAAGTTTCAACTTATATCACATCCATCCTCTTTACAACCTCTTTTGCTTAATCCTGATTTTCCGCCTGGATAACAACCAGAGGATTTGAGTGGTGCAAATAAGTTAAACCCCTCCCCTTTGAGACCCTACGGCAGGACCTTCAAATCCCACTCAGAGAACATTATCATTACCTCCAAATACACCACTTTCTTTCCATATCTTCCTTTATACCACAAGACTCCAGTCTAACTTTTTATGAAGTTACCTGTCGTGACTCACCTAGGGAAAAGGGGCTGATTTCAGTAATGTATTCACAATTTAGAAGCTCAACATATACCGGTCCTACTCCATATATGGTAGCTTGGGAAAGAAAACTAGGGACTTTTCCTGATTCAACCTCGTGGCAACAGATATTTGATAGAACAACTACAGTCTCCTTATCAAACAACATTAAAGAAACTTCTTATAAAATCTTAACTAAGTGGTACCCCACTCCTGACAAAAAAGCCAAATTATTCCCGGGTAGTCCCGATAACTGCTTTAGAAATAGTGGAGAAAGGGGACTATGGCCCACATATGGTGGTCCTGCCCAGTGGCAGAAGCTCACTGGAAAAGAGTAGAATGCCTGATTAATTCCAAATTACATTTACAAATCACGTTATCTCCTTGGTCGGCATTACTGAATGCGGACATCCCGGATATACCTAGACATAGTAGAAAGCTAATCTCACATATTCTATCCGCTGCAAAATGGAAAATAGCAATAAGCTGGAAATCCCTGACTATTCCATTCTTGAGGACATTTAATAAAATTAAACAGATACGCCACTTTGAGAGAATAGTCAGTATCCTCGAAAATACGCTACCGAAATGTCATGCCCATTGGTCAGGTTGGTCCTCGTTTGATTATTTCTGTGGAACACCTACTCATGAAAGACCAAAAGTACTTCTATAAACTTTGCTGCACCAGATTTAGAATGTTTTATTCTTAAGTTTATATCTACTTTAATAACTTCTTCCAACTCAGACATGATATTCGAATACTACTTAGAGATAATCCTAAACTATGTTTTGAAACACAATGGTCTTGAAAAAAATTATGTGTATTACATTTATGTCATACTTATGTATGTTATTGACTATACTGTAAAATTTTGCATTCAGTGTACATCTGTTTAATTATCATTGTACGTCAAAATATTTCTACTGCTATTGATATCATAGCTCTGCGAAGCTCTATTCCCGACTTGTGGGGAAAATACAATTTATCATGTTTTTTTGTTGACAAATAAAGAGTTTTAAAAAAAATAAAAATTCCCTTGGGACCCTAAGCTCTATAGCCTAGGTATCCTTTTAAATTATATAATATTTTGAAAATGCTATCACCCTTTCCGTTTTTATACGATACAGATTATGTAGCAGTGCATTTATTAATTTAATAACCATCATCATAGTGTCTACACCAACATTTAATACATCCATTGTTTTTATAAAAATGTTCATTGTTCCCTTATACTAAAATACCCATCTATCTGTTGATCCTAAATCTTCTTATGGATACCTTAATAAAAGGGGATAAAAAAAAAAGAAGAGAAAAGCTAAAATACTACATTCTCTCTACTCAGCCCTTATAGTCATAATTTTTTGTATACACTATTTTGCTTTTTTGTTAATATATCAGTTGATATACTGAATTGGATGAATGTAGATATGGTTCAAGCTAAATGAAATAAAATAAATGTGTACAAGGCACCGGGACCAGATGGGATACACCCTAGAATTCTTAAAGAGCTTAGTTCAGTTATTTCTGTCCCCCTTTTCATAATATTCAGAGATTCTCTAGTGACTGGTATAGTGCCAAGGGACAGGCGCAGGGCAAATGCGGTGCCTATTTTTAAAAAGGGCTCTTGGTCTTCCCCGGGTAATTATAGACCATTAAGCTTAACATCCATCGTGGGGAAAATGTTTGAGGGGCTATTGAGGGACTATATACAGGATTATGTGACAAAAAAATAGTATTATAAGTAACAGCCAGCACGGTTTTACTAAGGACAGAAGTTGTCAAACTAACCTGATTTGTTTTTATGAAGAGGTGAGCAGAAGTCTAGACAGAGGGGCCGCTGTGGATTTAGTGTTTTTGGACTTTGCAAAGGCATTTGACACTGTCCCCCATAGACGTCTAATGGGTAAATTAAGGACTATAGGTTTAGAAAATATAGTTTGTAATTGGATTGAGATTTGGCTCAAGGACTGTAACCAGAGAGTTGTGGTAAATGATTCCTATTTTGAATGGTCCCCAGTTATAAGTGGTGTACCCCAGGGTTCAGTGCTGGGACCACTATTATTAAACTTATTTATTAACCCCTTCAGGACTGAGCCTGTTTTGGACATCAGGACGAAGCCGATTTTTCAAATCTGACATGTGTCTCATTTATGTGGTATTAACTCCGGAATGCTTTATCCTATCCAAGCGATTCTGAGATTGTTTTCTCGTGACATATTGTACTTTATGTTAGTGAAAAAATTTGGTTGATAAATTCAATATTTATTAGTAAAAAACACCAAGATTTGGAGAAAATTTGCAAAAATTAGCATTTTTCGCAATTTAAATGTATCTGCTTGTAAAAAAAAATCGTAATAACACACAAAATAGTCACTAGTTACCATTTTCCATATGTCTACTTTACGTTGGCATTGTTTTTTGAACATTCTTTTATTTTTCTAGGAAGTTACAAGACTTAGAACTTTAGCAGCGATTTCTCATATTTTCAAGAAAATGTCAAAAGGCGATTTTTACAAGGACCAATTCAATTCTGAAGTGGCTTTGAGGGCCTTATATATTAGAAAGTCCCCATAAATCACCCCATTTTGAAAACTGTACCCCTCAAAGTATTCAAAACAGCATTCAGAAAGTGTATTAACCCTTTAGGCGTTTCACAGGAATTAAAGCAAAGTAGAGGTGAAAGTTACAAATTTCATTTTTTTTTTACAAAATTCATTTGTAATAAATTTTTTTCTATACCACAGGAGCTTTTACCCAAGAAATGTAACTTATTATTTATTGCCCAGATTCTGCAGTTTTTAGAAATACCCCACATGTGGCCCTAGTGCGCTAATTTACTGAAATACCGGCCTCAGAAGCAAAGGAGCACCTAGTGGATTTTGGGGCCTCCTTTTTTTTAGCATATATTTTAGGTACCATGTCAGGTTTGAAGAGGTCTTGTGGGGCCAAAACAATAAAGACCCCCAAAAGTGACCTCATTTTGGAAACTACACCTCTCAGGGAATTTATCTAGGGGTATAATTAGAATTTTGAACCCACAGTTTTTTGGCTAAATTTACTTGAATTAGTTTGTGAAGATGAAAATCTACTTTTTTTCTGAAAAAACTTAGAAATTTTTAATTTTTTCAAGGAATAAAAGAGAAAAACACCCCAACATATGTAAAGCAATTTCTCCTGATTATAGCAATAACCCATATGTGGTAATAAACTGCTGTTTGGACCCACAGCAGGACTCAGAAGTGAAGGAGCACCATTTGGATTTTGAAATTCTGATTTTGCTGGTATAGTTTTCAGTGCCATGTCGCGTTTGAATTGCACTGGAGGGAACAAAATAGTGGAAACCCCCGGAAGGTGACCCCATTTTGGAAACTACACTCATCAAGGAATTTTTCTATTGGTAAAGTTAGCATTTTGACCCCACGGTTGTTTTGCTGAATTCATTGGAATTATTCTGTAAGGTAAAAATCGACTTTTTTTCTGAAAAAAGGTAGCCATTTTTAATTTTTACAAGGAATAAAGGAGAAAAAGCACCCCAACATTTGTAAAACAATTTCCCCAGATTACGGAAATATGCCATATGTGGTAATAAACTGCTGTTTGGACCCACAGCAAGGCTTAGAAGGGAAGGAGCGCTATTTGGCTTTTGGAGCTCAAATTTAGCTGAAATGGTTTTTGGGTGCCATGTCGCATTTGCAAAGCCCCTGAGAGGCCAAAACAGGGGAAACCCCCCAAAAGTGGAAATTACACCACTTAAAGAATCTATCTAGGGATATAGTGGGCATTTAGACCCCACAAGTCTTTTGCAGGATTTATTAGAATTAGGCCATGAAAATGAATATCAACAATTCTTCCACTAAAATGTTGCATTTTTTTCAATTTTACAAAGTATAAAGGGGGAAAAAGCTGCCCAACATTTGTAAAGCAATTTCTCCCGAGTACGGCTGTACCCCACGTGTGGTCATAAATGGTTTTTCATTAGAAAGTAATTAACCCTTTCTGGACTGATCCATTTTTTTTCTTTTCCTTTTTAGTTTTTTCCTCCCCGCATTCCAAGAGCCACAAATTTTTTATTTTTCAGTCAATAGAGCGGTATGAGGGCTTATTTATTGAGGGACGAGCGTTCGTTTTTATTGGTACCATTTTTTGGTACATACAACTTTTTGAGCACTTTTTATTACATTTTTAGGTAGAGCGAAGGTGACCAAAAAAAACAGCGATTTTGCCGTTTTAAATTCTTTATTTTTCACGTGAGACGCTCCATACATCACCCTCACACTAAGACATGCTATGTTGTGGTGTGTGAAGGGGTTAATGCGCAGCGCATGGTGCGGAGTGAAAATTAAAATTTTCCACTCATATGCCATTTTAGTGCACTATATGTTATGCCTAGTTTGTGCCACTGAAGACAAATACCTCATAAAATATTAACCGGGTTCTCCCGGGTATGGCGATGCCATATCTGTTGACGTAAACTGGTGTTTGGGCACGCTGCAGGGCTCAGAAGGGAGAGACGCCATTTGGCTTTTGGGGCGCAGATGTAGCTTGGTAGTTGTTCTGTTTGGGGTTTTACTGGTGTTTCAGTTTATAATGTGGGGGCATATGTAATCTGTGCGGGGTACATCAGGGTACATGTTATCTGTGCGGGGTACATCAGGGTATAATAAGAGGGTATAATAATGCAGTAAATAAATAATAATCCGCAGATATGTGGCCGGTGTCGCACTGATAAATGTTGCCCGATCTTATCTGCTTTTGGAACACTGAACATTTTGCATCGCCTTATTCTGGGAGCCAGAACTTTTTTATTTTTTCACCACCGGAGCTGTGTGAGGGTTTATTCTTTGCAGGACAATCTGTAGTTTTCATTGGTACCATTTTGGGGTAACAGAAATTTTTTGGATCACGTTTTATTCCATTTTTTGGCAAGAAAGGTGACCAAAAACCATCAATTCTGACAATGTTTTTTATTCGTTTTTTTATGGCCTTCACCCTGGGCTATAAATGACCATTATACTTTATTCTGCGGGTCGATACGATTACAGCAATACCAGATGTATATAATTTTTTTATGTTTTGCAGCGTTTGTGCAATAAAATCACTTATTTATAAAATAAATAAATTTTTGTGTCACCATATTCTGAGAGCCATAACGTTTTTATTTTTCAGTCAAAAAAGCGCTGTAAGGGCTTGTTTTTTGCGGGACGGGATGTAGTTTGTATTGGTACCATTTTGGCATACATGCGACTTTTTAATCACTTTTTATTGTATATTTTGGGAGGGTTGGTAACCAAAAAATTGTGATTCGGGCACTGTTTTTCGTTTATTTTTTTTGCGGTGTTCACCGTGCGGGAAAAATAATATTACAGTTTTATAGTTGGGGTCGTTACGAACGCGGCGATACCAAATATGTGTACTTTTTTTAACGTGTTAATTTTTTTCCTATAATAAAAGACTTATTATAGGAAAAAAAGCATTCTTTGTTTATGTCACTTCTAACTTTTTTTTTACACTTTTTAAAAACATTTTTATTATCTTTTTTTTTACTTTTTTTACTTGTCCCACTAGGGGACACTTAGACCTGCAGCTCTGATCGCTGCTGGAACACATTACACTACACACGTAGTGTAATGTGTTCTAACTGTCATTGTGACGTGACAGTCACACTGACAGGAAGCATCGGAGGACCGGCTGGAGGCTGATCCTCCGAGGCTTCCGTACATGGCAACCCGGAGGTCATTGTCTGGCCTCTGGTTGCCATGATAAGGATCGCCAGCCCCCGCAAATACATGTGGGGGGCTGGCGATCCGCTGTAAACCTCTTCGATGTGGTGATCGCAATCGACCACCGCATCAAAGGGGTTAATTGCCGATTTCAGTGGCGACAGGCCGCTGATCGGCAACGGGGAGAGCAGGGCTGACACCCTGCACAGTTAACCGCCGCTGCGGTGTAGCGCCGCGCGGCGGTTAACTGTTAAAGCGCGGACGTAACTGCACGCCCACGTGCGCGAATTTACTGCTCACCTGGACGTACAGTTACGCCAAGGTGCGGGAAGGGGTTAATGATATAGAGGATGGGATTAATAGCACTATTTCTATTTTTGCAGATGACACCAAGCTATGTAATATAGTTCAGTCTATGGAAGATGTTCATGAATTGCAAGCGGATTTAAACAAACTAAGTGTTTGGGCATCCAGTTGGCAAATGAAGTTTAATGTAGATAAATGTAAAGTTATGCATCTGGGCACCAACAACCGGCATGCATCATATGTCCTAGGGGGAGCTACACTGGGGGATTCACTTGTTGAGAAGGATCTGGGTGTACTTGTAAATCATAAACTAAATAACAGCATGCAATGTCAATCAGCTGCTTCGAAGGCCAGCAGGATATTGTCGTGTTTTAAAAGAGGCATGGACTCGCGGGACAGGGATTTAAAATCACCACTTTATAAAGCATTAGTGAGGCCTCATCTAGAATATGCAGTTCAGTTCTGGGCTCCAGTTCATAGAAAGGATGCCCTGGAGTTGGAAAAAATACAAAGAAGAGCAACGAAGCTAATAAGGGGCATGGAGAATCTAAGTGATGAGGAAAGATTAAAAGAATTAAACCTATTTAGCCTTGAAAAAAGACGACTAAGGGGAACATGATTAATTTATATAAATATATTAATGGCACATACAAAAAATATGGTGAAATCCTGTTCCATGTAAAACCCCCTCAAAAAACAAGGGGCACTACCTCCGTCTGGAGAAAAAAAGGCTCAACCTGCAGAGGCGACAAGCCTTCTTTACTGTGAGAACTGTGAATCTATGGAATAGTCTACCGCAGGAGCTGGTCACAGCAGGGACAGTAGATGGCCTTAAAAAAGGGTTAGATAATTTCCCTAGAACAAAAAAATATTAGCTCCTATGTGTAGACATTTTTTCCTTCCCTTTTCCCGTCCCTTGGTTGAACTTGACGGACATGTAATTTTTTTCAGCCAAACTAACTAACTATGTGCAATCTAAAAGTAACAAAAGAGCCATCCATTTATCACTGGCCGGATATTGGAGCATAATTTGTATTTGTTTGGTGACCAAAAACGGGCACACTTCAGCGTATGCCCTTCTCTTATTTGAGACCATTGTGGAATAGTCAGAGAAGATCAACAGCTTATTGCCATCTAAAATACATTCCTTGGACTGTCTATAACCATTAATAAGTGACAGTTTATCTTTGTAGTCTAATAGCTTATCAATAACCACTTTGGGACACTCCTTCCCATATTCCGTCTGGGGGGGGGGGGGGACCCAGTCTGTGTGCTCTCCCTACTTTGATTATATTCTCCATCAAAAGAGTTTGTGGTATCTGTTTCATTATTAGATCTCTCGACTGTATTGGTATATGATTCCGGTATTCCAACAATCCTAACATTATTCCGTCTTGACCGGTTTTTCAAGGTCATCTAACTTTTCTTTTAATTCTTCATTAGATTCTTCCAATGTAATACAGTGAAGGAAATAAGTATTTGATTCCTTGC